>NC_133165.1:49362512-49998858 GCF_040802235.1 Manis javanica | reverse complement strand
TGAACAAGAGCTTTTTTTTATCCAACCAGAAACACCTTGTCTACATTTCCAGGAGTCTCTTGGTATGTGATGCTTTCTTTATTGGAAGACATGCATCCTCTGTGTTCCATCTGACCAATCGCTTTTCCTAGAATTGTACCTCCATGCCTAGCACAGACAAATCCCTAGGGCCACTCATGGTGCAGGAAGCATTTGTGTTTCTCAAGCCTGACTTCTAAGAGGATTACCTCTATGGCACTGGTCCAGTGCCACCTCACATAAAGGTGTTCTCAAATTCACCTGTGTGGCCCCTTGAAGAGAAGGCATTTCACCACACCTTGTACCATGTCCACCAGGAAACAAGATTACAACTTTATTTTCATCTCCTAATTGTTACTGGAGCCCCAAGAGAAATCATGGTTCATTAACTGAGGAATGCTAATAGCTTACTCAACTCTTACTGACAATGATGACAGGCTTGGTTAAGAGTTTTTATTATGGCCCATTAAAGGGAAGACTGTGTGACAAGCTTCTAGGTTCCTTGAAAGGAGATGTACATAGATACTGAGGGGGCGGGGATGGGGTGTAAAGTGGAGGAAGGTGCAGGTGAAGGAGAAAACAGATTCAAGGGAGGGAGTGCTGCTGGTAAGAGTGCAAGAAACTAGATTGCATGACTGAGAAATGTTTCTGAATCTGAAAATTTTTTTGAATTTAAAACAAATTTAATCCTTATTGATTGATATGCACCAAGTGCCATCCTAAGCACTTTCTGGGTGCACTGTTGCCTTTACCCCCATGGCAATCCCTCAAGGTGGGAACTACTATCATCTCCATTTTATGATGAGGAAAGTGAGGCCTAGCCAGGTAAAGTAACTTGCTGGGTCCGGGAAGTAGTCCCTCTATTTATAGAGCACATATTCCTGAACATTATATTACAATGGTTAGTAGTGTGACAGTGTCTGGAAGCTTCTCCACCACTCACTTGTCCCTTGATCCATTCTGCAAATAACTTGCTGGGTACCAACAAGAAATCAATACCACACTCTGTACTCAATACATATGTGGCAAGTTAGAAAGTCTCCTTGGAGATTGGCTCACATGATAGGCTGAGTATAAGCACCCATATCTGTTACCCACAACCCATAAAAAGATTCCATAAAAGCATGGGAAGACAAGGAAGTGTCATCAGATGGCCAGAAATTAAGTCAAAGCTGAAAGCATGGAAGTAGACAATGTACAAAACACAGGCAAACAAAACTGGAGAAAGCCATCACCTCAAAACCCTCAAGAGAATCTCCAGACAAGGTAGGAATGTGGGAAGAGGGACTCCAAATTCAAGGTCAATGCATTCAAGAAGGGAGCAGGGCTGGGGGAAGGGGTTCCTGGACAAGGAGTACTTGTCAAGTGATAACTTGGGAGCTAGAACAATTTGCCAGCCCTTGTGGTAAACAGGGAAAAGCTTACCACATATGAGAACTGATATGTAAGTAAAATTTAAACAGTTGCATAATCAGATGCATTATAGTGAAATATCAAAAATAAAGAGAAAATACTAAAAACTTCCAGAGGTAAGAAAAGGTCACTTAAAATCGTTGTCCTTTTCTTCCCCCCAACTGTTTTTCTTTTTAATGGAAGAAACTTTGGATTTTGAATATGTATGAGTAGAGGATAAAGAAAGATGATAAAGATATGAGAGGATATCATTCATGTAGCAAGATCTCTGCTGAAATGGATTGGAGAAACTCCTCTCTTCCTGTAAAACAGAGGGAAAAAACCTTAAGAATGGGTGGAGAATCAGCTCAGTTTCCAGGTAGAGGGGCAGAAAATTGAGAGAGATCATGACCTGATTGCCTCTGTTCTTTCTATTTTTAGTAATTACTATGTGCCAGGCACTGTACTTAACATGTAATTCCTCATTTGAATCTCAAAACAATGCTACACACAGACTAGGAAAATCATAGTGCAAATATCAAATAAATAGTATCCAAAAGACATAAAGAACTCCTATGAATTAATAATAAAAATCAAATAATATGATTTTTTAAATGAGCAAAAGTCAAGGACAAAATGCATAAAAGAAAATAACTGATAGAGAGGATTAAAGATGGTGGCTTGAGAGGTAAGACAGAGGCTTCCTCCTAAAACCACATATCATACGAAAATATAATTAATACAACTACTACTGAAAGACCAACTGCGCCAGACTGCATACACCTGAAGAAAAGAGCAGACCTCACGGAACAGGGTAACATACCAAAGCTGTGGCCTGGCAGCACCCAAGATGTTTCCCCACCCCACCTCACTGGCGGGAGGAAGAGAAATGGAGCAGGGAGGGAGTGGGGGCCTGGAACTGCTGAATACCTAGCTCCGGAGATCTGCTCTGGGAGCTCAAATCTACATTTCATGGTGCCTTCATCATACTCTCGTGATTAGGGGATTGGAAAGCTAAGACAGGCAGAATACCTGGAGAGACTGAGATTCCAGCCGCTTGTGGGAAGCAGGGATCCATATCCAGCTGCTCTGGGACAAAAGAAAGGTGGGCAGTCTGAGAGCCTTCCTAACAAGGAAGCCCTTAGCAAGAGGGTTGCTAAAGGGGCAAGGATCGCACAGAGCTTACTGCTCAGGAGAAAGGACAGGTCGACAAAATTGTCTGGGTGCACTCTGCCCAGCAGGTTGGGAGCTTTCATGATTTCCAGGTGGTCCAGCTCCCTGGCAGGCTACACAGCTCCAAGGACCCCGTCCGTGATACACAGCCTACTGCGCTTTCTCCCAGCCAGCCCCACCTGGCTTACAAACCAGCAGACCCTACCCTAGCATTAGGCCAGCCAGAGGGAAGATCTGTCTACAGCAACTACAAATGCAAAGCATAGAGGCTTATACCTGTATGCTTGGCCCACTGGTTCAGGCAGTGGAGACAGGCATAGCAGCCGGGAAGCAGGAAACAACTCTTTCCTCCCCCCATGTACCAATACCACTCCCCTGTAGCCTCCGACATTGCATCAGGGGCTGAGCAGCTCCAGCAATTAGAGCTTCTGGACACTAGAGGGCGCCATATACAAATATGAAACACCAAAGGACTCTGGTACAGAGTAAAATTAATATAACCCCTGAGAAAGATGATATGGACCTCATGACTCTTCCTGAAAGGGAGCTCAAAATAAAAATCATTAACATGCTAATGGAGGTATGGAAAGATATTCAAGAACTCAGGATTGAATTTTGGTGGGAGATCCAATTGTTGAAGAATGCAATGGAGGGTATTAAAAGCAGATTAGACATGGTGGAGGAGATGATACATAAAATAGAAACTGTAGAAGAGGAATACAAAGAAACAGGCACAGAGAGAAAAAAGGATCTCTAAGAATGAAAGAATATTGAGACAAGTGTGTGACCAATCCAAACGGAACAATTTTCGCATTATAGGGATACCAGAAGAAGAAGAGAGAAAGGGAAAGAAAGTGTCTTTGAGGAGGTAATTGCTGAAAACTTCCCCAATCTGGGCAAGGAGATAGTCTCTCAGGCCATGGAGATTCACAGATCTCCCAACACAAGGGACCCAAGGAAGAAAATACCAAGACATATAGTAATTAAAATGGCAAAGATCAACAATAAGGACAGACTACTAAAAGCAGCCAGAGGGAGAAATAAGACCACATACAAAGGAAAGCCCATCAGACTATCATCAGACTTTTTAGCATAAACCTCACAGGCCAGAGGGAGTGGCATGATGTATTTAATGCAATGAAGCAGAAGGGCCTTGAACCAAGATTATTTTATCTGGCAAGATTATCATTTAAATTTGAAGGAGGGATTAAACAATTTCCAGATAAGAAAAAGCTGAGAGAATTTACCTCTCACAAACCATCTCTACAGTGTATTTTGGAGGGACTGCTATAGACGGAAGTGTTCCTAAGGTTTAATAGCTGTCACCAGAGGAAATAAAACCACCATAAAGAAAGCAGAACAGCTAATGACTAAGCAAATGCAAAATTAAATTAACTATCCTCAAAGTCAATCAAGGGATAGACAAATAGTATAGAATATGATACCTAATATATAATGGAGGAGGAAGGAAAAGGAGGAGAAAAATAAAATAACCTTTAGATTGTGTTTGCAATAGCATATTAAGTGAGTTAAGTTAGACTCTTAGATAGTAAGGAAGTTAACCTTGAGCCTTTGGTAACACAAATCTAAAGTCTACAAAGGCAATAAGTACATACCTATCAATAATCACTCTAAATGTAAATTGACTGAAGCACCAATCAAAAGACATAGAGTCACTGAATGGATAAAAAAACAAGACCCATCTATATGCTGCCTACAAGAGACTCAACACCTAAAGACATACACAGACTAAAAGTGAAGGGATGGAAAAAGATATTTCATGCAACTAATAGAGAGAAAAAAGTAGCAGTTGCAGTATTGTAGCAGACAAAATAGACTTTAAAACAAAGAAAGTCACAAGAGAAAAAAAGGACATTACATAATGATAAAAGGGTCAATCCAACAAGAAGATATAACCATTATAAATATCTATGCTCCTAACACAGGAGCACTGACATATGTGAAACAAATACTAACTGAATTAAAAGGGGAAATAGAATGCAATGCATTAATTCTAGGAAACTTCAACACTCCACTCACTCTGAAGGACAGATCCACCAGACAGAAAATAAGTAAGGACACAGAGGCACTGTGAACAGATGGACCTAACAGACATCTACAGAACTCTACACCCAAAAGCAGCACAATACACATTCTTCTCAAGTGCACATGGAACATTTTCCAAAATAGACCACATACGAGGCCACAAAAACAGCCTCAGTAAATTAAAAAAATTGAAATTGTACCAACCAGTTTCTCAGACCACAAAGGTATGAAACTAGAAATAAATTACAGAAAGTAAATGAAAATCCCACAAACACATGGAGGCTTCACAACATGCTCCTAAATAACCAATGGATCAGTGACCAAATAAAAACAGAGATTAAGCAATATATGGAGAAAAATGGCAACAATAATTCAACACTACAAAATCTGTGGGATGCAGCCAAAGCCATGCTAAGAGGAAAGAATATTGCAATACACGCCTACCTCAGGAAAGAAGAACAATCCCATATGATCAGTCTAAACTCACAATTAACGAAACTAGAAAAAGAAGAACAAATGAGGCCCAAAGTCAGTAGAAGGAGGGACATAATAAATATTAGACCATAAATAAATAAAATAGAGAAGAATAAAACAATAGAAAGACTTAATGAAAGCAAGAGCTGGTTCTTCGAGAAAATAAACAAAATAGATAAACCCCTAGCCAGACTTATCAAGAAAAAAAGAGAGTCTACTCACATAAACAGAATCAGAAATAAGAAAGGAAAAGTCACTCCAGACACCACAGAAATACAAAGAATTGTTAGAGAATACTATGAACAATTATCTGCTAACAAACTGGATAACCTAGAAGAAATGGACAACTTTCTAGAAAAATACAACCTTCCAAGGCTGACCAAGGAAGAACCAGAAAATCTGAACAGACCAATTACCAGCAATGAAATTGAACTGGTAACCTACCTAAGAACAAAACCCCTGGACCAGATGGCTTCAGCACTGATTTTATCAAACATTTAGTGAAGACCTAATACCCATTCTTAAAGTTTTCCAAAGAGTAGAAGAAGAGGGAATACTTCCAAACTCATTCTATGAGGCCGGCATCACCATAATACCAAAACCAGGCAAAGACACCACAAAAAAAGAAAATTACAGACCAATATCCCTGATGAACGTAAATGCAACAATACTCAGCAAAATATTAGCAAACAATTCAAAAATACATCAAAAAGGTCATCCATCATGATCAAGTAGGATTTATTCCAGGGATGCAAGGATAGCACAACATTTGAAAATCCATCAACATCATTCACCACATCAACAAAAAGAAGGACAAAAACCACATGATGATCTCCATAGATGCTGAAAAAGCATTCAACAAAATTCAAAATCCATTCATGATAAAAACTCACAACAAAATGGGTATAGAGAGCAAGTACCTCAACATAATAAAGGCCATATATGACAAACCCACAGCCAACATTATACTTAGCAGCGAAAAGCTGAAAGCTTTTCCTTTAAGATTGGGAACAAAACAAAGATGCCCACTTTCTTCACTTCTTTTCAGCGTAGTACTGGAGGTCCTAGCCACAGCAATCAGACAACACAAAGAAATAAAAGGCATCTAGATTGGCAAGGAAGAAGTTAAACTGTCTCTGTTTGCAGATGACATGATACTGTACATTAAAAACCCTAAATAATCCACTCCAGAACTACTAGATCTAGATCTAATATCTGAATTCAGCAAAGTTTCAGGATACAAAATTAATACACAGAAATCTGTGGCATTCCTATACAGTAACAATGAACTAACAGAGAGAGAAATCAGGAAAACAATTCCATTCATAATTGCATCAAAAAGAATAAAATACCTAGGAATAAACCTAACCAAAGAAGTGAAAGACCTATTCCCTGGAAACAACAAGATACTCATGAGAGAAATTAAAGAAGGTATTAATAAATGGAAACACATCCCATGCTCATGGATAGGAAGAATTAATATTGTCAAAATGGCCATCCTGCCTAAAGCAATCTATAGATTCAATGCAATTTCTATCAAAATACCAACAGCATTCTTCAACAAACTAGAGAAAATCATTCTAAAACTCATATGGCACCACAAAAGACTCCGAATAGCCACAGCAATTCTGAGAAGGAAGAATAAGGCTGGCGGGATCATGCTCCCCAACTTCAAGCTCTACTACAAAGCTACAGTAATCAAGACAATTTGGTACTGGCACAAGAACAGATGCATAGACCAATGGAACAGACTAGAGATCCCTGATACAAACCCAACCATATATGGTCAATTAACATATGATAAAGGAGCCATGGACATACAGTGGGGAAATGACAGCATTTTCAACAGCTGGTGTTGGCAAAACTGGACAGCTACATGCAAGAGAATGAAACTGGATTATTATTTAACCCATATACAAAAGTAAACTTGAAATGGATTAAAGGCTTGAATGTAAGATATGAAACCATAAAACTCTTAGAAGACAACATAGGCAAAAATCTCCTGAATATAACCATGATCAACTTCTTCCTGAACACATCTCCTAGAGCAAGGGAAACAAAGCAAAAATGAAGTCATAGGACTACATCAAACTAAAAAGATTCTGTACAGCAAAGGACACCATCAGCAGAACAAAAAGGCATCCCACAGTATGGGAGAATATATGTGTAAATGACGTATCCTACAAGGGGTTAACATCCAAAATATATAAAGAACTTACACGCCTCAACATCCAGAAACCAAATAACCCAATTAACAAATAGGCAGAGGATATGAAGAGACAGTTCTCCAAAGAAGAAATTCAGATGGCCAACAGACACATGAAAAGATGTTCCACATCACTAATTATCAGGAAAATGCAAATTAAAACCACAATGAGATATCACCTCACACCAGTAAGGATGGCCAGCATCCAAAAGACTAAGAACAACAAATGCTGGTGAGGATGCGGAGAAAGGGGAACCCTCCTACAGTGCTGGTGGGAATGTAAATTAGTTCAACCATTGTGGAAAGCAGTATGGAGGTTCTTCAAAAAACTCAAGATAGAAATACCATTTGACCTGGGAATCCCAGTCCTTGGAATTTACCCAAAGAATACAACTTCTCAGATTCAAAAAGACATATGCACCCCTATGTTTATCGCAGCACTTTTTACAATAGCCAAGATACAGAAGCAACCTAAGTGTCCATCAGTAGATGAATGGATAAAGAAGATGTGGTACATATATACAATGGAATACTGTTCAGTCATAAGAAAGAAACAAATCCTACCATTTGCAACAACATGGATGGAGCTGGAGGACATTATGCTCAGTGAAATAAGCCAGGCAGAGAAAGACAAGTGTCAAATGATTTCCCTCATTTGTGGAGTATAACAACAAAGCAAAACTGAAGGAACAAAATAGCAGCAGACTCAGAGACTCCAAGAAGGAACTAGTGGTTACCAAAGGGGAGGGGTGTGGGAGGGCAGATGGGGAGGGAGGGAGAAGGGGATTGAGGGGTATTATGTTTAGTACAAATGTTGTGGGGGATCTTGGGGAGAACAGTGTAGCACAGAGAGGGCACATAGTGGATCTGTGGCGTATTGCTGCACTGATGGACAGTGACTGCATTGGGGTAAGGGTGGGGACTTGATTATATGGGTAAATGTAGTAACCACATTCTTTACTCATGTGAAACCTTCATAAGAGTGTATATCAATAATACCTCAATAAAATAAATAAATAAATAAAACTAAAAAAAAAAGTAAATGACAGTTAAGCACATGAAATGATGCTCATTATCATTAGCCACCAGGGCAATGCCAGTTAAAACCATGATGAGATATCATTTCTAACCTATTAGAATGGCTAAAATCAGAAAAGCCCAGATGTCAATAAGAATATGGAACAAACTGGAACTCTCATATGCTGCTGTGAGAATGCAGAGTGGTGTAGCCATTTTGAGCTGTTTGGAAGCTTCTTATAAAATTAAATATACACCTACTATATGGCCTAGCAATTCCATGCCTACGTATTTACCCACAACAAATGAAAACATGTCTACAAAAAGACTTACATACAAATGTTTAGTGCCAACTTATTCATTCATGATAGTCCTAAACAGAGAACAATTCAAAATGTCCATCAAGCAGAGGATGGATCACAAATTGTAGTATATTCACACAATGAAATACTAATCAACAATACAAAGGAATAAACCACTGATATGTACGACAACATGGATGAATCTCAAAAGCATTATGTTGGATAAAAGAAGGTAGTCACACAGGCTAAATGAATCTATGGTGAGAGAAGAAATAATTTGACTTTAAGGGGTACAAATGAACTTTCTGGGGTGATGGAAATGTTTCATATCTTGTTTTGGGATGTTTGTTATACAGATGTATATAATAAAACTCATCAAGCACTTAAGACCTGCACATTTTATTTTATACAATTTATACTTTAAGAATTTTTTTTGTCCCTACAAGTTGGGTTTACAGGTTAAATATCAAAGTGCAAAGAAGTTAAGATACCAGTGTTCAATGACACAGTAAGTGAGTGGAAGGTGGAGCCATAATTCATAATCCAATCTGATTCCAAAGCCCATGATACACCTTAGAACCACTATAAGAAATCATTCTAAAACTCTTGCTAGAGCAATTGGACAAGAAAAAGAAATAAAAGAATCCAGACTGAAAGGAATAATAAAGGAAGAAGTACAACTACCCCTCCTTGCAAATGGCATTTATCTTGTACATAGGAAATTCTTAGGAATATACAAAAGCTATTAGAATTAATAAACAAATACAACAATATTGTAGAATATAAGAGTAATATACAAAAATCAATTGTATTTCTATGTAGTAGCAATGAGCAATCCAAAATGAAATTTAAAAAACCATTCCACTTATAATAACATCAAAAAGAATAAAGCACTTAGGAGTTCTCCAAAGAAGAAATTCAGATGGCCAACAGACACATGAAAAGATGCTCCACATTGCTAGTTATCAGAGAAATGTAAATTAAAACCACAATGAGATATAACCTCACACCAGTAAGGATGGCCACCATCCAAAAGACAAACAACAACAAATGTTGGCGAGGTTGCGGAGAAAGGGGAACCCTCCTACACTGCTGGTGGGAATGTAAATTAGTTCAACCATCGTGGAAAGCAATATGGAGGTTCCTCAAAATGCTCAAAATAGACTTACCATTTGAACCAGGAATTCCACTTCTAGGAATTTACCCTAAGGATGCAGCACTCCCGTTTGAAAAAGACAGATACACCCCTATGTTTATCGCAGCACTATTTATAATAGCCAAGAAATGGAAGCAACCTAAGTGTCCATCAGTAGATGAATGGATAAAGAAGATGTGGTACATATACACAATGGAATATTATTCAGCCATAAGAAGAAAACAAATCCTACCATTTGCAACAACATGGATGGAGCTAGAGGGTATTATGCTCAGTGAAATAAGCCAGGCAGAGAAAAACAAAGAGCAAATGATTTCACTCATCTGTGGCGTATAAGAACAAAAGAAAAACTGAAGGAACAAAACAGCAGCAGAATCACAGAACCCAAGAATGGACTAACAGTTACCAAAGGGAAAGAGACTGGGGAGAATGGGAGGGTAGGGAGGGATAAGGGCGGGGAAGAAGAAAGGGGGTATTATGATTAGCATGTATAATGTGGGGGGTGGGGGAAAGGGGAGGGCTTTGCAACACAGAGAAGACAAGTAGTGATTCTACAACATCTTACTATGCTGATGGACAGTGACTTAATGGGGTTTGTTGGGGGGACTTGGGGTATGGGAGAGCCTAGTAAACATAATGTTCTTCAAAAAAAATTAAAATGAAAATGAAAAAAAGAATAAAGCACTTAGGAACAAATTCAACAAGAATAGTCTTCCAAAGTGCTGGACAACTGGATATCCACATGCAAAATAGTGAAGTTGGACTCCTACCTCATGCCATGTACAAAAATAAACTCAAAATGAATCATACCTAAATATAAGAGCTAAAACTATAAAACTTCTAGAATAAAACACATAAAATCTTCAAGATCTTGGGTTGGCAGTGGTTTCTTAGAACACTAAAAGCACAAGTGATAAGGAAAAAATAGATATATTGTACATTATCAGAATTAAAAATTTTGTGCTTCAAAAAACACCATCAAGAAAACAAAAAGACAACCCACAGAGTGGGAGAAACTATTTAGAAATAATATATCTGATAAGGGACCTCTATCTAGACTATATAAAGAACAATCACAACCTAATAATAAAAAATAATAATGCAATTTAAAAATGGGCAAAGGATAGGAAAAGACTAGTCATTACGGAAATGCAAATCAAAACCACAATGATATACCACTTCACAATGAGATACTCACTGGGATGATTAAAATATAAAGAACAGACATTAACAGGTGTTAACAAGGATATGGAGAAATTGAAGCCTTATATATTGCTGGTAGGATTGTAAAATGGTGTAGCCACCTTGGAAAACAGTCCAACAGTTTCCCAAAAGTTACCATATGACCTAGAAATTGAATGGTAACTCAAAAAGTTACCATTTTGAGTTACCATATGACTTGGTAATTGCACTACTGGAGATACACCCAAAAGAATTAGAAATATGTCCACACAAAAACTTTCCCACAGATGTGTATAGCAGCATTATTCCCAATAGCCCAAATTGGAAACAATGCAATGTCCATCAACTGATGAATGAAAAATCTAAATACATAACCATGCCGAGGAATATTGTTCAGCCACAAAAAGGAATGAAATACTGATACATGCTACAACATGAATGAGTCTTGAAAACATCCTGCTAGTGAAAGACACCAGACACAAAGATGACATACGGTAGGATTCCATTTATGCAAAATGTCCAGAATAAGCAAATCCTATTAAGACAATAAACAGAAAATACATTAGTGATTGCCAGGATCTGTGGAGAAGGGGAAAGGAGAGTAATGGTTAATGGGTATAGGACTTCTTTTTGGTGTCATAAAAATGTTCTAAAATTATATAACGGTAATGTTTGAACAACTTTGTGACTATAAAAATAATCTTTGAATTGTACACTTTGAAGGGGTGAATTTTATGGCATATGAATTTTATCTCAATAAAGTTGCTATTTAAAAAATTCATCTTCTGGAGAGGAGGGGAGAGTAGGGATGGGACAGTGAATATGGAGGGCTCAAAGTGAGTAGTGGGGTTTGAAGTCAATGGCAGGAGGTGTGTAATGGGATTGCTGAGCAGTGATGAGCCCTGTCTGAGATGCAATAGCACGAAATCATAATGGCACCCTGTGCATGGTTGGGAGCGTTTCATACCTGTACCTTCTAGTTTATTAGCCATAGGCTCAGAGGCCCCAGGCATTAGATCAGGACCCCCACAGTGAGCCCCAAGCCCTGCTCTTCTCAGTAGGAAGAGCTAAGGGCTACCTGCCGCCCCTTCCTGCCCACATCCAAAACACCCCAACTTTCACACCCAACCAGAAGAAAGCTGAAGATCTGGCTCACAATTCCTCAAGTAGAATTTCTGGAATAAAAGTATCTACTAAACCTGCTACCTAAGCATCAGGCAAGGGAAAGAATAAAAAGAAGAAAAGAAAAGGAAGGCATTTTCCTAGTAATTAAATCTGAATTATTCACAACCTGTTAGACACTTCTTTTTCCCTCTGATGTAGAAGAATACATTTTCATTTCTCCCCTAAGCCCTAAATGCCTTTTCAAGCAAGTTGAATTTTTGGCTGAGGGCTTTTAACTTTACACAGGGAGCCAGGGATTCAGACCACACTCTTACCTGTGTCATCAACAGACCCTCCCCCAGTTCAACCCTGAGCTGCTCAAAGGGGCCAGTTTTACCTAATGCCTTAATCCTCCGCCCTCCATTAATTCCTCCAAGGCTTGATGAGGGTTCTTGAAATTGTTCCAAGTGACCCAGTTTCAACTAACTGAGGCAAAGTGGGGAATTTATTGACCAAAGTAACTAAACCTTGGGAAGACAAGCATACAGCTGCCTTCATGAACAATAAAACCAGGAACTTGGGGAACTCGCAGGCCTCCTTCTCCTGCTTAGCACATAACCTGCCTACCTACCCTCACCCTCACTTACCTCGCCAGCCCCGCAACCCCTACCGTAAACACACACACACACACACACACACACACACACACACACACACACACACACACACACACACACAGTTAGTTTGTACTTTCTTTTTTCAGACATGTTTTGTCCATGAAGATAAAAGCCTGGCAATCAGTGGTGGCTAAGCCCACGTTTCCTTGTCCCACTTCTCACAGTTTTAATTCAGAGACTTGTAAGCAAGGCTCTGATTATCTTGGCCAAGTCTGATGTTCTGAAGCCAGAGGAGCAGGGCATGTTGTGCTTGGTAATCCCACTAAAATCCTATTGCTGGAATGGGAGTGGGAAGAGTTCTTCTAAAGGGAGTTGATATTCCCAGTCAGAGGAGTCCAGAGCAAGCAAAGCTACTGATGGGTATGTCTGTGACAGCCAGATTCCTACAGCTTAGTGGAAAGAGCTTAGGATCTGGAGCCAGAACTTCCGGGTATGAATGCAGCTGTATCACTTTTAAGCTTATGTGATCTTGGGCTTTCTCCTTGTCTGTAAAATGGGCATAATAATGCTTACCTTATATGGGGAACAAAGAAAAATCCATCTCTTGATGGGAAGAGCTGCAAAGTATGTTTGGTGGCTGATTATGGAATCTACCACAGCTGGAAACAGCTAGAAGCAGGTACATCACTTTGGAGGTGGGGAAACTGGGTAGGAAGGGGAAAATGGAGTATTCCATGGAAATTAAGATGGAGACTAGAAGTGGAAAGAGGTGGTCAGTGACATCTGGAGTAATTGACCTCTAAGTTAAGGACAGGAAAGAAGTAGGAATTGGCCAGATGAAAGAAGGGAGGGGAATGTTCTAGGCAGAGGTTATAGCATACAGATAAATGCAAAAGTGAGGAAAACATAGTGTGTTAAGTTTGCTAAAAGTACATGTTCAAAGTGGCAACATTACATGCAAAGAGGACAACCTGGGTTTAGCAGTAAGCAGGGGCTTAGCAAGTAACTCTTCAACTCCTACTAATGAATCAGGGCTTCATCCAAAAGCAACTGGAAATTGCAGACAGTTTTAAGCAGGGAGGGGCATGATCAGATTTATAGTTTATGCAAATGAGATGCTACTGCACATCTGTTGGAAATACCTACAATTTAAAATAGACAATAGTGAGTGTTGGCGAGGCTGTGGAGCAACTGGAACCCTCATACACTGCCAGTAGTAATGCAAAATGGTAAAGCCACTTTGGAAAACAATTTGGCACTTTCTTATAAAGTTAAATATGCATTTACCACAGGACCCAGAAATCCACTCCTGTATGTTTATCCAAGAGAAAGAAAAATCTATGATCACACAAAAAACCTGCACACAAATGTTTATAGTAGATCTGCTCATGCAAACCTAGACTGGAAAGAACCCAAATGTCCTTTGACTGGTGAGTAGCTAAGCTAACAGTGGTACATCAACACAATGGAATACTATATAGCAATAAAAAATAATGAACTACTAATCCACACATAACCTGAATAAACATCAAATGCAATATTCTAAGAACAACAAACCAGTCTGAAAACTCTTTATACTGTATGATACCATTTATCTGGCAATCTGGAAAAGGCAAACCTATGGGGACAGAAAATATATCAGGGGTTGCTGGGTATTAGTGGCGGCAGCATAATGGAATTTTGGGATGATAGAACTGTTACATATCCTAATTGTGGTGATTGTTTCATGACTACATGGATTTGTCAAGACTCACAGGCCTGTACAACAAAGAGACTAAATATTGCTGTATGTGAATTTTTTGAAGTGCCATTTTAATGATTGTCTATATTACATATTGTATAAGTCACTCTGGCTGCAGAGAATAGACTAGAGACAGATGTGGCTGGACTCAGAGAAACCGTCTGGGAGACTGTAGCAGAATCCCAAGGTAGTGGTGGTGGCCTGAACTGGGAGAGTGGCAGTGGGAATGGGAAGAAGCAGACCCATCCCAGCAATATTTAGGAGAAGGACTCAGTCGGATTTGGTGAATGAATGGGGAGAGTATGGATTAGAGTGACAGAAAGCCTAGGAGACAAAGGATTTGAAACTAGTGGAGTATCACTGAGTGAGTGAACTGAGGGATCCAAGTAGGAAGGGAGTCATTTAGGAAGGACTGAAGAATGGAAAAGGTAAACAGGTCAAATAGCAGATGTATTGGGAATGACTGGGCAGAGGAGTTGGCAGGACAGGGGATGTCATCAAAAGACGCCAATGGAGTTTAAGTTTTCAGAGCTTGACCAAGGTGTAAGAGAGAGGACGAATGGAGTTTTCCCAGCATCATGATTAACTTTTGGCTTATGGTGCCTTCTGTGATGTAGTGAGATTCTTGAAGTGGGGAAGATTTCTGGCTCACCTTTGTAATCCTCTCCTCCCAGGTGTTCAGCATCTAGCCCAGTGGTTCTCAACCTTGACTATGTCATCTGGGGAACTTTTTAAATCCCAGGGCCCAGCCACACCCAGACCAGTTATCTGTCTGGATAGGACCTGGGCAGTAATACTTTTTAAAGCTCCCTGCGTTATTCCAATGTACAGCCAAGATTGAGAATCACTGATCCAGCTCAATACTTATCACAATGGTTCTCAAACCTGGCTACATGTTAGAGTCACCTGGGGAGCTGTTAAAATACATAGATGCCTGGGCCTCACCCTCAGAGAGTCAGTACTAATTGGTCTGGACCAGGACCCTTGTATCTATAATTTTAAAAAGCTCTCCAGATGCTTTTAATGTGCAGTCAGGGTCAAGAATCACCAGCATAGCACATGGAAAGCATTGCAACAAATGCTAATTCAGTCAGGATTTCTGTCCCTGTCCTCTCTCCTGGGCCATGGACTTAGCAACCTGATGACCTGCTGCGCACGCCTTTCTATGTGGGTCCCAGATACCTCACATTCAATATATATCCAAGACTAAATTTGGTCTCTCAACACCCCTCAAAGGCCATGAGGGATCCAAGCCAAGACTTTTGCTGGGACAGAGGTTCTGGAAGCTGGACCCAGGTTTAGGGAACTAATATTACCCGGTGGCCACAGCAGGGAATAAAGGGTAACCACAGTGGGTTTCGAGAATGGTGAGGAGCTTGTCATTCAAGGTTCAAGGAATCAAAGAATGAAATCCACCTGGGCGTTAGAGGTGTCAGAGTCAGAGGCAAAGAAGCAGGAAAATGGTTGTAAATGAAGGACTTCTAGCCTTGTAACCTGTGGGGAAAGCTGGGGTTCCTATAACCAGGATCCTCACTGAACCTAAACTACTTGATGATGTAAATGGCCTGTTGCTAGGCTACTGCTTCCACATTCATAGGCAATAAGCTATTATTGACTGAGTCACTATATGAAGAGCTCGGCCCAGTGCTCTGGGCAGAGGTAGAGATGTTAGTGCTCAACCTACCACCAGGGGAACAAGCTGGGTAATAAACCCTTTTGCCCCAAGAACGTTCTACTGTCATTTCTTTGGTCACATTGAATCCACAGTAAACTTGCCTGAAACCCATTGGCAAGACATAACCTCATACGCACTTCATAAGTGCTTAATAAATGCTTGGCAAAAGAAATTAATGAACTGGAGGAAGAGTCCGGGAGGATTAGTGAGCAGAGGATGGTTGCCTTTGCATGAAAAAGTTGGTGGCATTTGCTCACCTAGAGATTTCTCTAGCGTGCACGAGAATCTTCTGGGGATTCTTCAGCCTTATTGACCTCTTATTTCTAGATCACTCCAAGCAAACTCCTTCCTCAGGGGTGTTGTATATGCTGTTCCCACTGCCCAGAGTACTTTTCCAACCAGATTTGCACACAGTTCCTCTCTTATCTCCCTTTAAGTCTTTACTTAAATTTCACCTTCATACTTCCTATGCCCTCTCCTGACTTATTTTTCTCCCTAGCACTTATTACTAATACATTATACATTTTGCTTAAATATCTTGTCTATTTGGTGCTTCCCCATCAGCTATACTTTCTTTACAAAGGGATTTTGTCTGTTTTGTTCCCTGACATATCCGGGGCCTAGAACAGTGCCCAGCAGACAGCAGGCACCAAGAGATGAATGTCTGAGAGGAACAGTTAAAATCACAGACTTTACCCCCAGAGATTTGTAACCCAACAACCCTGGGAAAGGTCCAGACATGTACATGTGTACCAGGTGGTTCTAAAGGAGATGGCTGGAGGCCACACGTTTCTTAGAGGTAAAAAACAAACAAACATGGTTTTGTCTGGACATAACTCCCTTGACATCGGGTAGAGAACAGGAAGCTAAGGACTTAGGGGCTCAGGATCCCATCCACCTCTATCCATTTTTCTCCTGTGCTGAGACACATCTCACATCTGGTGATGTGGCAGAGGGAAGCAAGTGTTCAGGGAGCAGGAATGTGGGTGGCCAGCTCCCAGGAGAATGCCTCACCGTGAGAGCCGAAATGTACTCTGGGCAAAGTCCCAGGTGGATAAAGGAGTTCCCGCCGCTGGAAGAGGCCTACAGGAGGTGGGGGTCTGACCTTGGCTGGGATGAAGCTGGCACCACACAGCAACACTGCTATTCACCAAAGTGCTGCTTGGACAGCCAGGTTTGGCGGAGCTGGTAAATATTTAACAACCAGCTCTGTGGGGGGAAGTGCCTGCATGTACATACAAATTCAAGTTTTTTATAAATGCTACTGATATAAAGAATGTATATTACACAATTTGTGAATGATAATAAAATACAAAATTCCACTGAAAATTATACTGAGACAATAATTTTTAAAACTTTTTTGAGGTAAGAGCATTTAACATGATCGACACATGGAAACTATACTTAACATGGTGAGCATTTAGTAATTATATAATTGTTGAATCACAGTTTTACACCTGAAATTAATATAATCTCATATATCAACTATATTTGAATCTTTAAAACTTCATTAACTTTAGAAAAATATTTAACATGAGATGCACCCTCCTAACAGATGTTTAAGTGCGTGATACAGCGTTGCTATGTATAGGCACAATGTTGTACAGCAGATCTTGAGGACATATTGCATAACTGAAATTTTATGCCTGTTGATTATGAACTCCCCCTTTCCCCTCCTCTCCAGCCTGTGGCAACCACAGTTCTGTTCTTTGCTTCCATAAAGTTAAACTATTTTAGATACCTCCTGTAAATGGAATCATGCAGTATCTGCTCTTTTGTGACTGCTTTATTTGACTTAGCTTAATGTCCTCCAGGTCCATCCATGCTGTCCTGGATGGCAGGATTTTTTAAAGCTGGAAAGACTCCATTGTGTGTATAGGCCATATTTTCATTATCCATTCACCCATCAATGACATTTAAGCTCTTACCACATCTTGGTTATTGTGACTAGTTATGCAATGAGCATGAGAAGGCTGCTATTTCTTCAAGATCCTGATTTCAATCCTTTGGGATAAACACCAGAAATGAGATGGCTGGATCATGTGTGGGGATTATATCTTCAATTTTTTTAGGTATTTCTATACTGTTTTCCATAGCAGGTGAACCATCTTGCATTCCTACCAACAGTATACAAGGGTTGCAATTTCTCCACTTCCTCACCAACACTTAATTGTCTTTGATTTTTTTATAACAGCCATCCGAACAGGTGTGAAGTGATGTCTCACTGTGATTTTGATTTGCTGTTCCCTGATAATTAGTGATGTTGAGCAATTTTTCATATATTTATTGGCCATTTATATTCTTCTTGAAAAGAATGTCTATTCAAGTCCTTACCCCATTTATTTTTAACTGAGTTATTAGTTATTTTGTTATTGAGTTGGAAGAGTTCCTTATATATTTTGAAGATTAACCCCTTTGCAGATATATATGGTTTGTAAATCTTTCCTACTGTTTTGTAGGTTGCCTTTTTGCTTTATTGGTTGTTTTCTTTACTGTGCAACTAATTCTTATGGAATGCTTTTGTCAAACTTTGCTGAACTCTTGTATCTGCAACCAACCTATGGTCACAGTTCAATCACGATTTTACAATAGTTTATGCTATTCACAATATAACCACTACAGACATGACACACTTTTATGTTTGACATCCATTATTAAATTTTCCTCTATCACCTTCTGAAGTCCAGATAGATAATCAATAAACAGTAAATCAATCCCCAGTTTGAAGCTTTGGCTGATTTCTGTGGTGTAAATACTCAGCTGCTGATTTCAAGCTATCAGTATGATGTCACTGAACATAGAATTGGGCAGTTGGGGAGAGATGCTCAGTAGTACCCATTATATAGTATTCCCACAATATTTATGGGAGCATTTGCTAAATAATAGATAGCATATGTGTCACATAGCAATATAGATATGTACACATATATGTGTATGTATTTATATACTTCAAGAGCATAGAGAATAGTAAAATATAAAATCTGAAACAATGAACTTGGAGTATTTATTACCTTTTGAAATATAATTTAGTCAATCACAAGTTTACATTAAAATGTTTAACAAAGGCTGTGGTTAATAGCCGGCTTACAAAAATCCTGAAAATTAAACCGTCATCTTTTATGTGATTGTACAAGAAGGGTCCCACCACCACTGGACAGATTCAGCACTGGGAAGGAACTCAGTCACATATTGGAAGGCTCCAGGTCTTACTCACTTGTAAGATCGAGGCAGGCTCACCTCAAAGTAGGCTAGGAGCCAGGGTACAGATCTGGGGTTGGTAAATCATGTGGTACTCAATATCTACATTCTTCTCATTCCATGCCTTATCCAGAGTTGGCTGTTCCTAAGCCTAGAGAACGGTCATGGTGTAGAGGCCCCAAGAGTGTGTTCAAACATCAGTGGGCAGTTAAGGAGGAAGGGGGACTCTTAGCCTATAAGGTATGTGTTCTTCAGGTAAAGTAGAAGGAAAACTCAATAAAATTATTGCATGCCCAAGAGTTTTTTTAGGGACTTAAAAGGCCATTTTGTTCTAAAATTTTTCTCTGGAGCATCTACTAACAGGTAGGATGGCTCCAGATTTTGATATCTGGAGAACAAATGATCGCTCAGGATTTGAAATAACATCAGAAATTCAAGGGGAGGGAAGTCTCCAGTTTGGACAAAATGGAAACTGGATGGGGCCTTTGGAGCTACAGCCATAGGCTCAATGAATTCTAGAGTAGGAAACAGTTGCATCAGACTTAATGGGGACCTCGCTTAAGGATGGACAAGTCAAGTGATACAAATTTAAGATTGGGACTTTGGGGAGAGCAAAGCCAGGAAATGTTATGAAAAAATTAACTTTTATAAATGCAAAGCATCCTGGTCATAAATGAGGGTGCAGAGTATACTCCAAGCACCTCTCAGTGAGGTTGGTCACATGGCTGGGAAATCATTTTCCCCTAGGACAATGTCCTCATTATCCTTTTAGAATGCATTTGTTGCTGTTGAGTTTTCTTTCTCTTTCACATCTGCCCCTGTATGGCACGTGCCTGGGAATACGCACTGGGTTCTGAAAGATTATGTGAGGGTGTGGATCAGGGCTTGTGTTGTGCACTGTCAAAGAGATCCTGTTTGTTTCCTGGATATGTTTGTGCTTTGGGCCAGAGCAAGGACTGTGTAACTGTATTTGTCTTGTCCAAACTCTCAATCTGCACTGTGTAACATAGAAATCAGCAACCATAAGTAAGTATTTAAATTGAAAATAATTAAAACTAAATGTAATTTAAGATTCAGTTTCTCAGTCCCACTAGCTACATTTTCAAGTGCTCAATAGCACTGCACTTATGCTCAATGTTCTATAGTAGTGTTTTTCCACCTTTTTGTCAGTATGCTCCCCCAAGGAGACTTTTTAGACATATTTTTCCCTTATCACCACTCCCCATGAAATTCTGATAACATAGAATGTTTATGTACTGTTTATGTACTATATGCATATCTGTGCTTCACGCATAAAAACAACAAGATTTTTGCCCTCCCTCCCAATCAGGAACCAATTTTTGACCCCTTGGAGGCAATATGGCCCCCATCAAGAACGTATGTGTTACATGAACCAGGGCCAAGATTAGGGTGAGATACACGAGGTTCAAAATTTAAGGAGGCACCCACAACCAGGTCATGCAGGTGGAAGGTCACCATGTGAAAATGAGAGCCTCCTTAAATTTTGCACCCCACATGCCTCAGTTGCTTCCTTCAAGTTCGGGTCCTGATATGAAAATTTCCATCAACACAGAATGTTCTATCAAGTCAGAATTTTAGAAAGATGGAGCCAAGAGATACTTGGGATTGGAGAAAATCCATCTGGAAGAGCTGTGGTTTAGTCCATGAACATGCGCAGGCCATCAATGAACCATTCTCAGCCCGAGCTACCCATGAGAATCATCCCATAAGCTTTAAAAATCCTGATGCCTGCCTGGACCCTTCCCCAGGGCCATGGAGTCTGAGTCTCCAGGGACAGGGACCTGGTGGTGGGTGCTTCTCATTCTAACAGGTGATTCCAGTATGCAACCTGGGCTGAGAATCTCTGCTTTGAGTACAGAAAAGGAAATCCAAATTCCAGTCAGTAAATATACCCAGGGAGATCCTGCCTGGCTTTAAGTGGAAAAAGTAGAAAAGGAGCTTTAATTGCTCTGTAGAAACAAGAAATTAAGTTGATAAAGGATGATTTGTAGTGTAAAAACCATGGACTAGAGGCATGACTAAGGAATTTCATATCACACATGTTGCACGGTTTGCACCTTGTTTACTACATTAAATGCTCTCTGGAGAGCCTGAGTGGACACTCTAACTGAGCACCATTGAGATGATAATTAACCCAGGGAAGCTCCTAGGTCCAGTGAAGAGTGTGGCCTTGAAGTTAATTTATTAACTTACTGACTTTTTTCAGCAGCTTCTAGGGCCAATGCCAAAAAGACATTTTAAAAGGGCTCTCATTAAAGCCAGTGGTCACTTTTCATTGGTTCCAGATGAATAGCAGGGAGGAACAACAATAAGTAAAGTCATGGGAAGTATTTTATTTCCTTTGATGGGTGATCAAAGCAATACCACCCTGAGTTGTCCACACTCCTGTGGTCAAATTAAATTCATTTTAAAGGAGAACAAACAATGGAGAGGATATTTGAATTCTAAGTGCCACCAAACATCACCTTCACTGAGGGCCCACCTCTAACACACACACACACAAACACACACACACAGCTCAAGAGGATTAGTTTTATGCACTAAGACCTGGGTAGGACAAGTCCTAAAGTGTTTGGCATAAAGGAAAGGCAAGAAGCTCTGGCATCCACATGGTGTTTGTCTTTTCCCTTTTAGATTCTTATTTATGGATTTTCCTCTGATACCAAGTCATTAATGGGGTAGGAAAGGATCCATGCCCTCACCTAAGCAGAGGGACAACAGGGATCCAGAGTGAGATGGGGAAGAAGGAAGACTGACGTGGGTTATTTCAGATTTATCACATCAGGCAAGTGATGTGTTTCTAGGTCCCTGTGCCCATCAGCCGAACCCAACAAAGGGATGACATTGGAGTCTTTGGCCAAATCCTCAGTGTAATAACAAACAATCCCCTTGGTATCTTGCTCTGTATTTGGAGGGAGTAAAGGGCTAATCGAGCAGGATAGTCACAGATTTGGGCAAAAGTTCATTTCTCAGCCTTCTCTTACTCTTCTCCCCAGATTCTGGACCAACAGGTGTCAATGGCCTTGTAAGATAGGAAAAGTACAGGATGAACAGGTGGTAGAGCATCAACAGAATATGGTCACCAACCAGTCTAAACTGGCTGATTCCAGTACAAAGGACAGCTTGACCTCAAGTCACCCCAAAGCTCAGTATGTGTCCATTAGGCTACTAAAATCGCACCCCTCAGTGCCATGACATTTAAGGACAAAAAGAGAGTGTCACACTATTTCTCCAAAACCCCCTCCCTGTTCCAAGAAAACCCCACCTCTCCTGATGAATATTCCACCACCTGCTTGAACTCCAGTCATAAGACCACCCAACTCCAACCCACTGTGCTGCTCACCCCCTGAGCAGGCCCACGTTCCCTCCTTGCATGCATACTTTTGCTTTAGTAAACTACTGTTTTTTTGCACCTGCTCCACCTCCTCATGAATTCTTTCTCCATCAGAGTCAAGAACCCTCTCCCAGGTTGAGATCTCACCTAGTGTGCAGGGAGACCTCCCTAGGTTGGATTTCCCAACAACACTTATATGCCTTATGCTTGAAGGTGTTATAGTAGGTAGATAGCCAGACTTGAGCAGGGAAAGGTGTAGGGACTTCAGCCACTGTTCACATTCAGCTAGATGCTTGTTTACATTCTAAACATTCCCTGTAAACTGTTCTGGGTGGTGGTGGTGGGGAAGCTATGGAGAGTATAGAAAACAGACCTGGTAAAACTGGCTAGTTTCAACACTGAGGACAAGTTGATCCTGACTTCACCTCAAAATACATTATATGTTCACTAGCATACTAAAAACTACCCCCTTTGTTGCCATGACAGTTCTGAGGCAGACCATCAAAGGACAAAAAGAGAGCATCACCCTATTTCTCCGAAATCACCTTCCTTATTTGAGAAAACCCCACGTATCCCGATGAACATGCCATCCTCTGCTTAAACTCCACCTGTAAGACCATTCAACGCAAACCCCACCATACATGCCTGCACTCCCTCCTCCAGTGTGTACTTTTGCATTATTAAACTACTCTTTGATGTACCTGCTTGACCTGCTCATGAATTCTTTCTGAATCAAAGTCAAGAACCCTGTCCCAGGTTGAGGTCTCACCTGAAAGTCACAGAGATCTCCCCAGACTGGAGTGCCTAGCAACAAAGGGAGTACTAAGAAAATTTAAACATTTACACTCTACCCACTCACCCAAAAACTATTGTTCTTTCTGTGTTCCCTAACTAAGTAAAGGAAATGCTCATCCATCTAAGCTCAAAGATTTAAGTTATCCTAGACTCTTCTCTTTCTATCAGATGCTTTTAACTCTCTTGATTTTTACCTCCTAAATACTTCATCTTTCTCTCCATCCATCCCCTTTACTGCCATATTGCTTCTGGCTGACATTCTTTCTCTTCTGCACTCACAATAGTCTGTTTTATTTATTCTTTGAAAATTGTTAACTGAACAAAACGTGAATATATTATCATTTTTTAAAAATTCAAAGAATACAGATAATTAAAAATTCAAGATGTAACCATGGTAATAGGTCAGGAGTGTTTTGTATATTTTCTATGCATATCTATATTTAAAAAATTTCACTATTTTTTGGTTGTTGTTTGTTTGTTTGTTTTTTACATAAATGGCTTTGCTACTTCTTTTTCTCAACCAACAATATATCTCAGAGATTCTCCAAGTCAGTGTATACTGAACCACCTAATTTGGGCTTCTATATACTATGCCGTGGTGTAACAGTTCCCCTCTAATAATGCTTCCTGTTTCCTGGTATTCACTGTCTTCTGTAATCCCCTCAGTGACACTGTGAATATATTTATTTAGTCTTCATTCCCATTCCTGGCACAGAATTCCTAAAACATTGGAATTCCTGTGATGACAGCAATCAAGGTGTCTTTTGTTATGTTAATGAGGTATTTCAGGAAGTACCTAAGGATGTGGGCTGGTTGCCAGTGGAGCCAACCACCCACGATTAGAGGGCTGGAACTTTCAGCCCCACTTCCCTGCCATCACCACTCTTGACGCCCCAGGAGAGGAGAAGGGCTGGAGATTGATTTAGTAACCAATGGCCAATGGTTTATGTAATGAAGCCTCCATAAAGACCTGAAAGGACAGGATCCAGAGAGTTTCTGGGCTGGTGAACACATGGAGGTACTGGGAGGGTGGCACACCCAAAGAAGGTATGGGAGCTCCTCACCCCTTCCCACATATCTTGTCCTATGCATCTCTTCCACCTGGCTGTTCCTGAGTTATATCCTATTATAATAAACTGGTGATGTGATAAGTGCAATGTATCTCTGAGTTTTGTGAGCCACTCTAGCAAATTAATCAAACCCAAGGAAGAGGTGGTGGGAACCCCTAGTCCGTCAGAAGCACAGGTGACAACCTGGACTTGCCATTGGTTTTTGAAGTTGGAGTGGAGTGGGAGGGAGCGGGCAGCCTTGCAGAACTGAGCCCTTAGCCTACGGGAGCTGATGTTACTTCCAGATAGATGGTCAGAATTGAATTTGTTGTAAGACACCCAATTGGTATCAGAGATTCCTTGATGGTGTTGGAAAACCCACACATTGGAGATGTGTCAGAACCATACCCTCCTTTTGAGTAACTTGTTTCTATCCAATAGAACATAGCAATATTGAAGGGATGTCATTTCTGAATTTATGTTATAAAGAATTGTAACTTCCATCTTTCTAGGAGACTCACTCTTGCTGGCTTTGATGAAGCAAGTTGCACTGTTGGAGAAACCAACATAGATAAGAACAGATATCAAGGAACTGAATTCTGCCAAGTTATGAAAGTGAGCTTGGAAATGGTCCTTCCCCAGTTATGTCTTCTGATGAAGCCTTAGCACAGGCTAACACCTTGACTGCAGCTTGTGAGAAATCCTGAAGCAGAGGACAAGGTTAATCTATGTCCAGATTCCTGACCCATAAAAATAAGAGAATAATAAATGTGTATGTTTTAAGCTGCTACATTTTGTGATAAATTTAAATTCATCACGTATCTGTGACATATTACAGAACAATAGTTAACTAATAGACATGGTATGGATACACTGTATTTTGTATAACAGTTTCCCTTGTCATATGTAGTCTTGTAACTGGGATCCTGTTCAAATCAATCACTTAAGCTTCTTCCAGAAATACTTTTAAAACAGAAATTTGATCATGTTATTCTGCTGCTTCAAAACTTCAGTGTGATGTGATTAAGGAGACTCCAGAATGATGGCAAACTAGGTGAATATCCCCAGTCCCTCCCATTTGCAATCTGTACTTGGATTAACATAAACACCAAAGTAAAGGTTCTGGTGGAAACTAGAAGGTGTGAGAAGCCAGGAATTGTTCTGGGAGTTCCAGAGAAGGGACAGATTTGGAGCTTCCTTTTTAGGACCGAGACAAAGATTTTATGGTTCCTTGAGAAGAGGTAGACGCTGGGTTCCTTTAGATGTCCTTGATGGGAATTGCCCTGTCTTGCTGATCCCTGGAGACCTGAAATGGAAGTATTTAGTTAGGCTGATTTGATCTGTTTAAGAGATTGGGAGAAAACCACCTGTCTCCTTCTTGGAACCGAAAGTGTGAGAGTATAGCTGCCTCCTCCACAACTCCCAATGGAAGTGAGAACATTTATGAACTCATTTCCCACTAGTGCACAAAAAAAGAAAGCTATTTCAAAATGATAAATATTTACCAAACACCAGTAGCAACTATATTAAGCTGAAGTCATTCCCATCAAAATCATCATTCTTGTCAACACTTTGGAGACCTTAACTAATGCAATATATTTATTATTATTATGTATTATTATTATTAATTAAATAATCCATATACATATTGGAAAAAGAATAGACAAAAATTACATTATTTTCACATGATATGATGGTATATTTAGAAAATCCAAAAGATTCTGCCCAAAACTATTTGGTAAAAAGAGATGTTACTCCTGACCTTAGCCAAACGACCAAGAAGTGATACCAAAAACTATCTGAAATCATTAAACTCTGGTAAGATGAAGGTGGTAGTTAAATACATGAAAAATAAATAAGTGTAATTATTAGCCCTTATGAAAAGGAGGCAGAGTTAAAAAGTAGGAGATGTGGTGATGAAAGCAGAAGTAGAAGGGATTCAAGAGAAGAGCCAAGAGCCAAAGAATGCAGGTGTTTTAAATGCAGGAAATGGATTCTCTCCTAGAGTTTCTAGAAGGAACAGCCCTGTAGCCTACAGCCCTTGACTTCAGATTTCTGACCTCCAGAACTTAACTTTGTGTGCTGTTGTTTTTAAGCCACTAAGTGTGTGGTCATTTGTTACAGCAGCAATAGGAAACTAATACAGCACTTATATTAGTAACAAAAGCTGCAAAATACCTATGACTAAATTATTCATAAAAGTCATGATCTCCATAAAGAAAACAAATTCTTATTGAAGGGCATAAAATCAGACCTGAATAGCTACAGAGACATAGTGCATTTGTGAATAAGAAAACTTGATATCTTAAAATGTCAATCCCTCACAGACTAACATACAACCAACCTTAAGTGAGTTGCAATCAGAATTCCAAGAGAGTTTGTTAGGGGGAAGACAAGGGGAGTCAGAGGCTAAAATTATTTAATTTTCAAATGGAAATAAGAATCTAAAAATAATCAGGAAAATTATGAAGAAGTATGGAATGATGGGACTTACCTCAGCAGTTATTAAAATGTGTAGTAAATTATTGAAATCAAAATAATACCATAAACTACATCAAAAGGGAAATGAGGTTTTGATATTTTACTAGTTACGTAAGATGCTACTCTTTGGAGAAGCTGGGTGAAGGGTATATGAGGCTCTCAGTACCATTTAGTCTGTAATTGTTTCCAAATAAAATGATTGTTTTTTTTTAAGATAAATGATAATCTGAGGAGGGAAGGGAACCTTTGTGAAATATGTGGATAAAGATTAACAATTATGAATATTCAAAGAGTTTTACCATTAGATAAGAAAAGACAACTGAATAGAAAAATGAGCAGGCCGTCTACATAAAGGAACTTGCAAATTGTCAGTAAACATATGGTAAGATGCTCAATGCCTGTGAAGTCAAGGAAATGCAAATTAGACCAACACAGACTTTTTTTGGAACCCATTATATTTGCAAAAATCTATAAGTGATCCCTTGACACTGTCCAGTTCTGGCTGATGATGTTGAGAAATAGGAATCACTACAACCCATTAGAAAAGTAACCTGGACACATCCATTAAAATTAAAAATGTGAATAGCCATTGGCCAAGATAGCCTACCTTTGGAAATCTGTTTTACTAAAATGCAAGTCCCAATGTGCCCAGACTCATTCTCAAGCAGACCTACTGCAATATTTCTATAATTGCTAAAAACGAACAACTTGAATGTCCACCTATGAGAGACTGGTTGAATAAGTGGATGAGTTAAATCTAACTCATCTGGAGGAATGTCCATTTATTGTTAAAGGGAAAAAGTAAGTTGCAGAGTGAAAGTATATTATATACTATTTTTGTATCATTTTTGCAATCCAACACAGATCAAATAAGCAAACCAACCAACCCTGCATTAAAGGAAGGAGTGTCAGGATATCCTCCTGATTACTAACCTTGGCTACCTCCAGGACAGGATAGCAGGAGGCAGAAAGCATGACCCTTTCCCCCTTTTTATACCATTTTTTAACTCCTTAAATAAACATGTTTTCATTCTTTAATTAAACTTTAATTCTTAAGAATCTAATAAAATAAAAAATGTTGATGTCTCCCAATTGACTCTTAAAGGTAAACCCCTCAACATCATATATAAGGTCTCCATTGTCTTGCCCCTGCCACTTTTAGGCCTCATCACTCTTCATATTCCTCCTACACCCAGTGTTTCAAGCACACCAAACTATGGTACACTAACTACTTAGAGCTTCTTAATATGACATCTTGTGTCTTAACTCGGACCCTCTGCACACTCCTGAAAAGCTATTCTTTCTCTTTCCCACCTGGTGAACTCCTACTCATTCTTCCAGACCCAGCTTAAATGACCCAGTCCATTCTGCTTGTACCTCAATGACAACATTTGTACTATACTGCAGTTATCTGTGTGTAAACATGTGTGTGTATCTGTGGTGTCAACCTTCATTGTGCTTAGTTGGCATACAAAAAGTTTTTAATGCTTGCCAAATAAATTTAAATTAATCAAGTTGATGCAATAACTTGTGTTTTTTGACCTACCAAGAGCATCATTCAGGCTGAGTATTGATGATTTGTCATTTTATGGGCCAATGTGGGTGCAATATTTTATAAATAGGCTAATACAGTTTGATTGAATATTTTGTCAAAAGTCAAGACATTTGTGATCACAGTTTTTCCAAAAGCTAGAATTCATTTTTAGTTTAGGCTCAATTCTTGAAAAAGGGATAAAATACAAATAAGAGAATACAGTTGTGCTGTTTTGGAAGTTCCATCTATAACACTTCCTTTTCTTTCCCCCATATGGTGTATAGTATCAGCCATGGGACTGTTTGTGCTCAGATCCATGCCCAGCCCTTCCGCTGCTGTACTGTGTTCTGCACAAAGGCTGACTCCTGACACCTGCATCTCCAGACTCTTGTCCCCATTGACTGCCACCTGAGCTCAGCTGATGGCAGGCCCAGGTGGGAGATTAAAGGGCAGATAGAAGGAAGAATCAGGGGTATTTCTGCCCCTCTCTGCTTCAATCAATTGCCTCTCCTCAATCTCCTCTGTGCCTCTAAGCCTGCAGGGGACATCCCTGCTCTTATGCCTTTTATTTTGGATGCTCTGGTTACCCTGGGCCCCAGTACCATTGCCTCCCCTCTTTGTCTCTATAGCCTGAGACAGTACTGGCTTCCTGCTGTTGTTAATCTCTGGCTTATTTCACATACCACTTTAGTTTGGCTGTGAAACAAACTACCCCAAAACATAATGGCTTAAAACAACCATCACTTATTTGTAGCTCATAATTCACAAGGCAGTGATTTAGGCTGGGATCAGCCGGGCAACTCTTCCGCTAGTCTTGGCTAGGCACATTCCTGTGTCTACAGTCAGCTGCCAAGTCAGCCGGGGGCTCTACACTGAGAACTGTCTGGCTGTCCTCCAGTGCAATGCTGGGCCTGTGTCTTTCCTCACCTCACCTAGCCCAGGCAGCTAGTTCCAAGAAAGAGAAGGGAAATAGGAAACACCTCTTGAGGTCCAAGCTTGGAACTTCTACAACATCCTTTCCTCCCAAAGCAGATTCAAGGGGTAAAGAAAGAGATTCCATTTCTTGAATTTTCTTGATAGAAAAGGAAAAATTTGTAGCCATTTTTGCAGTCTACCACAACTTACTGTTATCACCCCCTCTCCCTTTATAACCACGCCCCTGTACAAATTTTCTCTGTGAAAAGTACTGAAAGTCATTACTGTTTTCCTGGTTAGACCCCGTGTGTGTGTGTTAAATGTGTTTGGGAGGTAGGGGTTAAGGACAATGCAAAAGTTCTACTCCTAATAGGGTCCCCTTGGATTCAAAGGTTTCTGTTATAAACATCACCTGCCCAGGCTTCTTTAGAATTAATCAATATGGCAATATAGATGGATATAGATGAATTCAGCAAAGATGAATTGAGTATCTGCCACGTGACAGGCATGATGCTAGGTACTGCGGGCCGTGGCGGGCAGGGCGGTACACAGAGTGAAGAAGGCATTGTGCCTGACTTATAAAAGTTCATATGCAGCACCTGAAGAGCCTGGGCACATTGCAAGTGGTATATAGGCATTTGGCAAGATGAGGCAGAGGAGGACGATGCCTATGATCATTAGGACGGTAGCACAGCTCATAACCTACTAGGCAGGGAGATAAATACTTGGATGAGAGTTTTTTTTTATCTGTCTCTGCAACTTAGAAAGTAAGCTCCATTCAAGTTAAAGCCTTATCTGGGTCACTCACCACTGTAGCTCCATTACCAAACAAAAAAGCATCACACAGTATCTGGTAAATAAATATTTATTGAGTGTATGAGTGAAAGGTGTACACACAATGCCAACAGAATGCAAATTAGAAAGAAGTTAATTTTGAGAATAGGGGAAAGCTTCATATAAACAGACGATTTCTAAAATTTAGAGTGAGAAATAGTTGTCAGATTTTGGCAGACAGAGAAGGGGGCTGGAAGGAAAACTCGAGAACCAGCATGAGCCTTACCAAGTCGGCTGACTTCCCTGGGGATGATGGAGCTGCTTCTCCTCCGGGATTGTCCTGGTGTGATCATCTCCTTATCACCCTCCAAGGTCGTTGGTGGTGTTTCTCTGGGCCCATCTCACTGAGTACTCAGAAAGTGATTTGAGGCCTGAACTGTTCTGATTTGGCAAAGGATAACAGCACCAACTTTCAGAATCTGCTGTGAAGAGTGCCCCTCCGTGTAAATGGGGGCATCTCTGCATGAATGGGTACAGTATGAGGCTGGGCAAATTTCTCCCTGTGGTTTTGGTGTTTTTGAATGTCTGCCCAGAGGCTGCTGCAGTAAATCCCTTTTTAGAATCTAAATAAACAGACAGGGAGACAGAGGGGGAGCCACGTGCAATGGAAATGCCTCCCGGGGGAACTTGGTTGACAGAGAAGACATCAGAACCAGGGGAGGAGAGGGATCTTGGTAGGCATCAGAGCGCTCATTTCAAAGACCTTCAGTGAGCCACCCTCCCTGCTTCTCCACCAAGGAAATAAATCAAACCTTTCTTTCTTTCTTGTTCTTCTTTCCTGTCTGGGACCCCAGAGAAGACCAAAGAAAGATCCACACAAGACAGCACTATTCAGTGGGGAGACATCAAATCATTTAGAGGGAGGGAAACTTTGGTGGTCCTTGCTGTTACACTGGTATTTGACATTCAAGGTAATTCAGAACTTAAGTGCTCAACCTTGAAGCTTCCACCTTAGGGTGAGGCTCAACTTCCCCTCCGACCCCATGCTGCCAAACCCTTTTGCTTCCTACTAGTGGTGCTAACCCACTGTCCTTCAGGCTTGCTGTAGATTAGAGGAGACTCACAGTTTGGGTTGAGTTCCTGATTTTATACCAGGAGATTGAAAATCAGAGATTGGAAAAAGTAAGAGGGCTGGTGAATCAGACAGAGAACATAGTGAGGCTAGCATTTCCTCGTCCTCAACATTGGGAATGGTTTCTCTGGGCATGCAGGCAGCACCCTGCTGTAGCTAACTCTTTGTTTACATGAGATGGTGTCTAAAGCAGATTGCCATACCTTCCTCTCGGAAGGCATAGCTACACAATTATTACGTTTATTTCAGATAGGGTCCATTTGCTGCTCACTTCCTTATTGTTCTTACAACAGCAAGAAGGGGCAACCATGAAAAAGGGACATCACAAGCAGGGAAATGATGAGGAAGAGAGGAAACTTCATTTGTGAATTTCTATGCAAATAGAAGCAGGAAAGAGCAGATTGATTGTGGCAGAAAAATGAATAACTGACTTAAAAACCAAGCTCCAGAAAATCTCCCAGGATTGCTTCATTTTTTTAGGATAAAGAGATAAAAATCATTAGAGAACAAATAAGAGACTTAAAAGATATCCGCTATCCAAAAATATACATAATAGCTAGTTCAAGAGAGAACAGAAAAGCCAAAATTGTAGCATTCAGCAAGTTAGCACAGATTTTATGAGAACAGACTTCAAAATCAAAGATACACAAGCTTCAGTCTGAGGTCTGGTAATTTTAACTGTGTAGATTTGGACAATTTCCTTCACCTCTCCATTTCAGCTTTTTGATTTTATAAAACGAATTGTAATTATAGCATGGACTTTTCGGATAGTTGGGAAGATTCCGTGACGTGGCATTTGTAAAAGAATGTGCATGAAGCCAACATATAATATGCACTCAAGAAAAGTCCCCTGTTATGGGCTGCATTGTGTCCTCCCAAAATTCTTATGTTGAAGCCCTAACTCGCAGGACCTCAGACTATTACAGTATTTGAAGAAGATGCCGGGATTCTTGTTTGCGGAGTTGAAGAATGAATTTCTCAAACACCCAATGTAGGAGAGCCAGGGAAAGGCTTTTATTGAGAGATACAGTGAGAGGACAGAGCTCCTGGCTCGTACCAGGAGGGGACAAGAGAGCCCAGGATGGAGCGTTGTCTAGGGGATTTATAGGCAGTTGAGGATTTTTGGGAACTGATAAAGGGCTTAGGGTGTGGACTTGTTAAAAGTGGTCTTAGGATGTTTGTCCTTGATGAGACATTAAGTCCCTTTTAGCATGCTAAAGTGAATCTTACACATGATTACAAATGCTTCACAGAATAAAAACATGGGCTACTTTCCTTTATTTGGGGAGTATCAACTGATCTCACTGAAGAATGACTCTAGAGCTTAATGTTTAACACAGAGTTTTGTTAGGAGGTTTCCTTGCATGTAGTTACATTGCTCTGACTATTAATATCCTGACTTGCTTTTTTCAGAGGCCCTCACCCTACTCTGTCTAAGCCCACAGCCCCTGTCTCAGAGACAGGACCTTTAAAGAGGTGAGTAAGTTAAAATGAGGCTATTAGGGTGGGCCCCAACCCAGTCTGACCTGTGTCCTCATGTAACACCAGGAAAGCCCCCACACAGAGCAAAGACCTGTAAGGATACAGCACAAAAGCCACTATACGCATGTCAAGGAGAGGCACCTTGATCTTGGACTTCGAGTCTCCCTAACTGTGAGAAAACAGATTCTGTTCTTGAAGACCCCCATTCGGTGAAATTTTGTCACATCTGCCTTAGCAAACTAATACATCCCTATTCCTATTATTTTTTTTAATCCATACACAAAGCCAAGGAACAAGGGACCCTGGGTTTTCTATAGGGATAAAGTCTCCTGGACTGATTGTACAGAGGAAGCCAAGATCCACATTCCTTTTCAGTCCTGCCATGCTTACCATCTGCTGCAGGGCCCATTACTCAGTCATGCATGCTGTTTCTGGTTTCAGTTGTAGGGTGCAGATCTCTGTAGAGACCAGCTGACAGTTCCTATGAGTCAACAGCAGGGAGCAGGGAAATCCCACAGACTCAATGTGGGTAAAATTGTAATATTTCCAGAATATCTTGCCTGGCTTTGGTACATCTGCATATCAACAGGCGCTCAGAGGTGTAAAGAAGTAGGCTTTTGCATTTGCATCTTTCATCTCCATATCAATGGGTAATTGCCTGGGCAACAGAGGGCTTATCTGTACTGGAAAAGTGAGAGAGGGGGCTAGTGGTTGCTGCTTGAGCAGGAAAGAGAGATGGGCTGGACAGCAGTTTTGTAAGACCCTTTTACCCCAAAGAGCGTTTTGCGGTCAATTTCTTTGGTCACACTGAATCCATAGCGAACTTGCCCGGGCTGAAACCCATTAGCAAGACACTCAAACACCTGCTTTGTTCCTCAGCCCCCAGCTCCTCTGAGCATGGGGAGAGCATCTCACCCCAAAATAATGAGGTTCTCCCTTGGTTTCCAAATCATGACAATTGCCCTTTCGTCCTCCTCCCTTGAAGGTCAGACAGTCAGATTCCACCAAAGGCTGCCACAGATGTGGTTTTAAAATAGTCCCTCCAGAAGCCCACAATTAAAACCTAATTATATATCCTTGCCAATTAGTGAAGTTGTCCTTTCTAGTGATAGCTGTGTCCCCAAAAATCCATAGTCTGAAAAAGAGATGTCTGCTCTCTGCTTCTCCCCCAGCAACCCACTCTTCCATCAATAGCAGAGACCTTTGGAACTTCTGGCATTATTTGTAACCTTGGAAAGATTGCTTAACCTCTGACCCTAAATTATTTATAAATATGCTAACAACACCTGTTGTTTGAAGGATCAAATGAGATCATTCATCCACTGATATTTATTTAGTGATCTTCTCTGCATTCATTCTTCCATTCAGCTAATATTTACTGAACATCTGCTACATATCAACCCTCCCAGGGACTCAGCACTGAATGATACCCAGGAGGTCTCAGCTCTAACAGAGTTTCCCTTCTGGAAAGAATGAGTAGACAAATCGAAAGGTAACTTCAGATGGTGACCTGCTATGTAGGAAATAAAACCCAGTGGTGAGATGGAAGTTCACAAGGGGGTAGTTTAGAGGTGGCCTGTCACTAGAGGCTTCTCAGAGGCCTGAAGGGTAAGTCAGACAGGGGAGAACCTGGCAAGAGGACCATGTTACCTGAAGGAAGCAAAGGGAACCACAGGTGTACAGGCGCTGAAAGGAGAAATATCTTTAAGGAGCAGAAAAGAACCAAAAGAAGGGCAGTCGGGGAGAAGGTGAAGAGGTCCAGTGAGACCGGAGAGGTAGGCAGAGGCCAGATCACTAGGGTCCTCCAGGACATGGAAAATATGATCTTTCCATGATGGACAGTATGGGAAATTCTTTGGTCTACACAGACCAAAGTGGCCCAACCTGAGTGAAGACAGAGGAGTGTTTGAAGATGGGGTCTGAGAAACCCTAGAGCCTCCTGGCTGTGGCCAGAAATCTGGATTTAATTCAAGGTCAATGCAGTGGTTCTTAGCATTGCCTGCACCCTGGAATCACCCAGAAAGCTTTAAACAAGTACTGTTGTCTGGGCCCCACCCTCACCAATTCTGATAAAATTGGTCTGGGGTGTAACCTGGACATTTGGGGTTGTTGTTTGTTTTTAAGCTTGCCAATGATTCTAATGGGAAGTCAAGGCTGAGACCACTGGAATGAGAAGACCCTGGAGGAGGGTTTTAAGCAGGAGAGTGATGTGAGTTGACTTTTTTTGCAGAGAGATCCCTCTGGCTGCTGAATAAACACATAATGCTTCCACAACAGTGTCCAGTAAATAATTGATACCTGATGTTTTCTTCTTCCCTCTCTGTACCCTTTCAATCTTTCAGAAATTTGGAATTGGCTGGCACTGCAGAGAGAAAGCTGACCCACTGAGAGGAAAGTATCTCACTGGATCTGCCTCCAGCTAGTGACTGTTTCTTCCTTTCTCTGTCCCTGGAATTACCCATTCACCCTCCTCGAGACCTGGAACTTCATCTCCTGTGTTTTTCAGATCCAAACTTTGCACCTTCTTTGACAGCCTTGAGGACCCCCCAGCCCCCAAGATGAGCAGCTCCCAGGAACATTCAGATGCAACTAAGAGAGTTTATTTTGATGAAATACAATAATTATCATGCTTAGCAGCTGTTGCTATTTAAAATAAGAAAAACCTGGGCTTGAATTTAAACTGTTTGGTAAAGCATGTGCACCACCAATCTGGTCCAACGAAATCAGACATTATGAAATCCACAGAAGAACTAGAGCTTGTTACAGGAAGTTAAGATGCAAATCATATTTTGTTTCAAATGAACCCGATGAATGCATAATTTTCCACAAAGAAATACTTTTGTGTCAGGATCCCTTTGCCAAGAACGAAGTTCTTGGGCTGCAGCTGTTAGCAGTATCTAATTGTCCATTTCAAACTGCAAGCAGTTCTGCTTTCCTAAGGAGGATTTGGAGCAAAGACAGGAAGAGGACAAAGCTGCTTTCATCAATTGTCTTTCAGAATATTCTCTAAGAGACCTGCCTGTGCTTCTCAAATGATCACACTTGTCCTCAGAATTTGCAGAGACTGGACCCCAAGGGGAATCCATAGCTGCTCCCAACTTACTATTAGTTCTGAAGGGGCTTTTTTTTTCCTTTACCACCAATCCCTTCCCTGAATTTGGGGTCATTAATTCTATTTGTCAGTTTTATTTCAAGTGAAAGAAGCCCAATTTAAATTTAATAAACACACAAAAAAAGGCAGAAGAGAAATTGTTTGTTCTTGTCACTAGGAAGTCCAAACATGGTTTGGCTTCGGGTACACTGGCTGCAGGTTCTGGGGAACAGAAGGGACTGGTTTCGGACAAGCCAAAGGACTAGCGAGCAGCTCTGTGGGCCCAGCATTTCTGGCCATGGATTTGTAAGATAACAGTTTTCAAGGTGTGTGATTTTCTCTAGGTGTGGGTGCAGAAATGGCTGATTGAGGGATTTAGATTGAGTTTGGCTTGACAGGAACAGTTAAAAAGATAGAAGTCAGGCAGTACAAGGGAAAATGATCATTCAGATGACCACTCTCAAGATGGCCAGCACAAAAAAGGGGCAAAGAGGCACCAGGAGACTGGGAGAGAATGGGGCACTGGAGGTCACTACCAATTGGGAGGACTGGTGTTGTACAAGGAAGCTCTGGAAAGTTAGAAGCCGGACACTGAGAGGTGTGATAAGAACAAACTATGTGATAAATATTTATAATCTCCACCCAACACCAACCCCATTTTCCAAGGAAGGAAGGATTGTTTGTTTAATCTACTGATGGGACAGTGTATGACAATGCAGAGCCCACAGGGACATCTAAAAAGATAAGATTCAACTTGAGACAGAGAAGAAAAAAGTTGGAAAGAGGAGGAAAGAGGGGAAGGGGTAAGTGGGACAGAACTAAGTGGACTGGGAGCTTTGAGCTGCATACAAAGAAATGACATAAGGGACTGTCATAGATGTGGAACTCTGGAGAGAAAGATGGGTGAAGGTAATTTTTAGGACGTCTTCCTGTATGTTGTGTGAGGTGCCCCACACCTTGGCCAGTCTCAAGACCCTTTCAGTGAGGACTTGCAGTATTTCTCATGGTTCTTTGGAGGAGGAATAGTTCTCTTTTTTTTTCTTTTGATACCACGCTGAGAAATGGACTTGAGGGAACCTGTGTTCCTATGTTTCGAGTGAGATAGAGAGAGCTTTAAGATTTTTATGTTGGGGCCCATGTGGGTCCAGGCTGTTTAAAAGTAACGAAGGTTCAATGAGGTCATAAGGGTGGGGCTCTTCTCTGATAGGATTAGTATCCTTATAAGAAGAGAAACTGAAGAACTTGCTCTCTCTCCCTCTCTCCCCCTGTACAAACCAGGAGACACCACCTGAGGATATGACAAAGTAGCAATCTTCAAGCCAGGAAGAGCTCTCACCAGAAACAGTCCTGTAGGACCTTGATCTCAGACTTTCCAGTCTCTAGAACTATGAGAAAATAAATTTCTATTGTTTAAGCCACACAGCCTGTTGGCAAACTAATACAGACTCCAAGACAGGTTTAGGAATTTCTGGCACACCAGGAGGCCTTGGGAAAGAGGCAGCCTCATTATTATTTATTTGACAAATCCTTACTGAGGGCCAACTATATGCTAGGTGCTGTTCCAGGAGCCAAGAATACAATCATGAACCAACAGGTGCAACTCCTACTTGGATTTGCAAATATATCAAGTGCTGGCATAGTGTGCCAGCCATTGCTTAGGAGTGGTGGCTCCATAGTGGCTACCTTGAAAGGGCATGAGACTCTCTTCACATTTCCTGCTGCCCCAAATGGCACAGGAGAACCTCTGAAATGAATGTAGGAGACAGTAGTGAGTGAAAATGGAAGAGAAAAGAAAGAGTGATAAAGAATGGTGGTCAATGCTGGACCCACCCTTGTCTGTTCTTCCTGATTTTCTTTACAAAGAGGCTGATAGACTTGTAGACTCAGACCAGCTCATCCCATGCCTCTCAAACTTCAGTATGCATCAGAACATCCTGGGGAGCTTGTTAAAGAATAAAATTTCTGGGAAGGGGACAGAAATTCTGATATAGTAGGTCTGGGTATGGCCCAATAATTTGCATTTCTACCAAACTTCTAGGTTTAAAACCTTCTGGCCCTGAACAGAAAAGATATAGTTTGGGAAACTCTTTGAGTTGGGTTCATGGCTCAGTCAGGGTTATTTGTCCTTTTTTTGAAGCTGACCATCCTGGGGAGCAGGTTTGTATAAACAGGGTCATCAGGGAATAGGCTTTTTCATTCCCAAGAGATACATTTGACTTTCCCCCAACCTCATCCTGGGGAGGAGTGTGTGAGTCTCCTGCAGGAACTGGGAACATAGGTTGGGTTATTGGCCCTAGAGTCCCACTCAGGTGCCCATCCAGCAGGGAATGATCCAGGTCCCAGCAGCACCTACCCACCTTCCTCATGTTACATGCTTAGCGGCTGCCGCCATAACCCCCATAACTTTATTTTCTGGGCAGAAAGGGCTGGGGTAGGGCCCCGGGAGTCACAAGAACCTTCTGCAGGGATGTTCCCATTGGTCTGAAAGGGTGGGTGAGCCTAAAAATACCACCTACATGACATATTTACTCTGCTCTTGTTACTACCCCAGAGAGACTGCCAAGAGTCACTACCACCAAGCCTGTGATTAAACCATAATAACCACTTTCATGTTTATAAATTTTGTCCTTGATATAAGAGTGGAGTATTTTTAGGCTAGAACTTGGAGCTAACAAATCCCAGTGCAGGAGTGTGGTGTAAGCAAGGATCTCTCCTTGAGATTTACTTCCCAGTACACAGCAACAAGGCAGAAGGGATCTATCTCTGGGAGTCAAATTGGGAGACCCCAGGCACACATCCCTTTATTCCAGGGCACCTCACCAAATGTGGAAGCTTTGTGAATACCTATGTTCTTCTATTCTCCCAACCTCATAGGACTGCTGCTCATTCATTTGTTCATTCATTCATCTGTTCATTAACTAATTCAGTCAACATATATTTAGAGTGCTTACTCTGTGCCAGGCACTGGGGATAAGACAGTGAATAAATAGACACGGTCCCTACTTTCATGGATTTTACATTTTAGTGAAGGTAGTGTGTGCTGATTAGGGAACTAGACAATAAGTTTGTTTGTTTATCCAATATTAAGTGATTGGAGCGAAATATACAGGGAGAAATGCTATGTAGTCCCTGGGGAGGCAGGGCTAGGAAGCAATCTGTGACCAGGAGCCAACCATATTAAAAACCCACTCCCTGTTTCTGCTTTGCTGACCCAAATTCCTAACCACGCCCCTCCCTCTTAACCCTTCCTCCTGTGCCCAGTTCCAGGGTAAACATCTTCCACCCTTCCACCAACCTGTTCTAGCTGAAACTTGACTTTCCTTCCAAGATGTGTGTAACTCCGGGTAGGGAGGAAATCTTTCTCCCAGCCCGGGGGAAATTTTTCAAACCAAAATCAGTCAAAGGGAGAAACAAGGTGGGAGAAACCCATTTATTGTTCACAAGCCGTCATCCACTTCTGCTCACCCATGTCTCTCACCACCCAGCTGTAAAAAAGGAACCCCACCAAACTTCTCTGGTCCAGTTATAACCTCGCTCCCACCACCCTTGTAATCACCTATTGATATGAAGATGGACTACTTCTCTCCACCCTTGGAAACACCTATTGACATGGAGATGCACAAGGCCAGGCAAGAGATTTTGGAAGAATTGCAATTTTACCCACAATATGACCTGCACCCCGCAGCTCTTGCAAATGGCAGTAATTCATTCTCCACACCCCATTTATTCTGGGTCAGAAGCGGGGTCTTGGGGCCCTTATTCCTAGTGCTTTCCATGGCAGTTAGATGTCCTGCCATCTGGTCATACACACCCTTCCTCTCATCGCTGTCACCTGCCTCCTTCCTCAGCCTTCTACTCCGTGCACTGAAGCCTTCCGGATGGGCCACCGTCTTCGTGTGCAGGTCGGACACTGATGGTCACCTGCACTGTTCACCTGGTACTTCAGCTTAAAAGCTCTTTATCTTGATTTTTTGACTTCCCTCTCCACTCCACTTCAGCTCTTTTGCACAGGCTGGGCCCACATGGGCTCCATCTTAAAAATTTTTAAGTTCTCTTGTTAGGGTCTAGGACTCTGGGGTTTCCCAGAGAACAAGACACACGGACACGAGATGAAAATCCAAGCAAAGTCTTTATTCAGCCAGCAAGCTGGGGTCGACAGCACCTCCCCTGACACGCAGGCCGAGTCCGAGCTGCCGACCCCGAAGCAACTTTGGGCATTGATTGTATAGGATCTTCACAGCCGTTACACCAAAGCCCGGGCAGTTCTACAACTAATAGGTTTAAAACACACTCTATATTGTAACCAATGGGAAACATTGTAACCTTTTTAGGGAACGCGCCAGTTGCCTGCCCACTTCAATTGTTATCTCTTGCTTACCCAAGCATGTCTATGTGACTTATCACGGGTTACATCCCCAGGCGTTCCCAGGCTGTTGCCCACTTCTAGTTATCTAACTTAGGGTAGGCGCATTTCTCAGAAGCCTCCGGTAATTTACACAAGAAAAGACTGGGTGGCTCTCGCTCTAGGCAGTCAGGTTAAGTGTCATTAGTTCTTTTTCCTGACTTGATGCTCTCTGCACTCAGTTACACTCTATCTCACTCCGTACACCATTAAACTGTATTTCTTCAAACCTGTTTCTCAGCATGGTCTCACAAATAAAAGAAATAGCGTTCTTTCTTCAAAGAGCCATGAAAAATACTGTAAGTCATTTCTGAAGAGGTCTTGAGACTGGCTGAAGGGCAGGGCACATCACAGGACATCCTAAAACTGACCTCTACTCACTGGGAATTAGGGCTTCAACATATGAATTGGGAGTGGTGGGGGATAGACACACATTCAGTCTCTTAGGGAGTCCTGTAAATTTCCCCCTTCCATCTTCAAGGCCCACACCTGTACCTCATTCTCACATTCTCTTCTACCCTTCACCTCTGCCCCAGGCCAAGGATTTTTATGTCCTCTCTAACAGGAAAAACTCACTAAGCAAACGGTCTTCCCAACAGTGGTGTCAACCGCCATCTCAGTTTATGCAGCTCAAAAGCCTTCCTCTATACCACTCTCCCTTAAGGTAACAAATGCTTCATTTCTGATTGTCCAAATGGTCATTGCGTTGGGCAGGGAGGACTCTACAAGGGGGATAGTGTATCAGTTGACATAGCAGAACAGCACCCCCCTATATAAATAACCAAGCTACAAAACATTGGATAAACAATGCCAGTGATCATTTTTATTACACCTAGGTTATAGAGGGGGGTAAAAAAAGAAGACAAATAGGATCTTAAGTGAGAATAATCATGCTTTTTTTTTAAGCAAACTGAAGAACATCAAGGCGGGGGTGTTCTCATTTTTATTAAAAAAAATGAATTTAAAAAAATGATAATATGTTTACATGACTTACAGGTTTACAGAAAAAACAGAAGAATGAATGAGGCAGATCCAGCTGTTCACAGGAGTTACCCCCAGGGAATGCATTTAGGGAGTAAGGATTTTTACTTTTCATTTCTTACACTTCTGTCTTTAAACAAATCTATTAGAAGTTTCATGGGAATAACAAAATGCTAAAATGCAATGGGGGAGAGAAAGAGAAGACAAAAAAGGTAAAATACAAAGATTCTTTTATAAGATGCTAATAAAACAAGACGGAGAGTTTTGAAGAGACAAAAATTAGACTTGGTTTGAAATAAAAGTATGTGTAAATCCAGGGAGAGGAAATCCCAGGGCAAAATACCTCTAAAAACCGAAATCAGTCAAAGGGAGAAATAAAGTTTAAAACCTGTTTATTGCTTACAAACTGCAGTCCAGGGCCGTCTTTCTCCTCCACTCCGGAGGAAGCCAGCCAGCAAGCCAGCCCCCTCCTCTCATCTCTCAGGTTCAGACACGCCCTCAGTTGCCCAGGTAATTACAAGAAGATAAACTTCTCTCCACCCCTGAGGATATGCAAATGAACTAAAGCCAGGAGAGATATTCTGGAAATGTTTACAATTTTACAAAAAGACGTTATAACAATCATACATTCAACGTTTTAGAAAGACACCCAACGAGAAGTTAAAGATGAAAAGGTAAAGTTGAAAAGTTAAAGCTGGAGCAAGGAAGACAGGAGCGTAATCCACTTTGGAAAAAATAGCAGAAAGTATGAAAACACAGACCAAAGTGTAAACGAAGGTGCAGGAAGCAGCTGTTGGAAGCAACTAAGAGTCGAAGTTTTGTTAACATGGCTTTTGTCTGGCATCCCTAGAGGAAAATCTCCTGTCAGAATTACTTTGTCCTGCAAACACCTTCAGCCCTTCTGCCTCCACCTTACCACCCCTGCGGCCCCCACCTCTGTCTGTAGCGGACTTTGCGGGCATCTCCTCGTGAACACAGGGTGTGGCCCCTTAAATCAGCAAACCAAACAAGTCCGCAGGAAATGATGGAGCTGGTGGACCCTGAGCCACGGAGATGCAATTCTGTCCTTTGCCACTGCATCAGCTTCGTAGAACTTTTCTGAAGTGTTAGCTCGGAGAGAATACACTCGCGCCCTCCCTCGCGCAAGGCCAAGTGAGTTCAAATCCCAGGCAAGTTACCTCTCTACACCTCCTTTTCCTCTTTTGTAAAAGATAAGAACCTACCTCATAGAACTGTTCTGAGGAACGAATACACAAAAAGAACATTAGAAAACACTCCAAGTAAGTCCCATGCTCTCCTTTTGCAAAGGAGTAGGATATGGTTTGAGGATTTCTCCAACAGCATGCAACAAATATGTAGAGGAATTTACATGGAACTCAATGTCCTCTCTGTCCAGAGCCCACTTTCCATTATGCCAGAGTCGGTTTGGGAATTAAATGTTTTACTTGGTTCTTGTCTTCAAGGGACATTTTTAGTTGACTGCTTTCAAAGTTTCCAAGGAGAAGAGAGTTTCAGAGAGTCTGCTGTTGGTTTGTTTAGGTCCCAAAAAAGTATCTTGGGATCACCTGAGTACCCTGAAGCTGGGATAGAATTTCAGCTTTCCCTTGAAAAGGCTTCCCTAGCAGTAAGGAAAGGAAGACGCCTGTGTCCTCCCCTGGGGTAGGGTTGGGGAGAGACCTGTGGAGCGAGTGAAGGTTCCTATAGCCAGGATTCTCACCTGACCCTGGTCGGCTAGCTCACCACACCTACCACCACTGTGGGTAGTAGGCTGCTATCGACTATATAAAGAGCTCCGCCCAGTGCTCCGGGCTGCTTGGCCGCAGGGCTGCAAGGCTGCAGGAGAGCAGAGACTGGAGTGGTGGCAGTGCCAAGGACAGAGACTGAGAGGCCCAGAGGCAGAGACCAGCTTGCTGTATGCAAGCTTGCTCTGAGTGGATGGGATTCCAGTGACTGACCTGCCATCATGGGAATAAAGTTGGGTATAAACCTTTTCATTCCAAGAACGTTCCATTGTCATGTTTCAGTCTCACTGAATCCATAGTGAACGTCCAGGGCTGAAACCCATTGGCAAGACAGAACTTAGCCTTTCATTTTACTGTCATCTCTGTTCGCTTATGTGATGATATAGACTAAAGGTTAGAACGGCAATGTAATTTTTACAAAAAAAAATATACCACCTTTTTGTAAAATGAATTAAAGCAATATGGAATGCCAAAAATGAACCAAATGTCCATTAAGCAGTTGGCTTTTTTTAAAGGCTGCTTTAAATCCTCTTAATGCCTGGCCTCTTAGCTAAGGATGGATTTAACATGGAAGAAAGAGCTGAAAGATGAAAGTATGAGATTGAAACCTGACAATGTCCCATCTGAGTCACCTGAGCCAGATACTGCAGAACTTTTCTGTCACATAAGCCAGTATCTTGCTTTTAAGCCAAGTTTGCTTGGTTTCTGGCTGTTGTGATGGAAGGTCCTTGTAAATATTCCTGCCCTCCCCAACCTCTTCCTAAAAATATTTTCAGGATATAATTCCCTTCCTCAATAGTGCACTTTCCCCATACACACCGTCTTGGCAGGGAGATTAATGGAGAAAAAATCCCAATAGTTTCAAGTGTTTTCTCTTTCTTTGGGATATCCCAAAGGCCAGCAGGGTCTTTGGGTCACCAAATGCAATATAATGAGTCATAAGAAATAAATATTTGGTCATTCACATGGCAAAATATATATTTCCCAGGTGTATTTGGTCTTCATCCACAGTTACTGAAAACACTGCAGTCTTGAAGGTGAGATGGGTGTCCTGTCATGTTAATGATTTTGGACCCACCTGAGGGCAGGGGCTGGATGGAGGTTGAATCAATCAATGGCCAATGATTTAGTCAATCATGACTATGTAGTAAGACCCTCACAAAACCCCTGAAAAGACCTTATCGCATGCTCTGGGATCCTGCTTCTCTGTCAGAGAGATCCTCCACCTTGGGGAACCAGAAGGCTTCCACGTGCCAAGAAGCCAGGCCCCAAGCTCCATGAGGATAGAAGTTCCTTTCTTTGGGACGTTGCCCTATGTCTCTCTTCATCTGGCTGTTAATTTGTATCCTTTATTAAACTGATAAACCTAAGTGTTTTCTTGAGTTCTGTGAGCCCCTGTAGCAAATTAATCGAACTTAAGAAACAAGCTGTGGGAACCTCCAATCTGTAGCCGGTTGGTCAGAAGCACCGGTAACTGCCTGGCGCTTGCGACTGGCATCCGGAGTAGGGGTGAAAGGCAGTCTTGTAGGATGGAGCCCTTAACCTGGGAATCTGGTGCTGTCTCTGGGCAGATAGTGTCAGAATTGAGTTCTTGAACACCCTGCTTAATGTTGTGTGTGGGAAGACCATCCTCCCATACACACATGCATTGGAATCAGGTCCAGGAACCTGAAAGGCATTGTATTATTACTGCTGTATAATATATTATTATTGTGAAGGAGAAAAAAACCACCCACTATGGTACTATTTAGCTAGTGATTGACCAATTCTAATGAGGAGGGGACTCCAGGCTCCATTTTAGGGGTAATGGTTAGTTCTTGCATTAGAATTCAAACAATGCTAAGTGAAGGCTCTAAAATATGATTGGCCAGGCAGTGTTTCACCTTCACAGTTGTGTGTGTGTGTGTGTGTGTGTGTGTGTGTGTAACAGCCTATCTCCACTATTCTATTCTGTGCATAGATAATACTGCCTTGGAGGTCTTTCTGTAAAGTTGTAAGGTAACAGAACTGGCTTAACTGCATGAAATGTTTGGGGACAGCTAAAAAGAATCTGCTTCATCCCCCCAACCCACAAGCTCACCTGCCTGGGGCCAGGAGGAAAGGAGGTTGCTATGTACAGACACATTCAGACATGTCTAATGAATGTGGGGTGTACTTGATGCTATCAAATGGCAAGACACGTCCTTCTTATGTGTCTCTAAGAGTTCTCAAAATGAGCAGGTGTCTCCCAAGTAAGACTGACTTCCACAAGCAACCCAGACATCACTCTGTCCCAGCAGTAGTCCTCTTCATTCCCTGAACCTTTGCCATCGCCAGCCCAAGCACATCCTGCTGCTAACGGACTGCCCAGATGCCCATGCAGTAGCTGCCCCATTCTTAACCACCGAGGCCACTCTCTTTGATGCCACACACTGCTTAAGCTTCTTGCTACTTCCCATGGCCTCTGCGGTTCTCTGTTGCCTACACCTCCTCTGGCCGGTAGCGAAATGTCTGCCCTGACAGTATTCAGACTTTTCCAAGGCAGTTCACCTTCACTAAGAAGTTCAGACCCTTGAGAGCAGGGTTGTTCCATTTACTGCCTGATGCCTCTGGGAGGTCCCCTGACACAGGGTCTCAGGCCACAGTGCAGTAGTCCCTCTCACTCCACCACTCAGCCTTTCCCTTCCCAGGAAGCATGAGCACTCTGGCCTGGCTTAGACCCAGAGTCCCTGCTCTCTCTCTACCTCCAAACCCTTTCTTGGAGTTGAGACCTCAAGGAACTGTTCCTCCTTGAATCTGGGGATGGTTCCTAGGCGTCTCTGTTGTCCCTCCCTTCATGCGGTATCTGTCAGGTATGCCCTATGTCCATTAGACATGTCTGAATGTGTCTGTACACAGCAACCCCTTCTCCTCCTGGCCCCCGGCAGATGAGCTCAGGGGTTGAGGGGATGAAGCAGATACTTTTTAGCTGTCCACAAACATTTCATGCAGTTAAGGCAGTTCTGTTGCCCCAAAGTTATGGAAAGATCTCCAAGACAATATTATCTAACTGGACAGAATAGAATAGTGGATATAGGCTGTTACACACACACACACACACACACACACACACACACACACACACACACACACACACCTATGTACATGATATTTGGGAACACATAAAAATAAAGATATTTTTGTGCCTTATCTTATTTTCTTAATGATAGGCCATGAGCATTTCTCCCTTGTCATTAAACATTTTTCCAGACATTCATCTTATTACATGGTGTAGGTATACCATCATGTATTTTTTCCCTTCTTGTGGTGCATGTAGGTTGTACTTTATTTTTGTTCTTATAAGAGCATCATTGAAGAACAGCTATATATTTCTCTTATTATGTCTGTTTATTTCCTCAGGATAGATTCCTGGAACTGCTAGGCCAAAAGGTGGAAACTTTTTTCCAGGCTCTTGGTATATATTGTCAAGTAGCTTTTCAAAGGTTTTCCAAGTTTACACCTCCATTGTGAATATGAAATTTCTCTCACAACTTCTCCAAAACTGAGCATTTTGTGGTTGGCTTTTCTTGAATCTTCACCTGTTTGATAGGAAAAACTGCTTCTCATGGTTTTAATATGCATTTATTTCATTGCCAGCAAAGTTAAACTCTTTATTATGTTTATTACTTATTTATGTGCACAGCATGAATCCATGCCCTTCGCTGATTTTTCATATTGGGATATCATTGGGATTTTCTTACTGAATTGCAAGACTGGTTCTAATATTAAAGCTTTGTTCCATGGTGACTCTTGCCTTTTCATTTTGCCTAATACATATTTGATTCCCATATCTAAAGAATAAGGTAGTAAACTCAATCACTTCCTTCATGAGTTCTTCCATTATTTGTATGTTTAACAGAGTCTCCTTGTTTCCTTGTAATTTTTCTAAGCACTGTTTTGGATTTTTATGTAGTTCAACCCAAGGGTATGCTCCTTCATGGTTTTTTTTCTTGCTGTTACACTCAAAAAGGCCTTCTTCCTCCCTAGGAGCTGATAAAATAATCACACATGTTTTCTCATAGTTCTCTTATAGTTTCATTTTTTCTGATTAATTTCCCTTCTTGTGTTGCATGTAGGTTGTACTTTATTTTTTCTGTACATTTTTTCTGTACATTTCTTCTGATTAATTTTTTCTTGAATAAGTTTTATAAGAAAATTAATAACATTTTCTTATAAAAACAACATTTTTGTCAAATACATGCCTATTATGTGGTATTTAGGAAAGATAGTTTAGCAAATAAAAGAAGAACATAAATGGTATATAAACCCAATAATGAATTTGCCAATAGCAAACACCCCCAACCACCAACAAGTTGCAACAAACAAAAACATCTCCAGACATTGCCTGATGGTGGTCAGGGGGTGGGGACTTAGCCTGCCCTGTAGTGACCTTCCCCCTAATGGCCTCACCTGCCTGCTTCACTCCAACTCATCCTTCCAGACTCTGGTCAGGCCTTACCTCTGCCTAAAATTTTTGCCTGACCTCCAATATGAGCAAGGTGTATCACATTCCCACAAGCAGGGTACAACCTCCTTTCCCTCTCTCTCCCTTTTTAAAGATTTTGATCTTGGAGATTTTATTAAACTGTTTTATGATCTTGGAGATGATCTCCCCACTGAACTCTGAGGTCCCCAAGTATCTTTATCCCCCCACATGGTACATAATGAGTGTAGTGTATATGAGAAATTCCTATCCTAGGTGTGGACCATTATGAAATGTCACTGTGTACAGGGGGAGGTGGGATGCACTGGAAGTTTCTACACCCCCACAGGATGTGTATGTGGCCAACCTCAGGGCCTCAGAATTAAAGCTTAATAAGTGGAGATATGCTGTGGAATCTATAAATTGTGTTCAGCCACCCCTGCTCATCCAGCTCTGACATAGAACAGGGCAATAAAAAGGCTTTCTGTCCACCTTGGGTGGCAATAAAAGTTTGCCAGCCAGTGAGGCAGTGGAAAAACACCCAGGGGACAACTCACAGATGTACTTATAAGGGGACACCCTTCCTAATGAGTGAAATGAAACCTTATTGCAGCAAGCTTGGAGCAGACATTATCGAAATCCAGAGAACTTACGGCCTTTCCTTCCTGTGTCTGGTGCGAGCTGTTGGCCTAGACCTCACACCTGACCTGGGCTTCCAGAAAACGGACACTGGTGCTAAGCAGGAAGCAAGAGAGGCCCACCAGTCTCACCTGTTTGAAAATAGCAACCTGGTGCCACATGTGCCAAATGAGCAGCTATCTTAGTCTGTCTGGGTGGCTATGACAGAATATCATAGCCGGGGTGGCTGATAAACAACAGAACTTTATTTCTCACAATTCTGGAGGGCGAGAGATCCATCATCAAGGCACGTTCACATTCAGTGTTGGTGAGAACTCGTTTCCCCGTTACCTATGCCAAAAGGGACAAGGGACCTCTCTAGGGCATCTTTCATAAAGGCACTAATGTCATTCATGAGGGCTCCACCCTCATGACTAATCCTCTCCCAAAGGCCCCACCTCCAAATACCATCACACTGGGAGTTAGCATTTCAACACATGAATTTAAGGAGGACACAAATATTCAGACCATAGCAGTAACTATCATGCCACAAAGTATCGGAGAGCTGTATGTGCTCCTTGATTTCTAGCATGACAAGACACATCGCCTTCTCAAGTCAATAAAAATAACTTTTCCTTTTTTGCTGCTACTGGAAATCTGAATAATACTACCTTTTCCCCAGGGGGTAAAGGTGATCTTAATACATGCCTGAGAATGGAAAAATTGGAGACAAAAACACGTATTGACAAGGTGTTTTCTGTCCATTTTCATTTGCATAGGAATTTTAAATGCAAAACACGGATATAAAGCCTCTGTGCAATGTTTGGTGTATGATTCTATAATTATGAATAAGCCAGGTAAGTATTACCTAGACCATGCCAGCATTTGGATTTAAGACAGTACACTTCTTTCTTTTTCAGTAGCAGATAAAGTTTGAGTTTTAGAGCTGAAACACACAATTTCAAGGAAATGTCAGACTTTCAGAGAGCAGTTGCCCACTTCACATATCCACTCCCACTCTTAATGACATTAGAGATGCATCCATAAAAACATCTGAAAACCATTAATACAGGATTTTAAAAGTTACCATTATCAAAGAGTAAGTAGTAAATACTTCTAATAAGAATTACTGAGACCAGAGAAGAATGCATGAAATTTAGTAAAACATACGTTAGTCACAGGTATGTGCCTCCAGCTACTTTCACTTTGGGATAGTGGGCTCTGTGAGTACTGGCTGCCCACAGTACATGTTAAGATGAGAGCCATTTTAACAAAGAACATATCTTATCAATGACAATTAAATGACATTTGTAGCTCTTTAGTTGTATTGGAGATTGCATTCATTAACTTTGGTTAAAAAAGCAAAGCATAATACACGTAAGTACATGTTTTTAATACGCTTCCTGTTTATACAACTAAAGAGCTACAAATGTCATTTAATTGTCATTAATAAGAAATGTTCTTTGTTAAAGTCATTGAATACATTGATATTATTTTTAATGCTATGCAGAGGCTGGACAGTTTTTATTTTACTAATATATTAAAGCCTGGTAAGGTTTAGGACATTGCTTCTAAAACTGTACTGTGCGTCCAAATCACCTGGGAGTCTTGTTAAAAGGCAAATTCTCATTTATTCGGTCTGGGGTGGGGCCTGGGATTCTGCATTTCTAACAAGCTCCCAGATGATGCCAAAGCTGCTGGGCTGGGGCCCCACTCTTTGAGAGTGAAGATTTATAATTCCCAAACTCACATAGCTAGTTTGTGGCCTCTCAGAGATGCGGATCCAAGTCTCCTGACTTCCTCTAGTTATCTTTTGACTCTACTGCATGGACTTTAATAAGGTAACCATAAAATTTATCATTAAACTGAGCTTTTTTTTTTTTAAGTAAAAGGGGGTGCCATTAACAATTACCAGGCAAAAAGATAGACTGCCCAAAGCAAATAGAGACTTAGGTCGGTTACTGTGATTTAACAGAAATAGAGATTAGCTTCCAAGGAACAAATTATTAAACATTTATCTTAAACCTCTTAATCCTATTGGAAAGAAGTGCAGTCCAAGAGGAAGTCAGTCTGGAATATTTTGCAATTGCTAGAGATGTTTGCAAGGGTAAATAGTGAGGATAAGAGGGATAAATTTAATTTATGTAGTTGTTCAAAAGGCTATTGATAAGATTCTCCAGTAAATGCTGATAAAGATGAGTCAGCAGAGGGTGGAAGGAATGTTTCTTCCTGATAGGAAACTGACTTAGAGCCCAGAAACAAAGGCAAGGGACAAACAGCCACTTACCTACTCGAGAGTGGGTGGCAAGCTGGCTGGGCACCGACAGGAAGGAGTAGTGATGGGATTGGCTGTAAGGAGACAAGAAGGTGCACTTGGCTTAAAATAAGGAAAAGAGTGCACTGAAAAGGCAGTGCCAAGGTGCTGCAGTTTAGGAGTGGGTAAATGGAAGGCTAGAATAAATGCTAGATGAGATAAGAGGGATAAATTTAATGTATGTAGTTGTTCAAAAGGCTATTGATGAGATTCTTAAGTAAATGCTGATAAAGATGAGTCAGCAGAGGATGGAAGGAACGTTTCCATCCTCACAACTGCACTCCCCTGCTCTCCCTTGAATAGGACCGGACTTTTATACTCAAAGGAAAACTAACTTCGAGGCAAATGCAATGAAAATGAAAATGCTCAGCTTGTCAGTTTGGAGGAATATTGGGGGCAAAGTATGTAACTAAGGGGAGCTGCAGAAAGTGCAATTAGGTTGAAACCAGATGCACCCAACACCAGCTGTATATCGCCATCCCTCATGCAGTAGTCTGCAAACTATCAAGGCCTAGGCTCCCTGCCTACATCTGCTGAGTCAAAATCTTTAAGAGATGGGCTCAAGCCATCTGTTTTGAAGGAAAAAACACTCCACTGGAGATTCCTATGCACAGCCAGGGCTGAATACCAATGAGTTGACAAATAAGAATGATGTAAAAATAAAGGTTAATGTTTGTTAAGTAAAGAAAAGGGCTTACAATTAGTTAATAGAGCGTAATAGCATGGCACAGGATTATTAATATGCACTTTTCTTCAATGTTGTATCAAGAAACAGAATGCACTCCACACGTAAAACACAATTAACATCTTATATAAAGTAAACACCTGTGAAACCATCACGAGGTCAAGAAATAAGATTAGGGCCTGTACCTCAGAAGTCCCTCGTGTGCCCCCTCATAACTGCACTCCCCTGCTCTCCAGAGGTAACAACAACCCTGGCCTTTTAAATAGTCAATTCTTCATTTTGCTTTATAGTTTCTTTACCTTATTATGCACCCCTAAACAATACAGTTTCATTTTTAATGCTTTTGAACTCTACCTATGGAAGGACTTTTATGTCTGTCTTCTCCATTCAATAGTTATTGAAGATTATCCATATTGCTTGTGGCTATGCCCTTCCATTGTCAAAGCTGTAAAACAAGGGCCATAACTGGGCCACCACTTGTTTTGTAAATAAAATTTTATTGGAACACAGCCACACCTAGTCATTTCCATATTGTCCATGGCTGCTTACACACTACAATGGCAGAGCTAAGTAGTGGAAACAATGATGATCTGGCCTGCAAAGTGTCTTGCCTGAGGGTTTCAGCCCCAGGCAAATTCACTATGGATTCAGAAAGACTGAGAAATGAGAAAGGAAGGTCTTAGGGTGAAAGCATTTATACCTTGCTTTATTCTCCTGACAGTAGGTCAAGCAGTAGAATCATATCTGCATCCAGCAGTCTGCAGGTCTGTAATCCACCACTGTCTCTGCCTTCACCCAGAGCACTGGGCAGAGCTCTTTACATAGTGACTCAGTCAATATTAGCTCATTGACCGTGGGTGTGGAAGCATCATACTAGCAGTAGGACAAGTACATCATCAAGTAGTTTAGGGTCAGATGAGGATCCTGGCCATAGCAACTTCTATTTTCCCCACAAAAGCCTTGAATATTTTCTATGTATATTTGACTTACTGAAATGAGGACAGTAATATCCACCTCCAGAGGAGGCACTCACCTCAATAAAGATAGCCAGTGCAACTCACTAACCCAAGAAATACCAGCTATAATTCCTAACTGTACCATTTTCACATCCATTACCTTAACTCATCCATTCAGACAATAAACATTTAAGGCAAATTCATGCCAGTCTCTGGGTAGGTGCTAGCTCATCAGAAGAGTTCTTGTATAGTGATTATCCTTCACTGAGCATTTGTTGTTTCATTATGTTGACTGTTCTGCACTTTTTGTTTTTTCATCTCTTTGGTGCTCCCATGGCAGAGACCATTATCTTTCCACCAAAAGTTCATGCTCCCCTATTCATAATATAGGGTTTTTTCTGGAAAAAGACTTCCCAGGAAGGGATGACATTTTCCAGCCACCTTTATAGTCAGGCAGGCCAATGATCAAGTTCCAACTATGGAGTTTGAGTTGGAAGAATGTGCACCACTTCTTATCCTGGTCCATAAAAGCCTCCCACATGGGGCTCCTTTGTATTCTTTCCTCTTTTGCTGCCTCAAAGCAGAATATGCTAAGACTGCAGTGGATGGCAGCCACAAGACAGAAGGATCCTAATATGGCAGCCAGCCTCCAATATTGTTCCCAGTGATTCTCACTTCCTGATAGTCACACCAATGTATTCACTTCTTTTTTTAAAATTCTTTATTAAGGTATGATTGATATACACTCTTATGAAGGTTTCACATGAAAAAACAATGTGGTTACTACATTTACCCATATTAACAAGTCCCCCACCCATACCCCAATGCAGTCACTGTCCATCAGGGCAGCAAGATGCCGCAGATCCACTATGTCCCTTCTCTGTGCTACACTGTTCTCCCCGTGACCCCCCACACCATGTGTACTAAACAAAATACCCCTCAGTCCCCTTCTCCCTCCCTTCCCACCTGCCCGCCCACACCCCTCCCCTTTGGTAACCACTAGTTCATTCTTGGAATTCTGCTGCTATTTTGGTCCTTCAGTTTTGCTTCATTGTTATACTCCACAAATGAGGGAAATCATTTGGCATTTGTCTTTCTCCGCCTGGCTTATTTCACTGAGCATAATGTCCTTCAGCTCTATCCATGTTGTTGCAAATGGTAGGATTTCTTTCTTTCTTATGGCTGAATAGTATTCCATTATATATATGTACCACATCTTCTTTATCCATTCATCTACAGATGGACACTTAGGTTGCTTCCATATCTTGGCTATTGTAAATAGTGCTGTGATAAACATAAGGGTGCATTTGTCTTTTTGAATCTGAGAAGTTGTTTGGGTATATCCCAAGGAGTGGGATTCCCGGGTCAAATGGTATTTCTATTTTTAGTTTTCTGAGGAACCTCCATACTGCTTTCCACTATGGTTGAACTAGCTTACATTCCCACCAGCAGTGTAGGAGGGTTCCCCTTTCTCTACATCATCACCAGTATTTGTTGTTCTTAGGCTTTTCTGTGTTGGCCATCCTTACTGGTGTGAGGTGATATCTCATTGTGGTTTTAATTTGCATTTCCCTGATGATTAGTGATGTGGAGCATCTTTTCATGTGTCTGTTGGCCATCATCTGAATTTCTTCTTTGGAGAACCATCTCTTCATATCCTCTGCCCATTTGTTAATTGGGTTATTTGCTTTTTGGGTGTTGAGGTGTGTAAGTTTCTTATATATTTTGGATGTTAACCCCTTGTCAGATATGTCATTTACAAATATATTCTCCCATACTGTAGGATGCCTTTTTGTTTTGTTGAAGATGTCCTTTGCCGTACAAAAAGGTTTTAGTTTGATGTAGTCCCATGAGTTCATTTTTGCTTTTGTTTCCCTTTCTCAAGGAGATGGGTTCAGGAAGAAGTTGCCCATGCTTATTATATTCAGGAGATATTTGCCTATGTTGTCTTCTAAGAGTTTTATGGTTTCATGACTTACATTCAGGTCTTAAATTCATTTCAAGTTTACTTTTGTGTATGGGGTTAAACAATAATCCAGTTTCATTCTCTTGCATGTAGCTGTCCAGTTTTGCCAACACCAGCTGTTGAAGAGGCTGTCATTTCCCCATTGTATGTCCCAATGTATTCACTTCTTATGTTGAGTAGGGTTGATTTGTGTAAACAATAGGATTTAATGGAAATGATGAAGTATGACTGCTGAGGCTAAGTCATAAAAGATATTATAGTTTTAGTCTTGCTTTATCTTGGACCACCCACTCTGGGGGAAGCCAATGCTATGTTTTAAGAACACTCAAGCAGCCTTGTGGAGAGGTCCACATGGCAAGGAACTGAGACTTCTTACCAACGGCCAGCATCAACTGCTAGCCACGTGTATATGTCTCTGGGCAGCAGATCCTCCATTCCCAGTCAAGTTTTCAGATGAGTACAGTCTGGGCCAATAACTTGAATACAATCTCATGACAGACTGCATCCAAAACCATCCATCTAGCCAATCCCAAATTCCTGACCCTCTGACACTGTGAGATAATAAATGTTTCATGGGGTTACTTGTTACACAGCAACAGATAACTAATACTAGTGAGTGCCTGAATAACAACAAGAAATACCACTGAATGAATAATATATAAATGTCTATAATGTTAAGCCACTGAATATTTGGGGTTTATTACATTGGACAGCAACTAATCTATTACAATATTATTAATTTAAATTTTATTCTCATCTGTAACTTTATATGAAAGACCCACGTGACACTAAAGATCAGGACATAATAATATTTGAATCCTTTGCATTTGTTTGTTCTTTTTTAACTCTGTTGTTTTCAAACTTTATTTCATAATAGAAATATTTTTTCCAATAATCCCTTTTCAAAGTCCCCAATATAAATCAAATAATATCTGAGCTTGTTCAAATCGAAGCAGGGTTGAAGTATGACAAATTTACACATACTCAGCCTCTGACTCACCCCTTGAAGTTACCTTAGAATATAACAGCATTTCCAAAAGGAAAGACATGGCTTGAGGATCATAGGTGCATTGAATATGAAATTCTGGGACATTTTGTAATAGAAACAGCCCTTGGAAGGATTAGTTCTCTCTTACCCTCACTGCCTGCCCTCTATCTTTCCTTCTCTCCCTCTTTCCCTCCCTCTTTCTCTCCAGCTAGTAAATTATCTGGAAATAATTTGCACAAAGTAGGTACGTGTGGTGATGAACTCCAAGAAATGTCATTTGGGGAAAAAATAAGCTCAACCAAAGCAGATACAACTTTGGAAAGTCAGGGGGAACTCTGAATGTTAAAAAGAGACCCAAATTATACAGCTCCTGTTGTGTGAGACTTATATCTCCAGTCAGCTCAGCAGTCAAAATCCATTTCTTCCTGAAGACATCCTTTCTTCCATAGGAAAAGGCAATTCTAGTTAGAGCCAAAAAGCAACAGTGAGTTTGATGTTTAATTGCTCCCACTTCAACTCTAGAAGAAACACATTCTTTTCATATTTAATAATACATTTTAAAAGGGCAAAAAGGATACCTTTGTTCCTGTTCAAGAAGAATTAACAAGTGTGGCTTCATCTTTTCTCTTAGAAAAGATATTGAAGGGAAATAAGAGGCAATGCTACCAGGTGTAGTAGATGCTGCTGTAAAACCCAGAGGGTTCAGTAGTCTGGGAATCAAGCTTGCCTGAAGGAAGGAAGCTAACTGGTTTTCAATGCTAATGACTGTTAGCACCATTTTCTATTTTACAATCATATGGATACATTTGTGAAAGAGTAGGAAGGTCAAAAATGTACCCACATTCTCCCTCGCTTAGGATGCTTTTGGCTGCAAGTAAATGATATTCATCTCAAACAGCTTTAACTTGGGGAATTTATTTTCTCACATGCCAGGAAGGGTAGAGGTCAGGTGGTCGCTCCAGGAGTCCAACAGCATCATCTAGGACTCAGGTTTCTTCCTCACAGTATGCCTGCTGGTCCTCAGCTAACAGCCCCCTGTCCCAAGTCAGCTGCCACAGTTGCAGTCATTACCTGCATCAGAATAGAGACTTTATTCCCTGTGTGTCTTTCATTTTCAAATGATCCCCAGTGGATGTCCCGGTGTCTCATGACCAGACGTGTTGCATAAACCCACTCCTACAGCACTCACCGACAAGGCAACTGGTCTGGACAAATCAGGGTTTGTTTCTGAGTCACGGGGGAAAGGGTCCCTTTCCCTGAACAAATGACTGTACAGAAAGAAGGACACCTGAAGTCAGGGCAACCAACAGTATGTGCTGCGTGCTACAAATATGGGTGCTACATGTGAGCTTTCTCACTTGTCTGCAAATACCTTGTTCATGAGCTCATATCCTTCTGATGGCAGATGTGGAAAAAAAAATCTTAACTTCCGATTGAGTTAACCTGGTCTCCTCCAGTTCAGAGTAGTCTTTCAAGTTGCCTCAATTTCTTTTGGATAAATATTTAATCCAATTTAAGGTTCAAATTTGCTACCACAGCTATCTCCATCCTATCAAAGACCGGTTCCTCATTCTTCCCAAGAGGGCATCTAGGTGCATGGAAAAATCCTACACTTCCTCCCGATGATAGGAGTGGGGGAGGAAGGAAGACCACATGCTCCTGTTGTGCTGTCTCCAGGATCTTCACTGCCCTTTATAGAGATGCCCCTTGCCCTGCGTGATCACTGAGGTTCCTTCTGCTGCTGCCGATCGCTGCAGCTAGTAGAACTCATGGTCAGTTCTCCTGCATGGATTGTACTCCTGGGGGGCTGAGTGTGTCCCACCTTAGCTTTCACTGGCTCTGTGGACACCTCTGAGACTTGTATGTGACTTCAAATCACTCTTCCTGGCCCAGGTAATCCGTCCAGCAGCTCTTGGCTACAGGGTCATTTTGACCCTTGTAATAAAACGACAGCTAACGCATTCAGTTGTTTTCTTTGTCCCTATTAGTGATGGTGGAGGTGGGGGAGGGTGCACTGGGGAATTGACAGACTCCAGACGCTAGCACAGGTGCTCTCTGCATAAGCACGCTACACCAGCAGTGGGAATGCAGCCCCCTAGCGTTAGTGCATTTTCAGCTCTCTGACTCATTTTCACCCCTGAGTCCCAAATGGGGATTGGGGCCCAGGCCTCACTGCTCTGGCTGGCATTGCCTCCAAATGCCTCCAGTTGTTTCTGATCACATCTCCACTCCACTCAGCAGGACTTACAACTGAGATGGTGGAAAGGAAACATATTTATCTGACCCCTTACCCTTCCTCTTTCCCTCTACTCTTACATCCAGCCCCCGCCCCCCACCAAACTGAAAGGGAGGCACTTGCTGCCCTTCCTCTCCCTGCCTGTCCAGAACATGCATTATCTTCTCCATGCCTCATCTCCCATCTCTTCCTTCTTCCCTGTCTGTCCTACGGCCTTCTTTGTGCTGATAACAGGTGTATTTACCCCTCCTCTTTCCCAGGAAAATGAATCTCATGAGCTGACTTCAACAGAGAAAATAATGCTTCCCCTTAATAGGGAAAATGACCCAGATTACTGAAAGGAAAAACACTTCCATTCACAAAACAGCACTCATTGGTATGGGTATTTTTAAAATGTTATCTCTGCACCATTACTTGTCAGTTGTCTGTGTGAATGCACACTTTTCAGTTTGAAACAGGCAAAGTTTTGTTAAAAACAATTACCTTCACAGACTTATGTGTGGTTGGCATTCAAAGCAGTGACTCAGAAGCCAGTGGCTCACCAGTAGGTTTCAACCCTGGGCAAGTTCACTCTTGATTTTGTGAAACCGAAAAATGCCAATGGAATGTACCTGGGGTGAAAAGGATTTATACCCAGCTTTATTCTCACGGTGGCAGGTCAAGCACTAGAATCCCATCTGCCTCAGAGCAAGTCTGCAGGCAGCAAGCAGTCTCTGCCTCTGGGCCTCTCCATCCCTGCACCTGTCTCAGTCCCTGTCCTCGGCGCCTCCACCACTCCAGCCTCTGCTCTCCTGCAGCCATGCAGCCCAGAGTACTGGGTGGAGCTCTTTATATAGAGTTAGTAATAACATGTACAGATGTGTGCAGTGGGCAAGCTGACCAGGGCCAGGTGAGAATCCTGGCCATAGGAAGTTTCATTTTCTCTACACCAGGGATTCATTCACAGTTCTTGTGTGCTTAGTACCAATGTATTCTCTTAGTTAGCTTAGTTTAGTGGGTCATTACGATAGATGTCCTTTTCTGAGCAGCTACTATGTGCCCAAAATGTTACATCCATTAACTCAACTGCTTTAAGTCTAACTAACCTCTTGCCATAAGGTCATAATTACTATTTCAATCTTGTCTTACTAAAGCTCAGAGAGGTTAAGTAACTTTCCCAAAGTCACACAGTGCCAAATCCAGAATTTAAGCCCAAGTCTTTCTGATTCCCAAATCTGAATCCTTCCTTCCCAAGTGGAAGATGCAGCAACAATATAGCATGGTTAATCACAGCCTTTGGGATCTGACCAACCCGACTCCAGTTCCAAGCAGTCACTTACTGTCTTGTGTCCTTGAACAAGTCATGTGACTACTTTAATCCTTCATTTTCTCACCTCAAAAAGGGTAAAAAGGGTAGTTCATATATTGTTTGGTTCTTATGAAGATTGAATGACATTAAAATACTATACACACATTAGAGTTTGGGGCAGTGTCAGTGATTAATTACTCAACAATTAATATTGGCCATTATTTTTGTTATACTACAGTGCTGCTTCTCCAAAGGGTCTTCATGCTAAAAAGAACTTAGAAATCATCTATTTTTATTGCAAAATTTTACAAAGGAGAAACTGAGATCCCTGAAAGTTTACTCTAGTTATCCATATTAACATACATATGTGTGTGTGCGTGTGTGTATATAATATTTGTCTCTAAAGCCTGTGACATATACATATACACATATATCATAGGCTTTGGAGACAAAAAGCTCATGTTCTTTCACAGGCAAATACTGCAAGTTCAAAAATACATGGATTCCTATGGAGTTCTCTTCAATCTATTGTTTTGGGGGTGTCTGACCAACCAGTCAGAAAGACACTGAAGAAGCCATGGTCAGGTGGAGGGGAGGATTCACTAGTATGGGCAAAGCAATAAAAGGAAACTCTAAAAGTCAACTAAGAGGGCTGTGAGGGAAAACTTGCACAGCCCATGATTAGTTGATCTGTCATCAGAAGAAATAAGTCCATTATTTTAAAAAACAAGTAAAAATTGGTCCATAATTAGGCCCAATTAACTCATCCTTCAAACACATTCTCTGTAGTGGACATCTGTTGTTGTGGCTGCTTCCTGGTAATTACAACCCAGTTTCCTTTGGAGGAACTGTACGACTGCCACATAGTTGTTGGGGAGTAACCCCGTTCCTAGCTGCAGGAGCGGGTCCCAATTGGCTTAAGCCAATCAGCTAATCTCATCCCCCAATCCTCAGCTCAATGACAGGCACATAAGTTTTCAGAGCCAATGAGGCTTGAAGGGGTGCCTGATGAGGAGGCAGCTTTTGTTCTTCCTCTGAATATGTCCCAGCCACCTTGCCACCATGGTGCTGTGCCCTGAGGATGAAGCCAACCTACAGAGGAAGACAGAGAGTCAGACGGTCACACTGTGTGAGCCCAAACATAGGTTATATCCTGAACTTCTCCTTACCATGAACCAGTGCTGACATACATGTTCAGAACATACATCATTATACACCCCAGTGAGAGGTAGGGTGTTACCCATTATCTGGGAAACCTAGGGCTCAGATAAATTAAGAGAACCATCTAGTGCACAGAAGCCAGGATTTGCACCAAGTTTTCTCTGCATGCCTCTATAATCCTCACAATAAACTAAAACTCAGAACTTAAGTAACATGCCCAGAGTCACACAGAAGATAGGTGAATGGTGGAGCTGGGCTCTTCATTCAGAATTGTTTGCCTCCAAAGCTTAAGTACTCTTAAGCTAATCTTTTCATCAGATCAAACAAGAAAACTAATACATGATTTTAGGAGTATGTTTCCAGAGCCCATGAGGCTGGTATATTGACACTAAATAAATTTCACAGGCCTATATACCTTACTCTTAAGTGCACCCACTTTTATGACATAGAAAGAAGTACAAGAAAGGTAAGAATTATGATAACCTCACTCTGTGCAGACAGATGCCCCACTGAGTTCGCCTCCTGCTTGGAGGGTCCAATAGGTGCCTCTACCTCTCCCACAAATCCATTCTCTCTTTCTTTCTCAGCGTGTGGCTGAACTACATTTCCCAGCCTCCCTTGCAGTTAGGGGCTACCACATGATTCAGCTCTCTCCAGTGAATTCAAGAAGTGATGCATGCCTAGGCCTTAAGCAGTAGGTATGGCTCTTCCATATCCTTTCCCTTTCCCACTGCCTGGAGCCCTTGACTGTACATTCAAGGTTAAGGCCTTAACAGGGCAAAGCAGTATAATGGAAGGAAACTGGGTACCTGAAAGACCGAGTGGATTAAAGCCACCCCAGTGATCAGAACTGCTCATCTCAGAACTGTTAAGGAGTAAGCTAGTCCTTAAGCCATGTATTGTTAGATATTTCTGTTACAGCAGCTTGGCATTTATACCCTAAAACAAGGGTCTAGAGGTCTTGGAAAAGAATTGGTTATCCTGCAGGTGAACTCAGGGAGTGTAAATAAACTCAGTTCTCTATCTGAAGTTAAAAGCTACGAAGTTTCGTGCCTTGTGTTAGTGTGTGTGAATGCTCTCTGCGTGGTGAATAAAGCAAGCACTGGGTCAGGGGTTTGTGGCAGTCTGCAGAGACCTGAAAACACAGAGCCAGCATCTGTAGTAGACAGAGGAGGGAGAGAGCCACTTAGGAGCGTTTCCTGAAATCTCTGTGCTGTGAGCAGAGCCTTGGGCACAACTGGTGGGTCCCAGAGACATCTGTTATATGAAGACCAAATATGAGAGGTCTCTCCCACCTGGGGAAGCTTCTAAAGTATTACATTGATGGGATTTCTTAAAAGAGAAATCAAATAAGCTAGCAATTTACCGATAGCCAAAGATGAGGACTTCTTTTGTCTCTCTCCCATTGAACCAGTGCTCAGAAACCACCTTTGGGTGAATTGGTTTCCCTAGTCTAAACACTGTATTCACAATCCCTTTGAACAGATGGATTTCACCGGTTGTCAGCAAGGGTACAGAGAAATGACCAGCTTGTAGTCTGCTGTTCAAAATGTTGAGCATAGTACTTAGGAGCTAGGACTCAGAAGCCAGCTCTACCACTTGTCAACCCTGTGACCTGGCACTGGCAGCTGACTCAGTTTCCTTGTCTGTAAAATGGGAATGATTATAATACCTACTGCATATCATTAGGTTGAGGATGCACAGTTCTTAGAATAAGGCATGGCACATAGTTAGCACTATATAAAATATTTGTTAAACACGTGTTGATGCCACTTTTTGAGACAAGATTTTGATAATGTACATCAGAAGTCCTTCCCCAGCAATTCCATGTCTAAGAATTTTTCCTCAAGAGTTCATCATGGATATGTGCAAAGACTTATCTTTAAAGAAGCTCATTGCGGTAATAAGTGACCATTAATAGGTGGCTTGCTAAATAGTAGCAGAGGATAGCCATATTTTATGCAAGGGGTTGTATTGCTGAAAACTTTGCAGAACACAAAATTCACATTATGCAAGATTAAATTTCTTACACAAAATGAATGCAAAGCAGTATTCACATTATTTCAAAATTTTCCCACAAAGCATGATTTAATTAATATTTTATATCCTACTATTTCAATGTGTAACTCCAATTTGCAGTAATTGTAACCTGAGTGTATATTTATTATGGAGACACACAAACATTTGTGTTATAGAAGAACAAGCAATGGCTGAGGGAGACATCCATTGTACATCTGTTTCTACAAATGTGACCCCATTTTCATCAGTCATTTTTAAAATGCTGAAAAAATATACATCAAAAGATAAAGTATGCTGGATTACTAGTGATTTTTGTTTCCTTCTTTTTATTTACCTGGGTATTTTCCTAAATGTTCTATGAGACACATGCATTATTTTTGTAATAAGAAACAATAAAAGAAAGTTAAGGAATAAATGGAGCACTGATACTAACCTAATTTTGAAAAAAGTTACAGAAGTATTACACGAACAAGTAAGTACATAAAAGAAGATAATTCCGACCTGTTAAGTGAAATGATGTCTACCAGCTTTAGGGAACTGGAGGCTTGCTCTTCTGTCACTCTTGGTCCCAGAGATAGGTCTAGACAGGAAATGGCAGAGTTGACTAGAGTTCAAATGAGGTTCCATCAGCCTAATCCAGGACCAAGTAAGTCTTTCAGAATACAAGAAAGAACACTTTAAGACCTGGATTGCACTGGACCATTTACTAAATATGATTGTGCATAGTTCTTTTTTTGAGATTTTATAATATCTTTAAACAAAACAAAAATACGACATTTTGCAACTCAAAATTAAGAGCAAATGTAAAGACCCTCCACTCAGTTTCTCTGAGCTCAGTTGTCCTGACCATACTGGCACCCTCCATGTGAAGTGGAAAGGAGGAGGAAGCTGCACCGCTTCATTACTTCCTCCTTTCCACGGTGGGGAAAGGGCAGGTGGGGATGTGGGAAGGGGTGGGTCCCAAAGGGTACAAGACTGTCCCACCTGACAACCCAGAGCAAGCTGCTGTGGCCTCCTGAACCCACTGGAAGTTTTCATTTATTTTTCCCTTTGAACAAACACGCTATGCTAAATGAACACAATCACATGGATTACATGGCTTAACCGTCACAGAAAACCTATGAACTTTCAGCTAAAAGGTAACTAAGGTCTGAGTATCTAACGTAAAACATGATGACTATAGTTGATAACACTATGTTATATAATTAAAATTTCTCAAGAGAGTAGAACTTGAATGTTCTCAGCATCCCCCAAAAAAAGACAAATATGTCCAGTGATAGGTAAGTTAATTAGATAGGGGAAATCTTTTCATAATGTATACATATATTAGATCACCATTGATGGACCTAATATATCTTTAAACATCACTATTTTATTTGTCCAGTATTCCTCCATAAAGCTGAATTAAAAAAAAATCTTTTTTTTAATCTGTAAAGCCTATGTGGCAAACACTATCATTTTCCCAGTCTTGTAGAGTTGAGAAAAGCAGAAGAGCATAGAGGCTAAGGCTTAGGCTCTGGTTTGAATCTTGGATCCACCAGGCTTCTGGGCTATGTAGCTTTCTGTCCTTCACCTTTCTGTTTCCTCAGCTATTAAAGGCGATGATAATCACAGTCCCCACATAGATTTGTTGTAGAAAGCTTTAAGAACAGTGCCCAGCACAGAACAAATGCTGAAGATATGTTAGCTATTAGGCAACCGATGAGGAAACCTGGGCTCATACAGATGTATTAACTTTCCCATGGTTACACAGCAAGTGTTAGAGCCCAGATTTGCTTGGGTTTCCTTGAGATTCTCAGATCTTGATGTTTGATTTGGGCCATTTTTCTATCTCCCATGTCTCTCATGAACCAGCTCCTGCTTTCCTCTCCCTTCTTGAGCATATGGAATATTTCTAATGGCTGTTTTAATGTCCTTGTCTACTAATTCTGTCATTTGTGACATTTCTGGATCTGTTTCTATTGATTGATTTTTCTCCTCTTTATAGCTCATATTTTCCCGCTTCTTTGGATGCCTGGTAATTTTTTGTTGGATGCCAGACATTGTGAATTTTACACTGTTGAGTGCTGCGAGTTTTTATTTCCCTTTAAATATTTTGGAGTTTTGTTTGGGGATGCAGTTGAGTTTCTGGAAGCAATCTGCATCTTTCAAGGCCTGCTTTTAAAATTGCTAGGCAGGGCCAGAACAGCCTTTAGTCTAGGGCTAGTTTGGTGACTACTAAGGCAATGTCTTTCTCAGGATTCTGCTTGCTATTTCCTTTCTTGTTGGTGAGAACACAAATAATTCCCAACCCGGTGTAAGCTCCATCTGATCTTCTTGGTGGTCGGTCCTTGGCCTAGATGGTACCCTCACATGTGTGCACTGATCAGCACTCAGCTGAAGATTTGAGAGGATCTCTGCAGATCTCCAGAGCTTTCTCTCTGTAGAGAGAATTTGCTCCCATTTCCCGGGACCTTGAACAGCACTGTACAGGATCTCAAACAAATAGCTGTTGAATGGATGCATACTGTCCCACTCTCCATGTGTCAAGCAAACTTGAGTCAGAGCTTAGCATTTGCCTTCCAGAAACATCCCACAATTAGCAAACCAAGGGTGGAGAACAAAGCACGTTTCTACAAGAGATATTAAGTTGGAGATAAACATAGCCCTGGGACTTAGAGCCACCTGCTGGCATTAGCAAACAGAACATAGAGATCCAGGGCCCTAGAGCTGCACTACCTGCTACAGCAGCCACTGGGTGGCTAGTGTGAACTAAGATGTGATTGTAAGTATAAAGCACACACCAGTATTTGCAAAGATTTAGTATGAAAAAGGAATGTAATGAATTTTTATACCTATAACGTGTTGAAGCAGTGATGGCTTAGACATGCTAGTTCAAATAAAACATTATTAAAATTAATTTCATTGGGTCTTTTTACCTTTTTAAGGTGGTTACTAGAAAGTTTAAAATTACATGTGTGGTTCATTTGACCCAGTATTTACACTCCTTGGGATTTACCCAAAGAAAACAAGATCCCTGATTCAAAAGATATATGCACCCCTATGTTTATCGCAGCACTATTTACAATAGCCAAGGTATGAAAGCAACCTAAGTGTCCATCAGTAGATGAATGGATAAAGAAGATGTGGTACATATACACAATGGAATATTATTTGGCCATAAGAAGAAAACAAATCCTACCATTTGCAACAACATGGATGGAGCTAGAGGGTATTATGCTCAGTGAAATAAGCCAGGCAGAGAAAGACAAGTACCAAATGACTTCACTCATTTGTGGAGTATAATAATGAAGCAAAACTGAAGGAACAAAACAGCAGCCGACTCACAGACTAGCAGTTACCAAAGGGAAGGGTTTAGGGAGGGTGAGTGGGGAGGAAAGGAGAAGGGGATTAAAGGGGCATTATCATTAGCACACATAATATAGGGCGAGTTGTGGGGAAGGCAGTATAGCACAGAGAAGGCAAGTAGCAATTCTATAGCATCTTACTGCGCTGATGGACAGTGACTGCAATGAGGTGTGGGGTGGACTTGATAGTATGGGTAAATGTTGAAACCACAATTTTGCTCATGCGAAACCCTCATAAGATTGCATATCAGTTATAGCTTAATTTTTAAAAAAAGAAAAAACAAAAAATATACCAAAAATAAATTACATGTGTAGCTCAAACAGCAGTAGACTCATAGACACTGAGAAGTGACAAGTGGTTACCATGGGGGAGAGTTTGGGGTGGGTGGGTGAGGAGGATGAGAGGGATAAAGGGGTACAAAGATTCTCAATCATAATATAAGTTGGTCATTGGGATGGTAGTACATACAGCATGGAGAATATAGTCAATGGTTCTGTAACATCTTTCTACATTAACAGATAGTAACTGCACTAGAGGGGGTGAGGCTTTAATAATATGGGTAATCGTTGAACCACTCTGTTGTATATTTGAAACAACATAAGAGTATATATCAATGATACTCCAATTAAAAAAAAATTACATATGTGGCTAACATCATATTTTTATTGGCCAACACTGCCATAGAGGGAGAGGACATCCTTACAGAATCTTAAACCCTACCCCCAAGATATGTGACAGGCAGTAGAATAAAGAGAAGGAAGAGGAGATGGGGAGCAGGATACATAGAGACAGATGTGATACATTCCATGTCTTGTTACTCTGAGCCTTTCCCAGTTCCAATCTTCCAAGCAACTTAACATGAGTCACCCACCCATTGCCTTAGGGAGAAAGTTGTCAGGGTAAAACTAGAGAACAATGGAAGCAAATTCTCGGTTTTCAAGATCAAAGGCTGAAGAAAAAAATCTTACTCCAGAGTAGGTAAAACCACCACCGCCTTTATCTATTTACAACATCCAGGAGAATCAGACTACTTAGATTCCACTCCTAGCTCTGCCCTCACCTTCCACCAGTGACTCGGATTTATGACCTCAGTTTCTTCTCCTGTAAAATGGGGCTGATAACATACCCATCTCACATGGCTGCTGTGGTGGTGCTGGGTAGCGAATTTATATAAGGACTTAGGACAATAACCGACCCTTAGCAAGTATGACTGAAACGTTTGCTGTTACCTATGAGTGAGCCCCGCACAATGCCACAGCAAAAAGGCCACATACCTGGTCCAGCAAGGACAGCAATAGCTGCCAGCTGCTGATCGATGATCACAAGGAGCGATGCCCGGGTGTGCTCAGGTCCTTGCTCGAGGCCCTTCTCTCTGATCTGCCTCCTGATGTCAAACCTGCCCACCTTTCAGTGAGCCAGAACACGCAGAACAGTCTGAAAGGATGATGAGGCTCTAGATTCCTAGTGGCAGGGGTGCCCCTAGGGGCAATCTCTAGGGCCTCAGACGGGCCCCTTTGTAATGAGACTTTCTCGCTTCAGTCACCAAACTCCCCCTAAATAGCCAAAGCCTGCAGGCCTTAAAACAAATGCGTGACCAGGTCACAATGCATCCATTTGCATCTAGGATCTAAGGCTATATATGAAATGTCTGAGTGTGGTTGCTTTTTTAGCAATCAATTTTAGGAGGACTAGCAGGTTACTTGGACCAGGGAAGCCTGGCTGCTCTTGGCCTATCCATCCAAATAAGAGCTTAAACTCTGCCTGGCCTGCCATGGCTGTCTCTCCAGGGCAGCCTCGGTGATGCTCCTGGTTCTTGCTGCCTCTGTGGCACCTGATGGGACTGTATAGTCCACGTGCTGCCCTTTTCTCGGGTTGTTCTCTGGCTGGCTAACCACAGAATATCATTTGTTCTCTGCACCCACCTGTTGCCATGAATCATTGGATATGTTATTTGGAGGCCACGTAGAGGCGGAGGAAGGAACCTCGACCCAGGTAAATTTCCCATAAGCTTGGGTTCATTTCTCATGGGGTCTCACCTTCCCATCATCGGGGGTAGCACCGAGACAAAAGTGGTAATTTCGTTTAGGGCCAGTACCTAAAATTTTCAGGGAGAATTAGTTATGGCCTCTTCCCTGAAGGGGCAGTTTGATTGAAACCGTAATAAGCAAATTTATTAGGAAGGACATTTTGAGCAGGAGGGATATCGGGGTTGCTCCTTTGGGAAGGCCGCTATGCACTCCCTGCCATCCGACTGCCCGGACTGCATCATCAGGCTGGTGGTTCGGACTGGCTCCCGACAATTAGAAAGGACTCTTCCCTCCAGGAACTCACATTCCAGAGGAGACACAGAGGATGGAGGTGACCAGTTTCCATATCGTACAAAGGGGGAAACTGAGGTTCAGCAAGGTCTACACTTGCCCAGGCCACAAAGCAGGCAAGCAGTAGTTCAGGATTTGCACTTATGTCTGTGACTCCCCAAAAAGCCAGAGACAGTAAGGAGGGAGGGATGGAGTACCTGGCCTGGTCCAACACACTCAAAAGATGTGGCCCAAGGTCTGAAAGACTCAGCACCTGGGAAGTGCTCAGATGTGGTTTCATGGATCCCAGGCCTGAAACAAAACTGGTTCTCAGTGACAGTCAGGCCCAGGCACAGGCTAATGTCAACGGCTTCTGTTCCTATGCATGCTTTTCATCTGTAAAATGAAACTAATAGTACCGATGGAGTTTTGTCAGCAATATCAGTCAATTATGTAAAATTCTTTTGACAGTTCTAAACACATACATAATACTCAGAAATCATTATTACTTCCATGTCTTTCTTTTGTCTTCTTGTTTTCTCTGATGATTTTTCAGAATTAACTCAACATATTCGCCCTCAATGGGACACTCCATCCTCTTCTCCTAGTGACAAAATCCAAGTGTAATTGGGAGAGGTAGAAGCCCAGCATGGAGGGTGTATGTGTACAGGTTGACAGGATAAGCCTGCTTTTTGCCTCTGAATGCTAGAAATTGTTCTTGACTTGGATTAGGGGGATTTGAACTTTAGGGTTAGCCTGACCTCTAGTGGTTAAGAAGTAAACTGAGCAGAAAGCTGGTAGGAGAGGCTTGAAGGTCCTTTTCAAAAGCTGAGGCTGGCCCAGCAAGATGCTTCAGTGGGCACAGCTTTTACTGACAGCTTGCTATGTGCTGAATTGTGCTGATCCAAAGAGAGCCCCGCACACTGGGTGGGGTTTTAACCCAGTCCTATCTGGCTGCAGAACCCTTTTTTTGCCCACAAGGCTTAGTGCTTGGCTGGAGAGAACTGTCATCTCGTATTCAGAGAAATTATCCCAGTCATAAAGCCCTTCACTTACATCATCGGAACAAACTTCTTGTGGCAAATGTCTTTAGATCCATTTTTCAGACCTAGAAGATGCAGTTCTAAGGGGCCTGCCCCAAAGTCATCTTTGGCTCTTCATTCAGTGCATATTTATCCATCAACTTTGGATGCCACACTGACTCTGCTGATAAAGAAAAGCAAAATACACAAGCTGCCTGCCCTTAGAAACATAGCTACTAATTAGTTAGAACCTAACTGGAGGTCCCCTGCTCCCCATTTTAATGCTCTTTTCTCAGGTCCTTTGTCCACTGTTGGTGGGACTGTAAACTGGCCCACCCACTATAGAAAATAGTATGGAGGTTCCTCAAAAAATTAAAAACAGAAATACCATATAATCAAGTAATTCCCATTTCTGGCTATTTATGCTAAGATAACAAAATCACTAATTTGAAAAGATATATGCAGCCCTATGTTTATTGCTGCATTGTTTACAATAGCCAATATGTGGAAGCAACCTAAATATCCATTGATAGATGAATGAATAAAGAATATGTGGTATGTATACATAATGGAATATTACTTTCCCATTAAAAAGAATGAAATCTTGCCATTTGTGACAACATAGATGGACCTAGAGGGTATTATGCTAAGTGACATAAATCAGACAGAGAAAGACAAATATATAATTTCACTTATATGTGGAATCTAAAAAAATTAATGAACAAACAATACAGAAATAGACTCATAAATACAGAGAACAGACTGGTGGTTGCCATAGGGGAGGATGTGGGAGGATGGAAGAAATAGGTGAAGGGGTTAAAGAAGTACACATGTCCAATTATAAAATAAACTAGTCATGGGGATGAAAGTGCAGCATAGGAAATAGTCAACAATATTGTAATAATTTTCTACAGTGACAGATGCTATCTACATTTATGGTGAGCATTTCATAATGTATCTAAGTATCAAATCACTATGCTACACACCTGAAACTAATATTATGTATCAACTCTACTTCAACTTTTAAAAAATGCTCTTCTCTCTGGGTCACTAGAAACCCTGGAAAGCCAGCTCATGTCAGGGTGCTGGGCCTCCCACCTGGACTAGAAAATCAGCCAAGACAGGGGTAGGACAGTTTGATTCCTTTTTTTCCATCCCTGGAGTCTCATATGGGACCTTGCCTGCAGTCAGCCAGAAGCTCAGGTCGTCCCTTCAGTTATATGGGGTTGTAGGGGACTGAGGTTTCCTGAGCACTATTACTACTAGGATTAGCTACCACTTATTAAATGTGGACCCTGCCTGGCACAGTGCTCAACATTTTATACATGCATTCTCGCAGTTCATTCCCACAGCGCCTGAGGAAGGTGCTATGGTATTATCGTTTTCCAGAAAAGGAAACTGGGGCATAAAGAGGTTAAGCAACTCTTCCAAGAGACGGTACAGCCAGGACTTGAGTCCAGCTCTGTCTTGATATCCAAATCCCACACGCTGAAGCAGTGAACTCCATTATCAACCCTCTGCCTTCTAGACATTGTACTTGATCTGTAAAATTCCATGTACCCCATTTCCTACTCATCATTGGTCTGAGGTGGACTCTTGAAACAAGGATTTAAGTGTAGTTTACTTGGGAAGTGATCTCAGAAGGCACTGGGAGAGGACTGGGGAAGTGTAAGTCTGCTTGGGCTACCATTACAAAATATCACAGACTGGGTGGCTGAAACAGTAGACATTTCTTTTCTCCCAGTTCTGGAGGCTGGAAGTCCAAGATCAAGGTGCCAGGAGGGTTGGATTCTCCAAGGCCTTCCTCCTCGGCTTGCAGATGGCTGTCCTCTCCCTCTTGCCTCTTCAAATGGTTGTCCTTCTGTGAGCACACCCTGGTGCCTTTCTGTGGGTCCTAATCTCTTCTAATTAGGACATGACTGAGATTGGATTAGCCTTCCCCCTCCCCCTATCACGAAGGCTTCATTTTAACTCAATCACCACTTTAAAGGCCCTGTTTCCAAACACAGCCACAAGCTGACATGCTGGGTTTGAGGTTTCAACATAGGAAGTGAAGGGGGTGGGCCACAATGCTAACCATAACAGGAAGGAGAGTAGGAAAGAAGCCAGTGAGCAGTGCTTCCCTGAGCAGGTTACTGCCATGAGCACCTGGGACTCTGATCCCACTGGGGACGTCTCAGAGATAATATAAAACACCCTCAGAGTTTTCCCATCGGTTCCTACTAATGGCTGCCCCAGGCATTCACTCTCCAGCATTCCTGGTGCAAGAGGCAGTGCTCAGCCTGAGATGCAGCTGCTTACCGTGGATACAGTCAGCATGTAAAGGAATGGTGAGTGCCAAGGGCATACAGTGGGCATGAACGTCTGCCATGCCACCCTTGTCTACTCCGAAGTCCATCCAATTCTTATGTTATGGTACCTCCTGGCTACTTGGTTTGAACAACTGATCTTAACATGATCTTTCACCAGTTGCCTATGTTAGCAAATAACAAAGTCAAGTCAGACCACTTCCATCAGGGCCTGCTCAGTTTCCAGTTTTTGCTGCTCTTCCCAGCCCATAGCAGGAATGATTTCATTTTCACACCTTCTGGTTCAGGCTTATAAATCAGGGCTCTTTAAATGCAAAGGGAAGAACCATGGTTCCAACTGGTGTAAAACTAAAGGGGATAGGGGCTGGTTTATATAGGCTCATATTATGGATTATATCTGCACTGCTGGCTCCCACATTTGGAAACTAGCCAGGGGTATTTGTCTTCTAAACATCTTGGCTCAGTTATTCTGTGTTGGCTTCTTTTGAAGGCAGGCTCTCTCTATGAGTTATTCAGGTGAGCCTGAGCAGCCCCAAGTCTATATCCTAGAAGCACCTATCTCAGTTAGGATGCTTTGGGCTACTAGTAACAGAAAAACTGGCTCAACAATAAGGACAGCACCCAAGGTCCAGTGATGGGCTGGGCTTCCACTGCTTCACTTAACTTTTCAGAGAATACAGCCAAACCCACCAGGCAACAACTCCAAAGATGTGAGGGACACAAAATAGGAGCTCTTACTGCATCTGTTCTTGCCTTTCCTCCAATCTTCTCTCTCACAGACTCCCAAGGGACCCTTTACAATGCAAGTGTAATTACATCACTCCCCTGATCAAAACCCTTCCCCGGCTGCCTCTGGCTCTTTGGAAACCTCCACCAGCACAGATGAATATAGCCTCTGCGCTGGGGCTGCATCTGTTGGCCTGGCAGATGAATTGTTTTCAATTCCCATCAGAAAGGAGGATCTGAAGGAGTTCATTTCATTTGTACACATTCATGGTCTTGTCCAGAGCTATACTAGCTCTCTTGCTCTTTGTCACAACATAGTCTCAAGGGCCCTTGATCTTCTGGACATCCTAGAAACTGCCATTCTGGTCCACTACACTGACGACACCATGCTAATCTGAGCTGGTGAGCAGGAAGTGGAAAATAGCTGGACATTCTGGTGTTCCACAGGATAAGAGATAAACTCTACAGAGATTCAAGATCCTGACACATTGGTGAGGTTTTCCTTCCAGATTAACGGTCTAGGGCAGAGTAAGGCATCTCCTCCAAGATAAAATGAAGGATCTGAACCTTGTACTTCATAACACTAAGAAGATATGGCACAAGGTAGGCCTCTTGGGGTTTTACAGACAACTCATATACACATTTGGGGAAGCTGCTACTTGCTAACTCAGAAAGCTGTTCGTTTTGAATTAAACCCAAAGCAAAATAGGCATTTGCACAATACAAGTGGTCTTTCAACTTGAGACCTATAACATGGCAGATTCCATGGTATAAAAGTATCCATGGCAGAAAATGACACCATGCAGAATCTCTGACAAGCCCCAAGAGGAGAGTTGCAACACAGACCCCCCTGGGGTTCTAGACAAAGGCCATGCAGTCTGCAGCAGAGAAAGCTTCAATATTTGAAAAAACAACTCTTGGCATGCTACTGGGCTCTAGTAGAAACTGAGTAACTCACCATGGGACACCCATCATGAGCTGGCTATTGTTAGGCCCACCACATCATAAGATTGGGCAAGTGCAGCAGAAATCCACAGTACAGCAGAAATGGTACATTTGGAATCAGTCCTGAGCAGGGCCAGAGGGTTCAAAATTAAGTTATACAAACCTGTGGCCCAGAACTCCCTGTCTGGTGAGACTTACCCCTATTGCGCTAACATTCTTCCTCAGCTCATACCTTTGTCTAATGAAGGGTTTCCTGCATACTTGGTAAAGAAAGAGAAAATCCAAGCTAAGTTCATGAATGGGTTGGCTCAGTATATTCTTGTAAGCTGAAAATGTACTGCTCCTGCACTACAACCCCACTCAAGGACAGCTTTGCAAGACTGCACAGAGCTTTGGCTGGTAGACCCAGTCATCAATTTCGTGAGAAGAGAGAAGTACCCTGATTATGCTGACTTCTTGGCAGTGCTGAATGGTTTGAGTGATTGGTCAGGAGCCTCAAAGGAGCAAGATTAGAAGATCAAAGATCTTGAGGCAGAGATGCAGATGAATCTGTGGGAGATCCATCTACATGCATGGATCCTTGTACCTCATGTCAATGACAATCAGACAGCCACCAAAAGAAAGCAACTGAACAGTTGGTGGACAGAGTGCCTTGTCCAGTGGAAATCAGCCAGCCTATTTACTCAGCTATAACTGTGCCATAACTCTGAGACTTTGAATGGAATAACCATGTTGCAGAATTGGATATTCTGCAAGAGTCCAACAACCTGGGCCTCCTCCCACCAAAGCTGATCTAGTCACAGCTGCTGCTGGACATTTGACCTCTCAACATCCTTTATTGACACTAAATCCTAAATGTGGTACCATCCCTGGAAGAACCCAGCAACCCACTGGTGGCAAGTTGCTTGACTAGCCCATTTCTACCCTGGAGGAGGCAGTGATTTGTCCCTTCCCCATTGGGGTCCCTGTGGCTTCCTAGTATGGGTTTGTCCACCTTTCCCATCCACAGTCCTTTGGCCTGCACCACTGTCTGAAGACTCCCAAAGTGTCTGATTTTCCATCATGGGATCCTGGGAAACAAAGTCTTAAGCCAAGGGACTTACTTTGTGATATGGGAGAGATAACCATGGATATGGTATGCCATATTGCTAGGAAGCTGCTTGTCTGGTACAACTCTAAAATAGCCTCTTAAAATAGCACAGCTAAGACACCAGATTGGGGATGATACCTTCAGAGTCAGGGTGCTGTCCCTCAAGATGCATTATCTACTTTGCCAATAGCCATTTATGGTGATACATCCTTTAAAGTTATAATACATGGATCTGAGAACCAAGGGTTAATACCTTATGCGTCTACCATCACTCCCAGTGACGATTTGTGTTTCCTCTCACTGCAACTTTAAGCTCAGCTGAACTAAAGGCCCTGGTTCCTAGGGGAGGGATGCTGCTACCAGGTGTACAATAACAACTTCCCCAACCTGAAATTTAGTTACTGATGTCTGGTCAGTTCGGGTTCCATATGCCAGTAGCCCAGCAGGCAAAAAAAGAAATTACTATAATAACAGAAATTACTATATTACTAAATTACTATATTAACTATATTAATTGCCTCTTTATCATGAGGACAGAGGATTGCTGCTATGGAGTAAGGACAGAGAATAGGATTCTGAAACTCAGAGGACTTACTGGGGTGCCCCATGGGTGCCCAGTTTTAACTGTGAAGAGGCAATTAAAGCAACCTCAGCCTCCTTCAGGCATGGAAACCAGGGCTCAGAACCCTCACAGATGAAAACCTAGGCCAGACCATGAGACAAGCAAAATTGGTGGCCAAATAAGCACATGAAAAGCTGCCCACCATTCTCCACCATCAGGGAAATGCAAATCGAAGCCACTAAGAGATACCACTTCACACCCAGCAGGATGGCAGTAATCAAGAGGAAGAACAAGTGTTGGGGAAGATGTGAAAAAATCGGAAGCCTCATACACTGCTGGTGGGAATGTAAAACAGTACAGCTGCTTTGGAAAACGGTTTGGCAATGCCTCAAAAAGTTGAGCTATGAGCTACCATCTGGCTAAACAACTCCTCTCCTAGGTACATACCCAAAGGAAATGAAAACACATGTCCACACGAGAGCTTGTACCTGAATGTTCATAGCAGCATCGTTCATCGTAGTGGAAACAACCCAGATGTCCACCTTGAATGACTAAATGACATATTCATACAATAGCATAATATTCAGCCATAAAAGGAATGAAGTACTGCAACTTGGATAAACCTTGAAAATACACTGAGAGAGGCCAGATACAAAACTAGACAGCACATAATTCCATTTATATGAAGTGTCCAAAATAGGCAAGGTCACAGAGGCAGAAAGTAGATCAGGGGTTGCCAGGGTTTGCCAGGTGGTGGGGCATGGGCAGGGGGCAGGGGTGACTGCTGAGGGACATCGGGGCAATGAAAATGGGATGACATTATGTCATGGCAATGATCACACAACTTTGTGCTGTCTTGGATTACTAAAACCCGCTGCACTGTACATTGTAAAAGAGGGGATTTTATGGTTTATGAATGGCATCACAATTTTTTTTTTTTTTTTTTTTTTTTTTTGACAGAAATGTTTTATTAGAATACAGTTATAACATTGTAAGGGTAATTCTACAGGTAACAAATGGATTATCTATTAGAAATCACTAAATGCTCTAAAATATTTAAGATTTGGCATTATGTTTGAAGAAAATACATGTAATTAACTTTCCTCCAATTGCCAATTTTTTTTTTTTTTTTTTTTTTTTTTTTTTGAGAGGGCATCTCTCATATTTATTGATCAAATGGTTGTTAACAACAATAAAATTCAGTATAGGGGGGTCAATGCTCAATGTACAATCATTAATCCATCTCAAGCCTAATTCTCGTCAGTCTCCAATCTTCTGAAGCATAACGAACAAGTTCTTACATGGTGAACGAATTCTTACAGAGTGAATAAATTCTTACATGGTGAACAGTACAAGGGCAGTCATCACAGAAACTTTCGGTTTTGATCATGCAATATGACCTATAAACCATCAGGTCAAATATGAATATTCATTTGATTTTTGTACTTGATTTATATGTTGATCCCACATTTCTCCTATTATTATTATTATTTTTATTTTTAATAAAATGCTGAAGTGGTAGGTAGATGCAAGATAAAGGTAGAAAACATAGTTTTGTGCTGTAAGAAGGCAAATGTAGATGATCAGATGATCAGGTGTGTGCCTATGGACTAAGTATTAATCCAGGCTAGACAAGGGCAGCAAGACATCCACGGATGCAGAAGATTTCTCTCAAAGCAGGGGGGGTGAGGTTCTGAGCCTCACCTCTGTTGATCCCCAAATTCTCACCTGATGGCCCCCCTGCGACTGTGCCTGTCTTAGGTTGTTCCTCCCTTGAGGAATCTTACCCGTCTCTGGCTAACCAGTCATCTTCCGGGGCCATACAGGGAAATGTAAAGTTGGTAAGTGAGAGAGAAGCCATATTGTTTGCAAAGGTTAGCTTTTTACTTCTTTGCAGATTTATGCCCTGTGGCTTCTATGCCCAGCACTTGTCTCGAGGTATCTTTACCACCTGGAGGAATTATGATACTCGGTAAATTCGATATGAGGCACGAATTCTATTTAAAGTTTGTAATTAGGAAGGAAGAAGAAAAGCTATAGATGTAGCATATGAAGGAAACTTGGGAGGATTGATTATTTCTTTGACATATCTTCTTGTATAGTACCTTAAGTATGTATAGGTTTTAAACTACTAACTAATTTGCACACACATATTGACATAATAGGAATACGGTGACATAAACAAAGCAAATCTATAATCACCAGCCATCTCCAGTGAAGCCAAGAAAACCATTTAGGCACCCTAGGCATTTGTGAAAATTTATCTATGATATGATGGATATTTTCCAACTGTACTTGAACCATCAGACAAATTAAAGCAGCCCATTTCTGGGATCTGTTCACATCCCATATGTTCTTTTAACCATAGATAGTCTATAGTCATGAGATTTTGGGGTGCTACAACTTGCACCCCTCCCAACTCCTGGTTGAGTTCCAACAGTACAGATCCAGTCAAATTCGTTGTCTCACTGTATGCACATGCCAGCCTAGACATCTCCCTCCTCCTTCTCATGGCAAGTCCAGGAGATGGTGGGCTGGATGCAGCCACAACCGCAGCATCGTCCGGATCCCTGTGGAGGCTTTTTGATGATCATCCCCCGGCACGAGTCCTCCAGAGAGTGCTGATGCCGGAAGCTCCTCCTCATATCGTATCTTAGTTCATTTTCTGGGTATCCAAGCTAGGCCTTGATCTTCTGCGTAGAAACAAACAGACCCTTTGCCCACACTTTGACATGCCCTCTATACCACTGTGCAGAACTCATTGGAGGTCAGCACACAGTAACTGCTTTTTTTTTTTTTTTTTTTAATTAAGAGAAAGGAATATTATCAGAAAAGAGTACCTCCATAGCTGATCATCTGACACCCTTTAAGTGATCAACATTAAGGATATTTAAAGCATGCGTTGATCTTTGATTTACCAATAGTTTTATCCTGTTAAGGAGTAATCCCCCTTTTCTTTCTTTCTTTCTTTTTTTTTTTTTTAAATTTTTAATCTACACTTACCTGAAGAATACTATGTTTACTATGCTCTCCCCTATATCAGGTCCCCCCTAACAACCACATTACGGTTACTGTCCATCAGCTTAGCAAAATGTTGTAGAGTCACTACTTGTCCTCTCTGTGTTGTGCAGCCCACCCTACCCTTTCTCCCTCCCCCCCATGCATGCTAATCTTAATAACCGCGTTCTTCTTCCCCCCCCTTATCCCTCCCTGCCCACCCATCCTCCCCAGTTCCTTTCCCTTTGGTACCTGTTAGTCCATTTTTGGGTTCTGTAATTCTGCTGCTGTTTTGTTCCTTCAGTTTTTCCTTTGTTCCTATACTCCTCAGATGAGTGAAATCATTTGGTATTTCTCTTTCTCCGCTTGGCTTATTTCACTGAGCATAATACTCTCCAGCTCCATCCATGTTGCTGCAAATGGTTGGATTTTTCCACTTCTTATGGCTGAGTAGTATTCCATTGTGTATATGTACCACATCTTCTTTATCCATTCATCTACAGATGGACATTTAGGTTGCTTCCAATTCTTGGCTATTGTAAATAGTGCTGCGATAAACATAGGAGTGCATCTGTCTTTCTCAAACTTGATTGCTGCGTTCTTAGGGTAAATTCCTAGGAGTGGAATTCCTGGGTCAAATGGTAGGTCTGTTTTGAGCATTTTGATGCACCTCCATACTGCTTTCCACAATGGTTGAACTAATTTACATTCCCACCAGCAGTGTAGGAGGGTTCCCCTTTCTCCACAGCCTCGCCAACATTTGTTGTTGTTTGTCTTTTGGATGGCAGCTATCCTTACTGGTGTGAGGTGATACCTCATTGTAGTTTTAATTTGCATTTCTCTGATAATTAGCGATGTGGAGCATCTTTTCATGTGTCTCTTGGCCATCTGTATTTCTTTTTTGGAGAACTGTCTGTTCAGTTCCTCTGCCCATTTTTTAATTGGGTTATTTGTTTTTTGTTTGTTGAGGCGTGTGAGCTCTTTATATATTCTGGACGTCAAGCCTTTATCAGATCTGTCATTTTCAAATATATTCTCCCATACTGTAGGGTTCCTTTTTGTTCTATTGATGGTGTCTTTCGCTGTACAGAAGCTTTTCAGCTTAATGTAGTCCCACTTGCTCATTTTTGCTGTTGTTTTCCTTGCCCGGGGAGATATGTTCAAGAAGAGATCACTCATGTTTATGTCTAAGAGGTTTTTGCCTATGTTTTTTTCCAAGAGTTTAATGGTTTCGTGACTTACATTCAGGTCTTTGATCCATTTTGAGTTTACCTTTGTATATGGGGTTAGACAATGGTCCAGTTTCATTCTCCTACATGTAGCTGTCCAGTTTTGCCAGCACCATCTGTTGAAGAGACTGTCATTTTGCCATTGTATGTCCATGGCTCCTTTATCAAATATTAATTGACCATATATGTTTGGGTTAATTTCTGGGGTCTCTAATCTGTTCCACTGGTCTGTGGCTCTGTTCTTGTGCCAGTACCAAATTGTCTTGATTACTATGGCTTTGTAGTAGAGCTTGAAGTTGGGGAGTGAGATCCCCCCTACTTTATTCTTCTTTTTCAGGATTGCTTTGGCTATTCGGGGTCTTTGGTGTTTCCATATGAATTTTTGAATTATTTGTTCCAATTCATTGAAGAATGTTGCTGGTAATTTGAGAGGGATTGCATCAAATTTGTATATTGCTTTCGGCAGGATGGCCATTTTGACGATATTAATTCTTCCTAGCCATGAGCATGGGATGAGTTTCCATTTATTAGTGTCCCCTTTAATTTCTCTTAAGAGTGACTTGTAGTTTTCAGAGTATAAGTCTTTCACTTCCTTGGTTAGGTTTATTCCTAGGTATTTTATTCTTTTTGATGCAATGGTGAATGGAATTGTTTTCCTGATTTCTCTTTCTATTGATTCGTTGTTAGTGTATAGGAAAGCTACAGATTTCTGTGTGTTGATTTTGTATCCTGCAACTTTGCTGTATTCCGATATCAGTTCTAGTAGTTTTGGAGTGGAGTCTTTAGGGTTTTTTATGTACAGTATCATATCATCTGCAAATAGTGACAGTTTAACTTCTTCTTTACCAATCTGGATTCCTTGTATTTCTTTGTTTTGTCTGATTGCCGTGGCTAGGACCTCCAGTACTATGTTAAATAACAGTGGGGAGAGTGGGCATCCCTGTCTGGTTCCCGATCTCAGTGGAAATGCTTTCAGCTTCTCGCTGTTCAGTATAATGCTGGCTGTGGGTTTATCATATATGGCCTTTATTATGTTGAGGTACTTGCCCTCTATTCCCATTTTGCTGAGAGTTTTTATCATGAATGGATGTTGAATTTTGTCAAATGCTTTTTCAGCATCTATGGAGATGATCATGTGGTTTTTGTCTTTCTTTTTGTTGATGTGGTGGATGATGTTGATGGATTTTCGAATGTTGTACCATCCTTGCATCCCTGGGATGAACCCCACTTGGTCATGGTGTATGATCCTTTTGATATACTGTTGAATTCTGTTTGCTAATATTTTATTGAGTATTTTTGCATCTACGTTCATCAGGGATATTGGTCTGTAATTTTCTTTTTTGGTGGGGTCTTTGCCTGGTTTTGGTATTAGGGTGATGTTGGCTTCATAGAATGAGTTTGGGAGTATTCCCTCTTCTTCTATTTTGTGGAACACTTTAAGGAGAATGGGTATTATGTCTTCTCTGTGTGTCTGATAAAATTCCGAGGTAAATCCGTCCGGCCCCGGGGTTTTGTTCTTGGGTAGTTTTTTGATTACTGTTTCAATTTCTTTGCTTGTAATTGGTTCGTTTAACTTTTGTGTTTCTTCCTTGGTCAGTCTTGGGAGGTTGTATTTTTCTAGGAAGTTGTCCATTTCTTCTAGGTTTTCCAGCTTGTTGGCATATAGGTTTTCATAGTAGTCTTTAATAATTCTTTGTATTTCTGTGGAGTCTGTCATGATTTTTCCATTCTCATTTCTGATTATGTTGATTTGTGTTGACTCTCTTTTTCTCTTAATAAGTTGGGCTAGAGGCTTATCTATTTTGTTTATTTTCTCAAAGAACCAGCTCTTGGTTTCGTTGATTTTTGCTATTGTTTTATTCTTCTCAATTTTGTTTATTTCTTCTCTGATCTTTATTATGTCCCTCCTTCTGCTGACTTTAGGCCTCATTTGTTCTTCTTTTTCCAGTTTTAATAATTGTGATGTTAGACTATTCATTTGGGATTGTTCTTCCTTCTTCAAGTGTGCCTGGATTGCTATATACTTTCCTCTTAAGACTGCTTTCGCTGCATCCCACAGAAGTTGGGGCTTAGTGTTGTTGTTGTCATTTGTTTCTATATATTCCTTGATCTCTATTTTGATTTGTTCATTGATCCATTGATTATTTAGTAGCATGTTGTTAAGCCTCCATGTGTTTGTGAGCCTTTTTGTTTTCTTTGTAGAATTTATTTCTACTTTCATACCTTTGTGGTCTGAAAAATTGGTTGGTAGAATTTCAATATTGTGGAATTTACTGAGGCTCTTTTTGTGAGCTAGTATGTGGTCTATTCTAGAGAATGTTCCATGTGCACTTGAGAAGAATGTATATCCTGTTGCTTTTGGATGTAAAGTTCTATAGATGTCTATTAGGTCCATCTGTTCTAGTGTGTTGTTCAGTGCCTGTGTGTCTTTACTTATTTTCTGCCCGGTGGATCTATCCTTTGGGGTGAGTGGTGTGTTGAAGTCTCCTACAATGAATGCATTGCAGTCTATTTCCCTCTTTAGTTCTGTTAGTATTTGCTTCACATATGCTGGTGCTCCTGTATTGGGTGCATATATATTTAGAATGGTTATATCCTCTTGTTGGACTAAGCCCTTTATCATTATGTAGTGGCCTTCTTTATCTCTTGTTACTTTCTTTGTTTTGAAGTCTATTTTGTCTGATATTAGTACTGCAACCCCTGCTTTCTTCTCACTGTTGTTTGCCTGAAATATGTTTTTCCATCCCTTGACTTTTAGTCTATGCTTATCTTTGGGTTTAAGGTGAGTTTCTTGTAAGCAGCATATAGATGGGTCTTGCTTTTTTATCCATTCTATTACTCTATGTCTTTTGATTGGTGCATTAAGTCCATTTACATTTAGGGTGACTATTGAAAGATATGTACTTATTGCCATTGCAGGCTTTAGATTCGTGGTTACCAAAGGTTCAAGGTTAGCTTCTTTAGTATCTTACTGCCTAACTTAGCTCGCTTATTGAGCTGTTATATACACTGTCTGGAGAGTCTTTTCTTCTCTCCCTTCTTATTCCTCCTCCTCCCTTCTTCATATGTTGTGTGTTTTGTTCTGTGCTCTTTTTAGGGGTGCTCCCATCTAGAGCAGTCCCTGTAGGATGCCCTGTAGAGGTGGTTTGTGGGAAGCAAATTCCCTCAGCTTTTGCTTGTCTGGGAATTGTTTGATCCCACCATCATATTTAAATGATAGTCGTGCTGGATACAGTATCCTTGGTTCAAGGCCCTTCTGTTTCATTGCATTAAGTATATCATGCCATTCTCTTCTGGCCTGTAGGGTTTCTGTTGAGAAGTCTGATGTTAGCCTGATTGGTTTTCCTTTATAGGTGACCTTTTTCTCTCTAGCTGCCTTTAAAACTCTTTCCTTGTCCTTGATCCTTGCCATTTTAATTATTATGTGTCTTGGTGTTGTCCTCCTTGGATCCTTTCTGTTGGGGGTTCTGTATAATTCCATGGTCTGTTCGATTATTTCCTCCCCCAGTTTGGGGAAGTTTTCAGCAATTATTTCTTCAAAGACCCTTTCTATCCCTTTTCCTCTTTCTTCCTCTTCTGGTATCCCTATAATACGAATGTTTTTCCTTTTGTATTGGTCACATATTTCTCTTAGTGTTGTTTCATTCCTGGAGATCCTTTTATCTCTCTCTATGTCAGCTTCTATACGTTCCTGTTCTCTGGCTTCTATTCCTTCAATGGCCTCTTGCATCTTATCCATTCTGCTTATAAATCCTTCCAGGGATTGTTTCACTTCTGTGATCTCTTTCCTGACATCTGTGATCTCCTTCCGGACTTCATCCCACTGCTCTTGCATTTTTCTCTGCATCTCATCCCACTGCTCTTGCATTTTTCTCTGCATCTCATCCCATTGCTCTTGCATTTTTTTCTGCATCTCTGTCAGCATGTTCATGATTTTTATTTTGAATTCTTTTTCAGGAGGACTAGTTAGGTCTGTCTCCTTCTCAGGTGTTGTCTCTGTGATCTTTGTCTGCCTGTAGTTTTGCCTTTTCATGGTGATAGAGATAGTCTGCAGAGCTGGTACAAGTGACCGCTGGAAGAGCTTCCCTTCTTGTTGGTTTGTAGCCTTTTCCTGGGAGAATAGCGACCTCTAGTGGCTTGTGCTGGGCAGCTGTGCGCAGACAGGGCTTCTGCTTCCTGCCCAGTTGCTTTGGGGTTTATCTCCACTGTTGCTGTGGGCTTGGCCTGGCTGGGGCTGTTCCTCCAAAATGGTGGAGCCCCGTTAGAGGGGGAGCAGCCAGGAGACTATTTATCTCCGTAAGGGGCCTCTGTGCTCCCTGCTGCCCAGGGGGTTAGAGTGCCCAGAGATCCCCAGATTCCCTGCTTCTGGTCTAAGTGACCTGTCCTGCCCCTTTAAGATTTCCAAAAAGCACTCTCCAAACCAAAACAACAACAGCAACAATGAGAGAGGGAACAGAAAGGAAAAAAAAAGAAAAAACACGCGATTTTTTTTTTTTTCCTCAGGTGCCGGTCCCAGGCACCCGCGCACTGGTCCTGCTGCCCTGTCTCCCTAGCACCAGGGTCCCTGTCCTTTCAAGGCTTCCAAAAAGCACCCACCCACCGGTCCCGCAGGGAAGGAACGCTCAATATTCTTTGTCCTCAGGCACTGGTCCCACGCACCCGCTCACCAGTCCTGCCGCCCTGCCTCCCTAGCACCGGGGTCCCTGTCCCTTCAAGGCTTCCAAAAAGCACTTGGCAAAAAGAGAGAAAAAAAAGGGGAAAAACGCGCGATTTCTTCCGTCCTCAGGTGCTGGTCTCAGGCACCCACCCACCGGTCCCACAGGGAAAAATCCGGGATATTCTTTGTCCTCAGGTGCCGGTCCCAGGCACCCGCTCACCAGTCCCGCCGCCCTGCCTCCCTAGCACCGGGGTCCCTGTCCCTTTTAGGCTTCCAAAAAGCACTCGCAGAAAAGAGAAAAAAAAAAGGGGAAAAACGCGCGATTTCCTCTGTCCTCAAGTGCCGGTCTCAGGCACCCGCCCACCGGTCCCGCAGGGAAAAACGGGGGATATTCTTTGTCCTCAGGCGCCGGTCCCAGCCACCCGCTCACCAGTCCCGCCACCGTGCCTCCCTAGCACTGGGGTCCCCGTCCCTTCAAGGCTTCCAAAAAGCGCTTGCCAAAAAGAGAAAAAAAAAAAGGGGAAAAACGCGCGACCTCCTCCGTCCTCAGGCACCGGTCTCAGGCACCCGCCCCCAGGTCTCGCAGGGAGAAACGCGGGATATTCTTTGTCCTCCGGCGCTGTTCCCAGGCACCTCCTCACCGGTCCCGCCACCCTGCCTCCCCAGCAACGGGGGCCCGTCCCTCTAAGGCTTCCAAAAAGCGCTCGCCAAAAAAAAAACTGCTCCGGTTTCTCTCCACCCGCCGGGAGCCGGGGGGAGGGGCGCTCGGGTCCCGCCGGGCTGGGGCTTGTATCTTACCCCCTTCACAAGGCGCTGGGTTCTTGCAGGTGTGGATGTGGTCTGGATGTTGTCCTGTGTCCTGTGGTCTCTATTTTAGGAAGATTTTTCTTTGTTATATTTTCATAGCTCTATGTGTTTTTGGGAGGAGATTTCCACTGCTCTACTCACGCCGCCATCTTGGCTCCCCGAATGGCATCACAATTTAAAAAGAAATGTATAAGAGAAAAAAATCGCTGGCCAAAAGATGAGGGGACTTGAGAATGTTGGTTGAAGATTAATTACAGCCTCAGGACCAACTGAAACAGCAGAGATGTAGCTTATCCCAGTCACCCTCCTTTTGGCAATCTTTTTTTAAGAAACTGTAATAATAGGCCACCACCTGGAAGCATCAGTGACAGGACAGAGCGAAGAACCTCAGGTGAAGCCTGAGGGAATCTCAGTGCACATCTTCAAGGCCCCGCAACTCTTTGCCTGAGGGCTCTCAGCCACCACCGGCTTGGTCCACCTGCAAGAAAGGCTAGGAGTGCCCTTAACAAATGCTGATTAAGAATGGATGGGTCAATCCCCCATCTCTCTCTCCATGGGGAAAACTCTATGATGCACATTCCATACTATCTTCCAGGGCTTCCCAGCAGGGTTCACATCCCAGTTGCCCACACCAGTAACCTGCTCCCTACAACACTCTTAATTGGCTGCCTCCCCTTCCCTGTCTCATGACTCTAATACCCTCCTAGTGCTTCCTAAGATCAATTGCCAAGTGGATATGTTTCTAGAATGCCACTGGAGCCAACTCCATTCCAGCCAGGTCCCCCCAGTGGCCATCAGGAAATTAAAGTTTACCTTTTATCCTTTCAGCTACCTAAAACCAGGGGGAAAATTTCTCCTGAATTGCTTGATGGCCCTCGGAGTGAGGTAAAGTAAGGCTCTGAGGATTTACAAGAAGGAGAGGCAACTCTTTTGAGATTTCCAGAATTTCCTTGGCCTCCAGCATGTTTCCAAGGTTGCCCAACATTCCCTAGACTACTTCATCATGTAAGAGGCCACCAGTGTTTTGAAAGAATCTTAGATGTCCCATTGGAGTGGAACCATGGCCTATGAAATTTCCCCAGACTTTTCTTTTAGGGGAACATTTCAACGGTCGCTAGCACACTGGTAAATGTTTCTAGATATAAGCGACATAGCTTTTCTAGGACAATATATGTGATATAAAGGGGAGCATTTTAAGAGCAGGACCAGAGTGAGCCATTGCAAGCCACCCCAGAAGCCTAGATCTTTGATGGCCCCATGAAGTTCACCTGGGCTGCAGGGATCCAGACAGCTGAAGGGAGACTTAGACAAAGGTGGCTTTGAGGCTCTGTAGGTCCAGGCGGACAGAAGCCTGCAATTTTTTATTTTATTTTATTTTTTTGGTGGGGTGGGCAAAGGGGTGGGGCATGAACCACATCTCTGGAGGGAGGGGAAGCTCTTTAAAAAAAAACCTACTCTAATTTGTTGGGTGCGGTTTTGTGGCACAGTGTAAGTAAAGGGTTAATTAGCTTCCAGCCTAGGCTGGACAGCCTCTCCCAGACTGATCTCAGGTCTCCAAGCTCTCACCAGGCAGTTTCTTTGGAAAACAGACTTTGGATAAATGTGGGGTGTAACAGCTTCTTCTGCTGTGTGGGAATGCATCTGTGTCGGGACTCTCTGAAGCTGCATGTGATCCTTAGGCCTACATGACTAACCTGGCATTAAAGATTGGTGATAAATCAAGGCTAAGGATCCTCACTATAAAGGTGGTTTTCACACACCTTTGCTCTTGTCAGGGCAGCTGTACATGCGCCATGAGGCTGAGGAGGCAGGAGAAGCAGTGTACAATGGTACTGCTGGCCCTCTCCATAAGGTGGGTAAGCTCTGTGAGTTGAATCTCCTGCTTTGTATCCCTCTGTTAAAGTGCTTCTCAACCGAGGCCTGTTTTGTTCCCCAAGGGACTTTTGGCAATGTCTGGAGACATTTTTGGCTGTCACCACTAGGGGAATGATGTTGCTGGCATCTAGTGAATAGAGGCCAAGGACACTGTTAAATATCCTGTAACACACAGGAACTGGCCCCCACAACAAAAGATTACCCAGCCCAAAATGTCAATGGTGCTGAGGTTGAGAAACTGTATGGGAGTAAAGCCTGCTGTGCCTCTTGAGTCGAATAGCCAATCCACACTTGTAACCAAAGCTATGATGCTCTAGGTTGATCTTGATCTTGGTGTACTCATGCTGCAGAGGTAAAAATGTCATTTCTTTACACACTGACCACATTGAGGATTATCGATTTGTTTGTTCTCTGCTGGAAGCAGGATGCTAATACTGAGCAGAGGCCTTGCCCAGAAGGAAAGAACTGAGGGGACCTCAAGAGAGAATTCTTGCATCTCAGTGGGAACAGTCTCGAAGAAGTCCACTAGGGGGCAGCCATCAAGGAGCATCCCTTTGTGAAGGTCGCTTAAATTAAATCAAAGCAAAACAAGACCTGCTTCCTAAAGAGAAGTGGAAGAGCCTGGAGCAAGAGAGACACACATGGGGTTAAACTCTCAGCTCTGCCATTTCCTCATATTTGCAAAAAACAATTAGGCATCCAGATGGACAGCCCACTCTATTTTTCCAAGGAAAATTTTCAGGAAAAAATACATGTAAGCACTGCCAATGTATGTGTATGGAAAGTATTTTTTTTTATGCTCCATGGCTATTTCCTATAAATTTTTTTTTGTATCATTAATCTACAATTACACGAGGAACATTATGTTTACTAGTCTCCCCCCTTCACCAAGTCACCCCCACATGCCCCATTAGTCACAGTCCATCAGCGTAGTGAGATGCTGTAGAATCACTACTTGTCTTCTCTGTGTTGCCAGCCCTCCCCGTGCCCCCGCCACATTATACATGCTAATCGTAAGGCCCCCTTTCTTATTCCCCCTCCTTCTCCATCCCTTCTCACCCATCTTCCCCAGTCCCTTTCCCTTTGGTAACTGTTAGTCCATTCTTGAGTTCTGTGATTCTGCTGCTGTTTTGTTCCTTCAGTTTTTCCTTTGTTCTTATTCTCCACAGATGAGTGAAATCATTTGGTACTTGTCTTTCTCCACCTGGCTTATTTCATTGAGCATAATACCCTCTAGCTCCATCCATGTTGTTGCAAATGGTAGGATTTGTTTTCTTCTTATGGCTGAATAATATTTCATTGTGTATATGTACCACATCTTCTTCATCCATTCATCTACTGATGGACACTTAGGTTGCTTCCATTTCTTGGCTATTATAAATAGTGCTGAAATAAACATAGGGTGCATCTGTCTTTTTCAAACTGGACTGCTGCATTCTTAGGGTAAATTCCTAGAAGTGGGATTCCTGGGACAAATGCTATTTCTATTTTGAACTTTTGAGGAGCCTCCATACTGCTTTCCACAATGGTTGAACTAATTTACATTCCCATCAGCAGTGTAGGAGGGTTCCCCTTTCTCCACAACCTCGCCAACATTTGTTGTGGTTTGTCTTTTATATGGTGGCGATCCTTACTGGTGTGAGGTGATATCTCATTGTGGTTTTAATTTGCATTTCTCTGATGACAAGCGATGCGGAGCATCTTTTCATGTGTCTGTTGGCCATCTGAATTTCTTCTTTGGTGAACTATCTGTTCAGCTCCTCTGCCCATTTTTTAATTGGATTGTTCGCTTTTTGTTTGTTGAGGTACATGAGCTCTTTATATATTTTGGATGTCAACCCTTTATCGGATCTGTCATTTATGAATATATTCTCCAATACTGTAGGATGCCTTTTTGTTCTATTGATGGTGTCCTTTGCTGAACAGAAGCTTTTCAGCTTGATATAGTCCCACTTGTTCATTTTTGCTTTTGTTTCCCTTGCCTGGGGAGATATGTTCATGAAGAAGTCACTCATATTTATGTCCAAGAGATTTTTGCCCATGTTTTTTTCTAAGAGTTTTATGGTTTCATGACTTACATTCGGGTCTTTGATCCATTTCTAATTTACTTTTGTGTATGGGGTTAGACAGTGATCCAGTTTCATTCTCTTACATGTAGCTGTCCAGTTGCCAACACCAGCTGTTGAAGAGGCTGTCATTTCCCCATTGTATGTCCATGGCTCCTTTATCATATATTAATTGACTATATATGTTGGGGTTAATGTTTGGAGACTCTATTCTGTTCCACTGGTCTGTGGCTCTGTTCTTGTGCCAGTACCAAATTGTCTTGATTACTGTGGCTTTGTAGTAGAGCTTTAAGTTGGGAAGTGAGATCCCTCCCATTTTATTCTTCCTTCTCAAGATTGCTTTGGCTATTCAGGGTCTTTGGTGGTTCCATATGAATTTTTGAACTATTTGTTCCAGTTCATTGAAGAATGCTGTTGGTAATTTTATAGGGATTGCATCAAATCTGTATATTGCTTTGGGCAGGAAAGCCATTTTGACGATATTAACTCTTCCTAGCCAAGAACATGGGATGAGTTTCCATTTGTTAATGTCCTCTTTAATTTCTCTTAAGAATTTTCTTGTAGTTTTTGGGATATAGGTCTTTCACTTCCTTGGTTAGGTTTATTCCTAAGTATTTTATTCTTTTTGATGCAATTGTGAATGAAATTGTTTTCCTGGTTTCTCTTTCTATTAGTTCATTGTTAGTGTATAGGAAAGTCTCAGATTTCTGTGTATTAATTTTGTATCCTGCAATTTTGCTGTATTCCAATGTCAGTTCTAGTAGTTTTGGAGAGGAGTCTTTAGGGTTTTTTATGTACAATATCGTGTCATCTGCAAATAGTGACAGTTTGACTTCTTCTTTACCAATCTGGATTCCTTGTATTTCTTTGTTTTGTCTAATTGCCATGGCTAGGACCTCCAGTACTATGCTGAATAACAGTGGGGAGAGTGGGCATCCCTGTCCTGTTCCCGATCTCAGAGGAAAAGCTTTCAGCTTCTCACTGTTCAGTGTGATGTTGGCTATGGGTTTTTCATATATGGCCTTGATTATGTTGAGGTACTTGCCTTGTATACCCATTTTGCTGAGAGGCTTTATCGTGAATGGATGTTGAATTTTGTTGAATGCTTTTTCAGTGTCTATGGAGATGATCATGTGATTTTTGTCCTTCTTTTTGTTTATGTGGTGGATGATGTTGATGGATTTTCGAATATTGTACTATGCTTGCATCCCTGAGATGAATCCCACTTGATCATGGTGTATGATCCTCTTGATGTATTTTTGAATTCGGTTTGCTAATATTTTGTTGAGTATTTTTGCATCCATGTTCATCAGGGGGATATTGGTCTGCAATTTTCTTTTTTGGTGGGGTCTTTGCCTGTTTTTGGTACTAGGGTCTTAGAAGTATTCCCTCTTCTTCTATTTTTTGGAAAACTTAAAGGAGAATGGTTTTATGTCTTCTCTGTATGTCTGATAAAACTCTGCGGTAAATCCATCTGGCCGGGGTGTTTTGCTCTTGAGTAGTTTTTTGATTACCGATTCAATTTTGTTGCTGGTAATTGGTCTATTTAGATTTTCTGTTTCTTCCTTGGTCAGTCTTGGAAGGTTGTATTTTCCTAGGAAGTTGTCCATTTCTTCTAGGTTTTCCAGCTTGTTAGCATATAGTTTTTTGTAGTGTTCTCTAATAATTCTTTGTATTTCTGTGAGGTCCGTCATGATTTTTCCTTTCTCATTTCTGATTCTGTTGATGTGCATAGATTCTCTTTTTCTTTTTATAAGTCTGGCTAGGGGCTTATCTATTTTGTTTATTTTCACAAAGAACCAGCTCTTGGTTTCATTGATTTTTTTCTATTGTTTTATTCTTCTCAATTTTATTTATTTCTTCTCTGAACTTTAGTAAGTTCCTCCTTCTGCTGACTTTAGGCCTCATTTGTTCTTTTTCCAATTTCAGTAATTGTGCCTTTAGACTATTCATTTGGGATTGTTCCTCCTTCTTTAAGTAGGCCTGGATTGCTATATACTTTCCTCTTAAAACTGCTTTCGCTGCATCCCACAGAAGTTGGGGCTTTGTGTTGTTGTTGTCATTTGTTTCCATATATTGCTTGATCTCTATTTTGATTTGGTCATTGATCCATTGATTATTTAGGAACATGTTGTTAAGCCTCCATGTGTTTGCGCACCTTTTTGCATTCTTTGTACAATTTATTTCTAGTTTTATACCTTTGTGGTCTGAGAAGTTGGTTGGTAGAATTTCAATCTTTTTGAATTTACTGAGGGTCTTTGTGTGGCCTTGTATGTTTCTATTCTGGAGAATGTTCCATGTGCACTTGAGAAGAATATGTATCCTGTTGCTTTTGGATGTAGAGTTCTGTAGGTATCTATTAGGTCCATCTGTTCTAGTGTGTTGTTCAGTGCCTCTGTGTCCTTACTTATTTTCTGTCTGGTGAATCTGTCCTTTGGAGTGAGTGGTGTCCTTTTTTTTCTGTCTGACTGCCTTTAATACTGTCCTTGTCTTTGATTTTTGCCATTTTAATTATTATGTGTCTTGGTTTTGTCCTCCTTCGGTCCCTTGCGTTGGGAGTTCTGTGTGCTTCCATAGTCTGAGAGGATATTTCCTCCTCCAGTTTGGGGAAGTTTTCAGCAATTATTTCTTCAAAGACACTTTCTATCCCTTTTTCTCTCTCTTCTTCTTTTGGTACCCCTATAATGCGAATATCATTCCATTTGGATTGGTCACACAGTTCTGTTAATATTGTTTCTTTCCTGGAGATCCTTTTATCTCTCTCTGCATCAGCTTCTCTGCGTTCCTGTTCTCTGATTTCTGTTCCATCAATGGCCTCTTGCATCTAGTCCATTCTGCTTTTAAGTCCTTCCAGAGATTGTTTTATTTCTGTATTCTTCCTCCTTAGCTCTTGCATATTTCTCTGCAAGTCCATCAGCATGGTTATGACCTTTATTTTGAATTCTTTTTCAGTAAGATTGGTTAGGTCTATCTCCCCAGGTTCCCTCTCAGGGGAGGATGTCTGTGTGAATCTGGTCTGAATCAAATTCTTCTGCCTTTTCTTGGCGATGGGCAGATGGCACATATGTCAGCTGGGAGAACAAAATCCCTTCCTGCTTGCTCCTTGCAGACCTCTCCTGGGAGAACAGCAACCGCTTGCAGCTTGTGCTGGGCAGCTGTGTGCAGACGGGGTTTCTGATTCTTGCCCGGCCACTGTGGAGGAAGCTCCGCAGTTGCTGTGGGTGTGGCTGCTTTCAGGTTGCTGCCCCGCTATGTCAGGGCCACAGCCAGAGGGGGAACGGGCAGGAGGCTGTTTATCGCTGTGAGGGTCCTCAGAACTGCACTGCTGCCCAGGGGGTTAGTGTGCCCGGAGTTCTCTGGGATTCCCAGCTGCTAGGCTGAGTGTGCCAGGACCCTTCCGTCCAGCTGTGAGGCCCCTGTCCCTTTAAGACTTTCAAAAAGCACTCACTTTTCTTTTGTCCCAGGGGCACTGGCTGTGGGGACCCCCTCACAGGTTTTACTCTCCTGTTTCCCTAGTATCCAGCACACTACACACTGTGTGTCTGCACTCCCAGTGTGGACAGCTAGGGCTGGGTATTTAGCAGTCCTGGGCTCCCTCTCCCTCCCCGCTCCAACTCCTCTCCTCCCGCAGGGGAGCTGGGGTAGGGGTGTCGCTCAGGTCCCGCTGGGCTGCTGCTCGGATCTTACCCCCTTCGTGAGGCCCTGGGTTCTCTCAGGTGTAGATGTAGCCTGGCTGTTGTCCTGTATCGTCTGGTCTCTCTTTTAGGAATAGTTGTATTTGTTGTATTTTCAAAAATATATGTTTTTGGGAGGAGATTTCCGCTGTCCTACTCACACCGCCATCTTGGCTTCTCCAGAAAGTATTTTTAAATGATTTTATAAAGACAAATTTGCCTCTTAAAAATATGTAATGTAACCTTCATAACTGAACATGCACTTGCAACAAAATTCAACATATACAGAAGAATATACAATGGAAAGTAGATCTCTATTGTACACCTATTAAAACTGCCAAAAAAAAAAGTGTTGTAATTCTAGGTGTTAGTACAAATATAGAGCCCCAGGCACTCCTTTACTGCTGGTGGGTATATGAGTGGGTACAACCACTTCGGTAATCCACATGACACAGAAATTAACAATCTTCAATTCCTCTCCTAATGCATATGTCCACCTGCAGTAGCATAAATAAATTTTGGTATTTAGTCAATGACACTATAGCACTGATTCTGCCTTTCTGATCTCAGCACTCCTTTACGTTCTTAAAAACCATTTGAAACCCCAAGAAGCTTTTGTTTACATAGGTTCTATCTACATGTAGTTATCATAGGGGAAATTTAAACTGAGAAGCTTTAAAAATATTTATTTATTAACTTATTAAAAATAATTAATATGTAACATAACAAATAGAATTGCTATGAAAAATACTTGGTTTTAGAAACCTAACAAGAATGGCAGCATTATTGTACATTTTTGCAACTCTCTGAGGTCTTCTTAATAGAAACCATTCTCATATCTACTTTTCCATTCAGTCTTTTGCAAGATTACACATCATGTAGTTGTTCTGGAAGTTCCACAGTACACTTGTGAGCAAATGAAGACAAAACAGGCAAATAATTTCTCTGTACTTGTATACCATGTATGCTTGGTCATACTATGCATGACCTCTTGGATAGCCTGCTTTTGAGAAGCAACACAATATGGCAATGAAAATGAATGAACTACATCATTATGTGTGATGTCAGAGAGAAGGTTCGCAAACATCATATTAACAAAGGAAGCAAGAAACAAAAGAATACATTTGGGGGAAGAGGGAGTTGGGAAGTTCTTGTTTAGTGAATGAAGAGTTTCAGATTTGCGAGGTGAAAAGAGATCTGGAGATGGCCAGTGGTGATGGTAGTATGGCATTGTGAGTGCGATTAATGCCAGCAAAATGTCCATGCTTAAGCTGGTAAATTTTATGCTTTGTGGATTTTGCCACAATTAAAAAACTTGTGAACTCATTCAGTATGGTTCCATTCATACAATAATGTTTAAACACAGCCAAAACTGTTTAAGGATGCATACATACATAACAAATTTCTAGATAAATGTGAAACTAAGACGGTCATTGCTCTTGGAGAGAATGGGGTTGTAATCAAAGACTGAACTGAATAAGTACTCTATATAATCACTCTTTTGCACTATATATATAGTTTATATATATATATATACAAACACACATAAACATAAAGAAGGAAAATAATGTGTATAATATAATGGATAGCTCTCAACAAAAATGAAAAGCCATCAAAGAGAAAGGACCACTTATTGAGCAAACAGTACTACAATTTCAAATCTATATACAAACAAAAATAAGCTTTGACTCATAATCAAAATTAACTCAAAATAGAGGATAAGCCTAAATATAAAACTTTAAACTATAAACTTCTAGAATAAAGCATAGGAGAAAACCTTTGTTATCTTGAGTTAGGCAAAAACTTCTTAGATAAGATAGAAAAAGCACAAGCCACAAAAGAAAAATTTTATGTGTAATCAGAATTTTATTGGTGCACATGGTATGTGTGGGGTCATGTGGAAGACAGTGTAGCTCAGAGAAGACAAATAGGGACTATGTGGCATATTACTACACTGATGGGCAGTGACTGCAGTGGGGTATGGAAGGGGACTCAATAATAAGGGTGAATGTAATAACCACATTGTTTTTCTTGTGAAACCTTCATAAGAGTATGACACGTTAATAAAAAATTTTTTAAACTTCTGCTATTTGAAAAACACTCAGGAAATACAAAGACAAGTCACAAGCTAGGAGAGAATATTTGCAAAACACACTCTACATATACAAGAAAAATAAAAGAACCTGTGAAAGTCCGTAAGAATATGAACAACCCAGTTAAAAAATGGGCAAAACATTTGAACAGACAGCTCACTAAAGAAGATAGACTATCAATGAACAATCTAAAAATGAAACTAAGAAAACAATTCCACTTACAATAACATCAAAAAGAATAAATACTTAGGAATAAATTTAACAATGGAAGAGCAGGACTTGTACAGGGACTACAACAAAACATTGTTGAAAGTAATTAAAGGGGACCTAAATAAATAGAAAAATATCCCATATTCACAGATCAGAACACTTATTACTATTAAGATGGCAATGCAATACCCCTGATTGACAAGTTCAATGCAATTTTTACAAAAGTTCCAGCTGGATATTTTTTTAATATTGATAAACTAATCCTAAAATTCATACTGAAATACAGAGACCCTGAATATTCCAAACGATCTTGAAAAAAAGGAACAAAGTTGAAGAACTCACACTTGCCCATTTCAAAACTTGCTATAAAGCTAACCATAATCAAGACAGAGGTACTGGTTTAAGGATAGACATACATCGATGAAATAGATATGAGAGGTGAGAAATAAACTCTTATATTTATGGCTAACTAATTTTTAACAAGGGTGCCAGGATTATCCAATGGGGAAAGAATAGTCTTTTCAACAAATGTCCTGGGACAACTGCATATCTCACATACAAAAGAGTGAAGTGGAACCCCTACCTCACACCATATGTAATACTTAACTGAAAATGAATCATAGACCTAAATATAAAAGCTAAAACTATAAAACTCCTAGAAGAAAACATAGGAATAAATCTTTGTAACTATAGGTCAGGCAATGTTTCTTAGATATGACACCAAAAGAAAAAACACATTCACTTCATCAGAATTAAAAACTTTGGTGCTTAAAAGGACACCACCAAGAAAGTGAAACAGCAAACATATAATAGGAGAAAATATTTGCAAATTATATATCTGGTAAGGGACCTGTATACAGGCTTTATAAAGAACATTTATAACTCAACAACAAAAAGACAGATAATCCAATTTTTAAAACTTCAAAAGATTTGAATATATATTTCTCTAAAGAAGATATACAATGGCCAATAAGCACATGAAAAGATGTTCAACATCATTAGTCATTAAGGAAATGAAAATGAAAACCTCAATAAGATAACACCTTATGCCCACTAGATGGCTGTAATAAAAAAGGACAATCACAAATGTTGGTGGGTGAGGATGTGGAGAAAATTCTCATACATTGCTGATGAAAATGTAAAATGGTACAGTCACTATGGATAATAGTGTGGTGGTTCCTCAAGAAGCTAAGTGCAGAATTACTGTATGACCCTGCAATTCCACTCTTGTAGCCAAAATTTAAATTATTTAAATAATTTTTATTACTTAAAATTAAATAATTTAATTTTAATTATTAGATTCTAATTTAATTATTATTATTAGAATTAAATTATTATTAGAATTAAAATCTATGTCCATACAAGCACTTGTATATAAACAATCATAAAGCATTATTCATAATAGCTCAAAAGTAGAAACAATCTAAATGTTCATCAGTTGATGAATGGATAAACAAAACCATACAAGCGTGTATTACTCAGCCATAGAAAAGCCAGACAATTATTCAGTATAAAGTAATAATACTTGCTATAAGATGAATGAACCTTGGTAAACCTGGATGAATCTTGAAAATATTATGCTAAATGAAACATGCCAGATGCCGAAGACCACATATTGTATGATTTCATCTGTATGAAATGTCCAAAATAGACAAACCAATGGAGACCAAGTAGATTATTGGTTGGGACAGGACTAGGTTGGGGGGAAGAGGAAGAGGACAGGACTAGGTTGTTTGAGGGGGTGATAAAAATGTTCTGAAATTCATAGTGGTTATTCCTGCCTAAGTCTGTGAATGCATTAAAGTACTGAATGGTATATATTTAAAAGGTAAGTTTTATGGCATATAAATTATGTCAATAGTGCTATAATAAAGAAAAGCTATGTGGTAGCAAATAAACATATGAAAAAAATGCTCCACATTATTAACTATTAGGGACACTTACATTAAAACCACAATGAGATACCCCCCCAAAAGAAAGAAGAGAAAAAAGATTTGCAAATTATATAATTGTATAATACCCAGACCCAACAGGGTTGTAGACCCACTGGAAGAATCCTGGTGGGAATGGAGCCATTTTGGAAAACAGTTTGGCAGGTTTTTTGTAAAGTTAAACATATAGTTATCATGTGGCCCACTAACTTATTCCTAGGTACTAACCAAAGAGAAATAAAAACTTAAACTTATGTTCACATAAAAACCTATACATGAATTTTATGGTAGTGTTATTCACAATCACTAGAACAAGAAACAACCCAAAAATTCAACTGATGAATAAATCCACCATGGTGCATCTGTACAATGAAAATTAGTCAGCAGCAGGAATGAACTGTTGCTTCAACATGGGTGACCTGCAAGCGCAATATACTAAGTGGAAGAAGCCATCCTCAAAAGGTGACACACCTTGTGATTGCATTTATCCGATGGGCTGGAAAAGGCAAAATTACGGGAACAGAAAACAGGCCAGTGGTTGTCAGGGACTGGAAGGAGAGGGAGAGATTATTGCAAAGGAGCCCACGGGAATTTTGGAGGTTGATGGAAATATTCTGTATCTTGACTGTGGTCATTGGTACATGACTGTATATGTTTTCCAAAAAAATTAGGCAACTATAAACTAAAAAGGGTGAATTTTTCCTTATGTAAATTACACTTCAAGGAATCTGACTTATGAAAAAAACACACAGGGAAAAAAGTGATTCTTCCCCTCAAATTGTTCAACCAACCATTTCCCCTTCCCAGAAGGCAATCACGGTTGCCAATTTGTGTATTTTTTCAGCTTTTCAGAAATATTCTAGATATATGCAAGTGTATATGTACATATTTGTATATGTATATACATTTACATAGATAATATGCAGATATATACTTTTGGAAGCATATTATACAGTGTTTTTTACTGAGTTTTGCACTTAATTATGTATTTTGAATATCCTTCCATACCAGTACATAGCAGGCTGTCTCATTGATTTGGGTTTTTTTAAGCAGGCAGTTAATTGGCTGAAGTCAAACTGCAGACTGCCTCCCCTGGGGTGAACAGCCGCTGGAATATCAGTTCACTTTGTTTAGCCTTAGCTGGAGTTGGCCTGTATAAAGTGTTCTGCTAGACATCTGGGCTCATGGGGTTCATGTATAGATTTGGGGGGCTCCCTTTTCTCTGGCTCTTCTTTTCCAGGATTACTTACTCCTGAATTTCCAGAGTCTGTGTTTGTGCATACCCTGTCCTCTGGCTCTTCAGACTAGTAAAACCAGGTTTTCTGGCAGACTTTTAGCCACCCTCCCTTGGCACTGATTTGCTCTACCTTTGAAAATGGGACACTCACCCAGTGCTGTCCCTTTCTTCGGAGTGACAATACCCCTCTAGTACCTGCCTGGCTTTGGTCATTCCCCAGCGTCTTCAGGTAGTGAGTTGGTTTTTGCACATTTTGTCCAGAGCTGTTACCTGCACAGAATTGACCCAGAAGGAGTTACTGACCATGGAATTTTGTTTCATTCTTTTTAACTGCCACATTTCACCTTCAGGACAACCTGCAGGAAAGTTTTATTATTGCCTCCTGTCTACAGCGCACTGGGTGATATGGGTGCACTGGACTCCAGATCATTTGAATATTTGGAAAAGGAGTATATTTTTATTTTATTTTGTGTTTTGGCAAATAAAGTACTTTCAGTATGACCTTGGAAAGGTCACTTAACCTCAGTTCTTATTTTCAATCTGAATAATGATGATACTTCCCTTACAGGGTGGTCCTGAAGGTCAGTGAAATAGCACAACAATGGCCCATGTTTATGAAACACTTGCTCTGTGTGGGGACTGTTCTCAGGTACTTTATTCCTTGCAATAGCCTATAAATGTGGTATTATCAGCTCCATTTGATGATGAGGCCCCAGTGGGTCTTTATGACCTGCTCAGTGCCTCTCATGTAGTATGTAGCAGAGCTGGGATTTGAACGGAGGCTGTGTAGTACTTGCCTCTGTGCACTTAGCCATGTGCAGCCTAGAATGTGGTGGTTCTTAATGCTGGCTGGGCATCAGAACCCCTGCACAGCCCACAAAGATCTGCTGAATCAGCCTCTCCAGCCTCTGCATTTGGAGCAAGCTCCATGCCTTGGCCCAGTGTCAGTGTTAAAATATGGGCCTTTCCCTCCATCTCCCTTTTCCTGCTTCACTGGAGAGAATCTCTATGGCCAACACCTTCTGGGCCCTCTGCCAGGTCACAGGCCTCACTTATTAGGATTACCTTTGATCCATTCCTGACAGATCTACATCAGCGGCCTGCTTGACAGGTGGAACAGGCTCCAGGAGCTGCAGGAAGAAACAGCTATGGTTAGGATCTACCTTCCCCACCTGTCTTAAGCCATAGCCTCAATCATGTGACCATCAGGAACAAGGCTATGAGCCATGGTGTATGTGTCATCCAATCTCTGCCTTTTAAATAAACCACACATGACAACCCCATGCTATCTTGGGCTCCTTCAAGTTCCTAGAACTTCCCAGGATGCTTCTGAAGGTAATTATAGTTCAGCTGTTACCTGGGTCTTAGGAACCTGTGGTACCAGCCATACTCAAATTGCCCTGAACCTTAACACGGGATGGTCCTGATTTCTCATCCCCTTAGGGCATTCCTTGCTCACATCAAAATTTGTTTCAATGGATTTTATGGTCTTACATGCCCTGGCCCCTCAATATTTCTCTGGCCTAAGCTCTGCCATTCTCTGTCATTATCCACACTTCTGCCACACCAGCCTGGTGACTGTCCCTGGATCACATCTCAGGGTTTTTGCACTTGCCATTCACTGTACCTAGAAACTTCCTCCCCTAGAACCTCACACGGCTAACTCTCTCATCATTCAAATGCCAACTCAAATGTCATCTCCTCACAGAGGCCTGTCCTGAGCACCCAGAGTTAGTCACCCTCAACCACCACCTATCCGTCACCATCCCTCCAACTCTGTTTTGTTTTCTTCCTAGTGCTGTCACATACTACAGTCATGGGCTCTTTGCTTGTCTGGTTGCTTTTTGTTTCTCTCCCACACTAGCATGGCAACTCCAGGAAAAGCCTTGCCTATCCTGTTCCTGTTATCCATTGAGTATCTATGAGATGAACTAATGCCTTTGCCACCAGGGCTTTCTGCTATTTCCTCCCTCCCAGTGTTTTCCAGGGCAAAGCCAGCCAATTGAAGGCAAATACCCAAGGCAGGCATGGGCATGAGAGGCACCACAGGAACCCTGGACCAGGAAAAGCTGAGTTTGAATCCTGCCTCCATCACTACTCACTTTGACCTTGGACTCACCTCTAGGGTATGTGACCTTGGACTCTGTTGTACCACCAGGGAAAGTATCAGACCCACCTCCCAGGGTCACAGTAAGGAGACACAAGAGAGTACGCATGAAGCCTGTAGCCCAGTGCCAGGCCTATGGGATCAGCAGTCCTGGAGGCAGAGTAGGGGAAGGGGCATGCACAAAGCCTGAGAGATAGTCTGTGCACCTGAAGGTGTCCCTGTTTGCACTTCCTCAAGGAAGGTTTGGAAGCATGAGGGGAGAGTCCAGGTCAACTGTCCTGCTTTAATCTACCAAGCTTGTTACTGCTGGAGAAGCCAGACAGAACCATTTATTAAGAGTCATTTTGGGTCTTCACAAACAATTATAGAGCCCCTGCCAAATGCTTTAGGGAAGACATAGATGAGGCAGATGATGTCTGTGCCCACTGGGAACTTAAACCGGGAGGCCCAAAGATGACAGGGGAATAGGCAGGAGAGAGGAAGGAAAGTGGGTGTGGGGAATGAAGAAAGAGGGTTGGTTTACAGTCTGTGGCAGGGGGGCCAGCTTTGCTCCTAATACCTGTAGAGAGGGTCCCCTTTCTCAAGGGCCAGTCCATAGGACACCTCAGCTGGCCATAACATAGAGTCAGTGGTTAGGAGACTCCCCTTCCCAGCCAGGCACACACTGCTTTAAATCGTGGCTCCTGTGTGACCTTACCTCTCTGACCCTCAGTGTCTTATTTATGACACAGGGATGATATTGGGACCTATTCAAGGGTTCTTGGGAGGATTTAAGGAAGATTGCATTAAAAGTACTTGGCTCAGGGTGTGGTAAATATGAAATGCTTGGCAAATGCCAGCCATGGTTGTGTTGTTCTTATGTTTATGCAAGTTGGAAGCACTTCAAAGAAACATCTCTAGAATTTGCCACTTGAATTCATTTCCCAAGCAACACTTACATGGTACTTCTGCACAGGTCACTGTCATGGAATTGTCTTAACAACCTTACAGGGAAGGCACCTTTTTTCTGTTGTCTGTCCTTTTTTTTTTTAAAACACATAACATAAAATTTATACCAGCTTAACCATTATTAAGTTTACAATACAACAGTGTTAAGAATATTCATATTGTTGTGCAATAGATCTCTAGAACTTTTTGTCTTGCAAAACTGAAACTGTACTCATTGACTATCATCTTCCCATTTCCTGTTCCATCAACCCCTACTTTTTGTTTCTAGGAAGGTACTATTTCAGCTGTTTTGCAAATCAGGAAACCAAGATTAGCTACATAATTTGCAGGGCTCAGTGCAAAATGAAAATGAAAATTATGAGAAATATCAACTTGACAACAGCAGAGCATTAAACCAAGCACAGAGCCCTTCTGAATGCATTCACACACAGCCCATTGAACAGGTCCTGGAGGAAACCAAGGGCCAGAGAAGTCAAGTTACATTCCCAAAGTCACACAGCAAGTTTGGGAAGCTCTGAAACTATGACTTCTCTTACTTACTGTAAACTCCCTATGGGCTGGGGCTTTGATTTGTTCCCGGAGGATTGCCTAGCACCCAGCAGAGTACCTGAAACACACTGACACTCACTGCATATTTCATATCTAGGGGAATGAATAAATAGGTCACATTCACCCAAGAAAGCAGAGGCTTCTCAGAGGTTCAGGGCTCTGCTTGACTCTGGCACAATGTGTTTTTCCCATTCCTGCTTCTTCCTTCTGTTTACCAAGAGTGCTTGACTTCCTAGAAGAAGCAACCATGACATGTGTTCACCTATAAATAATGTCCCCTCGTATTTTGTGAGGCACCATCTCTTCATAACATTCTGGTTTTGAATCGCACTTTAATGGAGTGCAGTGAAGTGAGAAGACACTGGATAATGTGAGGTCACTGTGGCATGTTCTGGCTCCAGGCTCCCAGGTCACTGGGAGTCTGATGGCCAACCCTGTTCTCTGATCTCAACGCAAGAGAACTAAAACCAAATAATGAAAGTATAAGCAAACGATGAGTTTTATTTACAGTGATGGCATTGAGTGCTGCAAAAAAGTTTAGGTAGCTAGCATGATTTTTGCTTCTTTGAAAGGAAGACCCTGTTTCTGTCTGAATGTTTGTGAGATTCTTTGTGGCAGTGGGAAAAGGGGAGAGATGGAAACTCCGGTCCCATTGTAATCCTGGATTATAGTAGATTAAGCATAATCCTGATTTCATGATTTATCATTGTTCTGTGCCTTTTAGTTTAATTATTCTTTCTGTATTTATTTATTTTCAGTAAAATATATCAGTAGTTGTATTTTCAGTAATGTACATCAGTAAATTAATCATAATCCTGATCTCATTACTTATCATTGTTTCATCCCTTTTAATTATTCTTTCTCTGTTTGTTTTCAGTAAAATAGTGCATACCTGTGAACCTACCCAGGAATAAGATATCAACCACTCACATCTCCTATGGGCTCCTCAGCTAGCTCATCCTTCCACCTCAGAGGTAGTGATTATCCTGAATTTTCAGTCATTTGTTTTTTTCAAATGTGTTAAATCTGTATGCCTGGCTAAATAATGTACTGTTTAATTTTAGTTATTTTTGAAATTCATAGAAAGGGTATTACATATCACCTTCTGATATATATATATATATAATACATTTTTTCTGACCCAAGAACAACTAAAAAGATCCCGTCACCATGTTGTTGCACATCATCGTATTGTATTTTTTTACTACTAAAAAAAGAACATCCATGAAATTCTTGTGCAAGTGCATGAGTTAAATTTTGCCTTGGATATATACTCAGGAGTGGAATTACTGATTCAGAGGGTCTAGGAATGCTCAGATTTGCAAGAGAATACCAAGTAGTTTCCCAAAATTATTGTTTCTAATATATACCCCAATGATCACAGGGGATCCCACGATCCCCATGTCCCATATGGCATTGTCAAACTCTTTAATTTTGTCTGTTGAATGAATACATGAATGAATAGAGGGGAAACAATAGCTTGTTCACATTCATTTTCAAAAAGTCAGTTCATATGATGACTTCAATAATCAACAACCTGTAGCTTTCAACAAATTGAGTGTGATTTAAAATGCTGCTAAGAAGACAAAATGAAAAAGAGTCAACTATAATGCTGCAAAAATCTTCTAAAAACTAAAATTATCCCACCTGTTCTAAATTGTTATACTCAAAAAAAAACAAAAGATAGAAATTCCCTTTATAAAACATATGTATGTTTTAGAAAAAAAAACATATGTATAGTTTACAGCAAACCATAATGCATATCTTATGCTTTTATTCTTTACTTACAATGTATTTCACACATTAGAAAGGAATACAATGATCTTTACTCTATACACAAAAATATTCAAATAGATTACAGAGTTTAAAAACATGACTCTCATAATAAACTGGAAGGAAACATAAGCAAATAAATGCCTAAGGTGGGTGTTGAGTGGCTAGGAACTACTTTTCTAAGTATATAGAATAAAGGTAAAAACTGTGAGGAGAAAAGGTGGATGGATCTTATTACCTAAAACTGTAAAACTTTTTGTAGGCTTCAATAAGAAATAAATACAATGTAAAGGCTATATAAAGGCAATCTGTCTATTACCAGGGAAGATACTTTGGTGATATAAAGGACATATCTATCCATTTTTTGTGAATTTGGGCTGACAGCATGGCGGCCAGGCTCAATCTGGTGACAACTGGGTGGAATTGGATTAAAAGTACTTAAAACAGCCTCTGCAGGGGTAGATCTCATTCTCATTTAGGGATCCTGGGGGCAAGTGTCCTGCAGTGGACAGGCTGAGCTTTTTGGGTCTCTCAATTCTGCACTCTGAAACTAAAATTTAGGCACAAGGAAATAAGGTTGGAGATCTACTAAATGTATGCATTTGGTGGAGGTGTGAGGGCATATTATGTTTGAGAATGGCAAAGGTTTAAAATCCTAGGATGTAGGAGCTCCAGAATTGCTACACAGGAGTTTGGAAAGGGATGTTTCATTCATCTTAGGTATAGAATAAAAGGCTTTTCAAAGGTTTACAAAAATACTGGAGTAGGAAGTAGTGGAGAAAAGTGGCACGATTTTACCAAAAGAAATTTACGAAACTGAGATTAGAAAAAGAACTTAATGAAAGGACCAAATGTATCATTTTGTCAATTACTCAAGCAGCTCAAATATCATCACATAAGTACATTTAATGTGGGTTGTGGGTGACTTTTGAACTTTTGATGCAATATGAAATGAGGTCTCCATAAAAGTGCCCAGGGTGAACATAGATTTTTAAGGGCTCTTGGCTGATGAGAATGGTTGGACCACATCTTCACACTGACCCTATTCTTTCCAAGTAAACATACTCCTCTTCTGGCAGCATTCTGGTCCACTCTACCCTAAGTATGTGGCCTCTTTTGAGTCCCATCCAGGCTGATTATATTAGCATTAAATTCAATATGAAGGGATTAGCCAAAGATAAGTGAAAGGTTATAGATTCACTATTTTGGAGGTGTGAATGAATACCAAGATGATTGGCATCATTTTCTTGTCCAGTTTTGCTTTCCTTAAATATGATTTTCCCCCTTTCATTCACACACAGATTTTTCAAGGAAAGCAGCCTCTCTGAAGTGGACCCAAGAACAAGAAAATTTTGTTAAGGTACAAAAGAAGAGAGAGGTGAGAGAAATTTTTACATGAGAAAATTACTGATGCTGATCATGTGGTTAAATTAAACTGTATTTGTGTCTCCTGGGCTGGCCTTGATTTGCCAAAATCTTATTGCCACTGTATTTCTATAGATCACATAAAGATGTATTTATTCAACACATTCATTGTGTTGAGGATACAATATAACCAAAAGAGATAAAATCCCTGGTCTCAGCTGTGGGGAAACAGAAAATTAAAAACACATACCACATCAAGTAGTGATGAGTCCTTGAAAGAAAATAAGAAAAAGTAAAGGGATAGAGAATGGTGGCCATCCTATTCAGGTAAGGTGGCCTTAGGAAGACTTTTGACAAAATGATGATTGATTTAAATGAAGTTCAGTAAGAATTTGTGTATTCAGGAAGTCCCTAGCAAACTGTGCCACATTTCAGCTGTGAGACCTTGCTCCCAGTGACTAACTTCTCTGAGCCTAAGCCTGTAAAATACAGAGAGGATGAGGAAAATGCATTGTAAATGATAGTGATCACAGTTTATGGATGCAATTTATCATATTATGAATTTTATGGATATAATAACTTCCCCATAACCCAACGAAACAATATTCCAGTCCACTGGGAGAGTTCTAGGCACAGTTCCCGGCTTTTATAATTAGGAATGGGATTTCAGACCCCTCCACTGAGCAGGCATTCCCCTGATTCTGCAAATTTGGAAAGTGCGTGATTACTAGCTTCAGGTCCCTCATCTATAAATTGAAGATAATGGTAATGCTGACCACTTAGGGGTTTTTGTTGAAGTTGTTAAACTGACATTTATTGAGCCACATTTATTTGAAACACATTCAGCCATGTGCCAGGCATGGTCCTAAACAATGGAAACGTATTCATTTATTTAATGCATACAAGCTAGTAAACCAAATACTATTTTTAATGGCATTTTACAGCCAAGGAAACAGAGGCACGAAGGAGTTAAATTTAGAGTCCTACAGCTAGGGTTCCAACCCACACAACTCAGCTCCAAAGCCGGAAAGTGTGACAAGGTGCTTTTCGCTGCGCCTTGCGCTTGGTAAGAGCACGATAAATCTTTACGGCGGTTGTAATCAGTTCTAGCCAGGGGCTGCTCCAGAATTTCCACGTAGGAGGAGCTTAAGGTAGCCAGTTTGTTGGCAGGGGAAACTAGGGGGCGCTTGCATAGCAACCAGTTTACTGCTTAGCAACCGTAATGTTTACTTGAATTGGGGGACTTGAGGGAGTTGGTGGGGACAACGGGAACGGAGAAGTTAGCCGGTCGCCCCTTGGCACCTCACTTTGTCGTAGAAGCTAGCAAAATAGCAGCTGAAATGTGAACTCTCCTCCAGAGACCGCCCTCGGAGCCGGGCCTCTTTGCGGCCTCCCCCTCCCTCTTGAGGCAGATGGTTTCTTCCGCTCTCCGGGCATGTACAGGTTCCGCGCTCGGGAGTCACAAAGCGCATGGTCACGTGGGCGGGAGGGTGCACTATGTGACGTCAGGGTCCCGCCCTTCGGCCCGCCTATCTGCGCACGTCAGCCCCGCCTCGTGCGCGCCGCCCGTGCTATCCCTGCCTGAGAGACCCCGGAGTTGGGCGCTCACCCGCAGCCTGGCCGCGTCCGCCATAGTTCCTGGCCTGGAGGTGTTGCCGGCGCTCGGTGAGGGCCGGAGAGCGGCAGTGAGGCAAAACAAAAAGGGAGGCGGCGAAGCTCTTGCCGTTGCCCGGCGGTTTCCGGGCCCATTTTCGCGGTTCTGGGCCGAAAGGCGACGGAGCGAAAGGCGGGAGAACCCCGGAGTGCACGACGAGAGGAAGCGTCAGGGAGCCTCGGCGGCGTCCGCAGGGTGCGCCGACGCCACCCGGCCGCTGGCCGGAGCCCGGGGTGGTGAGGAAGTGCTTCGAGGCCTAGTTGAGGCCTAGTACCGGCCTTCTGTCTGAGGCGGCGGCGGCGGCGGCGGCGGGGGGGAGGCGGAGCCGGAGCCGGGGCGGCCTGCGGGAAGGCCTCTCCTCCGCCGACCGCGCGTTTTTGGCCTAGGCCGCGGGCCGCTCGTGGCCTTTGGGGAGCAGGCGAAAGGGGTTTGTGTGCGGTGGGGGCCTGGGCCTGGGGAAGCTGACGCCGGTCGTCCGGAAGCCAGGAGGAGGCGAGAGGCCGCTCGTGGACTCCGGGCCTAGGCCCTCTCCCCTCAACCTTCTCCCGGGGCCTGGGTCACCCCAATCCACGGAAAAAGAGACCAGCCGGGAGGCGCGGCCGCGCTATGGACCCCTGACCCCGCGGGGTCATTTGGACTGTGTGGACTGACCGCTACTGACTGCACCGCCTGCCCCCGTCTCCTGCCGGCCCTTAGCATGAGCGAGGGGGACCCAGCCGGGTGACATTGTGCCCGTTGGCGGATTCTCGATTTCCCTCTTCCCCGTCCTCGTCCACTTCCTCCCACATGAAGTGATTCTCAGTTTCGGAGGGGGGGTTCGGATTACTGTTTTTACGAACCCCAATTTGTGGTTGGGGGGTATTTAATCTGAGGCCTTAGGGTCCTTCGGTATCTTGAGTGTTTTGTGTGTGTACATATTTTGCTCTTAAGTTTATAAATATACATATATTGAGAGTATCCACATCACCTGGCTGAACCTTAGGAATCCTTTGGCACCATGTCCTGTGTGCATTATAAATTTTCCTCTAAACTCAACTATGATACCGTCACCTTTGATGGCCTCCACATCTCCCTCTGCGACTTAAAGAAGCAGATTATGGGGAGAGAGAAGCTGAAAGCTGCCGACTGCGACCTGCAGATCACCAACGCGCAGACGAAAGAAGGTAAGAGCCACAGGGGGCCAAGATATTTGCTGGTGAAGACAGATAGTTGTGAGGTGCCTGGCAGAAGACTAACCGCCATTATGTCTCCTGTGGGAGTTCGTTCTAATACTTTTGAGACAACTTTTCATTGATAGCCTCGGGTTGCAGCCGTCGGCCTTGGAATTTAACTGATTTATTTGGTATCTGCATGCTTGGACCATCTGTAACAGGCTAATCCAAAAAGTGTGAAGTTTGATTATTCCTCTCAAATGTAATTTAAAATGATGATTTTGGTCGGAGAGTGTGGAGATATTAATCCAGATTCTTTGGGTATTGGCCTTGTGGCGTTTACGGTCTTGTTTCCATCAGGATGGAAAGAGCATATCACAATGCTTGTTACTTGTTAGAGTAGCAATAGAAATAAGTAACTTGGTAACCTACCAGCGATTTAGGGTTCAATGGCAACATTTAATGTACTCTTCTCCCATCCCCTATTTGTGTAAGTATTTTTACTGTGTTGTAGAGAAGAAATTCTCGCTTAAATAATTTTGAAGGATCTTATCCAGCCCTTCTTAACGGTTGAAATGGCTTTTGGAACTTGGTATGTTGTGATGTGACCGCTTTGGTCTTGTGTGTAAATTCCAGAATTAGTAATTCCGTAGTTGAACCCTTAGTTCACATTACTTTTAAAATTTAGAAATTTAGTAAAAATAAAAAATACAGATCTTTCTTTTTTAAAGTGGTAATCTGTAGACTTTACATGATCATGTTGATAACTAAAATACTGAAAAAATAGGCTGCTACCATGAATAAACAAATAGACTACTGATTGGAAGCTTTAAGTTCTCCTTTTTAAAAACGTTTTATAATACTGGGAATTAATAGATATGAAAATGTGACAGATGGCGTTTTCAGATTCTGACTCTGACCTTGTTTTGGTTTCTTTTTCTCAATACTGACTGTAATGCTGATGTGTAGTTTTCAGTAAGCAATCTTTTGAGTTATCAATAGAATGAGAAGAAAAAAAGTTTTAATTAGGTTAGGGTATATTATTAATATCTAAATTTAGCTTAAGGGTCACATAGTTGTTGTTTTTTTTAGTTGAAATTGGGGGGAAGGTCCTCCACTCCTAGCCTATAGTTTGGTAGGTAGAGTAAATCTTATTAATCTTATTATGTAAAAGAGCTGTTTTCTATATACATCCAGACATAAGTACAATTGTGTTATGTTAAAGAACAGCACTGCTAGCATATCATGACTCAGAAATATTCATTAGGGAAGTTTATTGACTGACGGTAACACATCAAAGAATATTCTCCACTTCCCCCTTTTTTCAAAGGTGTCGCACCTAAGGGACACTGTGTGTGAGGCTTTGGTAATTATAATTATGTTTAGCATCTCTCTACTTAAGACAAAGAAAAATTGTTGATAGCCAGGAACAGTTGAGAACAGTTTTTAAAAATATTACACAAAAAAATACCTTAAGGGAAATATTCTTTTAAGACTGAAAGCATCCTTTAAGTATTTAGTTACACTAAACAAGTGAGTCGATTTATAAGAATTTTAGACCATCCTTACTATGTTGGTGATACTTATGAATGAGAGGAAAGAAAATATAAATGAAATTGGAATATTAAGGCAGTTTTAATCACCATGTACAAGTTTACTAGTTCACTGGAGTATCACATGATTTAATCATTTGGGGCTAGACTTTGTCCATCTTTTCCACCTAATAACTGAGTGCAACTTTGTTAAACTGGAGTAAGTTATGGTTGACTGAATTCTTGTCTACAAATTGGAGCTTTGTGACATTGTGTTACTTTTTTTCCTAACCCAGGGAAATTATGTGATACCTTACTGTACACACCCTGAAGGGCAGGGAAGTACTTTGCCCAGCATGTATTTTCTTTTTATATTCGTGTGAACTGTCTTAATTGTAGAAAGCCTTGGTATTAGATTCGTTAAGAGAAAGGAGTTTCAGGGGAGAAAATGCTCATTTTATGCAATCCTCAAATTAGGGAAGAAAAAGGTATCATTGATAGTGGTGCAGAGGATAGTAATTTAATAAGTTTTATAGGGAATTACAGTATTCAGTGTTAAAAGTAGCCGAGTAAAAATGCTGCTTGGTTTTAGCACCATCCAGTGAATTAAAGGGTACAAAATAAGTGTTTATAGTTGCACAGTTAGGAGATTGCCTAGGAGAGAATGCTAAACTGGGGTATCTTTAATTTGAGTTAATGTTTAAATTACATTACCTAATCTATGTTTTATGAAACAGTCCTTACAGTTTTAGAAGTCTATCCATACAGTCTAGGACTCTTAAATCTTGTCTAGACCAAAATTCTTGAATCAGAATTTCATGTTTAGATTTACGAAGCCTACTTCTTTATTTCTAGGCTGTATTTTTAAATGAATCCCAAATGATCTTTGTAGATGTTTTTCCAATATGATTTTTTTATATAAATTACTTTTCTTTTCTGCTTCTTCCCCACCTTCCAAAAAAACAGCAAAACAACCTTCATTCTGAACTTGGTGTGAAAGACTGAGAAGCTGAAAATGAAGTATTTTATTTAAGACTCCTTATTTTTCAGTTTCTCCCATCGTCTTGTGTTGCATTCCGTCCATGGTCTTCATGTTTTTGGATCAAAAATTACCCTGGTGTTTAGGATCTTTTGAAGCGAACAGGCTACTTCTGATGTATTTTAAGGGTAGAAAATCAGCAATGTAATTCAGGTACTTAAAAGGTCAATTGCAGCATCTCGCATTGGGGCACCTGACTTACAGTGTGATGTGCCACCAGGCTGATCTAATCACCAAGTTGTCTTGGAAAGCTACCATGAACACATTAGTTGTTTTTTCACCCTAGTGAATGCTTTTGAGAGTTGTTACATATTCAGGAACTTAATGGATGTTTTACAACAAGATATGTTTCTAGAATTTACTTTTTAAAGATTTCCCTATCTACCCTCCTCCAAATTTTTCTTACTCAAAGCTTACTTGGAATTTGGGATAATAGTTCCAAGTATGAACTGTCCAACAAATAATGATAGTCTTACGTTGGTATGCCTACACCTAGGAAATTGTATCACTCTAATTGGGTACTGTGAGATACAGCCAACTATTGAAATACACTGAAAATTCCTGAACAGTTTAGTTTATAACGAGATATTTTTAGTGTTACGATTAACAATAATAGAGCTGAAAAAGTTAAGCTTGAAATGCTTACATATGTAATAAACCTGATGTAATTGGCAGAACAGTGGTAGTCAGCCACTTGGTACTGAGTAACTTAAGCAAATTAACTCAGTAACCTTAAGAGAATGATTAACCAATCGGTACATTTTATATCTGTCTCCCTGTAAGGGGTTATTTTTTTCTTTTCAGTAATTTTACACATTCCTTCCCTTAGTAAATTTTTTTGCTGTATGTAGTTAAATTCATTGGTCCAGTTTCTCTTTTAATTTTATTCTTAACAGAAGAATTGAAAGTAATAAATAGCCCAAGGAGAAAAATAAGATCATTGATCCTTTCTGTTTATCTTAGAAAGTGACATCACTGTTCATCTGTTTGCTTAAACTAGGAATTCATGCCTGATTTCCTTTTTCTCCTTCATCTTTGCTCCTCCCCTCCATTCAGTCTATCTGCAAGCCTGTCTGTCGATTCTACATCAAAACATTCTGACTCCATTTCTCTGTCACATCCCAGAACACACCATCATTAACCTGGACAGCAGCCCCCTTACTAGTCGCCCTGTTTCTACACTTGTTTCTCTATGGGTTCATTATCCCCTTAGATAAGTTATCCTGTTTTGCTTTTAACATATATTGTCATTATTTTCATTTAAAATACTTTGATGACATCCTTCCTGTTCTACGTAGAAACGGTATAAATCAATGTATGATCTGTATCTTTCTACCTGTATTTAAAGTCATTCTTGCATTTTCTTCAGCAGTTTTGGGCTTTTTGTGTCATTTTTTTCATATGCTTTTCTCTCCATCTGAAACACTCTTTGTCCAGCTTTTTGCACATCTGGCTGGCTTCTCAGCCCTTAAGTCTCAAATGGTTCCTCAGAGGGGCCTTCCTTGAATCAACACTTAAAAAGTTGCATCCCACTTTTAATTTTTTATTACAAAACATTTTTTTCTGTATTCAAAACATGTCCTAATTTAATTTTTTTAGTTTGTCTTCACCAGTCATACATTATGGGCTAGGAGAGAAAGACTTTTCTTCATTCTAAATACAGGTTTTTCTCATAGTTCAGGTGGTCAGCGTTACTGGCTAAATAAACTAAAGAATGACTGAGGTTTGGGGTTCCACGAAAGTAGAGGTGCAAGAACCAGGAATTGCTGATATTATTTGGTGTCCTTTGAAGAGAATAAGTCCTTATAACTTTGGATACTTGTTCTAATAATATCAGTAATCTAGATGGAAGGTACATGTAGTTATTAGTGTTCTCATGTTTAAGTTGATTTCCCATGAAATTTGTGTTTGGATGAAATTTCCTAATTCTTGATGGAGGGGAGTATAACTTACCCAAATCCCCAAATAGATACTTAGTTCTTTATGTTTTTATTTACAGAATATACTGATGATAATGCTCTCATTCCTAAGAATTCATCTGTAATTGTTAGAAGAATTCCTATTGGAGGTGTGAAATCTACAAGCAAGACATATGTTATGTAAGTATTCATCAAATTTCATTTTGAGTTATCAAAATAGACTTTTTATTTTATAAGAAAAGTCAAGGATATTTTAGAACTGAACTCATTATTTCAACCCTAATGAATATGTCTGCTCAATCCTTAAAACTGTGAGGATGGATTTGTTTTTTCCTGATTTCTTCCCCCAGTTAACCAGTAGTTAGCAATAAGAGTTTTAAGGAAGAATTTTTGCTCATATAGGTAATATTTTCAAAGACAAAGTGATGTTCAAATAACAAGAAATATTTCTGTACCTTCTTTGGTTTTTATTTGCCTGTGCACTTTCTTTTTTTTCACCTACTGTTTTTTCACTACAAAAATATTAGTGTCTTAATGATTTCACTCATTTGTGAAGCTTAAGAACAAAGTAAAAACTGAAGGAACAAAACAACAGCAGACTCACAGAACCCAAGAATGGACTAACAATTACCAAAGGGAAAGGGACTGGGGAGGGTGGGTAGGAAGGGAGGGAGAAGAGGGAAATAAGGGGCATTACGATTAGCACACATAACGTAGGGTGGGGGGCATGGGGAAGGCAGTATATAGCACAGAGAAGACAAGTAATGACTCTGTAGCATCTTACTACGCTGATAAACAGTAATGGGGTATGTGGTGGGGACTTGATAATGGGAGTGGGAATCAAGTAAATATAATGTTGCTCATGTGATTGTATATTAATGATACCAAAAAAAAAATACTAGTGTCTTAAGAGATCTGTCCTAGATATTTTGACAGTATCAAGAACTCAGTAATGCTAACGTTTGCTCCTCATCAATTAAAGGGCTTTTGTTAGGATGCTATAGAGTTTATAGGATTTATGAGCACAGACGCTTGAATCAGGCTGAGGTTTGACTCTACTTACTGCTTCACATCAATTGTGTGACTGCTTCATACCAGTTGTTACCTGAAGTCTGTGCCTCAGGTTCTTCAAAATAAAATAGGAATATGAGTACTTGACTCAAATTGTAAGGATTAAAGAGTGCCTACCAGGTGGTAGATATCCATTGGAGTCAGAAGACAGCATTATTTTAGCACTAGCCTAGAGCTTAAGAAATTCATTAAAGGGGCAGGATTAAAACTTTGTATCTTTAACTTTCTCTGCTTCCTTGTAATTTTAATGGTGGTAACAGAATTATAGTATGTGAAAAGGGTAGTGACTTGGGCTATTTAAAAGGTTAGATTTCCACTTAGAAATTATATAGCCAATTTGAAATATTGGCAAATTCTGCTTTTGGTCAGTGAAATAAATATTCTGGAGTTTGCCAGTCCCAGGAAATACAGTATGTTCTTAGAATTAAAGTAAAACAACTTATTTTGTGATGATGTACCTCATGGGCAAGTGCTCATTCTAAGATTATTCTCATTAGTTTGCTGTAAAGTCTTATTCCAAACGTTAACATTTGTATGTTCTTTTGTATAGTGTCTTCTGTATAGTAACAACTTAAAAATTGAGTACTTTATTTTGCTGTAAACACCACTTGAACTATGTGTTCTTAAATTTATGTAATTTTAAGAAATTATAAGGGAAGAATTAATTGCTCGAATCTAATGTGAAGTTATACTTTAGTTTACCGAGTGCTTTTTTAAAATGGCAGATATTCAGTTTCAGTAGATATTTTTGATATTCAGAAACACTGCAGCAAGAATTATTTGAAGTGCATGGGATAGTAAGTTGCCTCTTACAGAGTTAGCATGCTGATTCACTGTATGTATAATTTAGTTGGTAATATATTTGCCTCATAAAATGCTGGTGTTTCTGGATTTGAAAATTTTAGTTTTGGAGCACAGCAGTTTTGCAGGGATCCAAGTTATAATTGCTGACAAAAGTGATGCTGCTTTAAGAAACTCTGACATATGAAAATGTACACCTGTACCTTTTAAAAAACTAGGGAATAATGTAATTATTCAGTCTATTAAGAAATAAACATAAAGTTCCTTAATATAACAAAATCTTCATACAACCTTTCAGAAAGAATTTATTGTAAGTGGCAAGGTACATCTATTTTAGAATTGCCCAATGTGGATTTTTTTTTAACCACAAATTCATCTTAACTGTTCAGAGGTGGTAAAGGTTAATCAAAATAGTATATTTATTGCTTCAGAAATCAGCTGTTTTTAAATTTTTGTACCAAATGAAAATTGTGGGTTCCTAAAAATGTGTGATTGGAGATATGTATTAAGATTTTTTAGCATAAAAATTCATAAATAGTTGCCTCATAATATTGTTACTTTTGTTTGTGTTTGTTTTTTAGAAGTCGAACTGAACCAGTGATGGGGACTTCAAAAGCAGTATGTAAAAACACAATCTCACACTTTTTCTACACATTGCTTTTACCTTTAATGTAGCAGTGAAGTAAATCATTTTAGAACTTAATATCCAATGATCATAGTACATATTGTAAACAAAATGTATTTTGATGACAGCTCAGTTGAATATGGATATATGTGGCATAATTTACACACTTACTTTGTAGAAATGGGTAATTTGTGCCCAAAAAAACCACTGTTTCATATTAAATATAGTATTTCCCTGTATGACACTGTGTTGTACAGTTGATGTATGATCCTTTTTAGATCGTGTAGGTTTTAGACTAATGAACATGATAACATGTTCTACATCTGTCTGTCTATAGTTAGTATTTTGTATGTATGTACAGGCTGTTGTGTGCTTTTTGTTTCTTGCAATAAAAAAAATGTTTGGAGTGTATTTTTGCCATTTTCACGTGTATCACTTAGTTTTTGTTAGTTTTTTTTCCTGCCTGATTGATGGCTTTGAAAAGTGCTTTGGCAACATGCAAATCCATATTAAAGTTTGATGCTTACTCTAGGTTCAGACACATAGAAAAGAGCTATCCAGAGACGACTGATGGCAGCTTTATTACTTAGTTTTGCCTTATTTGACAATGTAGAGCTCCTATTCTTTGTATCCATACTATAAAGAAAAACCTGAAATTGGGCCCCACCAAGAGTATATAAATTTTGGTGATTCTGTATAATTGAGTACATTGTTTTCAAATTTCAATACAAGTTCTAACATTCCCACTCTGCTCAGTTGTCCAAATTAAAAGTTCCCTCTTTCTAAGATACTAAAATGCTGCATTAATTGTAAACTAATTGAAAGCTGTAGCTTATCAAAGGTAACCTTTAACCCAGGGTAACATCTAATTTTTATTATCAAGGATTAACTTTAAGTACAATGCCATGTTGACTTTGAGCTCTTAATAGTAAAAGGCAGCAGCATTCCTAAGGTATGGGGTAAAGCATCTGTTTCAGAACACTGGTCTATAATAATTGGGTCCTTTAAACTTGATGGTTCTCTAGACATTTTATTGCTCAGGCTTGATTTGTGCACAATACAAGATGTCTGAAGTCTTCATTTAGAATTCAAGGGTATTGCTTGCTGTTTCACTTTATCCTTTTGAAGTACTACTATGATCTTTAAATGTGTATCAGGCATTTTACTAACCTTGGATCATTGCATCTTAAATATGGTAATGTAGAATATCTGAACTTTGGACTTGTTCTTTAAAGTATATGGCCTTTAGTTCTCATGGAACTAAATATAGTGATTCAAAGATCAAAACTCCTACTGTTTTGGGTCTTCCACCCTCCCCTTTTGGGGGTATATGGGGGTTTGGGGGGCTTTTTAATTTTTTTCTGTTTTGCTTTTCTTTATTTTTTTAATTTTTTGAAGCATACTGCTGTAAAACCTGTCCAAGTTTCTGTTTTGCTGGTGATTGGTTTAAAACTGATTTATGTATCCAAATGCTAGCACAAATTAGATTGACTATCCTGGTGACTGTAGTAGTTAATGTAACACATTTTGTATAAAGTACATTTTATATAGTATTTAATTCAGATGAAGTTTTATTTCTTGAAAATAATTACTTCCTTTTTGTTTATTAGCATGTGTATAAACACAAATCACATGTTCATAAATAAAGTTAACATTCTTTTAGCCTTGTGTGTTCCCTGGCATGTCTGTATTACACTTACAAGAAGCAGTTTATTTTATGCTTATTTAGGTTTCTCTCTTTTTTTTATATACTTAAAAAGTCGCTTTAATTTTTAGTTAGAATTATCTGCAATGGAGACATTAGAAAACAGTATCCCCATCATTTATTTGCTTGGGGTACATTTGCTGACATACAGGATGAGAAAATATACTCATCAAATGTAATTACTGCCAACCTTAGGAGACTTAAGAATCACTTATACACACTCACCAAAACCAAGTATAATAGAGTCATAAAGCCAAATTTTAAAATTCTGATTAGTAAAAGTAAATATTTACATTTTTGGTAGCTTAAGCCAACTCTAATCAAGGATGGCTGTTTCTACATTCCTCAGATTTGCTTTTTTATTTGGTCATCCTTCCATGTTGGTACTTCAAAGCTGGATGTTCCTCTTTGCAATTTAACATCAGAATTAAATTTGTTAGGATCGTTTTGTTTCAAACAAGAATAGTTGGCATAAGATTTCAGATTCTTGCTCCTAGAAACAAGACCACAAATGAGATGTGGGATGAGGATTAATTTTAATGTCTACAGTGTTGTGCATTGACCAACTACTTTGAAGACTGCTTTTTCAATGAGAATTTTTTTTATCATTAGTATCTGAGAGTTACAGTATTTACTGGTGTTTAGTATATATAAATTGCTAGTCATTTTTAAACCATTCCTTGTCAGCATTTTTCACGTAATGTCTTAATATCTTGCTCTATGTAGAAAACAATTGGATGGCTTTCTGAATTTGTGTAATTTGACTTGTGTGGATTATAAGGTATTTAGGTTCTATAATGATTATTTGGTGGAAAAAAAGTGATTTAGATGCTGTTGAATATCTGAAACCACTTGACTCAATAAATATGTGATACTAATAAATAACAAGTACAGAAAGCTAAAAAAGAAAAGATGAGAAAGCCCAACATAAGAGCAAAGAGACAGCTATTATGTAAGTATTAGGCGTGGGAAAAATTAAAAATGTTAGTTTTTTTAGTTTCAGTGGTAAGAAAGTTAATATAACTGATTGCTTTCTTCCTAAGAAAGTGATCGGTTTTCATATTCTAGATAGTAATGGACTATTATTAAAGGCTTTAATTTGTTTCATTGGTTAGAAACATAGTATAGGTGATGGTTAATAGCAGTTTGTTCAGTCCTTGTTATTTAAATGAAAATAATGCCTGGTTGATGCAAAATGTAACCTTCAAAGTAGATTGGAATCTGTCAGAATTTACTCTGGATAAAAAAATAAGATATTTATGTTTACTTCCCTTTTTTTCTTTTTCTTTTTTATTACCCCATGAGATTAGCTTTTTAAAGAAAACACTTCAAAGCTGGACAAGAGAGAACCCATTTGTGGATTATATGCTTCTGTATTAGGACTGTGGGATTAGTGCATTATGAACTCTGCAGCCCCTCAGTGTGTAGCTAAGAACCCAGTAATAATATCCATGAAACTAACTTTTAAAACCTTAAGATATTCATAGGATATATTTTAAATTAAACCAGTGTTACTTTTATTTACATTTATTAAATTCCTATTGTGATGGGCATTTCGCTAATAACTTCATACTGAAACTGCTTATGTTTCTATTTGGGGCTCTAAATCATGCTGCTTTTAATACTTTTAGTTCTCTGGAATACTTGAAAAATACCTGATGAAGACCCACTTCTTTTTTGTTGTTCTTTGAACCAGACATCTTGTTACATTCTTTCCATTTTAAACAAGAGTTCTGACCAATGTAATGCATGAGAAATATACAACATGTTGAATAAGCAGCCCACTTATTACATAGGAAACTAATGGTTTCATTTTGATACACTTACAGGGAAATTGTATCTTCAGTTACATGCTAAAGATGTTCGTGTATGTACACGTATACGCTTTTTTAAAAAACATTAAAATTCAGAGTATCAAATGAAAAGTCTTAAAGTGTCACATTTGAAAGTATATTTTTTAAAGCTCTTATATCCATATATAACACTTGCTTCATTTGATTAAATTAACTTCACACATTAAAGCCTGTCCTCATATGTTCAGCTGTTTGCCCTTGTGCCAGAATACCTTATTGTTCCCATTCTTTTTGGCTTAACAACTTTGCCCTGATAAAACTGTGGTTTCTTTGGCAAGAAACTATTGTTCCTCATTGTATGGGAAAAGAAATAAATTTAGACTTGAGTAGTACATGCTCAAAAAAAGACAAGAAGTAGCAATTATGTGGGAGCTGTTTTATTAAAGCAATTATCTGAGCTTTAAAGAGCTACTTGTTTTTACAATGTTATATAATGGCATTCCAGGAAAGAAAGATTTTGTACTCTCTCCTAGTATACATTATCTTGAGTATTACAAATTTAGAGACCATTGATAGACACAGGACTTTTTATTTAGGCCACTACTCTGAACAGATTTCCTATGTGATACACTTTTCTTTACCCCATTTTTTTCCATTGTAGTGGAGTTTCCCTCAATGGTTAGCCTTTGTTTCTGTGTGTGAAATAATGTAAAAGAGGGATAAAGTGGAGTGAGCTACACTTTCAGCTTTAAAACAGAAAATAACATTCTTCAGGAAACTTCTAAGAAAATGCCCAATATTTGAACATTTAAGCGGCCGTAGGGACTAAATGATCACTTTCAGATGTTTTCAGTGTGAAACTTGAATGTGTGTTTAATTTTTTGTGAACAGATTGATGACTCTTCTGCATCTATTTCTCTGGCCCAGCTTACAAAGGTATATATATATTCTTGAAAATATAAGTCTTTTTCTAATATTTTTTTAATGTGGAACAATTTTGTTTAAGAGGGGCTGGGGGAGGAGATATTTTGCAAAAACAGTGTACATACTATTACTATCCTGTAAAGAGTAGTTGATGTTTTGAGAGCTAGGGGGAGTAATTTGTCTGCTCACCATAATGTTGGAGTATTTGTTCATCTTCAAGACAGAAGAAACATGAAGCTACACTTAACTCGTTTTTTCCCTCATACATTTTTGTTTAATTATACGTTGGAAGCTAAGTTCTGGAGGAATTCCTTGGTTTTGGCTGTATATTACGTGGACTTTTTCTTTAAGCAGCCAAAATAGAAGCTTTACATGGACGATTGTGTGATTATTTCTTGAATATTTGAATTGATCCCATGAAGGTCATCATTTTAAATGTAATACAATTGTTGTTTCTTTATGCTATAGTAGTCTGTCTGCATTAGAGAAGTTTTAAACAACCTAATTTGTTTGAACACAGACTACATGAATTGTGTAAATGTATAAAGCTGTTTTGCAGGAATATACCAATGTGTGTGTGTTTGGCAGAAGGGCAAATTGTTACCTCCTGAAATCATTGTATATGTCATGTTTTACGATAAGATTGCTTGCATTTTCTGCTCAACATGTGTACCTTTTTGTTTGGGAAAGCACTAGTGATGGATTACTTTTTAAAATAATAGATTTAGCTTGCAATTTGTGCCTTTAAAAAGAAAAGCAAGTATTACAGAATAGGCAGATTTTTGAGGGCCAAGAAGGAAGTTTTCCAAAAAAATTTTTCCTATCAGAAATATAAAACCAAATTTAGCAACCAAGATTGAGTAGATGGGTTTTCCATTAGTGCTGTCCCTATATTTGTCCTTAGCTTTGTTAGAGGTTATGTCCTTTCCCCCTAGATTGTATCCCAAAAAATGTCCTGGTAACAAATAGTTTTTTAAGCTCCTGTTCTAGAAAAACTGAACATTAGAATTGATGATTCCAAAACAAAGTGAGCTAAAATCATCCTCTCATAATTTTCTCATGCAAAATGGTTTAGCATATAGTTAATATTTTTAGCAGTTTTATAGTTCATCATTTTAATTCCTATGTACTGTAAGGACCATATTTGGGTTTTGGTTTATTCCTTCCATTGTTTCTTTGTGGGAAACATGGGAAAATTTGAAGGTTTGGGGATTTTTTTTTTTAACTATTTGTAAATTAATGTTTGGGTTCAAACAAATTAGTTGTTCAATATCTGTAATCCAGTTTTCTGTAAATGTTGCCGTTGTTCTCAGCTCTGTTAATGTTAAGCATTCTTTGTATATAAAATTACAATAAAATGTTAAAACTGGTTGCCTGTTTTGTGGATGAATGTAAAATAAAACCCAATGAATGGCTGATACAAGTGCTAGATGCTTGAAGATTCAATTTATTAGGACTCAACTCCCTTAGACCCTGCTTATATCTAGAGTATTCTGTATAATACCTGAAGTTCATAAAACTGGAGAGTAGATTTAAAGTTATGAGTGCTCAGTGCACGTCTTTTGCACTTAATTTGAAACTGACACCACTACCTAAAGATCCTCTGACTACTAATGTCTGCTGCATGTGTTCAGTTGTCTACCCACAACCCTACCTCCAAGTTGTAAGTATAATTTATAGCCTTAATGCTGTGACACTTGAATTATTTTTAAGGTTTAAAATATCAAGTGTTTCACTTCTAATGTAATCTCAGTTGTTAACTCTTAGAGGAATGGTATGCAAATCTTCAGGTACAAACAGGGTCTAAGGTTTGAGTGCCCTCGAAAGTCTTTTCCTCAGCCCTGCAGGCACCCAAACATGATGTAATAACCTAAGGAACTCCCAATGACTCTTCTAAGCTATACATGTAAATAGCTGTTCTTATGCAAGATTAGATACTGCTCTTTACAGGATGAGTGGTGTTGTCTTTGGTTGTGTGGTCTTAAATGTGTTTCTAATGTATGTGTCAAATAATTACCTGTTAAACAGACTGCCAATCTGGCCGAAGCCAATGCTTCTGAAGAAGATAAAATTAAAGCAATGATGTCGCAATCTGGCCATGAATACGACCCAATCAAGTAAGTCCATAAATACTACATTCTAGTAGGTTCTTTGGGGTGGGGAGGGACCCTCCCCCACCAAATCAAAAGCATTATTTTTTCAAGTCTTTATGTACATGTAATTTTTTTTCCCTTCCAGTTACATGAAGAAACCTCTGGGTCCACCACCTCCCTCTTATACCTGTTTCCGTTGTGGCAAACCTGGCCATTATATTAAGAATTGCCCAACAAATGGGGTAAGTACAAAGTAGAAATTATGATATATCTTGTTTTTCTTAAAATCAATTCTTAGCCTTCTTACTTATTTTTCTTGGTAAATACTCCCTTCTTTATTAATGGCACATGAGCACAGCCTCTGGAGCCAGATTTCCAGGCTTCAAATCCTTGTTCTGCCACTTAATATCTGAATGAGCTTGGGCAAGTCACTTGATTTCTCCAAGCCTGTTATTCTCTTGAAATGGGTATAAAAGTAGCATTTAATGCACATGGTTATTATGAGGATTAAAAGAGATAATGTATGTAAAGCACTGTAAATAAAATAGGTGGATAATAAGCACTGCATATTGGCTATATTAAATACAAAGTATATATTAAATACAAGTAAATTTTTCTCCTCCTTTCCCCTTCAAATAGGATAAGAACTTTGAATCAGGTCCTAGGATTAAAAAGAGCACTGGAATTCCCAGAAGTTTTATGATGGAAGTGAAAGATCCTAACATGAAAGGTGCAATGCTTACCAACACTGGAAAGTACGCAATACCAACTATAGATGCGTAAGTATTCAAATCAGGTAGACCTCTGGAGACTATAGACAGTGCAGGTTATAGTGTTTGATTTAATCCGGGCTTATAACTTGGCTGCCTGTTCTCCTTGTGAACACTCTATACAAAACGGTTAGTCTCCACATGTTGCATTTCTGTGATAAGAATGAGAGGCTGCAGTCTGCTCCATTTAAAGCAAACTTAAAATGGATTTGGGGGTTTTTATTATCATTGAGTGCCACTTCCCTTATAGTCTTCTAATTTTTTCTTTTTCTGTCATTCCCTGCTTTTTCATTCACATACATACTCCCACATTATCTTATATGCTGTTTGCAGTTAAGTGAATGAGACATATCTTAATCATTTTGAGAAATGAGGCTTAAGAATAAAAATTCTTAAAGATATCAAGGCAAACAGTTGCTGAGAGGAAGTGAAATAATGATGTATCTTGAATAAGTTTGCATACACCATGTGAGTCTTAAGATGCTAAATTATTTTATAAACTGTTGGTTCAAATTAGTTACAACTCTATAAGCTATACCTTAATGCTTATTTTTAATGTGTTTTCATATTTTATGAGCCAATTTTTAATGAAATGGGTAGACATGAAAGCCTAGTTTCATAATTTAACTGGAAACTTCCCATTTTACCTGCTCTTATTAGTGCATCTAATTATCTTTTTTATTACCCTCAATGGTTGTGAACTCACGTAATATACAACAAAACATTGTTTCTTTGGACTGTGGTTCTCTTAACTTTATTGTGCATAAGAATCTCTTGCCCTGTCCTCCACATCCCAGTTTCTGATTTAGAGATTTCATGATAGGAATCTAGTTCTACATTTCTAACAAGTCCTCTGGAAAATTATGAAGTTAGGGGATCCTCAGGACACACTTTGAGAAACATCAGTTTAGAGACCAGATGTCCATGTTCTCAATGACAAGAATTGTATAGAAGAATGCAGTTTTCCCCAGCTTCGTGCTATGTTGTTGAAATGCACTATAGTGAGCATCTGAGGCTGATGAAAATGGCTATGCTATGGAATGATGCTGAAAAGATTAGGTGTTTTTGAGTATATACTTTATAGAGTAAATGCATTGTTCTAGTTCAAAGATAAGAATGTTTTCCTATACTCCCAACCCTGCCCTCTTTCTCAGCTTCACCCCCATCTATTTTTTTATCAGTCACCATCCTGTGCTTTTGTGGTTCATCTTAGAGCAGTCTGTTCCGCTCTTTCTAATTTAGACATTTCAGACATTTCCAGACAACTAGGTTGAAATGGATGATTTTTACAGACACAATTTAAGAGCAGCTCACATCATCTTAATATGTAGAAGTAAAAGTATTTAAATAGAAATCTGTGTTGGAAAAGTTAACATCACCTGTGAACCCTAACTAATAATTAACTTCATTGCTTTTGAATGCTGAAATACAAAAGTCCATTTGTGCCAAACACACAGCAAATAATTTGGGGAAAATGGGAGCCCAGATATTTTAAGTGAAACTTACACCCTCTCCACTAACACCGCTGATAAGCAACTCAGACTCTTCTTCTGTTTCTTTTTCTATCCTCTGTTCTCCTCTTTTTTTTTTTTTTTTTTTCTTTTCTCTCTTTTGGGCAGTGGGAGACTCCTCTTTCACAAATTGGGAACAATGGGGCATAAGCAAATTGATACTTATTTCTGGAATCGTGGTGATGTCTATGGAGCAACTGCAACACAAATAACACACCTAAGGTACCCTACTCTGTACAGCTGAGATTTTCATTTTCATCATGGAGATTAACACACTCTGTTCCTAAATGAAATAGAAAGGATTTCCCTAGGAATTCCTTTCTTTTACAAATTTGCCCGATTACAGAGAAGATGGGGTGTTAGAAGCAGTGGTGACAAGTATGAACAAAGTCTTTTTTTTTTTTTAATTTAATATCCAACATTTCTTCAAAAAAAAGACCCAAAGTATCTAATGAAATGATACTGTGTATTTTTGTAACATATACTCTAATCATTTAAGTTATTATGTTTCTTAATTGACTAAAATTAATATCTTAAAATACTAATTATAATAAATATATAAATAAATTTAAATATGTATATAAATAAAACCACCATTGTTTTTGAAGTTTAATTATGGATATTGGTATGGTTGGTGACTTAGTACTTCCCTTGGATTGCTCCCTCAATTATGTTAGTACTGATTTTAGTTTCCCATATTATGGCATTCCTGATGTCTCCACAGGTTTTGGGGACTGTTAGACTGTGGAGGGGAGGTTTTCCCCCCCCCTAAGAAACATGGTAAAGTAGAGAAAATTTTAAATGGTGCTGTCATGTCTTAAGTTCAAATCCTGTCTCTGCCACTTAAATACAACTATCTGGCACTGAATTTCACATTACCTCTTTGGGCCTCACTTAAGAGTTATGAATTCTAAGATCTTTTTTTAGCTACTTTTATAGCATTTCTTTGTTTCATTTGTTTATGTCTTTTCATCGCTTGGGGGAGGTATGTTCATAACTGCTCCCTTATTTTGGAAGGTATATTATGCTTGTGTAAATTAATTTGGCATTCTACTGAATTATGTTTTCTTATTATGGTATAGTAGAACATGTAAATATCTTAGAAATATTTTGCCTTACACAATGTTAAAATGCTAAAACCTTCTTTTACAGAGAAGCATATGCAATTGGAAAAAAAGAAAAACCACCTTTCTTACCAGAGGAACCATCTTCTTCTTCAGAAGAAGATGATCCCATCCCGGATGAATTGTTGTGTCTTATCTGCAAAGATATTATGACTGATGCCGTTGTCATTCCCTGCTGTGGAAACAGTTATTGTGATGAATGTAAGAAATGTTGAACCTTTGAAGACATATATTTGTATGTGTGTGTGTGTGTGTGTGTGTACTTGCAAAGGCTCTTAGCAACATTGTACATTTTAATAAAACATGAAATGTTGATTTGTTCATCATTGAGCATTTAATAGCAAGAACTCTGCTTTTGCTTTTTTTTTAAACAACAGCCTTTTTGTCCTTTTATATATTAGAATTGACCACCTACTGTACCTTCATCAAGGTGACCTCTGAGGTTTCATAAAATGTAGGAATTTTGTTCCCTATATATTTTTAATGGTAAATTTTAAAAGCCTGAGCTTTTAAATATTTTTAAAGGTACCTAAATCCTTTTCCAGGATTATTGAAAAATAAGCTTAATCAAAAATTCCTCATTGAGAACTGCTATCTGTAAACATCCAGAATTTGCCGTGTGATTACTGGTGATCATTTTCTTCTGGTCGTTTATATTAGCAATTGGTTTGAAGTGTGCCACTTATCCTAAGTTTGTCCCTTATTACCCAGGTGACAATGGTGTCACCAGAAAATCTCCCTGCTCAGCACGCTCTGGCCTTTTTCATCTCTAAAGATAGTTTTGGAATGTAAATCTTTATTTTCAGGCCTCTTCAGTGAAGATCATAATCAAGAGGTCACTTAAGATTTGTTTGAAAATGTGTCTTGAATTTAACAAATCACTTATTACTGGATTTTTTTTTTACTATGTTGAAGCATAATCAGTGAATCTGTAATTTAATGTTTTTCCCACCTACTGTGCTTTGGATGTCTCTAATTTCTTTGCCTCAATAATGCTTTTGTGTTTTATGATTCCCTTTTCTTGAGATGCTTTTTTTAAAACCTTATGTTAGTCATGTAAAGTTTTTATCTCTTTATAGTCTATCTCATTTCTATTTTTTCCCTGGTAATATTTCAATTACTCGCTAAACAAGAGTATTTTAGAAAGAATACTTTTTCTCTCAGTTAAAATATTTGTTTAAATTATACCCATGACTCCTGTTCTTAAGGTAGAGAGAAGTTAGAGCAAAAGAGTGCTATCAGGCAAGATATTTTACTTTCAGGTTTCTTAATGTAAGAATAGAAATGATTAATGTGTGTGCTTGGAAAACAGTAATGTAACTGAATAGAAAACTATAAACTGTCTTAAAAAATTTATTCCCTAAACACCGAGTTCCTACTATGCTTTCATTAATATTTAACATTGTGTGCATAGGTATCAGAACAGCCCTCTTGGAATCAGATGAACATACATGTCCAACATGTCATCAAAATGATGTCTCTCCTGATGCTTTAATTGCCAATAAATTCTTACGACAGGTAGCTATCTTGGTATCTCTCTCGTAGAAAAAAAGTTTTTAATCATTTGATTGATTTGAGTAAATGCTATGTATTTTGTATTTATTCATGTTTATGTTTGGTGCCTATAGGCTGTTAATAACTTCAAAAATGAAACTGGTTATACGAAAAGACTACGAAAACAGTTACCCCCACCCCCACCCCCAATACCACCTCCAAGACCACTCATTCAGCGGAACCTACAACCTCTGATGAGATCTCCAATATCAAGACAACAGGATCCTTTGATGATTCCAGTGACATCTTCATCAGCTCACCCAGCTCCCTCTATATCTTCATTAACTTCTAATCCATCTTCCTTGGCCCCTCCAGGGCCTGGAAATCCTTCTTCTACCCCAGCTCCTGTACCTGATATAACTGCGACAGTCTCCATATCAGTCCATTCAGAAAAATCAGATGGACCTTTCCGGTAAGTATGTGTTTCTCACTGTTAGGAAACAAGTGAGATCATTGATGTAGATTTGTATTGTTGTATATTGCTTTAACAGTTGTAGTGACTTGCAGTATGTACTGTCCTTGTGGACCACTGTGCTCAGTAAGGTGAGTGACTTGTAAGAAATTATTTAGTCTTGGAGGAACAGGCAAAGGAAGGAGATTTCATTTGGCAAATGATTAAGCATCCCATGATCAAACACTATACAGGTTGCCCACACCTGTTAAATGTTGACTCATATATACCATAATAGCTCCACAGTTCCCAAGAGGAAGAATTCACTTGTGGTCATAATGATGGTATTAGAAAAGAGTAGATTTGAGTAGAACTAAGAATAATTTGGATAGGTGGAGAAAAGGCGATAAAATACTGATAAAGTACAGGGATTAGAAATAGTAACTGTGTTGGAGCATAATTATGTAGGAGAGTAGTGAAAACTAACTTAAATCCCAATTCAGAAATGAAAGGGACTTTGATCACATAATTCAGTGGCTCACAAATTCTTAAAAACAACTGGCTTTTAAAAAATAGATGCCACAGTGAAGGCAAATAGTGACTATAGCATCTTACTATGCTGATGGACAGTGACTGTAATGGGGTATATAGTGGGGACTTGATAATAGGGGGGAATGTAGTAACCATAGTGTTGCTCATGTGAAACCTGAACAAAAGATTGTATATTAGTGATACCTTAATAAAAAAAACTTTTTTAAAATAGATGCCAGAGGTCTGTTTCACATGCTGAAGCAAAATCTTTAGGAGTGGGACCTTTGTATATATGTATATTTAAGAAATCCCACTGATTTTTCCTGCTTGGTTAATAGTAGAAATAAGGCCCAGAGAGTTCATGGGCTTATCTAAGATTACCCCTTTGATTTAATGGTAGAGCTGGAAGTAGAATATGCTCTTAGTCCTGCATTTTTTTGATCCCACACTTTTTTTTTAAGCTTTACTATTCTTATAGCCAAACCAATTTCAAATCATACCTCTCATAGGTAATACTTCTTAAGGAGATTGTTTCTCTTTACTTTTCACTTTCTATATGAAGAACATGCCTAAAGTCCAGTCTTCTCTCACCTTCCTCAAAAGTTTTCATCGTCTTTGATTTAACTCAGCTTAATGCAAATGATGAATAAAGTTAGTAAGAAGATATGATTTTTACTCTTAATCCTCCATTTCTGATGATGTTGATGTATTGTAAATTATATTGTTTTCTAGGGATTCTGATAATAAAATATTGCCAGCTGTGGCCCTTGCATCAGAACATTCAAAAGGAACCTCTTCAATTGCCATTACTGCTCTAATGGAAGAGAAGGTAACTTTTACTGGCTTTTAAATTGGAGATTTTTTTTTAGTAGTGACAGTAGAGTTGTTTGGATTTTTTAATTTTTTTTCTTTTTATTTGTGTTTTTTTCCTAAAGGGTTACCAGGTGCCTGTACTTGGAACTCCATCTTTGCTTGGGCAGTCATTATTGCATGGACAGTTGATCCCCACAACTGGTGAGGAAAACCATTTTAGTTTGAACTTTCTTCCTTTAGAAAGTTTTAGGCTTTTTATAACACACAGTTTCATATTCACATACTGTTTTTGTTTCCAAGGTCCAGTAAGAATAAATGCTGCTCGTCCAGGTGGAGGTCGGCCAGGTTGGGAACAGTAAGTACATGTTTAAAATAATCTTCAGATGATTGCTTTCAAACAAGATAATGGAAATTACTATGTAGGCAATGTGTGGCTGAATGTCTTTTATTGTAAGCTCATCTTCTACTTGCCATGTTAACATAGTTTTTATGTAAAATGTTACAAATTCAAGATTTTATGATATTCTAAAATAATGAGTAATTCTTTTCTAAAATAGAAAATATAAATCCTTTTTACTTTCTTGTCTCAATAATTGGTGATCTTTACAGGATCTCAATTAATGAATAGATTAGAATTACTTGAAAGCATATTTTAAATACTGAATCACTTACTAGCCTAACAGATTAAACTTTTTCCTGTCCTTAATTTGGATGTTCAAACACTGATTTGAGTAAATAAATACATAACTATGATTAAAGTCTACCAAACACAGAATTTATTTTGAATAGTCTGTGTTAATGAAATTTAATGCATATTAAAATAAATTAGATATGATTTTCAGCCCTGAAATACAAAGAACTTTTATCTACAGAATGTTCTATGGCATTAAAAATCAGATTTATTTCTTGTTTTTCTATACAATCATTTGTTTGTATAACCCATATAAACAGGCTTATATATTTATATAAACTGACTTAATACTCTAAAACTCAGGTCTTTTTGTTTGAAAGAAATACAGAATTTCTTATTCAAATAAGTATGTGAAATGAGAGACTAACAGAATATATCAGTAGAAAGAACCGTGGGATTTGGAGACAAATAGACCTGGTTTTGAATCCCAGCTCCTTGCATTTGCTAGGTACATGACAGAGGGCATGTCATTTTACTTTTCAGCCTCCATTTTTCTCATTTGTAACTGGAAGGGTGCTACCCACCCCACCTGTAAAATGCCTGCATAACCCCACATGTAAAATGCCTGCATAACGCCCAGCACGTAGAAGGGCTCTTTTCCTTCTGTAGCAATAACTTAACAGAGTAACATACAGAATGCCAATTAAAATACAGTGTTACAGAAAATGTTCTATATTGAAGTTTAATTATAGTTAAAATAGATTAATCATAAAAAAGTAAATAATGCTTACTCACATTTCCTTTATCTCGAACAAGTTTAAGAATCGGGATCAGGGAATAGGAAAAGGTTTTCAGCATACTTAAAATAGGTGTCTTTATTAAAGTCTACACACTAAAAGGTCATATATTATTCTAAAGCCTATCTTATCTTCTTTTTGCACAGTTCCAACAAGCTTGGATATCTGGTTTCTCCACCACAACAAATTAGAAGAGGGGAGAGAAGCTGCTACAGGTAGGCTTGCTAAAAATCCTGAAAAAAGAGTAATCTGGTGACTTGAAAATAACAGAAATTAAAACACAGCAATGGTCGTGGATGGTGGGTGGGGAGATTAGAGGTATTTGGTTACACATATCTCACTTAAGTCCTCAGTAGTTGCCTTTAAGAGGCCTAGACAAGAGTATTACATTTAGTATTTTAAATGATGGTTTAAAAACAATACTTCTTCCCAGTGACTACTTTCTCCGTGTCAACACACAGCAGAATACTGGCTTATATTTACTCTTTTGAGAGTAGAAGGAAGTCATTTAAGGCCCAAGCAGTTTTTAAAATATCAATTCTAGATGAAAATTAAACAGTTCAGCTCCCAAGTGTAAAATAAATTGATTTATTTCCCTTCTAGATGCAGTTGTCCCAGTTTTCTCCCACCTTCTCTTTTCAAAAGAGATGAGGTGGTTATGGGCTCTTGCCCTGGACAGGCACAAGCAATGTTAACCTAAGAAGTAAATCATAGTTCTTATTTAAGTTACATTTGCCACCAGAATAAAGGGTCCTCCAAATTAACTTTATGACAAGAATATTAAGGGCATCTTCTAGTGCTCCACTGAAAATTGCAAAGCTTATGAAAGTTTACTACTTTGTTACTGGATCACAGGTAATTAGAAGATATTCACCAGTTCAGACTCTTGGAAAGAGGCTTAAAATCTAAGCCACTGCTACTGTTGTGTACTAATTACCTATAATTTGAAAAACCATTAGCTTAACAGAAGTAAGCCCACTCTTAAAGACACTGAAGTACAATTCAGAAACTTTGGCAAGCACTATTCTTTTTACCTAACCCTTTGAGAGAAAACATTGAGATTTTCAGTTGTTAATTACAAATGTTAAAACTGGTATTTATTCTACTTTGAAGGTTCTTTACACATTTACTCTTAAAAAGATCACAGGAAGTGATGATTCTTCATTTAAGCTTTTGGTCTTGCAAGGCATTTTGGGGCAAACTAGGCCACAGACATTATCCTTTCAGTCCCTTTAAAGGACAGATTAGAAAGTAACAAGAACATTGTGGAGTGAAAATAGATCTGAACTTCACCAAAGAGAACTTTGAAAAATAGCATCTCCATATAGAGAAGGCCCTGTATTTATATCATCTCAGTCCCTAAGTGGCCTTAAAAATTATTTTTATATATAAATGATATCAGTGTTCCTTTATTTATTTGAATATTTGCCTCTATTCAATGGTTTATAAGTTTGAAAATGACTATGGATAGAAGAGAAACTTGCTTGTCTCAGATGATTTTAATTTGAAGGAATAATATCTTGGAATTTATTTCTCCAGAAGTATAAACCGTGGACGACACCACAGCGAAAGATCACAGAGAACTCAAGGCCCATCACTACCAGCAACTCCAGTTTTTGTGCCTGTCCCACCCCCTCCTTTGTATCCACCTCCTCCCCATACACTTCCTCTCCCTCCAGGTGTTCCTCCACCACAGTTTTCTCCTCAGTTTCCTCCTGGCCAGCCACCACCTGCTGGGTATAGTGTCCCTCCTCCTGGGTTTCCTCCAGCTCCAGCCAATTTATCAACACCTTGGGTATCATCAGGAGTGCAGACAGCTCATTCAAATACCATCCCAACAACACAAGCACCACCTTTGTCCAGGGAAGAATTCTATAGAGAGCAACGACGACTAAAAGAAGAGTAAGTGTTTTAATTTGAAATTATTACACACTTTCATTTTCTGATGTAACATTAAATAGGTATCTGTGGAAACATTTTCCAGTGTTTCCAGTTAGTAACAGAAAAATCACCTAAAAATTAAACCAAAGCCATACAAGCAACTTCTCAGGGATTCCTAGTTATTTATAGATTTGAAGTAGAAAACTGATGGCAATTTCATTCATTTCATTCATGATCTAATTACATTTGTCTTGTTAGTTTTCTTAAATGGTTTTTGTTAACTTTCACTCTTTAACTTTATTTTACTAGGGAAAAGAAAAAGTCCAAGCTAGATGAGTTTACAAATGATTTTGCTAAGGAATTGATGGAATACAAAAAGATTCAAAAGGAGCGTAGGCGCTCATTTTCCAGGTTAGTGTTTTACAAGCCTTCACAACAGAATTACAAATGGGACTTTGAATATCCAGGGATTAGCTATGGATATAAATAACATTGCACTTACGGAATTTTTCTGATTCGGTCTAGGCTTACAGAAATGGAGATGTAGTTTATTTCCCAATATCTGTTTGTTGAAATAATGTCTCCGTGTAAATTCTATTGTGTAGAACTAGCAGTTACAGGGTTAAATTGCCCTTGTCCCTCAAAGTTATTTATAATATGAAATGATTGGGAAATGTTTGTGGAGGGAAAGAAATAGGGACCAGCCAAAGGACATTTTTGAGGACCCTTTTACCTAAGGCTACAGCTTCTTGCTGGAACATTAACCTGTGTAATTATGAGTATGTATGGTAGAATACAAATTGCTTTATTGATAAAAACACTGAATTACAAAAATTCCCTGGAAGTTTGTTTTTTTTTAGAGACTTTATTTTTTGTTTCACTTGATATGTTGTTCATTTTAAAGTGAGACTATTGACCTATATCAGACCAAATTATTCCTACTTACATAAGCAGATAGGAGGAATTAAAATGTAAATTTAATTGGCATTTTGTTTAATGTTAAGTTTATTAGCTCATAATACTCACAGTACATTAATGCACTTCACTCTAATTGTTAAGATTTCACTTTTGTTTTGTAACAAATGATTGCTCTGATCTTTGTGTAGTTTATTCCATTCCAGTAGAGGTCACTGTGCCTCTTTAATCATCCAAGATATTTGATATAAAGAGAGATTGAACTGTGAGGAGAGCATGCTGAAGTCTGAAGACTGTATTTTATTTGTATATATTTCTCAACTATCAACTGTTGTTTTGTTCTTGTTTTTAGGTCTAAATCTCCCTATAGTGGTTCATCATATTCAAGAAGTTCATATACTTACTCTAAATCAAGATCTGGTTCAACACGTTCACGTTCTTATTCTCGATCATTTAGCCGCTCACACTCTCGTTCTTATTCACGGTCACCTCCATACCCCAGAAGAGGCAGAGGCAAGAGTCGAAATTACCGTTCACGGTCTAGATCTCATGGATATCATCGATCTAGGTCAAGGTCACCCCCGTATAGACGATACCATTCACGATCAAGATCTCCTCAAGCATTTAGGGGACAATCTCCCAATAAACGTAATGTACCTCAAGGGGAAACAGAACGTGAATATTTTAATAGATACAGAGAAGTTCCACCACCTTATGATATGAAAGCTTATTACGGGAGGAGTGTTGACTTTAGAGACCCTTTTGAAAAAGAGCGTTACCGAGAATGGGAGAGAAAATATAGAGAGTGGTATGAAAAATATTATAAAGGTTATGCTGCTGGAGCACAGCCTAGACCATCAGCAAATAGAGAAAACTTTTCTCCAGAGAGATTTTTACCACTTAATATCAGGAATTCTCCCTTTACAAGAGGCCGCAGAGAAGATTATTCTGGTGGACAGAGTCATAGAAGTCGAAACATAGGTGGCAACTATCCAGAAAAGCTTTCAACAAGAGACAGTCACAATCAGAAGGATAATACAAAGTCAAAAGAGAAGGAGGGTGAAAATGCTCCAGGAGATGCTAAAGGAAATAAACATAAGAAACACAGAAAAAGAAGGAAGGGAGAAGAAAGTGAAGGCTTTCTAAACCCAGAGCTGTTAGAGGCTTCTAGGAAATCAAGGGAACCTGCAAGTGGTGAAGAAAATAAAACAGACTCACTGTTTGTTCTCCCAAGTAGAGATGATGCTACACCTGTTAGAGATGAACCAATGGATGCAGAATCCATCACTTTTAAATCAATGTCTGAGAAAGACAAGAGGGAAAAGGATAAACCAAAAGCAAAAGGTGATAAAACCAAACGAAAAAATGATGGATCTGCTGTGCCCAAAAAAGAAAATGTTGTAAAACCTGCTAAAGGACCCCAGGAAAAACTAGATGGAGAACGCGAAAAATCTCCTCGATCTGAACCTCCACCTAAAAAAGCCAAAGAGGAGGCTCCAAAGACTGACAGTGCTAAATCATCATCTTCCTCTCAAAAAGATGAAAAGACCATTGGAACCCCCAGAAAAGCTCACTCCAAGTCAGCAAAAGACCAAGAGACAAAACCAGTCAAAGAGGAAAAAGTGAAGAAGGACTATTCAAAAGATGTCAAATCAGAAAAGCTAACTAACAAGGAAGAAAAGGCCAAGAAGCCTAATGAGAAAAGTAAGCCACTTGATAGCAAGGGAGAAAAAAGAAAAAGAAAAACTGAAGAAAAAGGTGTAGATAAAGATTTTGAGTCATCAATGAAAATCTCTAAACTAGAAGTAACTGAAATAGTAAAACCATCACCAAAGCTCAAATTGGAACCTGATACCGAAAAGGTGGATAGGAGCCCTGAAAAAGACAAAATTTCTTCAACTGCCCCAACCAAAAAAATCAAGCTCAACAGAGAAACTGGTAAAAAAATTGCAGGTACAGAAAATGTATCTAATACTAAAGAATCCACTGAAAAATTGGAGTCAACATCTAGCAAAGTTAAACAAGAAAAAGTCAAAGGAAAGGTCAGACGAAAAGTAACTGGAACAGAAGGATCCACCTCGACTCTTGTGGATTATACCAGGTATCTGATTAGGGGTTTGTGGGTGTGGATGTAGTTCTGGGAAAGAATTTCCTTTAATTTATCCATGCTTGTACTTTTCACTGAAGTGGAGCATGTTAGTTAAGGATGTGCTAATGTTGGGGCTGTTAGGCCAGTTTGCTCTTGTCTTTAAAGAATTGTGAAAGATAGGGTTTTAAGTAGATTTGGGTTGTAAGCCACATTTGTTTTTATACAATCACATACTTAAATTATTTACATCTGTATTAGAGCAAAAATACTGGTTTTTGAAAGTTAAAAGGATATTTATCAAGTTTAAGTTAGCTTTTTTATATCTGTCAATGTTTAATAATAGTAAATTCTTCATTAATTAACAACATTCTAATTCTTTTTAGTACAAGCTCAACTGGAGGCAGTCCTGTGCGGAAGTCTGAAGAAAAAACAGATACAAAGCGAACCGTCATTAAAACTATGGAAGAATATAATAATGACAATACAGCTCCTGCTGAAGACGTTATTATTATGATACAAGTTCCTCAGTCCAAATGGGATAAAGATGACTTTGAATCTGAAGAGGAAGATGTTAAATCCACACAGCCTATATCAAATGTGGGAAAACCTGCCAGTGTTATAAAAAATGTTAGCACTAAACCATTAAATACAGTGAAGTATACTGAAAAAGAAAGTGAGCCATCAGAGAAAATTCAGAAACTCACCAAGGAAGTGAGCCATGAAATTACACAGCATGAGGTGAAAAGTTCAAAAAACTCTGTGTCGAGTGAAAAAGGGAAAACCAAAGATCGTGATCATTCAGTGTTGGAAAAGGAAAACCCTGAAAAGAGGAAGAATAGCACTCAGCCAGAGAAAGATAGTAACCTGGACCGTCTGAATGAACAAGGAAATACTAAAAGTCTGTCTCAGTCTTCCAAAGAGATTAGATCTTCAGATAAACATGATGCAGTGCGAGGTTCCTCAAATAAAGATTTCACTCCCAGTAAAGAGAAAAAACCCGACTATGACAACAGAGAATATTCAAGTTCCAAACGGAGAGATGAAAGGAATGAATTAACAAGAAGAAAAGATTCTCCTTCTCGGAGTAAAGACTCTGCATCTGGACAGAAAACTAAGCCAAGGGAGGAGAGAGATTTGCCTAAAAAAGGGACAGGAGAGTCAAAAAAAAGTAATTCCAGTCCCTCAAGAGAGAAAAAACCTTATGATCACAAACCCACTTATGATACTAAACGCTCAAGTGAAGAGACAAAATCTTCAGATAAAAATCCTTGCAAGGATCGTGAGAAAGTTATATTAGAAACAAGGAACAATAAAGAGCCAAGTGGCAATAAATTACTCTATATACTTAACCCACCAGACCCACAGATTGAAAAAGAGCAAGCTCCTGGGCAAATTGACAAGAATACTGTCAAGCCTAAACCCCAGTTAAGTCACTCCTCTAGACTTTCCTCTGACTTAACTAGGGAAACTGATGAAGCCGCATTTGAACCAGACTATAATGAAAGTGACAGTGAAAGCAATGTATCTGTAAAAGAGGAAGAAACTTTAGGAAAAATTGCTAAGGAACTGAAAGATAAAGTAATGGAGAAAGCAAAAGAGACCCTGGACACAGCAACAGTCAGCCAGGTAGGCATAACCAGGAGTCAGAGTCAAAGCAGCCCCAGTGTTAGTCCAAGTAGAAGTCATAGCCCTTCTGGAAGCCAAACTCGAAGCCACAGTAGCAGTGCCAGCTCTGCAGAAAGTCAGGACAGCAAGAAGAAGAAGAAGAAGAAGGAAAAGAAAAAGCACAAGAAACATAAGAAGCATAAGAAGCATAAGAAGCATGCAGGCACTGAAGTAGAATTGGAAAAAAGCCAAAAACACAAACACAAGAAAAAGAAGTCAAAGAAGAACAAAGATAAAGAAAAGGAGAAGGAGAAAGAGAAAGATGACCAAAAAGTGAAATCTGTCACTGTGTAAAAAGGACAGATTTTTAAAATTGACTTAATTACTAAGTCATCTGTATTAAATTTTCTTATAGTGTAAAGAGATTCGAGCCTTGTAAATATAATGACATGGAAGACCCTGTGCTGCACTTAAAACATTGCTGCTTGATTATTCGATTTTTACATCCGAGCTTTATAACATGGACTTTTGTACAGAATTGTGAGTTGTGACCATGTAACATGAAAGGTTTTGCTAGGGCCTATTATTTTTAACCACCATTATTTAGTTGGGGTGGAGTTTACTGTACTGTGAAATTTTCACATTTGACTTTTTTTAATTGCCTGGCAAAAGCTGGTATCAGTTCTAAAATATCAGCAGAATGATTTGCTGAATTCATTACAACCCCGTTATGTCACTTTTTGATTACAATAAAAGTTTTCAGTAAACTTTTCAAATGTTGGATATTTGCATTATTTGAAGAAAGTAGTGTCATATCTCTTCCGCCTTCCATTTGCCTATTTAAAATTTCCTTTGAGCCTTTAGTGTGAGCTAAATTGAATATACAAAATTCTGAAGTAAACAGAAGGTATACTTCATCAGTGGGCTGATAGTAGGTGACCAATAATTAAGAAATGAGGATCAGTTGGAGGTCTAGTTGAATAAATGTAGAAGGGTCTTGGATATAATAATTAGTAGTTTGGACTTTGAATTTTGGAGATGAAGACTTGTGATTTGTTTATGGTCATGTACTTTCCTTGAAGCCCTATTAATGAGTAACGTATTCCTTTATAAAATGCCAGCTAAAAAGCATATTGGTGAGCCTCTGTGGCCTTAACCCACTCTGCCCTGTCGACAAGCAAGCAGCAATAGGTCAAGAAGACTGTGATAGACTTCCTTCGTGGCTGTGTTATGGAAGTAAGTATAGTGTAGGCAGTGAAAAGCTATTGAAAGGATTTGGGGGAGTTAGGATGAAAATAGTACTTAAAAATGGCAGTATAAATGGATCGAGAAGCCTGGCTAGGAGGAGGAAAAGAGGCCAGTTTTAGTCTATGGCAGTAATCTTAAGAGTACTTTGGCAGGGGACTGGTATGGAATAAGGTACTGACATCAGCAGCAACTTCTTTTAACCTGCCCCCTTGTCTTGATCCAATACCTTGAGTGTGCCATTTTTATGGGACTGTTTATCATTGGCAATCAATTTTAGGTGGTATACAAACTTGATTGAGTGTTTCCTAAGTACAACACTTTACATTTAAAGGAAAATTGCATGAGTGACATGAATGCTATCAACATCATGAAAACTGTTCAAGACTGAGTTAAGTTTGTGAAATGCTGCCTTTAAATGAAACCAGCTTTCCTGTAATGGTTTCTACTTTTGTGATTCTTCAGTGACATTAGTTTATTCCCAGACATCTGTATAACTAGTGATGAGTTAATATGTTCAACTGATTTCCAGCCCCACCCCACCCCCACACAGTGCATACTACTGCTACATTCAGATACTTCAGCTAGACTGCTCTTAATTCTTAAAATCTGGACCCCAAATCCAGATTATATCACACATTCACTGAGGATTTGGGCACCCACAACTCACTTTTTATCATGCCGTCGGGTGAGGTCAGTGTTATTCTCTAGGCTCGTGTTCTTTAGTCTTAAGCTCAGCTGACCTTCACTTTAACTACAGTCTACTCTTATGATAATTTTCCGGAGTTAAAGGTTTGAAAGAAAAGAAACACCTTTGCCACATATGGTGCCACATGCTTCTATTTATTTGATCCTTCAACATGTGGCTTATGATGTCTAATGCTACTTTGAGCAGAAAACTCCATTGCCTAAAAAGTCCAACCTTGGATACTCAAGCCCAGTGCCTAACCATTCCAGCTCATCCCTGCCATGTGGAGGAGTTAGATTTGTGAGACCCACCCATTTTTGCTGGTCATAAACCATCTTCTATCTTCTGCACTTGGTTGTTTCATCTGACTGACATTTCTTTCTACCTTTCTCACAAGTTCCTACTCATTGTTCAGCAGCTAGCTAGCCTTTTTGAAGTACTCCCTTGTGGTGCCTCCCTGTCCACCCATACAGAGATGCAGTTGCATCACTGAATATGCTGTAATAATACTCAAAACTGTTGTCTATGGGCTTTGGTTGTCTCACTGAACTGAGTGTGAGTGCCTCAGAAAGAATGTGTATGGTTTATATTCCAGAAGCCAAACCATGCCTTGCACACAATTTTGAATTTCCTAGAAATCAGTGAAATGTCAGCTTTTTTAAGGGGGGAAAATGTTTGGAATACTGTAGATTTGGAAGATACTATCCTTCCAATAACTAATTGCTTCAGTGTGCTAAATAAAGGGAGCTACATCCCCACCATAAATTTTTAAGCTGGGATTTCAAGAGAGAAAGCTAATGGTTTATTCATTCCAATTTTTGCAAGTGTCCTCATCTTGTACACTTTCTCCTGTCTTTAATGAATGCTGTTTTTAAGGCTCCTTTAAGGAATGCTGGTCTTAACTGTTGAAACTATATGGAACAAAGCCTGTGCTTTAGAACATGCACTTCTCCAAGCCTAGGCTACTGCCATTTACTTTAACTAGTTTAAGCATATCTCGTGCTTTAACCAGAAAAAGCCCAATACGTAGATAAGTATAAGTGTACCCTGCTTTTTCTTTTCATATATCATAAACATCCTTCTGACGTTAACATTTTTAACATTTTTAATTTTAAGAATAGAGAGTTGAAGAAAGCCACTTAAATCTTTGATAAAAGATAATGAGCTGCTGTGTCTGACAACACTTCAGACTAATGTGAAAAAGGTTAAAAGGAACATTCAAAGGTCTCACGTGAATACTTTCAGTAATGTAGTCTAAATGGTTTATCCAAGCTCCTTTTTGTTATAAGCCCTTGAGGTTATTTTTAAGATGTAAAAAGAACTTTTTTAAAATACCTGTTGCTTATTTCTTTGTGCACTTTAAAAAAACCAATGGAGGATGAGTATGAATAGGATCTCATATTAATGTCAGCACCAGCTTGATTCTTGCTTTTCCGCTTTGAAATGTACCTATTCAGTAATTTGCTATGAAGTTGGCTTGGCCAGTGTGAATCTTTTCCAATTTAGTTTGTCATTTTTTTTTGGTTCTCTACGTTTACAGTTACATGAGGAACATTATGTTTACTAGACTCCCCCATAACCAAGTTCCCCCCACATTACCCATTGCAGTCATTCTCCAGTGTAGTAAGATGTAGAATCACTACTTGTCTTGGTGTTGTACAGCCCACCCCACATTATACATGCTAATCATAATGCCCCCTTTCTTCCCCTGTCCCTTACCCTCCCTTCCCACCCCTCCTCCCCAGGCCTTTTCCCTTTGGTAACTGTTAGTCCACTCTTGGGTTCTGTGAGTCTTCTGGTGTTTTGCTCCTTCAGTTTTTCCTTTGTTCTTATACTCCACAGATGAGTGAAATCATTTGATACTTGTCTTTCTTCACCTGGCTTATTTCACTGAGTATAATACCTCTAGCTCCATCCATGTTGCTGCAAACGGTAGGATTTGTTTTCTTATGGCTGAATAATATTCCATCTGTATATGTACCGCAGCTTCTTTATCCATTCATCTACTGATGGACACTTAGGTTGCTTCCATTTCTTGGCTATTGTGAATAGTGCTGCGATAAACATACGGGTGCATTTGTCTTTTTCAAACTGGGCTGCTGCATTCTTAAGAGTAAATTCCTGTGAGTGGAATTCCTGGGTGAAATGGTATTTCTATTTTGAGTTTTTTGAGGAACCTCCATACTTCTTTCCACAATAGTTGAACTAGTTTACGTTCCCACCAGCAGTATAGGAGGGTTCCCCTTTCTCCACACCCTTGCCAACATTTGTTGTTGTTTGTCTTTTGGATGGTGGCCATTCTAACTGGTGTGAGGTGATATCTCAGTGTGGTTTTAATTTGCATTTCTCTGATGTTTAGGGATGTGGAGCATCTTTTCATGTGTCTGTTGGCCATCTGAATTTCTTCGTTGGAGAGCTGTCTGTTCAGATCCTCTGCCCGTTTTTTAATTGGATTATTTGCTTTTTGTTTGTTGAGGTGCATGAGCTCTTATATATTTTGGATGTCAACCCTTTATCAGATCTACCATTTATGAATATATTCTCCCATACTGTAGGATGCCTTTTTGTTCTATTGATGGTGTCCTTTGCTGTACAGAAGCTTTTCATCTTGATATAGTCCCACTTGTTCGTTTTTTGCTTTTGTTTCCCTTGCCTGGGGAGATATGTTCATGAAGAAGTTGCTCATGTTTATGTCCAAGAGATTTTTGCCTATGTTTTTTTCTAAGAGTTGTATGGTTTCATGACTTACATTCAGGTCTTTGATCCATTTTGAATTTACTTTTGTGTATGGAGTTAGACAATGATCCAGTTTCATTCTCTTACATGTAACTGTCCAGTTTTGCCAACACCAGCTGTTGAAGAGACTGTCATTTTCCCACTGTATGTCCATGGCTCCTTTATCATGTATTAATTGACCATTATGTTTGGGTTAATATCTGGACTCTCTATTCTGTTCCACTGGTCTGTGGGTCCGTTCTTGTGCCAGTACCAAATTGTCTTGATTACTGTGGCTTTGTAGTAGAGCTTGAAGTTGGGAAGTGAGATCCCCCCTGCTTTATGCTTCCTTCTCAAGATTGCTTTGGCTATTCGGGGTCTTTTGTGGTTCCATATGAATTTTAAGACTATTTGTTCCAGTTCATTGAAGAATGCTATTGGTATTTTGATAGGCATTGCATTGAATCTGTGGATTGCTTAGGCAGGATGGCCATTTTGGCCATATTAATTCTTCCTAGCCAAGAGCATGGGATGAGTTTCCGTTTGTTAGTGTCCTCTTTAATTTTTCTTAAGAGTGTCTTGTAGTTTTCAGGGTATAGGTCTTTCACTTCCTTGGTTAGGTTTATTCCTAGGTATTTTATTCTTTTGATGCAATTGTGAATGGAATTGCTTTCCTGATTTATCTTTCTGCTAGTTCATTGATAATGTATAGGAAAGAAACAGATTTCTGTGTATTAGCCATTTTTAAAGCCTTTAATATTAAAAGATACAAGAGTAGACATACATCTAAGATTCAAAATAAAACACTTTTTGTAGAAACATTGGCACCTTAATAAAATTCTGGTAATTGTTTATAAATATGTTTTAACCCAGGCTTATTGACATAAAAAGCTGTTTCATGTCCTAAACTTTAATAACATTTTGTATAGAAGGAACAAATGAAGCTACATCAGTGCTTACAACCAGGGAAAGGATGGGGACAGACAGCCAGAAATGTGGGATTTTGCCATAATGCCACATTTTCAAAGTGTTTTTTATTTTTTCTGAAGAAGTAAAGACACCCACCCAGAAATCTGCTCCTTGAGAAAGCAGATGACCTCTTGCGAAGTACAAATAGAATATCTTGAGCATTATGAGCACCTCATAATCTGGAGGGACACACATAAGGAATAACCCTTTGGCTTATTTTTTTTATTAAGGTATTATTGATAGACACTCTTACGAAGGTTTCACATGAAAAAACAATGTGGTTGCTACATTCACATGTGTTATTGTGTCCTCACCCATATCCCATTGCAGTCACTGCCCAACAGTATAATAAGATGCCACAGTCACTATTTGCCTTCTCTGTGCTACACTGTCTTCCCATGATCCCCCCAACCATGTATGTCAATCATAATACCCCTCAATTCCCTTCTCCTGTCCTCCCCCCCACCCCTCCACCTTGGCAACAGCTAGTCCCTTCTTGGAGTCTGTGAGTCTCGCTGTTTTGTTCCTTCAGTTTTGCTTCGTTGTTATACTTACAAATGAGGGAAATCATTTGGTATCTGTCTTTTTCCGCCTGGCTTTTTTCACTGAGCATAATATCCTCCAACTCCATCCATGTTGTTGCAAATAGTAGAATTTGTTTCTTATGACTGAATAGTATTCCATTGTGTATGTACCACCTCTTCTTTATCCATTCATCTACTGATGGACACTTAGGTTACTTCCATGTCTTGGCTATTGTAAACAGTGCTGCAGTAAACAGGGGTGCATATGTCTTTTTGAATCTGGGATCTTGTTATCTTTGGGTAAATTCCTAGGAGTGGAATTTCTGGGTCAAATGGTATTTCTATTTTTGGTTTTTTGAGGAACCTCCATATTGCTTTCCACAAAGGTTGAGCTAATTTACATTCCCACCCAACAGTGTAGGAGAGTTCCCCTTTCTCCACATCCTTGCCAGCATTTGCTCTTCTTAGTCTTTTCGATACTGGCCATCCTAACTGGTGTAAGGTGATATCTCATTGTGGTTTTTCTTTGCATTTCCCTTATAATTAGCACATCTTTTCATGTGCCTGTTGGCCATCTGAATTTCTTCTTTGGAGACTTGTCTGTTCATATTCTCCACCCATTTTTTAATCAGGTTATTTGCCTTTTAGGTGTTGAGGCATGTGTATTCTTTATATATTTTGGATGTTAACCCCTTGTTGAATATGTCATTTACAAATATATTCTCCCATACTGTAGGATGCCTTTTTGTTCTGTTGATGGTGTCCTTTGCTATACAGAAGCTTTTTAGTTAGATGTAGTCCCATGTGTTCATGTTTGCTTTTGTTGCCGTTGCTCGAGAAGATGCATTCAGAAAAAAGTTGCTCATGTTTATATTCAGGAGAGTTTTGCCTCTGTTGTCTTCTAAGAGTTTTATGGTTTCATGACTTACATTCAGGTCTTTGATCCATTTTGAGTTTACATTTGTGTGTGTGGGGAGAAACAATAATCCAGTTTCATTCTCTTGCATGTAGTGTCCTCTTTAATTTTTCTTAAGAGTGTCTTGTAGTTTTCAGAGTATAGATCTTTCACTTCCTTGGTTAGGTTTATTCCTAGGTATTATAGTCTTTTTGATGCAATTGTGAATGGAATTGTTTTCCTGATTTCTCTTTCTGCTAGTTCATTAGTGTATAGGAATGCCACAGATTTCTGTGTATTAATTTTGTTTCCTGCAACTTTCCAGATGTCAGATACTAGATCTGGTAGTTTTGGAGTGGAGTCTTCAGGGTTTTTTATGTACAGTATCATGTCATCTGTAAACAGGGACAATTTAACTTCTTTACCAATCTGGATGCCTTTTTTTTTTTCTTTGTGTCTGATTGCCGTGGCTAGGACCTCCAGTCTGTTGAATAGAAGTGGGGAGATTGGGCATCTTTGTCTTGTTCCCAATCTTAAAGGAAAAGCTTTCAGCTTCTTGCTGTTAGGTATAATGTTGGCTGTGGGTTTGTCATATATGGCCTTTATTATGTTGAGGTACTTGCCCTCTATACCCATTTTGTTTAGAGTTTTTATCATGAATGTTGAATTTTGTCAAATGTTTTTCAGCATCTATGGAGGTGATCAGTCATTTTTGTTCTTTTTGTTGATGCGGTAGATGATGTTGATGGATTTTCAAATATTGTACCATCCTTGCATCCCTAGAATAAATCCTACTTGATCATGATGGATGATCTTTTTGATGTATTTTTGAATTTCATTTGCTAATATTTTGTTGAGTATTTTTGCATCTATGTTTATCAGGGATATTGGTCTGTAATTTTCTTTTTTGTGGTGTCTTTGCCTGGTTTTGGTATTATGGTGATGCCAGCCTCATAGAATGAGTTTGGAAGTATTCCCTCCTCTTCTACTTTTTGGAAAACTTTAAGGAGAATGGGTATAAGGTCCTCACTAAATGTTTGATAAAATTCAGCATTGAATCCATCTGTTCCAGGGGTTTTGTTCTTTATTACCAATTCAATATCATTGCTAGTAATTGGTCTGTTCAGATTTTCTGTTTGTTTCTGGGTCAGCCTTGGAAGGTTGTATTTTTCTACAAAGTTGTCCATTTCTTCTAGGTTATCCAGTTTGTTAACATATAATTTTTCATCGTATTGTCTAATAATTCTTTGTATTTCTGTGGTGTCCATAGTGATTTTTCCTTTCTCATTTTTTATTCTGTTTATGTGTGTAGACTCTTTTTTTCTTTATAAGTCTGGCTAGGGGTTTATCTATTTTATTTTCTCAAAGAATCAGCTCCTGCTTTCATTGATTCTTTCTATTGTTTTATTCTTCTCAATTTTATTTATTTATGGTCTAATCTTTATTATTTCCCTCCTTCTACTGACTTTGGGCCTTATTCTTCTTTTTCTAGTTTCATTAATTGTGAGTTTAGATTGTTCGTATGGGATTGTTCTTCTTTCCTGAGGTAGGCCTGTATTGCAGCATACTTCCCTCTTAGCACAGTCTTCGCTGCATCCCACAGATTTTGCATGGTTGAATTATTGTTGTCATTTGTCTCTGTATATACTTGATCTCTGTTTCTATTTGGTCATTGATCCATTGGTTATTTAGGAGCATGTTGTTAAGCCTCCATGTGTTTGTGGGCTTTTTCATTTTCTTTGTGTAATTTATTTCTAGTTTTATACCTTTGTGATCTGAGAAGCTGGTTGGTACAATTTCAATCTTTTTGAATTTACCGAGGCTCTTTTTGTGCCCTAGTATATGATCTATTCTTGAAAATGTTCCGTGTGCACTTGAAAAGAATGTGTGCATCCTGCTGCTTTTGGGTGGAGAGCTCTGTAGATGTCTGTTAGGTCCATCTGTTCTAATGTGTTGTTCAGTGCCTCTGTCTCCTTATTTTCTGTCTGGTTGATCTGTCCTTTGGAGTGAGTGGAGTGTTGAAATCTCTTATCCACAATGTCATCCCTTCTTTTGTGTCCTATACTCTTCATCTTTGAAGGCATTTTTCTGAACCAAGGAACAATTCCCCTGTGATGAATTATGCCATTAGAGGGCAGAAGAAGTTGCAGTTAGTTCTTTAAAACAGCAACTCTTCTTTTTGCTCTACAATTTTTTAAAAAATTACCATGATTACAGAAACATAAATGGCCTGTTACAGTTTGAAAAAGTTAAATGTCACCAGAATAAAAGTGCCAATACAAAATTACATTGCTTAAGAGTATTTAGAGTTAACCAAAACCAACCTGATTCTCTATCCTCCCACCACCTTGGTATTTCCACTGGTTTTGTCTATAATGGCTAGTTTTCCCAGCTCATAATGCACATTATCAATTTTCAGGCTTTTAAATTATTTTGTTTTTATTTCTAACAAAGTCATGCACGTTTAAAAAGTCAGAAAGTTCTTCAGTACAACAAACCTTCTAATCTCCTGCCTGAACCTATTATACCCTGACTTCAGTTCTGCAGAGACAATTTATCCCAATTCTGCTAGTTCTTTTTTAAATAACAAACAAAAAACTTCTTATATGTGAAGAGTATACTCTCCTTACTAATTTTTCAGTTTCACGCATTAGCTACTGCTCACTTTAACCTCCCCACCACACCCCCATAATATATACTCTCCCACCTCCAATGATTTACCATTTGGGTTAAATGATTTACCGTTTGGGTTAAATCAAAGTGGTGTGTACATTACTATGTCTCTCTATATATTGTTTAGAATCAAGTGTGTTTTAGGATTCTTTTCATGTAAAATTTTGTTTTTCCTGGAAATAATGATTGGCTCATTTTAAAAAGTGTTCCGTTTCCTGTAGATCACCAAAATATATAAACTACTTAGTATATTCAATGAACTACATGTTCTTTCAGTTTTTTCTGTTTTTCTTGAGATAACTCTCTTAAAACCTTCTTCAAATCTATTATAATTGGTTGTCTGCTAGGCCTGCCACACAGCTGTGATCCTTTTTACTATTATCCTGGGAATTTTCCTCATCCTCTCTCCTGCACTGGGTCTTTTTGTCTTCCATTCACTATCTTCTGCTTTCTAGATTGGCTTCCTCCTTTGGGGTGAAGGGCACAAAGTAAATTCTTGAGAAAGGCTACACAAGGTAAATTTTTTGAGAGCCTGTGATATAAAATATACTCTACTCCACCCTCACACTTAATTTATAATTTGGGCATGGAATTCTAGGTTGGAAATTATTTTCACTTACACTTGGAGGCATTCCTTATAGCTTCCAGCATTGCTGATAAGGAGTTCAAAGCCATTCTGATTCCTAATCCATTTATGTGACTTTTTCTTTCTCCAAGTTAGTTTTAGGAACTTCCTTTTATCCTGAATGTGTTAAAAAAAAATCTAATGATGTGTGTTGATGTGAGTCTTTCCAAATTTATTTTGCTGAGTGCTCTATGAGCCTTTCCAATCTGGCAACTCATCTCTTTCATTTCTAGACAACATTCTTTTATTACCTGTGGGATAAAATTCTCCATTCCGTTTTTCCCCTGGGACTTGTTATTTGGATGTTAAATTTCCTGGACTGATCTTCCAATTTTCTTACTCTTTTCTCCTTTTTTCCATCTGTTTTATGTTATGAAGTTTCCTAAACATTTTCCAATTTTTATTTTTGCTAGCATATTTATAATTTCTCAGAATTCTTTTTTATTGTAACCTTCTTATAACATCCTGGTTTTTTTTTTTTCGTGGCTATAACAGGGCTTGTGGAGATAAAATACTTCTTTTTCTTAAGGTTTTCTTATGCTCTTTGCATTAGAAATTGTAAGATTTGTCAAGCGTGTTCTATTGTAGGGTGATCTGATTGGATCATTTCACTGGAGGATCCCCAGTTACCAATATCTTCCAAGCATTTTTCTTGGGCTAATTTCTCCAGAGAGCAATACTGTACTCTTCAAAATGAGATAGAGGAGGTAAAATATAATTACAAAACTGACTACCAGGAACTTTTTGGGAGACAAATAGGCTTCATTCAATATGTAAACTTGATCTCCCTGTTTCATTATACTATATCTGCTTATAGCTATGCCTAATGTCCTCAAATCCAGACCCTTCAGTAGTTCTCACAAGAGCTACATACCTGGGGAGCTTTTAAAACGATTGAAGACTGGGTGGATCCTACCTCCAGAGTTTGATTTTATATATCTGGGTGTTGCCTTAATATCAGGCTTTTTAGAATCTCCCCAGGTAATTCCAATCTGCAGCCAAGGTAGGAAACCATTACTCTAGTTGAATGTCTCCAGAGAGTTAGCCTCCATTCCTCTGCCAGGCTGAGCTGCTTTGTATTCAGCCTTTTTGCCCTACCTGCATTCCTGCTTTCAGTAGTATCTGCTCCCCACATATTCTGATTCTCTCTGGGCTTCTCCACTTGTGAATAATCTGGCTTTGCACTTCTGATTTAGACCTCTGATTTTGTGATCTGCTATGTCAGTTAATAAGCACTTGTCCAGATGAATTTCACCTTCCAGAAATGTGTTGCTATTATTTTCTCTCCTATTCTCCTTGTTCATTTATTTATGCCTTTTTTCTCTCATCATTAGAGTGCATTTTGGGGAAGGAGCTGAGGTTAATATATTCAATCCACCATGTTTAGCTGGAATTTCTCAATGCTATTCTATATTGTAAATATTGTTAGAATGTCAGCTGGTGGCTTGCCCAAGTCCTTCAGATTAGCAAAAATTGAGCCTGAAGAATATCAAGTTTTCCCCAAGATTTCATGAATTTCTGGACTGCTCATTTTCAAGGCCATTCTAGATTTGTGACTTCTGGCTCCTTGGTCCATTTAAGTTTTTCTTTAGATCAGGAAAAATCTTATTGTTGCCTTATTTCTTCTCCTCCTCTACCTCTTTCTTTTCTTTGTTTTAGGGATTTGTCTTACATATATCATTTCCACAAGCTTCTATAAAAAACCATTTTTTATCTTCTTTTTCTTTTGGGAGAAATCATAGTTTATATTCCCTAATCCAAAAATCCCCATGTACAATCTGCCATTCACCTCCTCCTCCATACTTTTTGATTCCAAAACCATGTTTCCATTTAGTCGTTTGCTGTTTATTTTGTGTGACAACTTACTTGATCAAGTTAGACAGATACAAAATCCACTTCAGTCTTGCTGAGAACATAAAGTAGACATAGGGTCTAATTTTTTTGTTGTTTCTGAGAAATTAATTTATTTCTGAAGGAGAACCAATGCTGAGTTCCACAAAATTGTGGTTCGCTTTTTGAATTACATTTTCTTAAGTTTTCGTTTATTCACCTATACAGAAGGAGAGCTATTTGACTTTTTTTAGCCAAACAACTTCTGGTCTTTTAATGGTGTCTTGCTCTTTGTTTCTCTTTTACTTTTTTTCTTCTTTTACTTTTTTCTTCTCTACTACTTCTACTCTTTTACTTACTTTAAGTAACATTTGTTTTTGCTCTTCTGGTTTCAAAGGTAGCACACATTTGTTATAAAAAATTTGGGAATTGTAGAAAAGCACATAAAACAAAATTAAAATTACTTTAATCCCACAACCCAATGATCTTTTATTTCCTTCCAGTTTTCCCAAGTTTGTATGTAGTTATCCCAATTCTTTAAAAAATTTTCAGTTGTTACTATTTTTGGCTATATGTGTATGTGTGTATATACATATATGTGTGTACGGGTGTTAGTGTGTATGTATATAAAGAAGTTTCAACATCTTTTTGTACAGCTTCCATCAATAACCACGACCAACCTCACTCCAGGCAACCACCGTTACTAACCTGGTTAACTGGGTGCTTGCATATCCTTACCAAGTTTCTTTATACATATGCTAACATACACATATTCACATTCTTACTACCTTTCCTTCTTATACAAATAGTTCTAGAAAAAAATAATAGTAAGCACACCATTTTGCCCTTTACCTTTCTCACTTACTAATATACTTGGACATCTTTCTTTGTCAATACACAGAAAAGTTTCCTATTCTTTTTATAGCTGTGTAATATTTAATTATATGTAAATGTAACACAATTATTTAATTGGTAATTTAGGTTGTCAACTCTTGCTGTTACCTACAGTGTTAAACACACTAGTAGTGAATTCAGTAGTGCTTTTCTCTTAGTCTAATTATTGTTTCAAATGCTCAAATATTTTTTATCCTTTTCATTTTATTTTAAACATTTTAATTAAGATTTAATTGCTATACAATAAACTGCACATACGTAAGCTGTGCAAAATTTGATAAATTTTGACATATGTGTACAGCTCTAAAACCATCAATCATTATTATACTCAAGTTAATGAACATATGTATCACCCCTAAATATTTTCTTGTGTCCTTTTGTAAGCCCTGTCCAACCCTTTCCCCTCCCCAATCCCCAAGCAACCACTGACATGCTTTCTGACAATGTAAATTGATTTGAATTTTTTAGACCTTAATATACATGGAATCATACAGTATGTGCTTTTTGTGTAGTTTCCTTTATGCTGCATAATTATTTCATGATTATGCTGTGGCAGGTGTCACTCCTTTTGTTACAGAATGAGATTTTTTGTTTGCTTCTGTTTGGTTATCCATTCACTATCAGTGGACATTTGCATTGTTTCCAGTTTTGGAATATTATAAATAAAGCTGCTCTAAACATTCATATACCAGTTTTTCATGGATATTTGCTTTCATTTCTCATAATACCTAAGAATGAAATTGCTAGATCATATGGTAGGTTATCTATTCAATGCTTTAAGAAATTTTGGAACTGTTTTCTGAAGTGGCTGACCACTTTACATTTTCACCAGCAGTATATGAGTGTTCCACTTGCTTGACAACACATGATGTGCCCAGTCTTTTTAATTTCAGCTATTCTGATAATAAGTATCTCATTACAGTTTTAATTTGCATTCCTGTTGACTAGTTTTCATTGTGCTATTTGCCATTCATATATCTTTAGTGAAGTATCTGACTTTTTACCCATTTTAAATTTTAATTACTATTATATTTTGAGAGGTCTTTATATATTCTGGGTACAAGTCCTTTATCAAACATGTGATACACAAATGTTTCCTTCTAGTCTGTGGCTAGTTTTTCATTGACTTAACATCATCTTTTCAAGACCCAAGTGTTTTATTTTTAAAGATTTTTCTTACATTTGTTTCTTATATAAACTCTTCTAAATATTAAAATCTTATATATCAGTCCTGTAAAGATTGTGAATTTGGTAGTGTTTCTAAGAAATCTCTGCCTAACCCAAACATAGGTCACTTCAGTGTTTTCTTCTATAAAGTTTATAACTTCAGGTTCTACATTTAGGTCAATGATACAGTTTTTAATACCAACTTTGTTGAGATATATTTAACAGACCATAAAATTCACCCTTTTAATGTATACAGTTCAGTGGTTTTAAGTATATTCGGTTGTGCAATCATCATCAATATCTAATTAGAACATTTCATCACCCTTAAAAGAAATTCTATATCCATTAGTAACTCCTCATTTCTTCCTCACCTCAGCTCCTAGGAACCACTAATCTACTTCCTGGCACTGTGGATTTGCCTATTATGGCATTTCATATAAATGGAATCAGACAATATGTGGCATTTTGTTTCTGGTTTCTTTCACTTAGCATAATATTTTCAAGGCTCATCCATGTTGTAGTATATATCAGTGCTTCATTCCTTCCTATGAATGAATCTATTGTATGACTATACCACATTATGCTGATGGATCAGTTGGTGGGCATTTGATTTGTTTCTCTTTTTTGGCCATTATGAATAATGCTATGAACATTCATGTACAAGTTTTTCTTCAGATGTATATTTTCAGTTCTCAATCCTATAAGTGGAGTTGCTGGATCATTTGCCAAACTGTTTCTCAAAGCAGTTGTGGGAAACATGAGAATTCCGATTTCTGCACATTCTCTCCAACACTTGTTATTGTGCATCTTTTTGTTTATTAGCCATCCTGGTGGATATAAAGTGATATTACATTGTGGTTTGGATTTGCATTTCCCTGATGACTGATGATGTTAAGCATCTTCATGTGCTTATTGCATATTTGTTTTTTTTTTTTTTTTGCAGAAAGATCTATTCAAATCCTCTGCCCATTTTTTACTTGGCCTAGTTGTCTATTTATTGTTGAGTTGCAGGAGTTCTTTATAAAGCCTGGACATAAGTTCCTAACCAGATATGATTTGCAAATATTTTCTCCCATTCTGTATGTTATCTTTGTACTTCCTCTCTGGTTTCCTTGGAAGCAAAAAAGTTTTTAATTTTGATGATGACCAATTTATCTTATTTTTTTCTTTTGTCACTTGTGCTTTTGGTGTCATGTCTCAGAAAATATTGCTTAATCTAACATCATTTTGATCTACTCCATTTTCTTCTAAGAATTTTATCATTTTATCTCTTGCATTTTGAGTTAATTTTTGCATCTGGTGGGCAGTAGGAGTCTAATTTTATTGTTTTGCATGTGGATGTATTCTTGCCCTAGCACATTTTGTAAGACTACTATTTCCACATTGAACATTGGCACCTTCACCAAGATCAGTTGAATATTAAGGTGAGGGTTTGTATATGGATTCTTCTATTCCATTCCATTTACATATATGCTTATCCTTAATCCAGTTACCCACCCTGCATCTTTATAGGAAGTTTTGAAATTGGGAAGTGTCAACTTCCAACTCTTTCCTCTTAAATATTTTGTTGGCTATTCTGGGTCCCTTGCATTTCAATATGAATTTTAGGAGTAGCTTGTCCATTTATGGGGAGAGAAAAGGCAGTTGTGATTTTGATAGACCTGTAGGCCTCTTTTGGTAGTATTGCCATCTTAATAACATTAAGTCTTCTAGTTCTTGAACACAGGATGTCTTTGCATTTATTTATACCTTCTTTAATTTCTACAATGCTTTGTAGTTTTTGTTGTGCAAGTTTTGTGCACCCTTGGTCAAATTCATTCTTTATTATTTTCTTTTTGATGCTATTGCAAATTGAATTGCTTTCCTAATTTGACTTTTGGTTGTTCATTACTAGTGTATAGAACTACAATAGGTTTTTACATGTTAATTTGTATTCTGCAAACTTGCTGTACTTGTTTACTAGCTCGAATAGTCTGTGGATTTCATGGGATTTTTTAACACACAGGGTCATGTCTTCTGTAAATAGGGATAGTTGTACTTCTTCCTTTGCAACCTGGGTACCCTTTTTTGCCTTGCCTAATTTTCTGACAATGTTGAATAGAAGTGGTCAGAGCAAACATTCTTTTGTTGTATTCCTGATGTTAGGAAAAGCTTTCAGTCTTTCATAATTAATTTAAATAACTTATAGGAGGGGTTGGGGTGGGTAGGTGGGGAAGGTGAGGGGGAGAAAGGGGCACAAAAATTCTCAATCATAATGTAAGTTGGTCAGGGGAATACTAGTACTGCATGGAGAACATAGTGATACTGTAACATCTTTCTATGTTGTAATCACAGTAATGGGGGTGACTAATAACTGTTAAACCACTGTGTTGTGCATTTGAAGCCAATATAAGATTGTGTATCAACAATCCCTCAATTAAAAAAAATTTATGACCAGTTTGAGGACATTTCCTCTATTCCTAGTTTATTGAATAGTTTTTATCATGAAAGGATGTTTGACTTGGTCAAATGCTTTTTCTATGTCTCTTGAGATGATCATATAGTTTTTGTCCTTTATTCTTTTAATACGGTATATTACATTGATTTATTTTCATATGTTAAACCAACTTTGCATTCCTGGAATCCTAATTGGTCATGTTGTTTAATTGTTTTTAAAGGCTACTGGATTCAGTTTGCTAGTATTTTATTTAGGAATTTTTTTTACCTATAAAGAATATTAGGTGTAATGTTTTTTTCTTGTGATGTCTGTCTGGTTTTGGTATCACGGTAACATTGGACTCATAAAATGAATTGGGAAGTGCCCTTATGATCATTTTAAATTAATTTTTGTGTAGTGTGAAGTATGGATTGAAGTTCTTTTTTTTAATTCAGCGTATGTATGTTGATTTTTTTAAAGCTCCTTTGTTAAAAAAGACTATGCTTTCTTCACTGAACTGTCTTTGCGTATCAGCTGGCCATATTTGTGTGGGTCTATTTCTGTACTTTCTATTCTGTTCCATTGTTTTTGCATCTGTCTTTACACCAACACCACAGTGTCTTGGTGTCTAATAATACTCTAGCTCTATCCTCCAATCTTGGTCTTCTTCAAAGTTTTTTCCCCCACTATTCTATATCTTCTACATTTTCATGAATTTTAGAATCAACAACTCTTTATGTGGTAAAATACACATAGCAAAATCTATCATTTAACCATTTTTAGATGGTTGTTAAGTGGGGTTAGGTACATTCACACTATTGTACATCCATCACTACCAACTATCTCCAGAACTTTTTCATCATCCCAGACTGAAACTCTGTACCCATTAAACAGTAACTCCCCATGCCCCTCTCCTCCCAGTCCCTGGCAACTATTTTATTTTCTGTCTTTCTGAATCTGACCTCTCTAGGTACCTCATATAAGTGGAAACATATTGTACTTTTCCTTTTAAGTTTGCTTGTTTCACTTAATATAATTCTTCAAGGTTCAAACATGTTACAGCCTATGTCAGAATTTCCTTCCTTTTTAAGGCTGAATAATATCCTATTGTATGTATCCCACATTTTTTCTTCATCCATTCATCTGTACATCGAAATTTGGAATACTTCCACCTTTTGGCTGAATAATGCTACTAAGAACATTTATGTACTCCTCAATTTTCACCAAAAAAAAAAAAAAAAAGCCTGATGGGATTTTAACTGGGATTGCACTGAGTTAATACATCAGTTTGGGGAGAATTGACATTTCCACAATACTGAGTCTTCCAAACCATAAACCATATGTCTTTCTATTCATTTAGATATTCTTTCACTTCTTTAAGTATTTTGTACTTTTCAGTATACAGATCTTACACATTTTTTTGTCAGATTTATCCCCAAGTTTTTCATATATTTCATGATATGATAAATGGTATTTTTTAAAATTTTCATTCTGATTGTTGATAATATGAAGAAATACAGTTGATCTGGGAAATTAATCTTATATCCTGAACCCTGCTAAACTTACATGTTAATTCTAGCACTATTTTTGTAAGTATTAACTATTCTACAAAAATGATCCTGTCATCTGCAAATGAAGACAGTTTTACTTCCTTTCCAGTCTGGGTGCCTTTTATTTATGTATTTATTTCTTGCCCAAGTGCCCTAGATAAAACTTAGAGTGCCATGTACAGTAAAAGTGGCAAGTCAGATATCCTTGTCTTGTTCCTGACCTTAGGGAGAAAGCCTTTCTATTATGCGTGATGTTAGCTGTTGATTTTTTCATAGATGCCCTCATCAGGTTAAGCAAGTTTCCTTCTATTCCTAGTTTGCTAAGAGTTTTCAGAAATGGATATTGAATTTCGTCAAAAAAAAATTTTTTTCAGCATCTATTGAGATAAATCATGTGATTTTTCTTTTCTAACTTGTTATGTGAATTATGTTGATTCAATGTTAAATCAATCCGTTATTACTGAAGTGAACCCTACTTAGTCATTATGTGGTTACGTTTTCATATGTTACTAAATTTGATTTGCTAAAACTCTGTTAAGAATTTTTCTATCTATGTTCAAGAGGAATATTAGTACTTTCCTTATATTTGTTTTTCTGAATTGGTATCTGAATAATGATGCCTTTGCAGAATTAGTGGGAAAATAGTTCTTCCTCTTCAATTTTCTGGAAGAGCTGGTGTAGATTTAGAATGATTTCCTCCTTAAGTACTTGATAGAAATCCTCAGTGAAGTTTGCTCTGGGGTTTTCTTTGTTGGAAAAATTTCAACTATGATTTCACTTTCTTTCATAGATCTAATACTGTCCAAATTATCTATTCATTCTTGAGTGAGCTTTGGTAGCATGTATCTTTCCAGATTTGTCTATTTCATTAAATTGTCAAATTCATCAACAAGAGTTTACTCATAATATCTTCTTTTTATCCCTTTTACTATTCACAAAATCTGGAGTAATATGTCTCTCATTCCTGAAATTGGTACTTTATGTCTTCTTTTTTTTTTTTCCTTGATCAGTTTAATTGATCTGAAAATATCAGATTTGGTTTTATTGATGTTTCTGTATTGTCTTTTTAGTTTTCTATTTTGTTGCTACCTATTCTAATCTTTATATTTTCTTCTGTTTATTTTATGTTTCTTATTTTGTCTGACTTTTTTTCATTTGCTTTCTGTTTCTAGTTTCTTAAGGTAGTAGCTAAAGTTACTGAATTGAAATTTATTTTTCTAATACAGGCATTTAGGGTTACAAAATTCCATTTAAATACTCTTAGCTGCATTCAACAGAATTTTGTATGTTGTGTTTCTATTTTTCATTCAGTTCAAAATACTATTTTTTTTTATTCTTCCTCTCACCTCTGGGGTATTTAGAAGTGTTATTTACTTAGTTTCCAAATGTTTGGGGATTTTTCACATATATTTCTGTCATTGATATCTAATTTAATTCCATTTTGGTCAAAGAAGATACCTTTATGATTTTATCCATTTGAATTTTTTGAAATTTGTTTTATGACTGAGACTATGGTTTATCCTGGTAAACGTCTATGTGCACTTGAAAAGAATATCTTCTGTTTTTATGTGAAATGTCTGATAAATGTCAATTAGATCATTTATTAAAATGTTATTCAAGTCTTCTATACTTATTTTCTGTCTAGTTCTATTAATTATTGAAAGAGGGATGTTGAAATATTTATCTATTATTATGGGTTTGTCTGTTTCTCCCTAATGTTCTATCAGCTGTGCTTATATTTTGAAGCTCTCTTATTTGGTGAATAAGTGTTTAGGATTGTTATAGCCTCTTTAATAATTGTCCACATTGTCATTATGAAATTACCTTCTTTATTCCTTATGGTAGACATATCTTTGTGTTTGATAGTAATAGAGCCACTCTTTCTTTCTTTTGGTTAATGTTAGCCTGGTATATCTTTTTCCATCCATTTATTGTTAACTGATTTATATTTTATATTTAAAATGGGTTTCCTTTAACATATACTTGGTTCTTGCTTTTTCATTCATTGGACAATCTCTGTGTTTGAATGGAATGTTAAGGCCATGTACGTTGAATGTGCTTATTGATATGGCTGAGTTAAAATCATCAGTTCTTTGTCCCCACTTTTCCATTTTTCCTGTTTTAAGTGAAGTGGATATTTTATTATGCTATTTCATCTCCTCTGTTGATTTATTAGCTAGGGCTCTTAATTATGTTATTATAGTGGTTGCCTTAGAATTTAAGGTATGTATCTCAAACTTATCACAGCCTACTTTTAAGTGATATTCCAAATTCACATGTAGTTAGTGTAAGGATCTTCTGTTACACATTTATTTTTCCCCTCCGGTCTTCATGCTATATTTTAAAAATTAAATATCTTAAAAAAAATTTTTTATATCAAGGTACAGACAATAAAATATACAAATTTCAATGTACAGCTTGATGAATTTGGCATGTATATACACTCATGTAACTACCAGTTTTCATGCTATTTTTATCATATAATTTACTTCTATTTATTTTATACACCCACAATACCTTTGTTATTTTTGCAGAGATTTAAATAAGTATTTATATTTACCCATATAGTTATCATTCCTGTGTTCTTCATTCCTTTATGTAGATCCAGATTAACATCTGGCATCATTTTCCTCTGCCTAGAGGACTTCCCTGAACATTTCCTTTCAGCTTTTATATGACTAAAAACATTTTATTTTCTTTCATTTTTGAAAGATTTTTTGCTAGTTACAGAATTCTAGGTTAACTTTTTTTCCACCTTTAGTACTCTAAAGATGTTACACCCACTTTTCACATGCATTTTTGTCAAATAAAAATCTGCTGTCATCCTTATGTTTGTTCCTCTGTATGTAAAATATCTTTTTCCCAATCTCATTGCTTTTTTACTTTTTGTAACAGCTTTATTGAGATATGATTCACATGCTGTACAATTCACATTTTAAGTATACAGTTCAATGGTTTTCAGTATATTCACAGAGTTGTGCAGCAACCACCACAATTGATTTTAGAACATTTCATCACCCCAAAAAGGCACCCATACCCTTTAGCTATTATCACCTCCCTGATATGCTCATTTCCCTCAGCCCTAATCTACTTTTTGTCTTTACAGATGGGCCTATACTAGATATTTGATATAAAGGAGTCATATAATGTTTGGGTTTTTGGTGACTGGCTTCTTTTGCTTAGCATAATATTTTCACATTTCATCCATGTTGTAGCATGTGTCAGTAATTTCTCTTTATGGCCAAGTAATACTCCATTTAATGTATATACCATATTTTGCTTATCCATTCACTAGTTCATAGACATTTAGATTGTTTCCACCTTATGGCTATTGTGACTAATGCTGCTAAGAACACTCCTGTACAAGTTTTTATGTGAACATGGGTTTTAATTTCTTTTGGGTAGCATCAGAATTGTGAGATCAAATGGTAACTGTATGTTTAACTTTTTGAGGAACTGCCAGATTGTTTTCCAAAGTGGCTGCACCATTTTACATTCTTTCCAGAAGTGTATGAGCCTCCAATTTTGACTTCTTTGCCAACACATCTGTCTTTTTTAAAATAGCATTCCTAACTGATATGAAGTGGCCTCTGACCACTTCTAATATTTTTTCTTTATCACTGGTTTTAAGCAACTTCATTATGATGTTCTTTGCTGTAGTTTTCTTTATGTTTCTTGTGTGTGGTGTTCATTTAGTTTTTTGGATGTGTTTTTATAGTTCTCATCTATTTGGAAAAATTTCAGCCATGGTTTCTTAAGTTTTATTTTTCTTTCCCTCTCCTCTTAGGGTCTCCAATTACATGTATATTTTATTAGGCTGCTCGAAGTTGTCCCATAGCTCACTAAGGCTCTGTTCATTTCTTTCTATCTTTTCTTCTCCATATGTTTCATTTTGGGTTATTTCTATTCCTGTGTCTACAGATTCACTAATATTCTGTTTTACAAATATAATCTGCTTTTAATACTATGCAGTGTAATTTTTAACTCAGCCATTATAGTTTGCCTATCTAAAAGTTTGATTTTGGTCTTTGTATATCTTCCTTCTTTCTACTTCACATATTTCATCTCCTTAACCTGCTGTACATACGTAATATGATTTTCATAATTGCTTGAGTTTCCTTATATACTAATTCTGTTTCTTGCAATTTCTAGGTCAGTTTTGATTGATTTTTTTCTCTCTCTATGAGTTATGTTTTGCTGTGCCTTTGCATGTCTGATAATATGCAGGATTGGGTGGTAGACATAATGAATTTCACTTTGATGTGTGCCAATTTTTTTTGGTATCACTAATCTACAATTGCATGAGGAACATTATGTTTACTAGGTTCCCCCCTTCACCAAGTCCCCACACACAATCCCCATTACAGTCACAGTCCACCAGCGTGGTAAGATGCTGTACAATCACTACTTGTCTTCTCTGTGTTGCACAGCCCTCCCGTGCCCCCCTCCCCACATTATACATCCTAATTGTAATGCCTCCTTTCTTCCCCCCCCCCTTATCCCTCCCTTCCCACCCATCCTTCACAGTCCCCTTCCCTTTGGTAACTGTTAGTCCTTTCTTGGGTTCTGTGATTCTGCTGCTGTTTTGTTCCTTCAGTTTTTTCTTTGTTCTTATACCCCACAAAGGAGTGAAATCATTTGCTACTTGTCTTTCTCCGCCTGGCTTATTTCACTGAGCATAATACCCTCTAGCTCCATCCATGTTGTTGCAAATGATAGGATTTGTTTTCTTCTTATGGCTGAATAACATTCCATTGTGTATATGTACCACATCTTCTTTATCCATTCATTTAGTGATGGAACCTTAGGTTGCTTCCATTTCTTGGCTATTGTGAATAGTGCTGCGATAAACATAGGGGTGCATCTGTGTTTTTCAAACTGGACTGCTGTATTCTTGGGGTAAATTCCTAGAAGTGGAATTCCTGGGTCAAATGGTATTTCTATTTTGAGCATTTTGAGGAACCTCCATACTGCTTTCCACAATTGTTGAACTAGTTTACATTCCCATCAGTAGTGTAGGAGGGCTCCCCTTTCTCCACAACCTCACCAACATTTGTTGTTTGTCTTTTGGGTGGTGGCGATCCTTACTGATGTGAGGTGATATCTCATTGTGGTTTTAATTTGCATTTCTCTGATGACTAGCGATGTGGAGCATCTTTTCATGTGTCTCTTGGCCATCTGAATTTCTTCTTTGGAGAACTCTCTGTTCAGCTCCTCTGCCCATTTTTCATTGGATTATTTGCTTTTTGTTTGTTGAGGTGTGTGAGTTCTTTATATATTTTGGATGTCAAGCCTTTATCGGATCTGTCATTTATGAATATATTCTCCCATACTGTAGGATACCTTTTTGTTCTACTGATGGTGTCCTTTGCTGTACAGAAGCTTTTCAGCTTGATATAGTCCCACTTGTTCATTTCTGCCTTTGTTTCCCTTGCCAGGGAAGATATTTTCATGAAGAAATTGCTCATGTTTATGTCCATGAGATTTTTGCCTATGTTTTTTTCTAAGAGTTTTATGGTTTCATGACTTACGTTCAGGTCTTTGATCCATTTCAAATTTACTTTTGTGTACGGGGTTAGACAATGATCCAGTTTCATTCTCTTACATGCAGCTGTCCAGTTTTGCCAACACCAGCTGCTGAAGAGGCTGTCATTTCCCCATTGTATGTCCATGGCTCCTTTATTATATATTAATTGACCATATATGTTTGAGTTAATGTCTGGAGTCTCTATTCCATGCCACTGGTCTGTGGGTCTGTTCTTGTGCCAGTACTAAATTGTCTGGCTTTGTAGTAGAGCTTGAAGTTGGGGAGCAAGATCCCCCCGACTTTATTCTTCCTTCTCAGGATTGCCTTGCCTATTCGGGGTCTTTGGTGTATCCATATGAATTTTAGAACTATTTGTTCCAGTTTGTTGAATGCTGTTAGTAATTTGATAGGGATTGCATCAAATCTGTATATTGCTTTGGGCAGGATGGCCATTTTGATGATATTAATTCTTCCTAGCCAAGAGCATGGGATAAGTTTCCATTTGTTAGTGTCCTCTTTAATTTCTCTTAAGAGTGTCTTATAGTTTTCAGGGTATAGGGCTTTCACTTCCTTAGTTAAATTTATTCCTAGGTATTTTATTCTTTTTGATGCCATTGTGAATGGAATTGTTTTCCTGATTTCTCTTTCTATTAGTTCATTGTTAGTCATAGGAACTATGACTAACAATGTTAGTCATTGTTTATCATAGGAAAGCCACAGATTTCTGTGTGTTAATTTTGTATCCTGCAACTTGGCTGAATTCCGATATTAGTTCTAGTAGTTTTGGGGTGGAGTCTTTAGGGTTTTTTATGTACAATATCATGATGTCTGCAAATAGTGACAGTTTGACTTCTTCTTTACCAGTCTGGATTCCTTTTGTTTCTTTGTTTTGTCTAATTGCCATGGCTAGAACCTCCAGTACTATGTTGAATAACAGTGGGGAGAGTGGGCATCCCTGTTCCCCATCTCAGAGGAAAAGCTTTCAGCTTCTTGCTGTTCAGTATGATGTTGGCTGTGGGTTTATCATATATGGCCTTTATTATGTCGAGGTACCTGCCCTCCATACACATTTTATTAAGAGTTTTTATCATGAATGGTTGTTGAACTTTGTCGAATGCTTTTTCAGTGTCTATGGAGATGATTGTGTGGTTTTTGTCCTTTTTGTTGATGTGGTGGATGATGTTGATGGATTTTCAAATGTTGTACCATCCTTGCATCACTGAGATGCAAGGTCATGGTATTTGATCCTCTTGATGTATTTTTGAATTCAGTTTGCTAATATTTTGTTGAGTATTTTGGCATGTATGTTCATCAGGGATATTGGTCTGTTATTTTCTTTTTTGGTGGGGTCTTTGCCTGTTTTTGGTATTAGGGTGATGCTGGCTTCATAGAATGAATTTTGGAGTATTCCCTCCTCCTCTATTTTTTGGAAAACTTTAAGGAGAATGGGTATTATGTCTTTTCTGTATGTCTGATAAAATTCCATGGTAAATCCTTCTGGCCCCAGGGGTTTTGCTCTTGGGTAGTTTTTTTATTTGCTCTTGGGTAGTTTTTGATTACCGCTTCACTTTCGTTGCTGGTAATTGGTCTCTTTAGATTTTCTGTTTCTTCCTTGGTCAGTTTTGGAAGGTTGTATTTTTCTAGGAAGTTCTCCATTTCTTCTAGGTTTTCCAGCTTGTTAGCATATAGGTTTTCATAGTATTCTCTAATAATTTTTTTTATTTCTGTGGGGTCCATAGTGATTTTCCATTCTCATTTCTGATTCTGTTGATGTGTTTTGATTCTCTTTTTCTCTTAATAAGTCTAGCTAGAGGCTTATCTATTTTGTTTATTTTCTCAAAGAACCAGCCTTGCTTTCATTGATTTTTCTATTGTTTTATTCTTCTCAATTTTATTTATTTCTTCTCTGATCTTTATTATGTCCCTCCTTATGCTTACGGTATACCTCATTTGTTCTTTTTCCAATTTCGGTAACTGTGACTTAGACTATTCATTTGGGATTGTTCTTCCTTCTTTACATATGCCTGGATTGCTATATACTTTCCTCTTAAAACTGCTTTTGCTGTGTCCCACAGAAGTTGGGGTTTTGTGTTGTTGTTGTCATTTGTTTCCATATGTTGCTTGATCTCTATTTTAATTTGGTCATTGATCCATTGATTATTTAAGAGCATATTGTTAAGCCTCCATGTGTTTGTGAGCCTTTTTGTTTTCTTTGTACAATTTATTTCTAGTTTTTTTTTTCGAGAAGATAACTTTTACTTTCTTTATTGCATATTTTCGTATTGCTGAATTTCTTTTTTTTTTTTGAGAGGGCATCTCTCATATTCATTGATCAAATGGTTGTTAACAACAATAAAATTCTGTATAGGGGAGTCAATGCTCAATGCACAATCATTAATCCACCCCAAGCCTAATTTTCGTCAGTCTCCAATCTTCTGAAGCATAACGAACAAGTTCTTACATGGTGAACAAATTCTTACATAGTGAATAAGTTCTTACATGGTGAACAGTACAAGGGCATTCATCACAGAAACTTTCGGTTTTGATCACGCATTATGAACTATAAACAATCAGGTCAAATATGAATATTTGTTTGATATTTATACTTGATTTATACGGGGATCCCACATTTATCCCTTTATCATTATTATTTTTTTAAATAAAATGCTGAGTGGTAGGTAGATGCAAGATAAAGGTAGAAAACATAGTTTAGTGTTGTAAGAGAGCAAATGTAGATGGTCAGGTGTGTGCCTGTAGACTATGTATTAATCCAAGCTAGACAAGGGCAATAAAACATCCACGGATGGAGAAGATTTCTCTCAAAACAGGGGGGGTGAGGTTCTAAGCCTCACCTCTGTTGATCCCCAGTTTCTCACCTGATGGCCCCCTTGCGACTGTGCCTGTCTTAGGTTGTTCCTCCCTTGAGGAATCTTACCCGTCTCTGGCTAACCAGTCATCTTCCAGGACCATACAGGGAAATATAAAGTTGGTAAGTGAGAGAGAGGCCATATTGTTTGAAAAGGTTAGCTTTTTACTTCTTTGCAGATTTATGCCCTGTGGCTTCTATGCCCAGCATTTGTCTTGAGGTATCTTTACCACTTGGAGGAATTATGATACTCGGTAAATTCTATATGAGGCATGAATTCTGTTTAAGGGTTGTAATTAGGAAGGAAGAAGAAAAGCTATAGAAGTAGCAGGTGGAAGAAAACAGGGGAAGATTGATTATTCCTTTGACATATCTTCTTGTAGAGTAACTTAAGCATGTATAGGTTTTAAGCTGCTAATTAAATTGCGTACACACATTAACATAATAGGAATACAGTTACATAACCAAAGCAGATCTATAATTACCAGCCATCTCCAGTGAAACCAAGAAAACCAGTTAGGCATCCTAGACATTTGTGAAAATTTATCTATGATATGATGAACATTGTCCAACTGTACTTGAACAGTCTGAGAGAAATCAGACAAATTAAAACAACCCATTCCTGGGAACTGTTCACATCCCTTATGTTCTTTTAACAGTAGATAGTCTGTAGTTGTAAGATTTTGGAGCGCTACAACTTGCACTTCTCCTAATTCTTGGTTGAGTTCCAACAGTATAGATCCAGTCAACTTTGTTGTTTTACTGTATGTACAGGCCAGCTTAGATATCTCCTTCTTCATTCCAATGGCAAGTCCAGGAACCAGTGGGATGAATGCAGCTACAGCTGTAGCAGCACCTGGATCTTTGTTGAGGTTTTTTGATGATCATCTTCTGGTATGAGTCTTCCAGAGAGTGCTGATGTTGGAAGTTCTTCTTCATATCATATCTTAGTTCATTTTCTGGGTAGCGAAATTTGGCTTTGATCCTCTGTATAAACACAAACAGATCCTTTGCCCACACTTTGATATGCCCTTTATACTATTGCGTAGAATTCATTGGAGGTCACCACACAGGAACTGCTTTTTTTTTTTAAGAGAAAGGAATATTATCAGAAAAATGTACCTCCATAGCCGATCATCTGACACCCTTTAAGTGATCAAAATTAAGGATATTTAAAGCATGCATTAATCATTGATTTACAGTTAGTTTTATCCTATCAGGGAGTAATCCCCCTTTTCTTTTTTTTGTTATCATTAATCTACATTTACATGAAGAATATTATGTTTACTAGGCTCTCCCCTATACCAGGTCCCCCCTATAAACCCCTTTACAGTCACTGTCCATCAGCATAGCAAAATGTTGTAGAATCACTACTTGTCTTCTCTGTGTTATACAGCCCTCCCCTTTCTCCGACCCCCCCATTATGCATGCTAATCTTAATACCCCCCTTCTACTTACCCCCCTTATCCCTCCCCACCCACCCTTCCTCCCCAGTCCCTTTCCCTTTGGTACCTGTTAGTCCATTCTTGGGTTCTGTGATTCTGCTGCTGTTTTGTTCCTTCAGTTTTTCCTTTGGTCTTATACTCCACATATGAGTGATATCATTTGGTATTTATTTCTCTTTCTCCGCTTGGCTTATTTCACTGAGCGTAATACCCTCCAGCTCCATCCATTTTGCTGCAAATGGTAGGATTTGCCCTCTTCTTATGGCTGAGTAGTATTCCATTGTGTATATGTACCACATCTTCTTTATCCATTCATCTATGGATGGACATTTAGGTTGCTTCCAAATCTTGGCTATTGTAAATAGTGCTGTGATAAGCATAGGGGTGCATCTGTCTTTCTCAAACTTGATTTCTGTGTTCTTAGGGTAAATTCCTAGGAGTGGAATTCCTGGGTCAAATGGTAAGTCTGTTTTGAGCATTTTGATGAACCACCATACTGCTTTCCACAATGGGTGAACTAATTTACATTCCCACCAGCAGTGTAGGAGGGTTCCGATTTCTCCACAGCCTCGCCAACATTTGTTGTTGTTTGTCTTTTGGATGGCAGCTATCCTTACTGGTGTGAGGTGATACCTCATTGTAGTTTTAATTTGCATTTCTCTGATAATTAGCGATGTGGAGCATCTTTTCATGTGTCTGTTGGCCATCTGTATTTCTTTTTTGGAGAACTGTCTGTTCAGTTCCTGTGCCCATTTTTTAATTGGGTTATTTGTTTTTTGTTTGTTGAGGCATGTGAGCTCTTTATATATTTTGGACGTCAAGCCTTTATCGGATCTGTCATTTACAAATATATTCTCCCATACTGTAGGGTTCCTTTTTGTTCTATTGATGGTGTCTTTTGCTGTACAGAAGTTTTTCAGCTTGATATAGTCCCACTTGTTCATTTTTGGTGTTGTTTTCGTTGCCCGGGGAGATATGTTCAAGAAGAGGTCACTCATGTTTATGTCTAAGAGGTTTTTGCCTATGTTTTTTTCCAAGAGTTTAATGGTTTCATGACTTACATTCAGGTCTTTGATCCATTTTGAGTTTACTTTTGTATATGAGGTTAGACAAAGGTCCAGTTTTATTCTCCTACATGTAGCTGTCCAGTTTTGCCAGCACCATCTGTTGAAGAGACTGTCATTTCGCCATTGTATGTCCATGGCTCCTTTATCAAATATTAATTGACCATATATGTCTGGGTTAATGTCTGGAGTCTCTAGTCTATTCCACTGGTCTGTGTCTCTGTTCTTGTGCCAATACCAAATTGTCTTGATTACTATGGCTTTATAGTAGAGCTTGAAGTTGAGGAGTGAGGTCCCCCCTACTTTATTCTTCTTTTTCAGGATTGCTTTGGCTATTCGGGGTCTTTGGTGTTTCCATATGAATTTTTGAATTATTTGTTCCACTTCCTTGAAGAATGTTGCTGGTAGTTTGATAGGGATTGCATCAAATCTGTATATTGCTTTGGGCAGGATGGCCATTTTGACGATATTAATTCTTCCTAGCCACGAGCATGGGATGAGTTTCCATTTGTTACTGTCCCCTTTAATTTCTCTTAAGAGTGACTTGTAGTTTTCAGAGTATATGTCTTTCACTTCTTTGGTTAGGTTTATTCCTAGTTATTTTATTCTTTTTGATGCAATTGTGAATGGAGTTGTTTTCCTGATTTCTCTTTCTGTTGGTTCATTGTTTGTGTATAGGAAAGCCACAGATTTCCGTGTGTTAATTTTGTATCCTGCAACTTTGCTGTATTCCGATATCAGTTCTAGTAGTTTTGGGGTGGAGTCTTTAGGGTTTTTTATGTACAATATCATGTCATCTGCAAATAGTGACAGTTTAACTTCTTCTTTACCAATCTGGATTCTTGTATTTCTTTTTTTGTCTGATTGCCGTGGCTAGGACCTCCAGTACTATGTTAAATAACAGTGGGGAGAGTGGGCATCCCTGTCTAGTTCCCAATCTCAGAGGAAAAGCCTTCAGCTTCTCGCTGTTCAGTATAATATTGGCTGTGGGTTTATCATAAATGGCCTTTATTATGTCGAGGTACTTGCCTTCTATTCCCATTTTGCTGAGAGTTTTTATCATGAATGGATGTTAAATTTTGTCAAATGCTTTTTCAGCATCTATAGAGATGATCATGTGGCTTTTGTCTTTCTTTTTGTTTATGTGGTGGATGATGTTGATGGATTTTCGAATGTTGTACCATCCTTGCATCCCTGGGATGAATCCCACTTGGTCATGGTGTACGATCCTTTTGATGTATTTTTGAGTTCGGTTTGCTAATATTTTGTTGAGTATTTTTGCATGTACGTTTATCAAGGATATTGGTCTGTAGTTTTCTTTTTTGGTGGGGTCTTTGGCTGTTTTTGGTATTAGGGCGATGTTGGCTTTATAGAATGAGTTTGGGAGTATTCCCTCCTCTTCCATTTTTTTGGAAAACTTTAAGGAGAATGGGTATTATATCTTCCCTGTATGTCTGATAAAATTCCGAGGTGAATCCATCTGGCCTGGGGGTTTTGTTCTTTGGTAGTTTTTTGATTACCACTTCAATTTCGTTGCTGGTAATTGGTCTGTTTAGATTTTCTGTTTCCTTCTGGGTCAGTCTTGGAAGGTTGTATTTTTCTAGGAAGTTGTCCATTTCTCCTAGGTTTCCCAGCTTGTTAGCATATAGGTTTTCATAGTACTCTCTAATAATTCTTTGTATTTTTTTGGGGTCCGTCGTGATTTTTCCTTTCTTGTTTCTGATTTTGTTGATTTGTGTTGACTCTCTTTTCCTCTTAATAAGTCTGGCTAGATGCTTATCTATTTTGTTTATTTTCTCAAAGAACCAGCTCTTGGTTTCATTGATTTTTGCTATTGTTTTATTCTTCTCAATTTTATTTATTTCTTCTCTGATCTTTATTATGTCCCTCCTTCTGCTGACCTTAGGCCTCATTTGTTCTTCTTTTTCCAATTTCGATAATTGTGACATTAGACCATTCATTTGGGATTGTTCTTCCTTCTTTAAATATGCCTGGATTGCTATATACTTTCCTCTTAAGACCGCTTTTGCTGCACCCCATAGAAGTTGGGGCTTTGTGCTGTTGTTGTCATTTGTTTCCATATATTGCTGAATCTCCATTTTAATTTGGTCATTGATCCTTTGATTATTTAAGAGCATATTGTTAAGCCTCCATGTGTTTGTGAGCCTTTTTGCTTTCTTTGTACAGTTTATTTCTGGTTTTATACCTTTGTGGTCTGAAAAGTTGGTTGGTAGGATTTCAATCTTTTGGAATTTACTGAGGTTCTTTTTGTGGCCTAGTATGTAGTCTCTTCTGGAGAATGTTCCATGTGCACTTGAGAAGAATGTGTGTCCTGTTTCTTTTGGATGTAGAGTTCTGTAGATGTCTATTAGGTCCATCTGTCCTAGTGTGTTGTTCAGTGCCTCTGTGTCCTTACTTATTTTCTGTCTTATGGATCTGTCCTTTGGAGTGAGTGGTGTGTTGAAGTCTCCTAGAATGAATGCATTGCATTCTATTTCCTCCTTTAGTTCTGTTAGTATTTGTTTCAGATATGTTGGTGCTCCTGTATTGTGTGCATATATATTTATAATGGTTATATCCTCTTGTTGGACTGAGCCCTTTATCATTATGTAATGTCCTTCTTTATCTTTTGTTACTTTATTTTGAAGTCTGTTTTGTCTGATACTAGAATTGCAACACATGCTTTTTTCTCTTTGTTGTTTGCATGAAATATGTTTTTCCATCCCTTGGCTTTAAGTCTGTGCATATTTTTGGGTTTAAGGTGAGTCTCTTGTAAGCAGCATATGGATGGATCCTGCTTTTTTATCCATTCTATTTCCCTGTGTCTTTTGATTGGTGCATTCAGTCCATTTTCATTTAGGGTGATTATTGAAAGGTATGTACTTATTGCCATTGCAGGCTTTACGTTTGTGGTTACCAAAGGTTCAGGGTTAGCTTCTTTACTATCTTACTGTCTAACTTAACTTGCTTGTTGAGCTATTATAAGCATGGTCTGATGATTCTTTATTTCTCTCCCTTCTTATTCCTCCTCCTCCCTTCTTCATATGTTGGGTGTTTTGTTCTGTGCTCTTTTTAGGAGTGCTCCCATCTAGAGTAGTCCCTGTAAGATGCCCTGTAGAGGTGGTTTGTGGGAGGCAAATTCCCTCAACTTTTGCCTGTCTGGGAATTGTTTAATCCCTCCTTCATATTTAAATGATAATCGTGCTGAATACAGTAGTCTTGGTTCGAGGCCCTTCTGTTTCATTGCATTAAGTATATCATGCCATTCTCTTCTGGCCTGTAGGGTTTCTGTTGAGAAGTCTGATGATAGCCTGATGGGTTTTCCTTTGTAGGTAACCTTTTTTTTCTCTCTGGCTGCCTTTAATACTTTGTCCTTGTCTTTGATCTTTGCCATTTTAATTATTATGTGTCTTGGTGTTATCCTCCTTGGATCCCTTGTCATGGGAGTTCTGTGTACCTCTGTGGTCTGAGAGGCCATTTCCTCCCCTAGTTTGGGGAAGTTTTCAGCAATTATTTCTTCAAAGACACTTTCTGTCCCTTTGTCTCTCTCTTCTTCTTCTGGTACCCCTATAATGCGGACATTGTTCTGTTTCAATTGGTCTCTCAGCTCTCTTAGAATTCTTTCATTCCTGGACATCCTTTTATCTCTCTCTGTATCAGCTTCTCTGTGTTCCTGTTCTGTTTTCTAGTTCATTAATGGTCTCTTGTATCTCGTCCATTCTGTTTTGAAGTCCTTCCAGAGCTTGTTTTATTTCTGTATTCTCCTTCCTTAGTTCTTGCATATTTCTCTGCAAGTCCATCAGGATGGTTATGACTTTTGTTTTGAATTCTTTTTCATGTAGACTAGTTAAATCTATCTTCCCAGTTTCCTTCTCAGGGGAAGATGTAGCAGATGCCAAAGCTGTCTGGGTTAGTCTTGTCTGGATCATATTTTTTTGCCTTTTCATGTTGATAGGTGCTGTTGACTGTCAGCTGGGGGGGCCAAACTTTCCACTTGCTACTGGCATTTCTTTACTGGGACAACTGCGACCACTAGTGGCTTGTGTTGGGTAATTGCGTGTAGACTGGGTCTTTGTGTCTTGCCTGACCGGTATGGAGGAAGCTCCCTTTCTGAGGGCGTGGCCTGCCTTAGACTGCTTCTCTCCTTTTGCCTCGCCCTGGTGGGGTAATGGATGGGGGACTGTTTGGCTGTTAACCTCTGTGAGGGATCTCAGAGCTGTTACCCAGGGGGTTAGTGTGCCCGGTTTTCCTTGTAATTTCCAGCTACTGGACTGTGACCTGTGTTGTTTCCGTCCAGCTGTTGCATCCCTGTCCCTTTAAGACTTTCAAAAGCACTCACTTTTTTTGTCACAGGGGCATCAGCTTCAGGACCTGCTCAGAGGTCTTGCTGCCCTGCTTCCCTAGTTTCCAGCCCTCCACGCATGCACTGTGTCTGCGCTCTGGTGCAGATGGCTGGGGCTGGGTGTTAAGCTGTCCTGGGCTGCCTCTCCCTCCCTGCTCCGACACCTCTCCTCCTGCTGGGAGCTGGGGGGAGGCGTGCTTGGGTCCCACCAGGCTGGGGCTTGTATCTTACCCCTTTCACCAGGCGCTGGGCTCTCACACGTGTGGATGTAGTCTGGCTGTTTTCCTGTGTCTTCTGGTCTCTCTTTTAGGATTAGTTGTATTTGTTGTATTTTCAAAAATATATGTTTTTAGGAGGAGATTCCCACTGTCCTACTCATGCCGCCATGTTGGCTCCGCCTCAATTTATTTCTAGTTTTATACATTTGTGGTCCAAGAAGTTGGTTGGTAGAATTTCAATCTTTTTGAATTTACTGAGGCTCTTTGTGTGGCCTAGTATGTGGTCTATTCTGGAATATGTTCCATGTGCACTTGAGAAGAATGTGTATCCTGCTGCTTTTGGGTGTAGAGTTCTGTAGATGTCTACTAGGTCCATCTGTCGTAGTGTGTTGTTCAGTGCCTCTGTGTCCTTACTTATTTTCTGTCTGGTGGATCTGTCCTTTGGAGTGAGTGGTGTGTTGAAGCCTCCCAGAATGAATGCATTGCATTCTATTTCCTCCTTTAGTTCTGTTAGTATTTGTTTCAGATATGTTGGTGCTCCTGTATTGTGTGCATATATATTTATAATGGTTATATCCTCTTGTTGGACTGACCCCTTTATCATTTGTAATGTCCTTCTTTATCTCTTATTACTTTCCTTGTTTTGAAGTCTATTTTGTCTGATACTAGTACTGCAACACCTGCTTTTTTCTCCTTGTTGTTTGCGTGAAATATGTTTTTCCATCCCTTGACTTTTAGTCAGTGCATGTCTTTGGGTTTCAGGTGAGTCTCTTGTAAGCAGTATATAGATGGTTGTTGCATTTTTATCCACTCTATCACTCTGTGTCTTTTGATTGGTGCATTCAGTCCATTTAAATTTAGGGTGATATTGAAAGATACGTACTTATTGCCATTGCCGGCTTTAGATTCGTGGTTACCCAAGGTTCAAAGTTAGCTTCTTTACTATCTTACTGTCTAACTTAACTCACTTACTGAGCTATTATAAACACACTCTGATGATTCTTTATTTGTCTCCCTTCTTATTCGTCCTCCTCCATTCTTTATATGTTAGGTGTTTTATTTTGTGCTCTTTTGTGTTTTCTTTGACTGCTTTTGATTTTATTTTCTGCCTTTAGTTAGTATTTGGTTGGTCTGCTTTCTTTGCTGTGATTTTGTTTTCTCTGGTAACATCTGTTTAGTCTTAGGAGTGCTTCCATCTAGAGCAGTCCCTCTAAAATACCCTGTAGAGGTGGTTTGTGGGAGGCAAATTCCCTCAACTTTTGCTTGTCTGGGACTTGTTTAATCCCTCCTTCATATTTAAATGATAATCGTGCTTGATATATTATTCTTGGTTCAAGGCCCTTCTGTTTCATTGCATTAAATATATCATGCCTTTCTCTTGTGTCCTGTAAGGTTTCTGTTGAGAAGTCTGATGATAACCTGATGATTTTCCTTTGTAGGTGCCCTTTTTTCTCTCTCTGGCTGCCTTTAATCCTCTGTCCTTGTCCTTGATCTTTGCCATTTTAATTATTATGTGTCTTGGTGTTGTCCTCCTTGGGTCCCTTCTGTTGGAAGTTCTGTGTGCTTCCGTGGTCTGAACGAGTATTTCCTTCCCCCAGTTTGGGGAAGTTTTCAGCAATTATTTCTTCAAATACACTTTCTATCCCTTTCTCTCTCTTCTTCTTCTGGTACCCCTATAATGTGGATATTGTTCCTTTTGCATTGGTCACACAATTCTCTTAATATTGTTTCATTCCTGGTGATTGTTTTATCTCTCTCTGCCTCAGCTTCTCTGCATTCCTGTTCTCTGATTTCTATTCCATTAATGGCCTCTTGCACCTCGTCCATTCTGTTTTTAAGTCCTTCCAGAGATTGTTTTATTTCTGTATTCTCTCTCCCAACTTCATCCGTTAGCTCTTGCATTTTTCTCTGAAGCTCCATCAGTGTGGTTATGACCTTTATTTTGAATTCTTTTTCAGGACTGTTGGTTAAATCTATCTCCTCAGGTTCCTTCTCAGGGGATGTCTGTGTGATTCTTGTCTGGATCAAATTCTTCTACCTTTTCATGGTGATTGAGGTAGTCATGGGCAGTTGATGTGTGTGTCAGCTGGGAGAACAAAGTCCCTTCCTGCTTGCTCGTCACCTTCCTCTCCTGAGAGAACAGTGACCCCTAGCGGCTAGTGCTAGGCAGCTGCACGCCAACGGGGTCTCTGAGTCAGGCCCTGGCTGCTGCAGAGGAATCTCTGTGTGGCTGCTGTGGGCGTGGCCGGTCTCAGGCTGCTGCTCTGCTATAGTGGGACTGCACTGGAGGGGGAACAGGCGGGAGGTTGTTTATTGCCATGAGGGGCCTCAGAGGTGCACTGCAGCCCAGGGGTTTAGGGCATCTGGAGTTCCCCAGTATTCCCAGCTTCTGGGCTGAGTGTGCAGAGACGCTTTCATCCAGCTGTGAGGTTCCTGTCCCTTTAGGACTTTCAAAAAGCACTCACTTTTCTTTTGTCACAGGGGCACCGGCTGTGGGAATCCACTTGCAGGTTTTACTGTTCCATTTCCCTAGTATCCAGCGCACCATGCACTGTGTGTCTGTGCTCCCAGTGTGGATGACTAGGGCTGGGTATTTAGCAGTCCTGGGTTCCCACTCCCTCCCCACTCTGACTCCTCTCCTCTCACTGGGGAGCTGGGGTGGGGAACACACTCGGGTCCAGCTGGGCCACGGCTGGTATGTTACCCCCTTCGTGAGGCGCTGGGTTCTCACAGATGTAGATGTAGCCTGGCTATTGTACTGTATCTTCTGGTCTCTCTTTTAGGAATAGTTAAATTTGCTGTATTTTCAAGAATATATATGGTTTTGGGATGAGATTTCCTCTGCCCTACTCACATGGCCATCTTGGCTCCTCCTGGTGTGTGTTATTTTTGTGGTTCTTTAAACATTGTTGAACTTTGATATGGGATGTGGTTCAGTTAGTTGGAAATATGTTGATCCTTTTAAGGCTTGCTTTTAAAGTTTGGCTCAACCAGAGTTGTGTTCAGTTAAGGGGTAATTTGATCCCACCCGTGAGGCAAAATACTTCTGAGTATTCTACCTGATACCCAATGGATTATGAAGCTTTCCATTCTAGGGTAGTGAGCAGGAATTATTCCTGGCTCTGTGTGTGCCCCAAGAGTTAGTCCCTCTAATGCCTCTGGGTGTTTTTTATATTGTCTTGGGTGGTTTTATCACATGCGTGTGATGATCTGTACTCTGCTGAGGACTTGGACATCCTTGCAGATCTACAGAGTGTATTTGTGCAGCTCCCTCTTCTCCAGGACCCTGCCCTACAAACTCCATCTTCCTTGGCCTCCCTGGGCACTCAGCTGTGTCTGTACAACTTAGGGGGACTGCCAGCCTGAGTCTAAATTCCACCTCCTGCACTGAAGCCTGGCAACTCTGTAGGCAGTAATGTGGGGCGATCACCAGGCTCATCTCACTTGTTTCCTTTGTCTCACAGATCACTGTCCTTTATTACCTGATGTTCAATGTCTTGAAAACAGTTGTCTTATATATTTTTGTTTGTTTTATTTACTTGTTTCAGGCAGAAGCATATATCCAATTCCTGTTATTCCATCTTATTTGGAATCAAAAAGCACTCCCTCTTTAAGCATAAAGATTTTTAAATAGCTTATATCCACTTGTCTTATAATATGAAATTTATGGAGTCAAATCCTGCTGTTTGTTCTGTTTAGTGGTGCTTTATATGTTATAGCTGGTATTTTATAACTTTGGATTGTGAACTCATCTTCAATGGGAACTTAATCTGTGGGAATTCTGTGAGGCCTGAGTTTAGGGAACTTGCCTCTGGATCAGCTTTATGTTTGTCTCTCCAATGCTCCTCTTATTGTGTTATCTTTTATTTTTGGTATTCCTGGGTCATAATAGTAATATATATTCAAACATCAAAGGGACATGAGAACAGGCCGTGGTTATTAATTATCAGGGGAGTTATTTTTCCTTGACCTAGAGTCCAGGTCAAATCTCACAAGCTCCCATCTTTCTTTGGACATAAAGGTAAACTTTTTACTGTTCCACCTTTTTCCTGAGTATATAGCACTTAGGGGCCCTACGTTAGTGTCTTGGGGCCCCTAAGACTGCCTCCTACACCTGCTTGAGGTCACAACCCAATCTCCTAGGGCTGTGATATTCACCAAGCACCACTCCCCATGACTGACACAGTGTTATGTGCTGAGCTCTCTGGTTTTCATCTTCTTTCCCTTCAGAGAGCTCAGCTCTATGCTTACAAAATGTCTGTTATCCCGAATTTCTCTATGATTACTTGGTCCTCAATATTGTCAGGAACAGAATATTCCAATTTACTTTTTAATCCACTGTCATCAGATTTCCACCTCCACAATTCCACTGATGCTATTCTTCAAAGACTATCAATGACCAGGAGGCAGTTGCCAAATTCCACAGATGCCGTTTCAGTTAGGATATGTTCCAACTACAAGTGATGAAAGACCTGACTAAACGTGGCTTAAATCACAAAGATGCCTACTTCTTCTAAGATAAGTGGTCAGTTTGACAACTCAATTCCATTAAGGTCCTGGGTTTTTTTCTGTCCTTCCTCTTTGCCATCCTTAGTTATAATGTCAATGATTTTTTATCTCATTGTCACATCATGGCTGCCTCCCATAACTATCTACATAGCACAAGGTGGCAAGCAAGAAAAGGACTTCTTTCCTCTTGAGCCTTATCTCTTACCAAGTAGGAAATCTTTCCAGAAGTTCCAAGAAGTTGACCCTTTCACCCCTCTGGCGAGAGCTGTCACATGCTATCCTTAGAGCCATTGCTGGTGAAGGAGAATGGAGTCATCCCTGTAACTGGAAACATTGCTGTTGAAACAGCAAAGGGGTTTTGTTGACTAGGAATATGAGTTGTTAAAATGCAGAAGGCAAGGCCTCTGCCCTGGAGGTGCATGTTATCTGGGGGAGGCAAAAGAAAGGCAAAAGGATACAACAAAGACAAATTTCATAATCACACAAACTTGGGTGTGCAAAAATGTGTTTTCTATTTGTCTACACCCATGCCTAATTTCTACGCTAAACTCCCATTCTGCCACACACAGGAAATTTAATCTATTACATCATGTAAGCTTCGTCAGGAGTAGGCAGCCAACTGTGTCTGCCACAGGTATCTTCTCTGCTCATAATGTATAGGATGGTATAGAACAAAACTGATTTGGAACAGGCTCTTTCTTCTCAAAGACATTTTACATTGCTGCCCATATGGTCTTAAAACATAATCCTCCTTTGTTCAAACAGGCCCCCAAATTACAGAGTGATGGTGAATCATACTCTCTCCCTTTAAAGAAAGTGGTCCACCTGGTTTGTTTCCTAGTTTGTTTATTTGAATGAGTATCAGAGCCTAGTATCAACTCTAGAGTGGAGAGTGACAAGAGAAAAATCTTGAATTTGACTTACTGTAAATCTGTAGCAGAGAAAAATGATGCAGATGAGTTTATTTGGAAGTGACTAGATGAAATGTCCTATATTGGGGCAGAATGGAGGCAAGAGAAGGGGTGCAGGTAGAGGTGAAGTCTGGGTGTAGACAAATAGATGATTTACATTCTTGCATGCCTGAGCTGTGACTCTGAATGTGTATCTCCTACATCTGTTTATGTTTCTGTTGCTTCTAACAGACAACATGTACCTCAAGAGCAGGGATCTCGCTTTATGAATTTCTTCAACATCTTTTCCTTCCCTTTCTCCTTTCTTAATGCCTAGCACAAGACCTCCAACATAGTAGGTGCTCTATGAAAACATTCATTTAATAAAAGATTGAATGAATAAAGGAGAAAATGAGGTTACTGCAATAGGAGGAAACCCAACAGATTTTTCAAGCAAACCTAATTAACTGTATTCTGATTAAGGAAAGAAACATAGGAATACATGCGTGCATACACACATACATGCACATACACACACCACACACACGGAGTGAGAGAGACCTGCAGGCAGCAGAGCTATGATCACTAAGAGGAGACAACCTAATCAGAGAGCCAGACGGGGCCCCACCTGACTCCAACTGCAGCTGTGGGAAAAAAAGGACTAGAAGGTTCAGCGGGCGCAGTCTCCCCTTCTCTTGCAGCCCTAGTCTCCCCACTTTTGCCCCCCTTCACAGCTCTGTGAGGAGGTTTGGAAGCTCTGGGGAGGGGAGGCAGAGAGTTGGGCTTTCCAGAAGGAGGCAGGATGGTGTGAGCTCCAACGCCCTGCAATTGCTGGAGCAACCGTGGCGACACTTGAGTTATTCACAAAGGCTGGAATTCAAATGAGGCTGGCACTGCTCCAAGTCGCAGTAGCTTAGGAGGAGAGAGAAAGGCGCATTAACTATTCATCAAGATCTTAGCATTGCCTGGGCTCTAAGGTTCTCCCTCTGCATCCCTCCCTCTGTCACTGATTGTTGAGGGAAGGCGGGGGGGGGGGGGGGGGGGGTGCTCCTCCTGAAGCACTTCAGCTGTCAGTCTGTGTGCTGGAGGTGGGGGTGGGTGGCTGAAGTTAGGCAGATTTGTCTCATCACATGATGGGGGACCTGTATCATGTGATGATTCCGGTGATGTTGGAGGCAGCATGTGACTCCCAGGGCTACGTGGGCTCAAAAACAATTTAAATACAAAAACACAAGCAGGTTCCCCTCCTCTCCTTTGCCTTTTGGTCTGGCTCTCCCTACCTTTGGGCCAGTGCCCGAGTGAATGGAAAACCTGTCGTCTTGCAGCCACTAACACCGGGTACCTGGAGACCAGGCCCCTCGGCTGGGGGTCCCCCAGGAGCTGTGCCCCATCATTCTGCAGCCCACTGACTCCCAGCCTGGTAAGTTACTGAACACTTTGAGCAATTATTTGTGAAGCTGACCTAGACTGCCTCATTAGCATGCACAGGACACCATCGTTGAGCACGCTGGAAGGAAAGTGCCTGCCGGCTCTGGGGAGCTGCAGCCCTGGGGCTGGGCAAACCTACGCAGCCTTCCTGGGGAGCAGAGCTGTGCTGGCTATGCAGTGCTGGAGGGGAAGGAGCTTCCCATCTCTCTTCTCTCTCGGTTTTTCCAGCCAGCCTCTCTCCCGTCTTCTCTCTCCTGCCAGTCTTGCTCCTCTGGGTCTCTACTCGGTCTCTTCCCTCCCACCTCCCTCTCCACTCCCTCTTATTTGCTCTTTTTATTCATCCCCACTTTCTGTCTGTCTCTCCCACTGTTTCTCTTAGGAGTTCTCCCATCACCTTTTAAAATTAATATTTTGGACACCCAGGTTTTATGTTCTTTCTGTTCAGAATCCAGAAGCCTAGCTTCTGAGGACTTAGGGATTAGAAATATACTAAGGTGTTTTTCTCACTTAAGTCAAGGTCGAAGGCCCAATTCTTCCTGTCATGTACGTATTGCGTGCAAGTATGTGTTGAGAGTGATTAATGTATTTCTTGGGGCCATTAGAGCTGTTTCCTGGATGGATATTTGTTGGCTCCAGATCCCAGCTCAGCTAAGGGATCATTGAGTGATAGAAGGGGCAGTTACAGCAGTCAGGAGACAATGCTGCCAGACCCCAAGTGTCTGACTCTTTGTGGGAGAAATCAAGTCGTAAAGCGGAAGCTGAAATCCAGTGCTCAATGCTTAGGGGGTCACTTAGATGTCACTAGGCATCTCCAAGAGCTGGCTTAGAGTTTGAAGCCACACCTTTGCAGAAGGAGGCAAGCTCTGGCTGAGAGAGTAGCCATGGGGAAGATAAATGTTTTATCTTGGCGGTGTCAATAGCCACATAGGAAGGAGATGTTGGCTGTGTCAGAAACTTCTGGCTCATTGTTATTTAGGTATATCAACATCCGTTCAGCAAGAAACAGTAATTAGCACAGTCTACCCCACAACTCAACTAGTACATGCTATTTTGATGCCCATTTTGGAGATGGGGAAAGGGAGGCACAAGGCAGTTACATCACTCAGCTAGTCAGTGATAGAGTTGGATTTGAACCCAGGCCTCTTTTCTCCAGAGCCTGCATAGTTAATCACTGATAAACCACCTCAAAATATATCTATCCGCATCACTGTGTGACAGGTAGCATGAAAGGTTTGGGACTACATTTGTGAACAAGACAGAGACATCCAGTTCTCATGGAGCTTATGGTTCAGTGGAGAAGGTGGCTATTAAACATATCCTCACACAAGGCAATGTATTATTTCAAACTGGAATATTAGTTAAGGAGAAAAGTAGGGTACCGTGAGAATATACAACCAGAAACATCAGTTAGGGGGCAAAGGGGAAGAGCTGGTCAAAGGCACCCCCTCTACTGATGTAACATTTAAGTTGGAACCTGAAAGAGGAGCAGAAGCCAGGCAGGGGAAGAGCCAGGAAGACCATTCCAAACAGAAGGGCTAGCGTCTAGGAAGGCCCTGTGGTGGGAAAGGGCCAACGCCGCTGGAGGGGCAGCAAGAGCCCTGACGGTCTGAGCACACTAGGAGATGAGGCCATCCAGATTGTGTGGCTCTCCATAGGCCTTGCTCAAGTGATTGGGTTCCATCGATCGATGAAAAACTGTTAAAGCATTTTAGGTGGGGAAGTAGCATAACTGGACCAGCAAGACGAAAAGACTTCTTCAAGAGGTATATCAGTTTTCTGCTACATTACAAAATACCCCAAAACCTAGTGGCTTAAAGCAACAATCATTTATAGCTCATTACACTGTAACTGGCAGTCACAGCTGAGATCACACAGTACTTCTGTTCTTGCCTGGGTTTACTCAGGCAGCTAGTCAGCCAGCAGGCTGGCGGCAGGTAGTTAATCTTACATGATCTCATTCATATGTCTGCTGATTGGCAAGGGCAATTGAAATTGACTGGGCCATGTGCCTCTATATCTAGTGAACTAGCCCGGCCTTCTTCTAATGATGGCTGGGTTCCAAAAGCAGTGAGAGAGGGTGAGCCCCCCCTTGCACAAGCACTTGTCAAAAAGCATGTACTTGCATCATGTTTGCTAATGTTTGATTGACCTAAACAAGTTATGTGATCAAGCTCAGATTCAAGGGATGGAAAAATATACCCCTTGGCCAGAGGAGCTACAAAATGTGTCTTTGTGTTTCCAGCCTACTACGTGAATTTCAAGTGATAAACTGGATATTGTCTTCCTCTGCTATGGGAGGAACTGAAAGCCAAGAGGAAATTTGGAGTCAATTTTGCTGTGATTGGAGATGAACTTAGACTTGGTCGCATATCAATCTTTGTTTTCTGTTAAGAGCAAGCAGGAGTCTGAGCATCTGTTTTGGACGTGGATTAGAAGGCTATCTAGAATATGGTGTAGGAATGTCCTCTTCTCATAGGGTTATCTGGCAATGATGTGGAATCCTAGAAGACTTTTGAGGTTGGGAGATCATCCACCTATGAAATTTGGACCCTATGGAACTCAGGATGTGTCTAAGTGTTCCAGGCAAGGCAATGGCATGTGCATAGGTCCTGAGGCTAAGAAGTAGGTGGCTTGTTTGGGAAATAGCAATTTGGTTTAATGTAATTGTAGTGGAAATGGAATGGGAGTGGACAGAATAGAAAATGTTTAAGAAACAGAATAAGCCTTGCTGATGGATTTGATAGGAGTTGAAGAAAGGGAACATGTTAAAGAAGACCCCTGGGTCAGTGAAACTGTTTCCTAAAGTGGAAAGACTAGGAGACGATCAGAATATTTTGGGGGTGGGGAGAGGGCAGGAAAAAAATCAAGCATTCTATCAACTGGGTCAAATGTTGCTAAGATGTTGAATAAATTTAGGACAGAAAAGTGTCTGTCTGATTTGGCAATGAAGATAGCTGAAGAATTTGACAAGAGTAATTTTGGTGGAGTGGCAAGGGTAGAAACCAGATTGGAGTAGGTTCAGGAGTGAATGAAGGTAAATAAACTGTGAAAGAGATAATACAAATCAGGGAGTGTTTAGATATAGGTCAGGGTTAGGGGAACTGTCTTGATTTTATGTTTGCTTAAAAAGGTTGGGGGTTGGGGGTGGCCTCTAGGTTATGTAAACTTGGAGTAGTCCAGTTGAAAGGGGGAGAGGGGATCCTAAAGCATTTGACTGAATAGGTGATAGTAGATTTTTAGTTTTTACAGTAAGAAATAATGAGAAAAAAAGATGGCATAAGATACATGAAAGGTTGTAGATTTGGTGCTGAGAGGAGAAGAATTTCCTACCTATCAGCTTTTACTCTCACAATGAAGTATAAAGCAAGGCCATTAGCAAAGAGAAAAGAAGACAAGAAGATGGAAGAGGGGACCATATAAATGTTCATCTTGGAGCAGGAGAAACAGCCCTTATAAAGGAAGAAGTAGGCTTGCTGGACAAAGCAGAGTGCCTGTTAAGAACAGAAAGCATGTATTGGGTAATTTTCTTCAGTATCATTCAAGTGCATGGATTCAAGCACCTGGAGATGGTAGAGTGCCCATCAGGTTGAGGTTTTGCTGGACAAATTCCATAAAAGAGAAAAGGGCAAGGATGTTGAAAGGGTTTACAGGGAAATGATTGTCAAGGTGAGTCACAGAATCTAGGCAGTGGGCAGAATGGAAATGGAACCAGGACGGAATGATGGAGAATGAATTAAGAGGTAGGCTCAGTGGAGCAGAGGTCACAATGGGTGAGAGACTGTGTTCCTGGAGGTGCTCTAGCCCCATCACCACCTGGGAGCTTGTTAGAAAGGCAGAATATCAGGTCCCACCCCAGATCTAAATACAAATCTGCATTTTAACAAGATCCTTGTGATTTACGTACATATTAAAGACTGAGAAGCACTGATGTGGATTGTTTTTTTGGGGAAAAACATAGTGCTACTCTTTCAAAACAGATCTTGATTTAGCAAAAGTTCCTTTTCTTTTGTCCCGGTTTTTATTTTAATTTTTAATATGCAAAATTTCAAACATACATTAAAATTTAGTGAAACCCCGTGTACCATCATTAACTTCAGTAATTTTCAACTCATGGCCAATCTTTTTGTTTTCTTTATACCATCCTTCCCACCAAGGATTATTTTGAATCAAATCTTAGACTGATATAATTTCACCTGTAAATATATCATTAACTACCTCTAAAACGCAAGGACCCCCACCTTTTTAAACATAACCACTATATCATCACCACTAAAAGTCCCAATAAAGTCAAGCATCAGACATCCAGTTAATGATCACATACCTGCAATTGTTTTTGTTTAGTTCAAATGAGTATCCTAACAAGGTCCATACATGGCAACTGGTTAATATGTTTCTAAGTGTTTTGTAGTTTATAGGCTCTTTTTCATCTCTTTCCTTGACCCCTTGACATTTTGTACTGAAGAAACAAAATTATTTGTCTTCTAGATTTTCCCAAAAACTAGATTTTGCTGATTGTTTTCTCATGGTATCATTTAATATGTTCCTTTATCCTTTCTTTGTATTCTCTGTAAGCTTGTCATTAGACCTGAGAGAACTGCTTTTGAAAAAACTGTGGTGAAATAGTTCAAGTATAGAACATGTATGAAGTATCTATGTACAGCTTAAAGAATAAAATACCCTTGTAACAATCACCTAATGCCTTAGACACCCTCATATGGCATCCCCCTTCATCTTTCCTAATGGTAACCTCTAGCTTGACTTTTGAAATAACAAGTTTTCTGCTAATTTTATCATATGCATGTACCTCCCTAAGTAATATTTCACTCCTTCCAACTTTTTGAGTTGTATATAAATTACTCATAGCACAGACATTCTGTGACATTTATTTTGCTCAATATTTTATTTTTGAGATTCATCAATGTTTATGTTTGTAGCTATGTTTCTTTCATTTTCACTGTGTATAGTAATCCCCCAAGTGAATGTGCTACTATTTATTTATCATTCTTCTGATGGGCATTTGGTTATTTCCCCCCAGTTTGGGCATATTATGAGTAATGCTGCTATGAACATTCTTGTACATGTCTTGTGTACTTGTGCAAGAATTTCTCTAGATGTGTATATAGAAGTGAAAGTGCTGGATCATAGAGTATATAACTTACAAGAAAATTACTGTTTTCTGTAAATTGATTTTGTTCCTTTCCAATTCTCATACCTTTTAATTTATTATTGTTGCCTCAGAGTACCAGCAAAGGTTTCTAATACAATATAATAGAAATGGTGAAAGCATTTATCCTTGTCTCATTTTGATCTCAAAGGAAAAGCATTCAACATTACACAATTAGATAGCATGTTTGCTAAAGGCTTTTTTTTAAGTTTCGGTTTTTATCAAATTAAGAAAATTCCTGTTTCTTCATTGCTCCAAGTTTTTTCCAACAATAAATGGTTTTCAAATTTTATCAAATAGTCTTTCTGTGTTTGACATAGAAAAATGATTTTCCTATTTTATTCTTTTAATGTAGTGAATTACATAATTTTCTCCCCCCCAGCTTTATTGACATATTATACACATGCAACATGATTTGATATACATATATATTGTGAAATGATTACCACAATCAGGTTAGTTAGTTAATACCTCCATCCCCTAATGTAATTTCTCTTTTTTTAGTTGTGGTGATAATAATTAAGAACTACTCCCTTAACAACTTCAAGAATATAATATTGTCAGTTATAGTCACCATGTTGTACATTAGATCCCCAGAATTTATTTACCTTATAGCTAGAAGTTTGTCCCCTTTTGTCCCCATTTTCCCCACCCCCCACCATTCTGGGGGCAACCACCATTCTACTCTCTGTTTCTATGAGTTTGGATTTTTTAAATTCCACATAAAAGTGAGAACACACATTTTATCTTTCTCTTTCTAACTTATTTCACTTAGCATAAAGCTCTCAGGGTCCGTCCATGTCATAAAAAGTAGGATTTGCTGCTTTTTTATGAATGAGTAGTATTCTATTATGTGTATATATATATATATATATATATATATATATATATATATATATATATATATATCACAGTTTATTTATCCATTCATCCATTGATGGACATTTAGGTTGTTTCCATGTCTTGACTATTGTGAATAATGCTGCACTGAATGTGACAGTACAAATATCTCTTCAAGATAATGATTTCATTTCCATCAGATATATATATCCAAAGGTGGGATTGTTGGATCCTGTGGTGATTCTCTATTTAACTTATTGAGGAACCTCATACTGTTTTCCATAATGGCCACACCAACACTTCTTGTCTTTTGCTTTTTTGTTAATAGCCATTGTGACATGCGTGAGGTGATATCTCAGTGTGGTTTTGATTTGCATTCCCTTGATGATTATGATGTTGGGCATCTTTTCATTTCGTGTTGACCATTTGCACATCTTCTTTGAGAAAATGTCTGTTCAAGTCCTTTGCTCATTTTTAATCACATTGTTTCTTTTTTTTTCTGTTGAGTCATATGAGTTCCTCCTACATTTAGGATATTAACCCCTTATCTGATAGATGGTTTGCAGATATTTTCTCCCACTCTATAGATCGCCTTTCCATTTTGCTGATTGTTACTTTTGCTGTGCAGAAGCTTTTTAGCTTGATATAGTCCCACTTGTTGATTTTTAGTTTTGTTGCTTTCACTTTTGTTATCATACCCTAAAAATTGTTGCTAAGACTAATGTCCAAGAACACTTCCCATCTGTTTTCTTTTAGTAATTTTATAGTTTCAGGTATTACGTTTAAGTCTTTAATCCAGTTCCAGATACTTTTTGTGAGTGGTGTAAGTCAGGGGTCCTATTTCATTCTTTTGTATGTGAATATTTAGTTTTCACAGTACCGTTTACTAAAGAGACTATCTTTTCCCCATGCGTATTCTTTGCTCCCTTGTCAAATATTAGTTGTATATGCATGGGTTTATTTCTGGACTCTCACTTCTGTTCCATTGGTCTATGTATCTCTATTGATGCCATTACCATACTGTTTTTATTACTATAGCTTTGTAATAAAGTTTGGAATCAGTAAATTTGATGCCTCTGGCCTTGTTCTTCTCAGAATTGCTTTGACTATTCAGGATCTTTTGTGTTTCTACGCAAATTTTAAATTGTTTTTCTTTTTCTGTGAAAAATGTCACTGGAATTTTGATAAGAATTGCATTGAGTTTACAGATGGCTTTGGGTAGCATGGACATTTTAACAATATGAATTTTACCACTTCATGACCATAGGATGTCTTTCATTTACTTGTGTCTTCTTCAGTTTCTTTTATTACTGTCCTGTAATCTGCAGTGTACAGATATTCCGTCTCCTTGGTTAAATTTATTCTAAGTATTTTATTGCTTTTGATGCCATTTTAAATGAATTTCCTTTTTACTTCTTTTTCAGATAGTTCATTGTTAGTGTATGGAAATGCAACTGATTTTTGTAGGTTGAATTTATATCCTGCAACTTAATGGAATTTTTGGTGGAGTCTTTAGGATTTTCTATATACATTAGATCACATCACCTGCAAATAAAGACATTTTTACTTCTCCTTTCCGATTTGGATACCTTTTACTTATTTTTCTTGCCTAATTGCTCTGGCTAGGGCTTCCAGTACTAAGGTGAATAAGAGTGTTGAGAATGGGCACCTTGTTTTGTTCCTGATCTTAGCAGGAATGCTTTCAACCTTTCACTGTTCAGTATGGTGTTGGCTAGGGGTTTGTCAAATATGGCTTCTACTATGTTGAGGAATGTGCCTTTTATGCCCATTTGTCAAGAATTTTTATCATGAAAGGATCTTGGATTTTGTCAAGTACTTTTTCTGCATCTATTGAGATGATTATATGATTTTTACCTTTTATTCTATTAATGTGGTGTGTCATATTTGCACATGCTGAACCATCCTTGCATCTCAGGGAAAAATTCCATTTGTTCTTGTTGTATGATCATTTTAATGTGCTGCTGAATTCATTTTGTTGAAAATACTTGCATTTACAATAGCCAAGATATGGAAGCAACCTAAGTGTCCATCAGTAGATGAATGGATAAAGAAGATATAGTATATACACACATGGAATATAAGCCATAAAGAAAGCAGAAATCCTGACATTTGCAACAACATGGATGGATTTAGAGGGTGTTATGCTAAGTGAAATAAACCAGGTGGAGAAAGACAAATAGCAGATGACTTCAATTATTTGTGGAATATAAAAACAAAGCAAAACAGAATGAACAAGATGCATAGATTCAAGATGGCAGCATGAGAGGTGAGACAGAGAACTCCTCCCAAAACCACATATATTATGAAAATATAATTAATACAACTAATCCTAAAAGAACAATAGGAAAGAAGGCTGCACTAGACTGCATACACCTGGAGAACAGAGCAGACCTCACAAAACAGGGTAATGTACCAAAGCCTTGATCCAGCAGGACCCAAGCCCTTCCCCCACCCCAGCTCACTGGTAGGAGGAAGAGAAATGGAGCAGGGAGGGGGTGGAAGCCTGGGACTGGTGAACACCCAGCCCTGGAGATCTGCTATGGTAGCACAAACCTACATTGCATGGTGCTCTGGAGATTAGTAGGGTTAGAAATACTTGGAGAAACTGAGATTCCAGCCCTTTGTGGAGGACAGGGATCCACATCCGGCCACTCTAGGACAAAAGAAAGGCGGGAAGTCTGAGAGGCTTCCTAGCAGTGAGAGGGCTGCTGAAAGGGTGGGGATTGCACAGAGCTTGCTGCACGGGAGAAGGGATAGGTGGACAAGGTTGTCTGGGAAGGCTCTACCCAGCTGGTTGGGAACTTTCAGGAACTTTTAGGCCCTTCCACCATGATAGGCAGCCTGCTGCACCTTCCTCCTGGCCTGCCGGCAATAGCTCGCACACCGGTAGTCCCTGAACTGCCGTCAGGCCAGCCAGAGGGAGGCCCTGCCTATGGCAGCTACAGACACAAAGCACCAAGGCTTACACCTGTGTGCTTGGCCCACTGGCTCTGACAGTGGAGACAGGCACTGCAGCTGGGAAGCGGGAAGCAGCTTTTTCCTCACCCCAAGCACCAGCACCACTCCCCTGCAACACCCAACATCACTCCAGGGGCTGAGCAGCTCCAGAGATTAGAACTTCTGGGCACTAGAGAGCAAAACATACAAATATGAAATGTCAAAGGAACCTGGTTCAAACACCAGAAAAAGAGCCAAATCAAACTGAATTCACCAATCTTACTGAAAGAGAGTTCAAAATAAAAATCATAAACATGCTCATAGAGGTACAGAAAAATATTCAAGAACTCAGGAATGAATTTAGGATGTAGATTCAATCATTAAGAAATTCCATATCTGAAATAAAACATACAATGGAGAGATTTAAAAGCAGATTAGATGTAGTAGAAGAGACAGTAAATGGAATAGAAATTAGAGAAGAGGAATACAAACAAGCTGGGCCACAGAGAGAAAAAAGGATCTCTAAGAATGAAAGAGTATTAAGAGAACTGTGTGACCAATCCAAACAGAATAATACTCGCATTATAGGGGTTCCAGAAGAAGAAGATAGTAAAAGGGATAGGAAGTGTCTTTGAGGACGTAATTGCTGAAACCTTCCCCAACCTGGGGAAGGAGATAGTCTCTCAGGCCATGGAAGTGCACAGATCTCCCAAAACAAGGGACTCAAGGAAGACAACACCAAGACATATAATAATTAAAATGGCAAAGATCAAGGATAAGAATAGACTTTTAAAAGCAGCTACAGAGAGAAAAAAGATCACATACAAAGGAAAACCCATCAGGCTATCATCAGACTTCTCAGCAGAAACCTTACAGGCCAGAAGGGAGTGGCATGATATATTTAATACAATGAAAAAGAAGAGCCTCAAACCAAGAATACTCTACCTACCCAGCAAGGTTATCATTTAAATTTTAAGGAGGGATTAAATGATTTCCAGATAAGCAAAAGCTGAGAGAATTTACCTCCTACAAACTACCTCTACAGTGCATTTTCAACAGACTGCTATAGATGGAAGTATTCCTAAGGCTAAACAGCTGTCACCAGGGGAAATGAAACCACAGCAAAGTAAAACAATTAATTACTAAGCAGATGCAAAATCAAATCAATGACCCCCAAAGTGAATCAAGGGATAGAAAAAGAGTGCAGAATATGATACATAATATATAAAGAATGGAGGAGGAAAAAAAAAGAACCTTAGGTTGTGTTTGTAATAGCATACTAAATGAGTTAAATTAGACTGTTAGATAGTAAGGGAATTACCCTTGAACCTTTGGTAACCATGAATCTAAAGCCTGCAGTGGCAATAAGTACATACCTATCGATAATCACCCTAAATGTAAATAGTCTGAATGCACCAATCAAAAGACAAGAAGTCACTGAATGGATAAAGAAAAAGACCTGTCTATATGCTGCCTACAAGAGACTTACTTCACTGCCTACCAGAGACATACACAGACTAACAGTAAAGGGATGGAAAAGATATTTCATGAAACTAATAGAAAAAAGCAGGAGTTGCAGTACTCATACCAGACAAAATAGACTTCAAAACAAAGAAAATAACAAGAGACAAAGAAGGACATTACATAATGATAAAGGAGTCAGTCAAACAAGAGGATATAACTATTATAAATATCTATGTACCCAACACAGGATCACCTACATATGTGAAACAAATACTAACAGAATTAAAGAGGGAAATAGAATGCAATGCATTCATTTTAGGAGACTTCAATACACCACTCACTCCAAAGAACAGATCAACCAGAAAGAAAATAAGTAAGGAGACAGAGGCATTGAACAACCTATTAGAACAGATGGACCTAACAGACATCTACACAACACTCCATCCAAAAGCAACAGGATACACATTCTTCTCGAGTGCGTATGGAACATTTTCAAGAATAGATCAGATACTAGACCACAGAAAGAGCCTCATTAAATTCAGAAATATTGAGATTGTACCAACCACCTTCTCAGATCACAAAGGTATGAAACTAGAAATAAATGACACAAAGAAAAGGAAAAAGCCCACCAACACTTGGAGGCTTAACAACATGCTCCTAAATAATCAATGGATCAATGAAAAAATAAAAACAGAGATCAAACAATATATGGATACAAATGAAAACAATAATTCAACACCACAAAATCTGTGGGACACAGTGAAGGCTGTACTAAGAGGGAAGTATATTGCAATACAGGCCTACCTCAGGAAAGAAAAACAATCCCAAATGAACAGTCTAAATTCACAATTAATGAAACTAGAAAAGAAGAACAAATGAGTCCCAAAGTCAGTAGAAGGAGGGACATAAAAAGATTAGAGCAGAAATTAATAAAATCAAGAAGAATAAAAAATAGAAAGAATCAATGAAAGCAGGAGCTGGTTCTTCAAGAAAATAAACAAAATAGATAAACCCCTAGCCAGCCCTATGAAGAAAAAAAGAGAGTCTTAAACATAATCAGAAATGAGAAAGGAAAAATCATTATGGACACCACAGAAATACAAAGAATTATTAGAAAAAACTACAAAAAACTATATGGTAACAAACTGGATAACCTAGAAGAAATGGACAACTTTCTAGAAAAATACAAGTGTCCAAGGCTGACCCAGGAAGAAACAGAAAATCTGAATAGACCAATTATCAGCAAGGATTGAATTGGTAATCAAAAAACTACCTAAGTACAAAACTCCTGTACCAGATTGTTTTACTGCTGAACTTTATCAAACATTTAGTGAAGATCTTATACCCGTCCTCCTTAAAGTTTTCCAAAAAGTAGAAGAGGAAGGAATACTCCCAAACACATTCTAAAAGGCCAGCATCACTCTGATAACAAAAACAGGCAAAGACCCCACCAAAAAAGAAAACTACAGACCAATATCCCTGATGAACATAGATGCAAAAATACTCAACAAAATATTAGCAAACCAAATTCAAAAATATATCAAAAAGATTATCCATCATGATCAAGTAGGATTTATTCCAGGGATGCAAACATGGTACAATACTTGAAAATCCATCAACATCATCCACCACATCAACAAAAAGAAGGACAAAAATCACATGATCATCTCCATAGATGCTGAAAAAGCATTCAACAAAATTCAACACCCATTCATGATAAAAACTCTAAAAAAATGGGTATATAGAGGGCAAGTACCTCATCATAACAAAGGCCGTATATAACAAATCCACAGCCAACATTATACTTAACAGTGAGAAACTGAAAGCTTTTCCTCTAAGATTGGGAACAAGACAACGATGCCCACTCACTCCACTTTTATTCAACATAGTTCTGGAGGTCCTCGCCATGGCAGTCAGACAACACAAAGAAATAAAACGCATCAGATTGGTAAAGAAAAATTTAAACCATCACTGTTTGCAGATGACGTGATACTGTACATAAAAAACCCTAAAGACTCTACTCCAAAACTACTAGATATAATATCTGAAATCTGCAAAGTTGCAGGAAACAAAATTAATACACAGACATCTGTGGCATACCTATACACTAACAATGAACTAGCATAAAGAGAAATCAGGAAAACAATTCCATTCACAATCGCATCAAAAAGAATAAAATACCTAGGAATAAACCTAACCAAGGAAGTGAAAGACTTCTACCCTGAAAACTATAAGACATTCATGAGAGAAACTATAGAAGATATCAATAAATGGAAATGCATCCTGTGCTCATGGATAGGAAGAATTAATATTGTCATAATGGCCATCCTGCCTAAAGCAATCTACAGATTGAATGCAATCCCTATCAAAATACCAACCCCATTCTTCAACAAACTAGAGCAAATAGTTCTAAAATTCATATGGAACCACAAAGACCCCGAATAGCCAAAGCAATCTTGAGAAGGAAGAATAAAGCAGGGGGTTTTCAGTCCCCAACTTCAAGCTCTACTACAAAGCCACAGTAATCAAGACTATTTGTTACTGGCACAAGAACAGACCCATAGACCAATGGAACAGACTAGACAGCCCAGATATAAACCCAAGCCTTTATGGTCTAGTAATATATGATAAAGGAGCCATGGATATACAATGGGGAAATAACAGCCTCTTCAACAGTTGGTGTTGGCAAAACTGGACAGCTACATGTAAGAGAATGAAACTGGATTATTATCTAACCCCATATACAAAAATAAACTCAAAATAGATCAAAGACCTGAATGTGAGTCATGAAACTGTAAAACTCTTAGAAGAAAACATAGTAAAAAATCTCCTGAATATAAACATGAGCAACTTTTTTCTGAATGCATCTCCTCGTGCAAGGGAAACAAAAGCAAAAATGAACACATGGGAACTACATCAAGCTAAAAAGCTTCTGTACGGCAAAGGACACTGTCAACAGAACAAAAAGGTATACTGCACTCTGAGAGAATATATTTGTAAATGACATATCCAATAAGGGGTTAACATCCAAAATATATAAAGAACTCACATGCCTCAACACCCAAAAAGCAAATAATCCTATTAAAAAATGGGTGGAGGATATGAACAGACACTTCTCCAAAGAAGAAATTCAGATGGCCAGTAGGCACATGAAAAGATACTCCACATCACTAATTATCAGGGAAATGCAAATTAATACCACAATGAGATGTCACCTCACACCAGTTAGGATGGCCAACATAGAAAAGACTAGGAACAGCAAATGCTGGCAAGGATGTGGAGAAAGGGGAACCCTCCCACACAGCTGGAGGGAATGTGAAATAGTTCAACCATTGTGGAAAGCAGTATGGATGTGCCTCAAAAAATGAAAAATAGAAATACCACTTGACCCAGGAATTCCACTCCTAGGAATTTACCCTAAGAATACAGGATCCCAGTTTCAAGAAGACATATGCACCCCTATGTTTATTGCAGCATATTTACAATAGCCAAGATATGGAAGCAACCTAAGTGTCCATCAGTAGATGAATGGATAAAGAAGATGTGGTACATATAGGCAATAGAATATTATTCAGCCATAAGAAGAAAACAAATCCTACCATTTACAACAACATGGATGGAGCTAGAGAGTGGAGAAAGACAAGCCAGGTGGAGAAAGACAAGTACTAAATGATTTCACTCATCTGTGGAGCATAATAACAAAGAAAAAACTAAAGGAACAAAACAGCAGCAGACTCACAGAACCCAAGAATGAACTAACAGTTGCCAAAGGGAAAGGGACTGGGGAGGGTGGGTGTTAAGGGAGGGAGAAGGGGAATAAGGGGCATTATGATTCACACACATAATGTAGGGAAGGTAGTATAGCACAGAGAAGGCAACTGGTGACTATAGTATCTTACTATGCTGATGGACAGTGACTGTAATGGGGTATGTAGTGGGGACTTCATAATGGGGGAAGTCTAGTAACCTCAGTGTCACTCATGTGATTTTATATCAATGATACCAAAATTAAGAAAAAAAATTTTTAAACAGCATGAACAAAACAGTAGACTCATAGACATGAAGAACTGATTAATGGTTACCAAGGGGAAAGGGTTGTGGGGTGGGTGGAGAGGGTCAGGTAGATAAAAGGGCACAATAATTTGCAATCAAAATATAAATTGGTTATGGGGACAGTAGTACAGCATAGAGAATATATTCAACGATTGTGGAACATCTTTCTATATTAAGAGATAGTAACTGCAGTAGAGGGGGTGAAGCTTTAATAATATGGGTAACTCTTGAACCACTGGTTGTACTTTGAAACCAATGTAAGATTATATATCAATGATACTTTACTTAAAAAATACTTTAATTAAAAAATATATATTTGTCAGGCCTATACTATAGGCCAAACTGCAGTGGCCTATAGTTTTCTTGTATTGTCCTTATCTGGCTTTGGTATCAGAGTTATGCTGGCTCATAAAAAGAAATTGAGAATATTCTCTCCTTTTCAACTTTTTGAAAGAGTTTGAGAAGGACTGGTGTTTATTTTTCTTTGAATGTTTGTTAGAATTCACCAGTGAAGCCATCCGGTTATGGAATTTTCTTTGGGCAGTTTTTAATTACTGATCCAATATCTTTATTTGTTCTTGATCTGTTCAAGTTTTCTGTTTCTTAATGATTTGGTCGTGATTATATGTTTCTAGGAATTTGTCAGTTTTTTTCTAGATTATCCAATTTGTTGGCTTATAATTGCTCACAGTAGTCTCTTACAGTCTTTTGTGTTACTGTCTTCTCTTTCATTTTTTATTTTAGTTATTTACGTCCTCTCTCTCTTTCTTAGTTATTCCATCTAAAGTCTTGTCACTTTTATCTTTTAAAATAACCATCTCTTAATTTTGTTGATCTTTTCTATTCTATTGTTTTTCAGGTCTCTATTTAATTAACTCTGCTCTTATCATTATTATTTCCTTTCTTCTGCTAAGCTTGGGCTCAGTTTGTTCTTTTCCTAGTTCTTAAGGTATAAAGTTATGTTTTTTATTTGTGATTTCTCTTTTCTGTTTTGAAGTTCTTGTCATTTTAATTGCCATGAAAAGCAATCTCTCAGCTAATGACTTTGCCCTCCTCTCCTACCTAACCCCCACCTCCCTTCCTATGCATACAGCACAGGAACCTAAAGACCCTCCTCCCCCATGGTCCTCTCTGCTCTCATTATGGGAAGAACTGTCACTAATGGATGCAACCTCCTCTATATAGCATGAAACAAGATGAATAAAAACATCTTTCTGAAGAGTTTTGTTATACTATTATCTTAGATTGGAATCAGAGACAGAGATGAAAGCAAAGGCTGGGTGAAGTTTGGGGGATCTCTTAGAGATCAGAATTCTCCTGATGGGCACAGAGCCCATAGTTCACCTAGAAAAGGGGCTAATGTCTAAGAGGACAGGGCCTAGGATGGGCTAGGCTGAGTTTTTCTCAAGAGTACTGTCAGGATAAGGATACCTAAAAATTCATTCTCCTTCTTCTTTCTACACTTTCCACAGCTCCCAGATAGATGGGTAAGAGTCTCCTGAGGAGGAAACAACCACAATTCTCTCAAGGTTTCATCTGTGAGTCCCACAGCTTTAGGCAGGCAGTGAGTGGACACATCCCTTGTGCTGCCTCACCTCTTCCCCCAGCTCAGGGCTTCTTCTCTCTGCCTGTGAGCACCAGGGCCTGCAGGGCATCAGATAGTGATACAATCCCTCAACCACATCATTCTTATCCACCACTACAAGTCAGTGAACCTCTGCTTCCACCAGCCTCTTTGTGATGGTCTCCAAAGTCTCGTGTAGGTAGTACTTAAGGACATTTTCAGAGTAATGTGATCAATGTGCCTTTGGTCACAGGCACATCTAGGTTGCTGTATGTCTTTTCTGCTGCCAGATTGATGACATCAGAGTTGAAGTAAATGTCTACCACATGCCCTTTCTCATCCACCACTGGCATGGCTGAGAATTTTACTGTACAAAGATGCCGAGCCATGTAGACAGGACTGATAGTGCAGACCATAGCAGTGTTGGCATAGATGATAATCTTTAGCTCTTCCAGAGACTTAAATGCAAACTCTGGCCTGAGGAACTCAGTGATAAACATTTTGAGATAGTTGAGAATGCACTTGTAGGTGAGGATGTACAAGATTTTGTCTGATTCTGGAATAATAATTGGCAGCTTGTGGTTCTTGTTTTGAATTAATGAAATGACAGTATCAGACAAGCTGACATTAGGAGAAATGCAGACAACTGGTTTAAAGAAGTCCTATATATACACATCCAAGTTTCTGTTTTGTGTTCTTTCAGCTCATATATCTATACCAAGACTGATTTATAGTAGTGGTGCAGGCTACTGATGAAATCAATGATGATTTGCATGCCCATAAAACTTTGTTTCTTACTACTCCACAAAGATCAGCTCATATACCATTAGTCACCAAATCAAAGAAAGTTTTCTTCATCTGTGGAGAAGTATCAAATATAACCAAATTGGAGCTTGTGAGAATCAGATTAGTATCAGTGGGACTTCATAAGGGAAATATACAAACTATTGTTGGATTCTGGGGTCTCTTGAGGATGCTCATTTTCTAGAGCTGAAAGCTATCTGAAGAAGTGACCATCTCCTTTACAAGAGACACTGGTTGGGTTCATTCACTTTAGGAAGCTCACTCTTTTTTCTTGATGAACATATTTATTACTTTAAACTTCCCTATTAGGGCTGCTTTTGCTGCATCACATAAGTTTTGTGTGTTGTGTTTCCATTCCTATTTTTGTCAAGATTATTTTTTATTTTCCTTTTGATTTCTTTAACCCATTGGTTGTGTTCAAGTGTGTTGCTTACTTTCCATACATTGGTGAATTTTCCAGTTTTCCTCTTGCAGTTGATTTCTAGTTTCATACGATTATGGTCACAGAAGATATTTGGAATGATTTAAATCATATTTAGGCTTATTTTGTGTACTAACATATGACTGTTCTGGAGAATGTTCTGTGTGTGTTTCAGAAGAATGTATATCCCACTGCTATTGGATGGAATGTTCAGAATATGTCTGTTAGATCTCTCTGGTCTAAGGTACAGTTCAAGTCCAATATTTCCTTATTTATTTTCTGTCTCAATAGTCTATCCATTGTTGAAAGTGGGCTATTGAAGTCTCCTACTATTATTGTATTGTTATCTATTTCTCCCTTCAGATACGTAGTATTTGCTTAATATATTTAGATGCTGTGATACTGGATGGATATGTATTTATAATTACTATATTCTTTTGAAGAATTAACACTGTTATCATTATATAATGAAATTCTTTGTCTCGTTGCAATTTTTACTTAAAGTCTATTTTGTCTGATAGTAGCATAGGTACCCCTTCTCTCTTTTGGTTTCCATTGACATGGAATATATTTTTCTACCCCTTCACTTTGAGCACATGCATGTCTTTGAGGCTAAAATGAGTCTCTTAGAGGCAGCATATAGTTGGCTTGTGTTTTTTAATCCATCAGCCACTCTATACCTTTTGATTGGAGAATTTAATACATTTACATTTTTTTAACATTTTACTTTATTGTGATAAGTCCATGTAACATAACAGCTACACTCCACCCCCTCCTTTTTTTTTTTTTTGCTTGAAATTAAAGCATCATTTATTCTGAGAGTTTAAAAAAATTATAGAGTATTTTCAACTAAATGACTATTTAGGGGAGTATTTTTCTGTTCTTGAATTACTGAATCACTGAGTATTTCTTTTTTCTTTTTTAATTAATTAATTTTTTATCTTATTTTTTTATTTTGGGATCATTAGTATAAGTCACATGAGCAACACTGTGGTTACTAGATTTCCCCCATTATCAAGTCCCCACCACATACCCCCTTACAGTCACTGTCCATCATCATAGTAAGATGCTATAGAGTTGCTACTTGTCTTCTCTGTGTTATACTGCCTTCCCCGTGCCCCCACCCACCATGTTATGTGTGCTAATCGTAGTGCCCCTTATTCCCCTTATCCCTCCCTTCCCACCCACCCTCCCCAGTCCCTTTCCCTTTGGTAACTGTTAGTCCATTCTTGGGTTCTGTAAGTCTGCTGCTGTTTTGTTCCTTCAGTTTTTGCATTGTTATTATGCTCCACAGATGAGTGAAATCATTTGGTACTTGTCTTTCTCCACCTGACTTATTTCACTGAGCATAATACCCTCTAGCTCCATCCATGTTTAATCCATTTACATTTAAAGTAATTATTAACAGGTAAGGAGTTTCTAATGCCATCTTATCATTTTCTGGCTGTTTGTGGTTCCCGTGTTCCTTTCTTTTCCTTGTCAGTCTTCATGAGTTGATGATTTTCCATATTAGGATACTTTGCTTTTCTTCTCTTTATCTTTTGTGTGTCTACTGTAGGTTTTTGTTTGTGTGTGTGTGTGGTTATCGTGAGGATTACATGAGTAAAACATCTTCCAGATATAACAACTTATTTTAAGATAATAACTTTGATCACATACAAAAAGTCTACTCTTTTACTCCTATCCATGATAGTTCATGTTTTTGGTGTCCCAATTTACCTCTTCTACATTGTATGTCCATTAATATTATTGCAGCTATAGTTATTTTTAATACCTTTATCCTTTAAACATTTACACTGGAAGTATTAACATATCAACATAGTATAGTATTAAAGTACTTTGAATTAATTATATACTTACCTTTAGCAGTATGTTTTATATTTTCATGTTACCAATTAGTGTCCTTTCATTTATTCTTAAAGGACTCCTTTCAGTATTTATTGTAAGGCAGGGCTAGTGATGAACTCCCTCAGTTTCTGCTTATTTGGGATAATCTTCCTCTCTCCTTCATTTCTCAAAGACAGTTTTGCAGGTAGAGTATTCTTGGTACACAGTTTTTTTTCTTTCAGCAATTTGAATGTATCATCCCACTCTCTCCTGTCCTGAAAGATTTCTGCTGAGAAATCTGCTGATAGCCTATGGGGGTTCCCACATATGCGAAAAATTTTGTTCTCTTGCTGCCTTGAAATTCTCCCCTTTTCTTTAATTTTAGATGTTTTTATTTTAAAGTGTCTTTGAAAAGATCATTTGGGGTTGAAATTTCAAGGTGACCTATTAACTTGATGAATTTGGATATCCAAATTTCTCCCCAGTTTTGGGAAATTCCCAGCCATTATTTCTTTAAATAAAATTTCTGGCTCTTTTTCCCTCTATTTCCTTTCCTGGACCACAATAATACATAGTTTCTTTTAAGGGTACCCTATAATTCACATAGGCTTTCTTTACTCTGTTTCATTCCTTTTTCTTTTTGTTCCTCTGACTGGATGATTTCAAGTGATTGACTCACTAATTCTTTTTTCTGCTTGGTTGAGTCTGCTGTTGAAGCTTTCTATTGAATTCTTAAGTTTAGTCACTGTATTTTTCAACTCTAGGATTTCTGTGTGTTAGTTTTAATGGTTTTTATTTCTTTATTGAACTTCTCACTGTTCATGCATTGTTTTCCTAATTTCATTTTGTTGCCTCTCTGTGTTTTCTTATAGTTCACTGAATTTCTTGAAGAGGATTATTCTGAATTCTTTGTCAGACAGTTCATAGATCTCCATTTCTTTAGGGTCAGTCATTGGAGCTTTATGAGTTTCTTTTGGTGGTGTCATGTTTCCTTGATTATTCATCATCCTTATGGCCTTGCACTGATGTCAGCACATTTGAGGAAGTAGGTACCTCTTCCAGTCTTTACAGGCTGGCTTCTGGTGGTGTCTGTGGGTGGGCTTGTTGTGGAAGTCCTTGGATGGGAAGCAGTAGTGCCTGGGACAGCAGGTAGCCAGGCCTACTTCTTGGATATGTGGAGACCAACCTGGTGCCTGGGTACATGGGGAAAGATCTGGAGCCTGGGTTCACTCGGCAGGACTGGTGCTTGAATTCTGTGGTGGTGTGTTTGGGACCTGGGTGGACCTGGATTCTGGGTCCATAGGGCCCAATCAGGTGCTGAGGCTCAGTGGGGCCCAGCATCTAGATCAGTGGGAGCCAGTTGGTACTTGTCCCGTGAATGATCTGTATAGACCGTCGGCCTTCAATTGTAATGTGAATGTAGCCCAGTGAGTACAGGGATGATTCAGTGAGTGAGGAAGGAAAATAGTGGAACTTCTATTTATATTTATTACTCATCTTGTTCCTTTTAGTTTCCACTACATGAATATTTTTAAAATACTGAGTGTTACTACAATAGTTCACATAAACTGTAAATAAATACACACATCTGTGGATGATACAGGCTTAAAATGTATATTGCTGAAGTAAATGTTCAAAAGACTTTAGAGACTACTCCTCTAAACCACTCCCTTCTACTTTATCTTCAGAGAGAATATGACTGATTTACACCTTTCTTAATTACCAGCAGACTTAAAGATATGTTCTTGCCATCCTGATAGAGCTGTGTTTTCTAAGTATCTATAAAGCAGTATCCCTCCCATCTCTCAGAGATAGTGAATTTAGAAACTTTCCCTACTATCATGGGCCTCAGTCCCAGACAGCAAATTGGCAAGGGTAAAAATAGAGAATATATTCCCTGTGCCTCATGAAATTAACTACTTGCTATTATATACACAATAAGAATTAATTCTGTTCTCTGACCACCTGAGAATAACATTTTAAAGTAGGGAATTGCCTGTTCATTGAGGTATAAGTCAATAAGTAGAGCCAACTAATGATAGACCAGGGAACAATCAGATACAGTGTAGTAAATTATGTTCTATCCTGTTGTAATTCTTAATAACTCAGTTGTCACTGTAGATGTTTTTGCATATTTGTCTGGAGAATGGAAGGAAATAAAATTTAGGTTGATATATTACAGACAAGGTAAAAATCCTGGGATATGGGTGGAAGGAAAGACTTCACAGAGAAGACTCTTAAATTGGGTGCTGAAGGGTAAGTGGAAGTTCACCAAGGTGACAGACAGAGAAATGGAGAATATTCCAAGCAGAGGGAACAAGACAGGTACAGACAGGTGGAAGGTCACCTCACTGGGGAAGGGAAAGGCATGGCTGGGGCACACAGAGGCTGTTTGTTTTGTGAGAGAGAGTGCAAGAAGGGGAGGTCCAAGGCTGGGGATACCAGAGGGGCTGCCAAATGACATGGTCATTAAGAGTTAGACAAGCCTAGGATTAGATTCCGGCTCAGCCTCTTACTAGCTCTGTGATCTTGAGCAAGTGTGACTGCAGTATTCATAATTCCATATCTGTAAATTCATAGAAACAACACTAGTACCTACCTCCTAGGTTTATGTGAGTTTGAAATAAGAGAATCCATTGGAAATGCTTAGAAAAGCACCTGATGATGTGATATCATATAAGTACCATGGTATCATGGTCTCAGTAAATAGTGCTGTGGCTGCTATTGTTATTTTTATACTGTACAGTATATATATATATGATTATATATTATTATATTATATAGTTACATATAATATATGATACAATATGATATATACTATATATGTTAGTACATATACACAACACACACACTCTAGCAACAACAAATTGAGGCACTAGGTTATAGAATGGCTTATATACCACGTCAAAGCACTCAGTCTTTATCTTTTAGGTAAGTGTTTCAAAATTACAATATATTTGTGAAACAAATGGTCCTCAAGTAGTTTGGCAGCTTCTGTGTCATAAGCAATGAAAGGATTTGTGCTTAAGAATGGCATAACTTTAAATTAGAAGAAAAATCAAATATTGTTATGTTCTTAATAATGGTTCAAGTGTGCGGATGGCTCAAATTGGTCAGACCTTTAACAAGTTGTAGTTAAAATTTAGCTCCTAGGATGTAGTTTATTTTAGCTATATCATTTGAAAATTATTGTTTATGTATGTAAAATTTGCATTTTTTGTTGTTACTATTATGTTGTGTTATGACTCTGGGTAACAAAAATAGATTAATGACTCAAAAGTGGTTCATTGAAGTGTAAAAACAATGATAAAAATAGTAATACAAATCCTGCAACTCAGAAGCATAATTAGTGAACAGGACTTCAGGATCTGTTGGGACAGGAACATCTATGAATGTGATGATTTCACCCAAGCAGCTGAAAGGGAAAGTGTGAATGGGAGGTATGGCTATGAATATCTAGAAACTGGATTTTACTGAACAAGGGCTTTATCCCCCTCTGATCTCCAATGTACGTCCTATTAGAGAGCCCTGTTGGAAAGCTTCGTGATGCTCTTAGAGATTTCACATCATTTCCAAAATAGAACAACCTTCCTGGTCCACTGGTAGTTTTTCCTGGACCAAAAGCAAAATTATCATTTCTGTAATAAAATGGATTAATTTTATTTCCAAATGGAAAGAGACCAAATCAACAGCAACAGCCGATGGAAGTCATGCTGTAATCAACATGCTTATAAAACCAGCCTCAAATGCAGGGCAAAAATAGAATGCAGGGAAAGAAAGCAAAAGTAACCATAAGCAACCCTAATGACAGGACTGTGTGCTGCAATCACTAATGGCATACAAATATGGTGGAATGTAATGACAGACAATATTTTGCTTTACCGTTGAGTGAAACCACCAGTGGGAGAAGAATGAACCAGCTCTCTGCATCTCTGTAGTACATACATGAATGAGAAAGGCATACTTGATCATTGAGTTCTGCTAATCAACTAATATAATATTATTTTTATGAGACATGATGCAGATTAGAAGTGTATTTGAGGTAATGCTGATGGCAGACCAGCCGTCCAGCAAAGAAAGGACTGGTGTATCAGTACCGGTTGCTATAATAATGCAAAATAACCACAAAACCCAGTCTCTTAATAGGAATGTGTTTATTTCACGGGTCTGTGAGCTGGCAGGATGGTTCTTCCCCTCACAGGGAGGCTCACTCAGGTTATCAGTGATAAGATGTGTGTAGGGCCAGCTAGGTAATTTGTGGATCTCTGTGCAAAATGAAAATGCAGGGGCTTTTATTCAAAAATGCTTAAGAATTTCAAGACAACAAGGCAAGCACGGAGCCTTTCTTAGCCATGGGACTCTGCGTGACTATGAAGGTCACAGAACCGTGAAGCTGCCCCTGGCTGTGGGTCATGTAGGCAGCCCTGCTGGTCTTGGCTGGGTTACTACCTATGTCTGGGTATCAGCTTGACTGGTTTGGGATAGACTTACCAGGGACAGGGGTGACTTTACTCCACACAGCAGCCTAGCCCACGCATGTTCTTATAGGAAAGGCAGAAGAGTAAGAAACAGCAAACCCAAATACGCAAGCGCTTTTTAAGTGTCTGCTTTGTCACATACACGCACGTCTTACTGGGCCACAGCAAGTCACATGGCCAACTCAGTGAGCGAGGGGCTACAGCAGACGGGACAGCAAACGGCACTGAACAAGGAAGGGGACGAACGGGGACCATTTTTGCCATCTACCTCACGTGACTGCACAGTTGTATCTGAGTACTGCACTGCCCACCGCTCTGCTTACTAAGGATATTTGTGCATCCCGATCTTAACTGAGTGTTGAAGAGAAGTGAAAATTGTTAGCACGATCAAATCTCAGTCCTGAGCATATGTCTTTCCCATGTGTTTTGTGAAGAAGTGGGTGGCATATACTTAAACTGCTTTTCCACACTAACACACATGGGCTTTCTGAGGGAAAGGCACTCATGTGAATAATTGAAATGAAGGAGGAGATAAGATTTCTTTCTAATGCTAATAATGCCATGAAAGACCAGAAATCATAAATCTGGTCCTTGTTGTCATTATCAGAGTTGTAAGGAAATGTTACCTCTATGATTTCAAGTCGTGTGTCAACACGCGATGGTCAGCAGCTTGAAAAGCTTGAATCTCTCATTTCAGGCCCAACATAATAGGAGATTATGTGCTGAGGATAAAGTATCAGGAAATTGAACTGTGATGCAGGAGCCTTTGTTGGCAGGCATTGACTCTCCTAACGCTTGGTTTTCTTCATTATCTGGAGAAAGAAATCAATGACATATATTGAGCATATTTAAAAACCATATGCAATGCCAGAAAACATGGAGAAATTCTCTCTCCAGAGCTGAACCCAGATATAAACATTAGAAGTTCATTTGCAGCTACACCCAAGTTAAAGCATCCAACCTTCCAGCCTCTGAACAAGATACATTCTTTGACTTAGCTGCCCGTGAAAGTGGTCTTTAATGAGAAACTTCACCGTTGTTTCTAGGTATATGTCCCATCCAAATATATACAACCAACTGTCAGGGCTACCAAACACTTGCTACTTTATCTACTAGCTCATAATTCTTAGTGCTTTCTAATTAAGTAGAACAAAAATAAACAGAACCAGTTATAAACCCAGGTATATATTTGTATACGGACATGTGTGCCTATATGTGTATATTATATACTTTAATCATTGAGTGCACCCAGCAGTATCCCTTTTGCTGATTTGACATTTCTCACCATCCTTCTTTTGCTATTTCAACTCTCTCTACCTAAATTCAGGATCTAAGTATATTCAAAAAACTCTTTTTAATAGGGCTGGTATACTGCCCCATCCAAACTCTTGCTACTTGTTATCCAAAATTCAGATGCCAAGTATATGCAAATTACACTATGTTCCTTGCTATATGAACTTGATTTCCAAACTCAAACTCAGGAGATAAAGATAATTGGATTTAAAAAGTACCTGTATATTATTAACTGTTAAGTTATTGTATCTTAATTTTATTGTTTAAAAAATAGATGTATGGATACCTGAAATTGGAGGTTTGCATATTCTCCAGACAGCCAATGAATGGTTATTCAATACTGATTAATTTAAGAAGCATTGCTTTGCTTTAGCTGATGGGCAGCAGGGGCATTGAAAGATGCAAAGAATTTAAACAGAAGGGAAAATACAGCTAGATATGCATTTTCAGAAAATTACTCACATAGTAACATAGTACTGGGTTTGGAAAGTGGAGCATAAAACTCAACGCTGGCAGACTTTAACTTATTCAGTCTTTCTATGATATTTGAGTTCCCTGCTGAATGCCAGTAATTGAGCTCAGACTTGGGGATACAAAAATGAGAAGATTTTGATGGGTCCTCTTGTCATGGAACCAGCACAGTGTGGAAGTGATCAACATTCAAACAAATTACCCAAATGATTAAATTACAATTGTGTTAAATGCTGATGAATCAGGAGTGGACTTGAGATGTGGCATGGAGATGGAAATAACCATTCTTAGACAAAAATCAAACAGGGAGGCAAGAGAGGAAAGAATTGAAAGGTGATTCTAGGTTCCTGGTTTAAAAGAGGCATAATTAGCAAATGGAATTCAAGAAGAGGAGCAGGTTTGCAGTCTTTTGATATGTTTTAGGCGTGAATTTGAACTGCCTCTCAGATATATATGCAGCATAATTTTCCAGAAGGCTGGTGTGTATATAAACATTGAGAGAGAGCTCTGAGCTGCAGATACATATTTGGGGATATAGGATGGACTCATGGCCATGGATATTGACTCAGCATATCCACTGTCCTTTCAAGGCCACAGACAGCTGTTTCAGTAGGATGGAGTATTTTTTTTAACCACTTTCCATCTCTTAACCTTCACTTTGAACCTACCCACTTTGGTTTTGTTTTTATTTGTTTTCTAACTTCCTAAATCTATATTTCCATTATGGAAAATTTTTTTACTTCTTGGACGCCCAGCTTCCATTTACACTATTTCTGCTATAAGCATCTTCTTTTTGCTCAAGGTTCCACCTCTCCCTGGCACTCTCATCCCATGCAGTTCTGGTACTATTGACTCCCCACCCAAGTTTGAAATGGAGTATGTGTATGCCTGTGACATACATCTGTCCAGTCAAAGTCTCCCGGTCATAGTGTCTGGCCGGAGGATAAGCACATGGGCATAGTAGGAAAAAAAATGAGATTCCAGGAAACTTTTGCTGGGACTTCTAGGCTAACCCAAGAGTTTTTCCTCAATGCAAACCTTAAAGAAAATAGAGATAGTATTTCTACAGCTATCTTGTAGCTCTAAGAATTTGAAAACAGAGCCAATACTGAGATAGGAAACCTGAGAAATGAAGGAAACTTGGATCTCGGTGGTCTCATTTGGGTTCTGTCTTTTAATTCGGGAATTTAACCCATTAATAATGATTATGACTAACATTTCCTCTTGTTAAATTTGTTTATTTTTATGTTTTGTCTGTAGTACAATAGTTCTAAGATGCATATGTCTGACCCCACCCCAGAGATTCTAATTTATTTGGTATGGGATGTGCTCTGTGCATCAGTATTTTTTAAACTCTCCCCAAGTTGTTTTAATGTTCAGCCAGGTTTGAGAACCACAGATCTAGTAGTTGTCCTTGATTTTGTTTGTTTCTTAAATGTTTTATTATAAAATACCACATGTACAGAAATATAACATGCATGGGAGGTGAGAGGGAGAGGAAACATAAAGCAAATAATTTTTTTAATGTTGATAATTTTAATTTAAAATTTTTATGTTGAGAAATGAAGTATTGCTAGCACCTCGGAAGACTCCTGCATGACCCATCCCAGCTTATCTTAAATCTCCTAACAGTTATTTTCCTATTGGCATCTAGATTTACTCTGTGTCTGTAGCCTCCCTGGGACAATGCAAACCATAACATACTTTCAAGCCTTTTCCTGCCCTAACTCCAAGGTTGAAATCTTATGAAATTTTTGTTCCAGGTTTTAATTTTTTTTTACAATATGCATATCCACATTTATATAGCGAGGTTTTCTTCTTTATTCATTGGGAGGACACTAAGTTTCTAGCAGCCATCACTTCCTTTCTCTAGAATTTGCAGTCTTGGAACCTAGAGCATCAGTCCAAATGAGAATCCTTGTTCATCAGGAGCCAATTCCTGGGCTAAGGGGTGGGGGTTAAATAACTGGTTAGACCTTGTAGCTTATATTCTGGTGGTAGAGGTACTCTATCCTTCTTGGTAGCTAAATATTATCTGGCACATTATTCATCTCTACCTTGGAGAGCTACCCATATAGTATGATGGGGACAGGCACTGGGGACAACCTTTCCTTTTCCCCAGCAACCTGATCCCTATTGTTATGGAGCCCTGTTAAGAAGAGGTCTGCTTTAAAGTTGCATGGTACAAAATCAATACACAGAAATCTGTTGCAGTCCTGTACATTAACAATGAACTAGCATAAAGAGAAATCAGGAAAACAATTCCACTCACAATTGCATCAAAAAGAATAAAATACCTAGAAATAAACCTAACCAAGAAGGTGAAAGACTTATACTCTGAAAACTACCAGACACTCATGAGAGAAATTAAAGAAGATACCAATAAACAGAAGCACATCCAGTCCTCATGGATAGGAAGAATTAATATTGTCAAATGGCCATCCTGCCTAAAGCAATCTATGGATTCAATACAACCTCTATCAAAATACCAATAGCATTCTTCAACAAACTAGAGCAAATAGTTCTAAAATTCATATGGAACCACAAAAGACCCTGAACAGTCAAAGCAATCCTGAAAAAGGAAGAAAAAGCTGTGGGGATTACACTCCCCAACTTCAAGCTCTACTATAAAGTCACAGTAATCAAGACAATTTGGTACTGGCACAAGAACAGACCCATAGACCAATGGAACTGACTAGAGAGCCCAGATATAAATCCAAGCATATATGGCTAATTAATATATGATAAAGGAGCCATGGACATACAATGGGGAAATGACAGTCTCTTCAACAACTGGTATTCGCAAAACTGGACATCTACATGCAAGAGAATAAACTGAATTATTGTCTAACCCTATACACAAAAGTAAACTCAAAATGGATGAAAGACCTGAAGTAAGTCATGAAACCGTAAAACTCTTAGAACAAAACTAGGCAAGAATATCTTGAATATAAACATGAGCAACCTTTTCCTGAATGCATCTCCTCATGCAAGGGAAACAAAAGCAAAAATGAGCAAATGGGACTACATCATGCTAAAAAGCTTCTGTACAGCAAAGGACACCATCAGCAGAACAAAAAGGCATCCTGCAGAATGGTAGAATATATTTGTAAACAACATATCTGACAAGGGATTAACATCCAAAATATATAAAGAACTCACATGCCTCAACCCCAAAAAGGCAAATAACCCTATTAAAAAATGGGTGGAGGATGAATAGACACTTCTCCAAAGAAATTCAGATGACCAACAGGCACATGAAAAGTTGCTCCACATCACTAATTATCAGGGAAATGCAAATAAAAACCACAATAAGATATCGCCTCACACAAGTTAGGAACAACAAATGCTGGTGAGTATGTGGAGAAAGGGGAACCCTCCTACACTGCTGGTGGGAATGTAAACTAGTTCAACCATTGCTGAAAGCAATATGGAGGTTCCTCAAAAAACTAAAAATAGAAATACCATTTGACTCAGGAATTCCACTCCTAGGAATTTACCCAAAGAATACAAGTTCTCAGATTCAAAAAGACATATGCACCCCTATGTTTGTTGCAGCAGTATTTACACTAGCCAAGATATGGAAACAACCTAAGTATCCATCAGTAGATGAATGGATAAAGAAGATGTGGTACATATACACAATGGAATATTATTCAGCCATAAGAAGAAAACAAATCCTACCATTTGCAATAACATGGATGGAGCTAGAGGGTATTATGCTCAGTGAAAAAAGCCAGGTGGAGAAAGACAAGTATCAAATGATTTCACTGATCTGTGGAGTATAGGAACAAAGAAAAAACTGAAGGAACAAAACAGCAGCAGACTCACAGAATCCAAGAATGGACTAACAGTTACCAAAGGGAAAGGGACTGGGGAGGATGGGTGGGAAGGGAGGGAGAAGGGGAATAAGGGGCATTATGATCAGCACACATAATGTAGGGGGTGGGGCATGGGGAGGGCAGTATAACACAGGGAAGACAAGTAGTGATTCTACAGCATCTTACTACTCTGATAGACAGTGACTGTAATGGGGTATATGGTGGGGACTTGATAATGGGGGGAATCTAGTAACCACAATGTTACTCATGTACTTGTACATTAATGTACAAAAATAAAAAAAAATTAGTGATTAACTTCAGATAAGATATAGCCAGACTTATAAAAACAACAATATGATCTATGAGTTGCATGTTAAGGACTTAGGGAAAACTAGGTTTTCTAATTTACAACTTTAATAAACTGAGCATTAGTTAAAATACAGGTGACTCTAGGGATAGTCTTGTATTCACCAAGGCCCAAATTTAGGTGCTAAAAATATGGCTCTTCCTTGTGAGATGCCCTCTTATGCCAGTCTCACACATTTATTTTCTCAGTGCATGTATCTCCTTCCCATATTCCAAAATTCCATTGAAATGACAGAAAAATTAATGGCTTATATTTATGTATACATGCAAATTTTGCATATAGATCCAGAATTGCCAAAAAACAAGAAAGAGTCCTATCAGTGAATCAGAAATGGTGAGGAATTCCTCTAAGATAGAATACAGAAAGGTTTAAATTAATGGCGAAACCACAGTAGAGAAACTTGATGCTAAAGAGTCAGAGAAAAGATAATTCTTCCCAAGGAAGCCTGGAGGGTGGGGAGGGAGAGGAGGAGAAGCAGATTAAGGGGTATTATGATTAGCACACATAGTAGTATTTGTTTTTTTCTATGGCTGAATAGTATTTCATTGTGTATATGTACCACCTCTTCTTTATCCATTGATCTACTGACGAACACTTAGGTTGCTTCCATATCTTGGCTATCATAAATAGTGCTGCAATAAACATAGGGGTGCATATGTCTTTTTGAATCTGGGATCTTGTTATATTTGGATAAATTCCTAGGAGTGGAATTTCTTAGTCAAATGGTATTTCTATTTTTAGTTCTTTGAGGAACCTCCATATTGCTTTCCGCAATGATTGAGCTAATTTACATTCCCACCAACAGTGTAGGAGAGTTCCCCTTTCCACATCCTCGCCAGTATTTGTTGTTCCTTGTCTTTTGGATGTTGGCCATCCTAACTGGTCTGGTGTGAGGTGATATCTCTTTGTTATTTTAATTTGCATTTCCATGTTAATTAGCAATGAGGAGCATCTCTTCATGTGCCTGTTGGCCATCTGAATTTCTTCTTTGAAGAAGTGTCTGTTCAGATCCTCTGCCCATTTTTAAATTCGATTATTTGCTTTTTGGTTGTTGAGGCATGTGAGTTCTTTATATATTTTGGATGTTAACCCCTTGTCGGATATGTCATTTACAAATATATTCTCCCATACTGCAGGATGCCATTTTATTCTACTGAAGGTGTCCTTTGCTGTATAGAAGCTTTTTAGTTTGATGTAGTCCCATGTGTTCATTTTTGCTTTTGTTTCCCTTTCACGAGGAGGTGCATTCAGAAAAAAGTTGCTCATGTTTATTTATATTCAGGAGATTTTTGCCTATGTTTTCTTCTGAGAGTTTTATGGTTTCATGACTTACATTCAGGTCTTTCATCCATTTTGAGTTTATTTTTGTGCATGGGGTTAGACAATAATCCAGTTTCATTCTCTTACATGTAGCTGTCCAGTTTTGCCAACACCAGTTGTTGAAGAGGCTGTCATTTCCCCATTGTATGTCCATGGCTCCTTTATCATATATTAATTGACCATATATGCTTGAGTTTATATCTGGTCTCTCTAGTCTTTTCCACTGGTCTATGGTTCTGTTCTTGTGCCAGTACCAAATTGTCTGGATTCCTGTGGCTTTGTAGTAGAGCTTGAAGTTGGGGAGTGTAATCCCTACAGCTTTTTCCTCCTTTTTCAGGATTGCTTTGGCTATCTGGGGTCTTTTGTGGTTCCATATGAATTTTATAACTATTTGTTCTAGTTCTTTGAAGAATGCTGTTGGTATTTTGATAGGGATCACATTGAATTTGTAGATTGCTTTAGGCAGGATGGCCATTTTGACAATATTAATTCTTCCTATCCATGAGCATGGTATGTATTTCCATTTATTGATATCTTCTTTAATTTTTCTCATGAGTGTCTGGTAGTTTTCAGAGTATAAGTCTTTCACCTCCTTGGTTAGGTTTATTCCTAGGTATTTTATTCTTTTTGATGCACTTATAAATGGAATTGTTTTCCTGATTTCTCTTTATGCTAGTTCATTGTTAGTATATAGGAATGCCACAGATTTCTGTGTGTTAATTTTGTATCCTGCAACTTTGTTGAATTCAGTTGTTAGTTTAGTAGTTTTGGGGTGGATTCTTTTTATGTACAATATCATGTCATCTGCAAAAAGTGACACTTTAACTTCTTCATTACCAATCTGAATGCCTTTTATTTCTTTGTCTGATTGCCATGGCTAGTACCTCCAGTACTATGCTGAATAAAAGTGGGGAGAGTAGGCACCCTTGTCTTGTTCCCTATCTTGGAGGAAAAGCTTTCAGATTTTCACTGTTAAGTATGTTGTTGTCTGTGGTTTTGTTATACATAGCCTTTATTATGTTGAGGTACTTGCCCTCTGTTTCCATTTTGTTGAGTGTTTTTATCATGAATGGATGTGGAATTTTGTTGAATGCTTTTTCAGCATCTATTAATCACTAATTTTTATTTGTTCTCTCAGTGATAAATTAGCTTGTAAATTTGACACAGTAAATTCTCCTAAATATTTAACATCATTTAGAAACTTGATTAACAACATTCCCTTAGCTCTGGCATTTTTAACCACAATTACAAATTTGATTCTCTCCAGTGCTTCAAATGTCTTATAAATGTAACAAACACTAAGCACTGAAACACTATGTACAAATCTAATAATAAACCTAATTAGTTACTAATCCAGAAGTTTTTAAATATCCAGTTTCAATCAAATTTGCTTAAATATTTTTAATTAAAGCCACAAATCGTCTTATATCAATCAAACTCTCTTAACTCAACTTCCTGCCTACCTTACCTGTTTGGATCCTGGGAACTGAATGCCAGCAGGACAAAGATGCACAATTTTGCTTATTGATTTCAGTTTAAATTTATGTTCAAAATCTCTAGGAAATACGTAGTACTGCCTGCTAATAATACATTTCCTAGTATATTTACTCTCCTCTTTCCCCATATAGCTCTTTTTTGAGGAGGAGGGAGAGGAGGTCATTTATTTGTCTTTTTTCTTTTTAAAACTATATTTTAATTGTGGTAAAATGCACATGAAATTTACCATTTTAACCATTTTTAAGCGTCCTACCTAACTTTTTACAACTTACCTCTCCTGCTGTCAATGGATGATCTCATGGACTATGCAACTGTGACTATTAGAAGCAATTAAAAAAGAATGATTCTTTTTTCTTCCCACTACCAGATTTACCAACCTACCTATATCTGCCTCTGTGTAATCTGCTTTCCCTCCTTTTACAGTGGAAGAAATTCCTGACGACATTAAGCCCACCCTCTCCTCCTCCTCAGCTCTTCCCTCTGGGCCACCATTTCCATCAACATACAAAAGTGCTGTCTTCAAAAATGCAAAAAGGACAAAGTTTTCTTTGGCTTTCCCTCTCCTTCCAGATGCTAGCCCATTGCAGAAAAGTCATTTCAAAAAGCTGTCTACACCTGCTTTCTCCAGCTCCTTTGCTCTTATTTTCCCATCCTCTCTTTAACCCACTCCAATGTCACCCCTAGTCTCCATGCTTTAGAGGGTCCCCCTCAGGCCACCTCTGCCTGTGCTCCTTGCCATGAGGGAATCTGGCCCCTGGGAGTTTGTCCCCTCTCCAGACCTCACTCAGCATGCTTAGAACCCTGGAATTCCCTGTCTAAATGCCTTAAGCCGGCTCCCAGAGCCTGTGAGGGCCTATTGCCATATCCAAGGTATGTGATATATGTATCACTACACCCGAGAGATGGCTGTTTGCCAGGGCAGAGGGTCAGGGAACAGTGTGTAGGTGGAGCTTTGATGTTCAGCCTGGAGGGAGGGAAGAAAAGAGGGGAGGGAAGGGCAAGGGGGAAAAGAGGGGAGCAGTTCAGTTCTTCCTGTGCCAGTTCATTCTGGTGAGCAATTCGAGGAATCAGAGAATTCTAAATTTGAATCTCACCTTTCAAAATATGATGAATGTCTATTTGTCAAAGTAGGAAGATAATATTTAGCAATTTGCTCACTTGATAACACATATATTTAGACGTAGGATGTATAGACCTCCACTTGTACTTTTGACCTCACAACTGCCCACTCTAATCAGATTTTTACAAGTCCCACGGAGCCTCTCAGGGGAGGTCACTGATGACCTTCAGTTTGCCGATCCATTCGCCAAGTTCCGCCGTCATCTTCAACCCTCTCAGCAGCATTTGGCACATCAGTTTCTTCTCTCAAGTTCCAGGACATCCTGTCTCTGTCTGCCTCCTGCTCGATCCTTTTGTTTGTTCCTCCTCCTCTTCTTACTCACCCCGAATATTGGAATGCCTGGGGCTAAGCTCAGACGTCAACATCACTCCAGGAAATCCTTTCCTGTGTTAGCTTATTTCTTGTATCTATGGGCTAATAACACATTTGTAGTTTCCCATGTCCAGCTGCCTATTTATCTCTACTGGGTGTCAAATAGGCACCCTAAATTTTACATGTCCAAACTAGAATTCTTGATTTCCCCTTGACAAACCTTTCCCTCCCCTCCCCCCTCCCCCAGGATTTTCCCAGCATCTATCCAGTTGTCATCCAAAAGCCCTCAAGTTCCCCTAGGTTTTTCATCACTTCATCCCACACCCAGTCAATCCACAGGGAAGGTCTTGGGCCCTACCTTTAAATCATGTCTCCCAACTGTTCGCTTCTCTCCACTTACACAGCTGCCGTCCTCTTCCAAGCCAATACCATCTTCCACCCAGACTGTAAGGGGCATCTCAACTGGCCTGCCTGCTTCCACTCATACCCCTCCTCACTAGACTATTACTCTTACAGTAGACCTGGGATTTTAAAATCATAAGCCAGATCTCGTGAAACCCCCGATCAAAATCTTCCAATGACTTCCCTTCACATTAAAAATGAAATCAGACTTTTCCATGTGGTCTACAAGGCCCTACATGACCTGGCACCTGCTTTGCTTTCTACTGCCTCCCCATCACTCACTATGGTTCCAGCCATGGTGGCTGCCTTGCCGATTCTAGAACATACCAAGCTCCTTTCTGCATATACTCTATACTCCCTATTTCCTGTGCATAGACCACTTTGCATCTGCGTGGTTTGTTCCTTTATGTTTTAGGTCTCAGCTCAAATACCTCCTTAATAAACCTTTGATCTAAACTACACCCATATCATATCTATCACCTTAACCAGATTTATTGCCTTCAGTGTATCAATCACTTTTAAAATCATATTAGTTGGGTATTTGTTTGCTTTCTGTGCCCTTCTCTGATTAGAATTTCAGGTCGTGAAGGCAGGGATTTCATCTGTCTCTTTTTCATCACTCCATGTTCAGTGCCTGCAATAGTGTAATAATTCAGTCAGTGAATGTGAAAATAAATGCATATTAATATAGGAAATTCTTTTAAGTGTTTCACAGAACTTAAATAATACATAAAGACCCCTTATTATCACAAAGACAATAAAAACTTAACTGCTGAGTGTTTACACAAAAGTATTAATACCACAGGTTTGACTTATTTGTCTATCCTTTCCACACTTGTTTTTACACTTCCCCACAATTGTCAAGTCAATTTCCTACTAAGAGAGCAAAATTATCATCCCAGGTCAGCTGAGGCTACAAATTCAGGAACTTCAGTCAGAGATGACAGACTGCAACAAGGGAACTGGAACATGCCTTCCAGTGGAAAATGCCCCAGTCTGAACAATTTGACCCTTTCTCATATTTATGCTGTACCTGATCTGCCCATGGTAGTTATCAAGCCTGTCTCTTTCACTTAGAACTTAACATAAAATTCACAGCCTGAGCTCACTGGAAATCATTTATTTTTCACATTTGGCAGATTTAAAAAAAATCTTATTCTCCATACAGCTCTTCCTTTTTAAATTTGTAATGCCAGGGTTCAATAAATTTTACCTACATGGTTTTCCTTCTTATTCGTGGCATTCTGTACCCTCTTTATGTCTTACTTTCTCAACTGTCTCATCATTCATAATTCCGGAGACATTCCATTTGCTGGCATTTGGGGAAAAGTATTGTTCTTTGTGTGTTTATTTTGTAAGCTTCCAGAACTCTTACTATTTCTGATTGTTTGTTTGGATGATTCTCCTACATTTCATGCAAGGAAAGATCATTTTTGTCTCCTTATTTCTGATAGCTATACCTTATTTTGTCTCCATGGTTTTTTTGTTTGTTTATGCTAGAGCTTCCAGAAAAACATCAAATGATAGTGATAGCATGCATCCTGGTTTCATTTCTGACTTTAAAGAGACAACTCTGGTGTTTTATTGTTAAGTCTGAGGTTGACTGTTGATCAGAGATTCTTTTATCATCCATTCCTTAATTCATTACACACTTACTGGTTCCCATCCAAGAGTACTGCATTTGGCAATATGTAGGGCACTGATCGCCTTAGGGAAAGCAGTTTCCATGGCGTGGTGCCAGCAAAAACCAGATTGCAGTGGTTTGCAGAGAGGCATACAAATGGAAACCTTCTTTAACTGCTGCCAAGGATTTTCACTGGGAATGGATGCTGAATTCTTTTTTTAATGTTTTTTTCAGCACTTATTAGTTAACTGATGTTGTGGGGTTTCTTTTTTTTTTTTTTTGACCTCCTGGGATTATTTAACATATTATATTTTCATTTATTTATTCAAGAATTATTTGAGTGCCTACTTTAAGCCAGACATTCTTTTATTATTGTAATACTAAATCTGTAGCTTTTTATAAAATGTTGTAGGGCTTTTGATGTTGATATCTTTAATATCAGCTTGTAAATATTAAACCATTTTTACAATATTAGGATAAATTCTACTTAACTGTGGCATGCTATTCTTTAATTTTTAATTACTTAATCAATGAATTTTATTAATAAAATTTCAAAAAATACAAATACCTATAAAGCCAGAAAACTCACATCTAAGTTCCCAATATCCCAATGTATAGTCCCTGTTGATAGATATTTCTGGACCTTTCTCTTTTTCAATTTTAATGAACTTTTAAAATTCATTTGCAAGCCAATTTATGAAGGATTTTCACATCGACATTTATGGTCGTGGCACAGATGTCGCAGTAGGACAGCCACACCTGGCTCCACATCAGGTTGGCCCCTCCTGCTAAATGACACTTTGTTGCAATTCTTGACCCATCTGTTTTGTCTGGGCAACATGGCGTTTCCCCCAGCTATGGGCAGGCTGGGTGCCATGAGGAAGTAACTAAGGTTTATTTGTTCAAAAGGTATTTACTGAGCATGTATCTGACTCCACAGAATTTATATCGTAGGCAAGGGGCAAATAATAAACAAAATAAATAAGTAAAATATATATAATGTTAGATGGCAATAAGAGCTATGGGGAACAAGCAGGGAACGGGGGGATGGGAAACGTTATTGGGAGAGAGGAAGCCATAATTATTGTTTGTGGGAAGGGAGGTCCCATGTGGGGAGGTAGAGGCTGTTGCTAAAAGAGAATTCAGAGCAATGAGAATGAGGTGTTTACACTCCTTACCACAATATCAATGAATATTGCAAATACCATGCCGCACCCAAAAGAAGCGAGGCACACAAATGTGTGCATTCTGCATAATTCCATTTATACAGAGAACAAAAACAGGCAACGCAGGTCTGCACTGTAAGTCAGGATAGCGGTTGCTGCAGAGGTGATGGGGGTCTAGAGAAGACAGTGGGAATTCTGACAATGTTATGTTTCTTCATCCCGGTGCTGTTACCACTTGTGTGTTCAGTTTGTGAAAATCCATTGAACTGAATGTTTATAACGTGCATTTTCTATATGAATATTACATGTCAATAGTTTCATTATTATTTTTTAAGTTCAGAACTAGCTGTCTTACTGGTAGATGACCCAACCACCCAAGGGAATCTTCTGCCTTGTCTGATTTCCCCAATGCCTGATACATTGAAGGGATTCGTTACAGATGTGTGTGCGTGCGTGTGTGTGTGTGTGTGTGTTTAAATGAATACTTGAATGATTAAACAAATGCATCTCTATAATTTCTAAATGGTTTGGATTTAGTCCCCCTTAAACTGATTACCTTGGCAAAAACTGAAGCCACATCTATTTTTACTGTCATTCCTGTGTTTTAAAAATAACATCTTTGTCTCCCCTCTGCTCATATGAGAATAATAAACTCATTCAGCCGACGCTCAAACGCTTTTAGGATTTGGAGTCAGGAGATCAAGTAAAAAGAAAGCCAGTGGGCACTTTGGATTTGGCAACATATAGGTTCTTGATGGTGTTGGTGGAAGCGGTTCCACTCGTGTGGGGGCAACAGGTGTCAGACTGCAGAGGTTTGGGGAGATGGGATGTGAGGAATTGGAAATAGTGAGTGCTGACAAATACCTCCAATATTCTGCAAGTCAGGAGAGGAGTACATGGGGTTGACAATTTTTGTTTTTGTTTTTGTTTTTTCTTCAGTGTTTGTGTGAGTGTTTATCATAAAAAAGGAGAAAGAGCATGTTTACATGCTAACGGGGGATACATCAATAGACAGGAATAATTTCATTCATTTATTTGTGCATTCAATCTTCTAGTCATTCACGCATTCCACATGAGTCCCTCCTGTACTAGTCACTGTTCTTGGCAGTGGTACTAGAGCAGTAGATGAACCACACACAATCTCTGCCCTCATGCAGTTTACAGCCTGTCAGGGAAGAGAGAAGTTGAAGGCAGATGACAAAAACAAGGATGATCTGGATGGGGGGTGTTGAATCAAAGTTGCAGAAGGTAGAATTAGCATACACAAGAAAGATCTTCTGTTAATGATTAAATGTGTTAATATGTATCAATGAGAAGCAGGGAGGGAAAAACCCTTCTACCCCTCTTAGACCTTTAAACACAAGAATGTTTTGTTTGCCTCTGTTCCATAGTTGGTTTTTTATTGCAAGTTAATTGAACCTAATTGAGCCCTTTTTTGGATGGTGGGAGTAGGAGAACAACTGGGCAAATCTGGAGCAGAAGGAGTCATCAGCTTGGGCTTTGGATTTAGAGGTTGAGCTTGTTTGGTCTGCCCCAGACAAATCAGTGATGGGTAGGAAAGGACTGTCTTAGTCCTCTTCATTTTTCAGCAGTTTATACATATTTTTAATTGAGTATGTGTAGCTGACATACTTACATACATTCTTACAATGAGATAACAGTGATATCCCTTTTTTACAAAGGGATAACACCTAAGAGATAGGTACAAATGTTAATAAGAAAAATTATTGATGTAGCAGAGCAGAGCACTCTTCTTAGTCAGGAGTGTGAAAAAGCAGCACTAGGTAGGGTAGCAGCAGGTTCCTTAAGCCAAGAAGGGGGTAACAGGTTTAAACTAGGCTATCACCAGCACTTTGATGCTGGGCGAGACCTAAGAGATACCAATTAGCAGCTATCAATCTCAGTTCACAAATCAAGCAGTTGTGCAGAGTGACTCATGAAACTGTAAATAAGACTGCATAGAATTCTGCAGAGTCACATCTTCCGTGAGGATCCATAAGCCAGCGGAGGAGGCAAAATCTGCACAGTCAAGGTTTTCCATGAAATGATATAGGAGATAACATGCTTTCTGTCAAGTTTTCTTCCAGCATCGATGCAGGTATTTGCTTCTGCAGTTGAACATGAGCCGAAGTCATCAGTTTGCATTTAGGGGCTGTGTATAAAAATTATTTGTATCATTTTTCAGCTAAGGAGAAGCTTACAGGATGGGATGTTTTCAATGACTGAGACCAATGCCTCATTCTTACCGTTAAAGTGGTGCACTTTCTCTTCTTGTGCTCTTTCTCCCTCTCTTTATATTCTGAAGGTGGGTGATTAAGTCCCCAAGAAGTGTAACTGTGTTGCAGTCCAAAGACCAAGCTTGTAGATTATTTTTTTAATATTAAAAAAACCACATTCTACTTTTTTCTGCCATTCCCCTGTATTCTGATAGGCTTTCATAAATGGGGAAGAACAGACATGAAATTAATTAGTACCCAGGAGTGTATGTGGGCATGTGTCTCATAGGAAATATACATCACTGGCTGTGTTCGGGGAGGGGAAAAAAATTAAAAAGTAGAGAATCACTAATATAATGCAACCCCTTCATTTCTCAGGTGTGAAAACTGAGGTCCAGAGAGATGATGTGATTTGCCTAAAGTCATGCAACTAGTGGCAGAGCCAGGCCTAGAAGCCAGGTGTCCTGGCTCCCAAGACATTCCACTGCCCGAGGAATGGAACAGGTAGTGTCACTCTCACTGGGGGCCCTGGGTCAGTCAGTTCAGCCCAGGGCTGCCTGGGGTTCCAACTAAGGAAGCCAGAGGAAGCAACAGCTCAAAGTTCTCACAGCTGAATGATTCAGACAATAGAATGATTTGGAATCAAAGCTGGGTAAGGGAAAGAACGTGAGGCTTTGAAGCTTAACTGTCATGATCCTGGTGTACCATGCCCCGCAAACTGCTGAATGAGGAGCTGCCGCTGAAAGGGGCTCTATCTCTGGCTGTACCATGGCCATCTTCACACAGCTGGGTGGTGCTCACCTTCCAGCCATTCTGACACCCCTGCTCTCTCCAGTGTAATCACAGTGTTAGGAAAATCAGTGGCTACTTGCAGAGGATGAATGGAGAATGGGGGAGAGTGAAGGAGTCAGGAAGACCAGATACAAGGCTTTTGTAGAAAAGCCAGGAAGAAAATAGTAAGGAAAGGCTGTCAGGTGAAGTCTGCTGGATCAGTATGAGTAGCAGGCAATAGCTGATAAAGTTGCTCAGCAGTGATGGAGAAAAGGTAGACTAGAAATGAAACCACATCAAAATGGGGAAAAAAGAGAGTCCCTGCTTCCATATATTAAGAGATGTGGTCTTAAGACCAGTATTGATAAAACAATACTACCTATGCACTGTAAGTAAGATGTATGCTCTGTGTTTTATGTAAACATGGGTACTCGTCACTGCTAATGTGTATTGACCCTTCTTAGGAGTCTGTGTCTTTTTCATTTTGTCAATGATTATTTATTGAACACCTACTGTGTGCCAAGGCATAATTGTGGGCACTTGAAATATATCAAACGAACTGAACAAACACCCTTGCACTCATGAGACTCAATCAGGGAAAGGTGTGCAGAGAAACTAGTCTCTTGGGAAAAGCAACAACAAGGGGGAAATTGTTAAACTGAAATGGTATTCATCAAAAAAAAAGCTGGTAAGAAGTAGATTGATAGGCTGAGTTTCACTGAGTCCCTTGAAGGAAGATTTTTCTAGGCAAAGAGAATTGAGATAACAGAATGGTCATCCCAAAGGATCTGTGGGGATCAGTGACTATGATCTTGTGGCTCCTGACAGGAGTAAGTTTTCCAGGGGTAAATTGCAACACAGGAGGCTTGGGCAAAGGCGATGTGCAGAAGTTCAGGTCTGTGGACAGAAGAGTGTCCAAAGGAATTGTCAGTTAAAGTGGATAGAAAGTCTCCAAGAGGTCAGGCCATTTTGTATCAGGATGTTTCAAGAAAGGGGGTGGGGAGCAAACCGTGGAAAATCCAGGGGCATCTGAGATCCAGGTAAGTCAGGCAGAGGTCAGCACCAGTTGGTGGCCAGGAAGCAGGGCTGTGGTCACTGAGTTGAGACTGAAGGAACATTTCCAGCCTCTGGGAGGAGTAAGTTGCAGCCCAAGCAGTGCACTGGGACAGGGACCCAGGCCCAGGAGAAAAAGGGAGGTGAATGCGGAACTAAGGAAGGACTTGGCTGCAGGAGCCCAGTTATAAGCAGGACTCTTAATTAAACGTGAGATAACAGCCAGAGGGATTGTGCTAGTGAACCTTTCAATCTCTCTGGATCATGAACAAAATCTATCTCATAGATGGGAAGCGCACGACCTGGTCTATAAAGAAATAGAATGAGGGGACAGGAAATGAGCAGGGTCTGCACTCTTCCTCCAGGACACCAGAAGGAGGGAGGAGGCCATGCCTGCCGCTCGTTTGTCAGCAGGAATCCCACTACTGCCTTCATGGTGGCCAGACATTGTAGTTCCAAAAAGTCCTTTTTCTTGAGCAACCTACGTATTCAGTGCATAATTCAGAGGATGGTTTTCCTAGCAGGACTGCGGTTAGGACGAGCACGGAGTCCTTACCTGAGTCTTACTTCATCGTTACATGGTTTCCTTCAAACGCCACCACCATCTAGCATTCATGCTTGGCAACAGCTCACACTGTACTCCATGCTCCACCCCTTTCCCAGCTTCCCAGCTTCCACCCTTCTTGTTTACTCTTTCTTTGGAGGCTTCTCTAACCCTTCAGACTCGATACTTAATACCATCTTCACCTAATTGATTCACTGCTGAACTTCTCTAGTAGATATTCTGTTTGATGCTCCAACATCCATCCTCCTTACCTCCATTAGCGGCAGCAATACAGTTTGGGGAATTAAAACATCTGGTCCACACACTGCCACTGACATGCTGAGTCTGACTTCCAAACAGTCCTGTCTCTGCACCACTTACTCCAGAATCAAAGTCCCAAGAGTAAGCGAGCATCTGATCGCCGAGGTTCACGGCTACCTCCTTGGCCGACTCCTTCAGCTTCCATAGTGCCAATTGAGAGAAGAGGCAAGTGGCTTAAATTGCCCCCTTGTCAGACCTAATCACTGGGTAATCCTCCCAGAGGGAGATCTGGCACTAATAAGAAGGGAGGGATTTTAGATCAGTGCTGTTCAATAGAATAATAATGCAAGCCTCCTATGTAACTTAAAATCCTCTAGTAACCACATTTAAAAAGGTAGAAACAGGTGAAATTTTAATATTGTACTTAATTTAACCCAGTATTTCCAAAATGCCATGTTGTCAAAATGTAACAATATAAAAATTTATTAACGAAATATGTTCCTTTTTATAGTTGTCTCTTCAAGTCTTTGAAATCCAGGGTGTATTTTACATTCACAGCACAGCTCAATCTGGACACTAAATTTTCATTGGATATATTTGATGTGTATTTATATTTACAGTTGAAAAAGTAGAATCACATACCCAAGTTGTTCTAAGCATATTTAAAAGTTGTCTGATTACTGTATTAAGTTCCAAAAATAACATTTTTCTTAAATATTCACTTCCAGTTGACCAAACGAATTCATCTTTATTTAAAAAACTGTTTGAAGCAAAAGCATATCAGTTTTAAACTGTGTCCAGGTTAATGTCAATTCACTGATTTACATCAACTCAATATTATTAACTTGGAATTTAAAGGGGTATAGCATAAATTGAAAAGTAACTGTAAGTTTATCAATATAAATAAAGCATTCTTCAAATTTTTCTTATAGGTTTTACAGATAATTTACATAATGCTGGTTATTACAATTAAAAATGTGTTGCATATTGATTTATATTAGAAAACATAAAATCATTCTTATTGATTTGTATATGAAAAGTTTCCATTTAAAGGTAAATTCTTGTACTTTTCTAGGTAGGACACAAATAAGCTTTTTCTTTCCTTTAAGCTTTAAATTTTTCTTATTCATATACACTGTGATATCAGTGAGAAAACATAAATCACACTGCCATGTTTTGTTTTGTTTTTTTAATTTTTAGATTGATAATACATTTTTTTATTAAGGTATCATTGATATACACTCTGTCATGCTGCCATCTTGAAACTGTGCCAAGTTTTCACTTCAATTATTAAATATTTGGTAAATATTCCTTTTGTTTCAAGAAAATTTTGAATTGGAATTGACAGTATAGTAAATTTTTGTAAAAAACTCCTTCACGACCCAACCAACGAACATAGATAAAGACACAAGATCATCACATTTATCATTTTCTATTCCTTTCCAGAAATTAGTGATTCATGGCATTTAAATGTATACACTGAACAATTTTAACAACTGTATCTATGACACTTTTCATAGAGACTGCCTCTGAAAATAAGCACAAATATTTTCAATATATATCATATGGTGGAATGAAGCAATAGGGAAACATCAGTCTCTTGTTTTGAAATTCCAATAAATTTAGATTTTTTACTGAACATAAATGGAGCACCATCTGGCATGATAGAAATCATTTTCATAACTAACCGGAATTATTTTTTGCCACATGTAAAAGATTCAAAAAAATCTATGCCAGAATTTGTTTTTTTTAAACCTGAATTGATGATGCTTCTTCATAAATTTGGAAGATCTTTAAGACTATATATACCCAAGTATTAATTGGACAGTGTCTCATGGCAGGAGTCAGCAAAAATTTGCTATTTTTTTTAATCTGCCTTTGATGAATTATTTTATTCTCTGGGCAGTTGTTTGGTGGCTTAATTAAAGATTGGTCACTTTTTACAAAATATCTTTTTAGTCTTCTCATAATTTTCTAAACTTTTTTTCACAACTGAAATAATGATTTATTTTGCCATATTTCCATTACAAATTGTGTGCATGAATATGTGTACAAGAATACAAGTCACTTTATAACTGACTGGAATTACAATCTCTGATTCTTCTTTCTTTCTTTCTTTCTTTCTTTCTTTCTTTCTTTCTTTCTTTCTTTCTTTCTTTCTTTCTTTCTTTCTTTCTTTCTTTCTTTCTTTCTTTCTCTCTCTCTCTCTCTCTCTCTCTCTCTCTTTCTTTCTTTCTTTCCTTCTTTCTTTCTTTTTTTTCTTTTGATGCTCAGTGAATTTTTTTTGGTATCATTAATCTACAATTACATGAGTGACATTATGGTTACTAGACTCCCCCCATCATCAAGTCCCTCCCACATACCCCATTACACTCACTGTCCATCAGCGTAGTAAGACGCTGTAGAATCACTACTTGTCTTCTCTGTGCTCTACAGCCCTCCCCATGCCTCAGCCCCTACATTATGTCTGCTAATCGTAATGCCTTTTATTGCGCTTGTCCCTCCCTTCCCACCCATCCTCACCAGTCTCTTTCCCTTAGTCCATTCTCCGGTTCTGTGAGTCTGCTCCTGTTTTGGTCCTTCAGTTTTTCTTTGTTCTTGTACTCCACTTATGAGTGAAATCACTTGGTACTTGTCTCTCTCCACCTGGCTTACTTCACTGAGCATAATACCCTCTAGCTCCATCCATGTTGTTGCAAATGGTAGGATTTGTTTTCTTCTTATGGCTGAATAATATTCCATTGTGTAAATGTACCACATCTTCTTCATCCATTTATCTACTGATGGACATTTAGGTTGCTTCCATTTCTTGGCTATTGTAAATAGTGCTGCAATAAACATAAGGGTGCATCTGTCTTTTTCAAACTGGGCTGCTGCATTCTTAGGGTAAATTCCTAGAAGTGGAATTCCTGTGTCAAATGGTATTTCCATTTTGAGCATTTTGAGGAATCTCCATACTGCTTTCCACAATGGTTGAACTAATTTACATTCCCACCAGCAGTGTAGGAGGGTTCCCTTTTCTCCACAACCTTACCAACATTTGTTGTTGTTTGTCTTTTGGATGTTGGCCGTCCTAACTGGTGTGAGGTGATATCTCATTGTGGTTTTAATTTGCATTTCTCTGATGATTAGTGATGTGGAGCATCTTTTCATGTGTCTGTTGGCCATCTGAATTTCTTCTTTAGAGAACTGTCTATTCAGCTCCTCTGCCCATTTTTTAATTGGATTGCTTGCTTTTTGTTTGTTGAGGTGCGTGAGTTCTTTATATATTTTGGATGTCAGCCCATTATTGGAACTGTCATTTATAAATATATTCTCCCATACTGTAGGATACCTTTTTGTTCTATTGATGGTATCCTTTGCTGTACAGAAGCTTTTCAGCTTGATATAGTCCCATTTGTTCATTTTTGCTTTTGTTTCCCTTGCCCAGGAGATATGTTCATGAAGAAGTCACTCATGTTTATGTCTAAGAGATTTTTGCTTATGTTTTTTTCCAAGAGTTTTATGGTTTCATGACTTATGTTCAGGTCTTTGATCCATTTCAAATTTACTTTTGTGTATGGGGTTAGACAATGATCCAGTTTCATTCTCTTACATGTAGCTGTCCAGTTTTGCCAGCACTGTCTATTGAAGAGACTGCCATTTCCTCATTGTACATCCATGGCTCCTTTATCGAATATTAATTGACTATATATGTTTGGGTTAATGTCTGAAGTCTCTCTTCTGTTCCACTGGTCTGTGGCTCTGTTCTTGTGCCAGTACCAAATTGTCTTGATTACTGTGGCTTTGTAGTAGAGCTTGAAGTTGGGGAGTGAGATTCCCCCCCACTTTATTCTTCCTTCTCAGGATTGCTTTGGCTATTCAGGGTCTTTTGTGGTTCCATAGGAATTTTAGAACTATTTGTTCCATTGAATGCTGTTGGTAATTTGATAGGGATTGCATCAAATCTGTATATTGCTTTGGGCAGGATGGCCATTTTGATGATATTAATTCTTCCTAGCCAAGAGCATGGGATTAGTTTCCATTTGTTAGTGTCCTCTTTAATTTCTCTTAAGAGTGACTTGTAGTTTTCAGGGTATAGGTCTTTCACTTCCTTGGTTAGGTTTATTCCTAGGTATTTGATTCTTTTTGATACAGTTGTGAATGAAATTGTTTTCCTGATTTCTCTTTCTGTTAGTTCATTGTTAGTATACAGGAAAGCCACAGATTTCTATTAATTTTGTATCCTGCTACTTGGCTGAATTCCAATATTTGTTCTAGTAGTTTTGGAGTTGAGTCTTTAGGGTTTTTTATATGCAGTATCATGTCATCTGCAAATAGTGACAGTTTGACTTATTTACCAATCTGTATGCCTTGTATTTCTTTGTTTTGTCTAATTGCCATGGCTAGGACCTCCAGTACTATATTGAATAACAGTGGGGAGAGTGGGCATCCCTGTCTTGTTCCTGATCTTAGAGGAAAAGCTTTCAGCTTCTTGCTATTAAGTATGATATTGGCTGTGGGTTTATCATATATGGCCTTTATTATGTTGAGGTACTTGCCCTCTATACCCATTTTGTTGAGCGTTTTTATCATGAATGGATGTTCAATTTTGTCAAATACTTTTTCAGTGTCTATGGAGATGATCATGTGGTTTTTGTCCTTTTTGTTTATGTGGTGGATGATGTTAATGGATTTTCAAATGTTGTACTATCCTTCCATCCCTGAGATGAATCCCACTTGATCATGGTGTATGATCCTCTTGATGTATTTTTGAATTCGGTTTGCTAATATTTTGTTGAGTATTTTTGCATCTATGCTCATCAGGGATACTGGTCTGTAATTTTCTTTTTTGGTGGGGTCTTTGTCTGGTTTTGGTATTAGGGTGATGCTGGCTTCTTAGAGTTTGGGAGTATCCGTCCTCTTCTATTTTTTGGAAAACTTGAAGGAGAATGGGTATTATGTCTTTTCTGTATGTCTGATAAAATTCTGCAATAAATCCATCTGGCTAAGAGGTTTTGCTCTTGGATGGGTTTTTGATTACTGCTTCAATTTCATTGCTGGCAATTGGTCTGTTTAGATTTTCTGTTTCTTCCTTGGTCAGTCTTGGAAGATTGTATTTTTCTAGGAAGTTGTCCATTTCTTCTAGGTTTTCCAGCTTGTTAGCATATAGTTTTTGTAGTATTCTCTAATAATTCTTTGTATTTCTGTGGGGTTCATCATGATTTTTCCTTTCTCATTTCTGGTTCTGTTGATGTGTATAGATTCTCTTTTTCTTTTTATAAGTCTGGCTAGGGGCTTATCTATTTTGTTTATTTTCTCAAAGAACCAGATCTTGGTTTCATTGATTTTTTTCTATTGTTTTATTCTTCTCAATTTTATTTATTTCTTCTCTGATCTTTATTATGTCCCTCCTTCTGCTGACTTTAGGCCTCATTTGTTCTTCTTTTTCCAATTTCAATAATTGGGACTTCAGACTATTCATTTGGGATTGTTCCTCCTTCTTTAAATAGGCCTGGAATGCTATATACTTTCCTCTTAGAACTGCTTTTGCTGCGTCCCACAGAAGTTGGGGCTATGTGCTGTTGTTGTCATTTGTCTCCATATATTGCTTGATCTCTGTTTTAAGTTGGTCATTGATCCATTGATTATTTAGGAGCATGTTGGTAAGCCTCCATGTGTTTGTGAGCCTTTTTGCTTTCTTTGTACAATTTATTTCTAGTTTTGTATGTTTGTGGTGTGAGAAGTTGTTTGGTAGGATTTCAATCTTTTTGAATTTACTGAGGGTCTTTGTGTATAGTATGTGGTCTATTCTGGAATATGTTCCATGTGCACTTTGAGAAGAATGTGTGTCCTGCTGCTTTTGGGTGTAGAGTTCTGTAGATGTCTCTTAGGTCCATCTCTTCTAGTGTGTTGTTCAGTGCTTCCGTGTCCTTACTTATTTTCTGTCTGGTGGATCTGTCCTTTGGAGTGAGTGGTGTGTTGAAGTCTCCTAAAATAAATGCATTGCATTCTGTTTCCTCCTTTAATTCTGTTAGTATTTGTTTCACGTATGTTGGTGCTCCTGTATTGGGTGCATATATACTTATAATGTTTATATCCTCTTGTTGGACTGACCCCTTTATCATTATGTAATGTCCTTCTTTATCTCTTGTTACTTTCTTTGTTTTGAAGTCTATTTTGTCTGATACTAGCACTGCAACACCTGCTTTTTTCTCCCTGTTGTTTGCATGAAATATCTTTGTCCATCCCTTGACTTTTAGTCTATGCTTGTCTTTGGGTTTGAGGTGAGTCTCTTGCAGGCAGCACATAGATGGGTCTTGCTTTTTTATCCTTTGTATTACTCTGTGTCTTTTGATTGGTGCATTCAGTCCATTTGCATTTAGGTTGATTATTGAAAGATATGTACTTATTGCCTTTGCAGGCTTTGGATTCATGGTTACCAAAGTTTCAAGGGTAGCTTCTTTACTATCTAACTGTCTAACTTAACTCTCTTATTAAGCTATTATAAACACAGTGTGATGATTCTTTATTTCTCTCCCTTCTTATTCTTCATCCTCATTATTTATATGTTAGGTGTTTTATTCTGTACTCTTTTGTGTTTCCTTTGACTGCTTTTGTGGGTAGTTGATTTTATTTTTTGCCTTTAGTTAGTATTTGTTTGGTCTGCTTTCTTTGCTGTGATTTTATTTTCTCTGGTGACATCTATTTAGCCTTAGGAGTGCTCCCATCTAGAGCAGTCCCTCTAAAATACCCTGTAGAGGTGGTTTGTGTGAGGCAAATTCCCTCAACTTTTGCTTGTCTGGGAATTGTTTAATCCCTCCTTCATTTTTAAATGATAATTGTGCTGCATACAGTATCCTGGGTTCAAGGCCCCTCTGTTTCATTGCATTAAATATATCATACCATTCTCTTCTGGCCTGTAAGGTTTCTGTTGAGAAGTCTGATGATAGCCTGATGGGTTTTCCTTTGTAGGTGACCATTTTTCTGTCTCTGGCTGCCTTTAATACTCTGTCCTTGTCTTTCATCTTTGCCATTTTAATTATTATGTGTCTTGGTGTTATCCTCCTTGGATCCCTTGTGTTGGGAGATCTGTGGGCTTCCATGGTCTGAGAGACTATTTCCTCCCCCAACTTGGGGAAGTTTTCAGTAATTATTTCTTCAAATGCACTTTCTATCCCTTTTTCTCTCTCTTCTTCTTCTGCTACTCCTATAATGCAAATATTGTTCCGTTTAGATTGGTCACATCATTCTCTTAATATTCTTTCATTCCTGGAGATCGTTTTATCTCTCTCTGCCTCAGCTTCTCTGTATTCCTGTTCTCGGATTTCTGTTCCATTAATGGTCTCTTTCACCTCATCCAGTCTGCTCTTAAGTCCTTCCATAGATTATTTCATTTCTGTAATCTCCCTCCGGACTTCATCCCTTAGCTCTTGCATATTTCTCTGCAGGTCCATCAGCATAGTTATGACTTTTATTTTGAATTCTTTTTCAGGAAGATTTGTTATATCTATTTTCCCAGGCCCTCTCTCTGGGGTTGTCTGAGTGATTTTTGACTGGACCAGATTCTTCTACCTTTTCATGGTGATAGAGGTGGTCATAGGCAGGTTGTGTGTGTGTCAGCTGGGAGAACAAAGTCCCTCCCTGCTTGCTGGTCACCTTGCCCTTCTCCACTGCCTGTGTCACTTACCTGCACACAGGGTGCAGTCTCTGGGTTAATCCCCTGAGCTGCCATGGTCGGGCAGCCCTTGGGGTAGCCCAGATCCCTGCGGGGAGTGGCAGGCACAGTGGGTGTGTTCTACTGTGAGAATGGTGCCCCGTCATGCCTTGCCCTGGCTTCCTCTGTGTGTGCCAGGCAGCTGCACGCCAGCGGCAGCCTCTGGGTCTGGCTGAGTATCTGTGCACTGGAAAGAGACTCTGGACGGTTGTTGTGGGCATGGCCACTCTCCAGCTGCTCCGCCATTGTGGCAGGGCAGCGCTGGCTGGGGGAATGAATGGCAGGCTGCTTATTGCCGTGAGAGGCTTCAGGGCTGCATTGCCTCCCAGGGGGTTAGGGCACCTGAAGCTCCTTAGGATTCCCAGCCTGCTGGGCTGAGTGTGCCAGGCAAGTCCATCAGGCTGTTAAGCCTCTGTCCTTTTAAGCCTTTCAAAAAGCACTCGCTTTTCTTTTGTCTCAGGGGAGCCGGCTGTGGGGACCCACTCACAGTGTCCATCTCAGATTTTACTTTTCCATTTCTCTAATATCCAGTACACCATGCAATGTGAGTCTGTGCTCCCAGTGCAGATTACTAGGGCTGGGTATTTAGCAGTCCTGTGCTTCCACTCCCTCCCCATTCTGACTCCTCTCCTCCCACCAGTGAGTTGGGGTGGGGGGAGTGCTCAGGTCCCGCTGGGTCAAGGCTTTGTATCTTACCCTTTTCATGAGATGCTGAATTCTTGCAGATGTAGATGTAACCTGGCTGTTGTACTGTATCCTCTGGTCTCTCTTTTAGGCGTAGTTGTATTTGTTGTATTTTCAAATATATATATGGTTTTGGGAGGAGATTTCCACTGCCCTACTCACACCACCATCTTGAGCGTCTCTGAGCCAGTGGAGTGTGCTCAGAACCCTGGCCCAGCCCCGCATCAGCAGAGGGCCCGGACTGCTTTCCCTGGTGCACTGAGGCCATGCTGCCGCGAGAGATGGGACGTGACACCGCGTGGGGACTTCGGCGGAAGTCAAAATCTCTGATTCTGTTAAAACCTATTTAAAAATATTTTATTCGAGGGGGCGGAGCCAGGATGGCGGCGTGAGTAGAGCAGTGGAAATCTCCTCCCAAAAACACATAGAGCTATGAAAATATAACAAAGAAAAATCTTCCTAAAATAGAGACCACAGGACACAGGACAACATCCGGACCACATCCACACTGCAAGAACCCAGTGCCTTGTGAAGGGGGTATGATACAAGCCCCAGCCCGGCGGGACCCGAGCGCCCCTCCCCCCGGCTCCCGGCGGGTGGAGAGAAACCGGAGCGGTTTTTTTTTTTTTTTTGGCGAGCGCTTTTTGGAAGCCTTAGAGGGACGGGCCCCCGTTGCTGGGGAGGCAGGGTGGCGGGACCGGTGAGGAGGTGCCTGGGAACGGCACTGGAGGACAAAGAATATCCCGCGTTTCTCCCTGCGAGACCAGCGGGCGGGTGCCTGAGACCGGTGCCTGAGGACGGAGGAGGTCGCGCGTTTTTCCCCTTTTTTTTTTTCTCTTTTTGGCGAGTGCTTTTTGGAAGCCTTGAAGGGACGGGGACCCCAGTGCTAGGGAGGCAGGGTGGCGGGACTGGTGAGCGGGTGGCAGGGACCGGCGCCTGAGGACAAACAATATCCCCCGTTTTTCCCTGCGGGACCGGTGGGCGGGTGCCTGAGACCGGCACTTGAGGACAGAGGAAATCGCGCGTTTTTCCCCTTTTTTTTTCTCTCTTTTCTGCGAGTGCTTTTTGGAAGCCTAAAAGGGACAGGGACCCCGGTGCTAGGGAGGCAGGGCGGCGGGACTGGTGAGCGGGTGCCTGGGACCGGCACCTGAGGATAAAGAATATCCCGCATTTTTCCCTGTGGGACCGGTGGGTGGGTGCCTGAGACCAGCACCTGAGGACAGAAGAAATCGCGTGTTTTTCCCCTTTTTTTCTCTCTTTTTGGTGAGTGCTTTTTGGAAGCCTTGAAGGGACAGGGACCCCGGTGCTAGGGAGGCAGGGCGGCGGGACTGGTGAGCGGGTGCCTGGGACCAGTGCCTGAGGACAAAGAATATCGAGCGTTCCTTCCCTGCGGGACCGGTGGGTGGGTGCTTTTTGGAAGCCTTGAAAGGACAGGGACCCTGGTGCTAGGGAGACAGGGCAGCAGGACCAGTGAGCGGGTGCCTGGGACCGGCACCTGAGGACAAAAAAAAAAAAAAAAATCGCTTGTTTTTTCCTTTTTTTTCCTTTTTTTTTTTCTCTTTCTTTCTGTTCCCTCTCTCATTGTTGCTGTTGTTGTTTTGGTTTGGAGAGTGCTTTTTGGAAATCTTAAAGGGGCAGGACAGGTCACTTAGACCAGAGGCAGGGAATCTGGGGATCTCTGGGCACTCTAACCCCCTGGGCAGCAGGGAGCACAGAGGCCCCTTACGGAGATAAATAGCCTCCGGGCCGCTCCCCCTCCAACGGGGCTCCACCATTTTGGAGGAACAGCCCCAGCCAGGCCAAGCCCACAGCAACAGTGGAGATAAACCCCAAAGCAACTGGGCAGGAAGCAGAAGCCCTGTCTGCGCACAGCTGCCCAGCACAAGCAACTAGAGGTCGCTATTCTCCCAGGAAAAGGCTACAAACCAACAAGAAGGGAAGCTCCTCCAGCGGTCACTTGTACCAGCTCTGCAAACTATCTCTATCACCATGAAAAGGCAAAACTACAGGCAGACAAAGATCACAGAGACAACACCTGAGAAGGAGACGGACCTAACTAGTCCTCCTGAAAAAGAATTCAAAATAAAAATCATGAACATGCTGACAGAGATGCAGAGAAAAATGCAAGAGCAATGGGATGAGATGCAGAGAAAAATGCAAGAGCAGTGGGATGAAGTCCGGAAGGAGATCACAGATGTCAGGAAAGAGATCACAGAAGTGAAACAATCCCTGGAAGGATTTATAAGCAGAATGGAGAAGATGCAAGAGGCCATTGAAGGAATAGAAGCCAGAGAACAGGAACGTATAGAAGCTGACATAGAGAGAGATAAAAGGATCTCCAGGAATGAAACAACACTAAGAGAAATATGTGACCAATACAAAAGGAATAACATTCGTATTATAGGGATACCAGAAGAGGAAGAAAGAGGAAAAGGGATAGAAAGTGTCTTTGAAGAAATAATTGCTGAAAACTTCCCCAAACTGGGGGAGGAAATAATCGAACAGACCATGGAATTACACAGAACCCCCAACAGAAAGGATCCAAGGAGGACAACACCAAGACACATAGTAATTAAAATGGCAAGGATCAAGGACAAGGAAAGAGTTTTAAAGGCAGCTAGAGAGAAAAAGGTCACCTATAAAGGAAAACCAATCAGGCTAACATCAGACTTCTCAACAGAAACCCTACAGGCCAGAAGAGAATGGCATGATATACTTAATGCAATGAAACGGAAGGGCCTTGAACCAAGGATACTATATCCAGCACGACTATCATTTAAATATGATGGTGGGATCAAACAATTCCCAGACAAGCAAAAGCTGAGGGAATTTGCTTCCCACAAACCACCTCTACAGGGCATCCTACAGGGACTGCTCTAGATGGGAGCACCCCTAAAAAGAGCACAGAACAAAACACACAACATATGAAGAATGGAGGAGGAGGAATAAGAAGGGAGAGAAGAAAAGAATCTCCAGACAGTGTATATAACAGCTCAATAAGCGAGCTAAGTTAGGCAGTAAGATACTAAAGAAGCTAACCTTGAACCTTTGGTAACCACGAATCTAAAGCCTGAAATGGCAATAAGTACATATCTCTCACTAGTCACCCTAAATGTAAATGGACTTAATGCACCAATCAAAAGACATAGAGTAATAGAATGGATAAAAAAGCAAGACCCATCTATATGCTGCTTACAAGAAACTCACCTTAAACCCAAAGATAAGCATAGACTAAAAGTCAAGGGATGGAAAAACATATTTCAGGCAAACAACAGTGAGAAGAAAGCAGGGGTTGCAGTACTAATATCAGACAAAATAGACTTCAAAACAAAGAAAGTAACAAGAGATAAAGAAGGCCACTACATAATGATAAAGGGCTCAGTCCAACAAGAGGATATAACCATTCTAAATATATATGCACCCAACACAGGAGCACCAGCATATGTGAAGCAAATACTAACAGAACTAAAGAGGGAAATAGACTGCAATGCATTCATTGTAGGAGACTTCAACACACCACTCACCCCAAAGGATAGATCCACCGGGCAGAAAATAAGTAAAGACACACAGGCACTGAACAACACATTAGAACAGATGGACCTAATAGACATCTATAGAACTCTACATCCAAAAGCAGCAGGATACACATTGTTCTCAAGTGCACATGGAACATTCTCCAGAATAGACCACATACCAGCTCACAAAAAGAGCCTCAGTAAATTCCAAAATATTGAAATTCTACCAACCAATTTTTCAGACCACAAAGGTATGAAAGTAGAAATAAATTCTACAAAGAAAACAAAAAGGCTCACAAACACATGGAGGCTTAACAACATGCTACTAAATAATCAATGGATCAATGAACAAATCAAAATAGAGATCAAGGAATATATAGAAACAAATGACAACAACAACACTAAGCCCCAACTTCTGTGGGACGCAGCGAAAGCAGTCTTAAGAGGAAAGTATATAGCAATCCAGGCACACTTGAAGAAGGAAGAACAATCCCAAATGAATAGTCTAACATCACAATTATCAAAACTGGAAAAAGAAGAACAAATGAGGCCTAAAGTCAGCAGAAGGAGGGACATAATAAAGATCAGAGAAGAAATAAACAAAATTGAGAAGAATAAAACAATAGCAAAAATCAACGAAACCAAGAGCTGGTTCTTTGAGAAAATAAACAAAATAGATAAGCCTCTAGCCCAACTTATTAAGAGAAAAAGAGAGTCAACACAAATCAACATAATCAGAAATGAGAATGGAAAAATCACGACAGACTCCACAGAAATACAAAGAACTATTAAAGACTACTATGAAAACCTATATGCCAACACGCTGGAAAACCTAGAAGAAATGGACAACTTCCTAGAAAAATACAACCTCCCAAGACTGACCAAGGAAGAAACACAAAAGTTAAACAAACCAATTACAAGCAAAGAAATTGAAACAGTAATCAAAAAACTACCCAAGAACAACACCCCGGGGCCGGACGGATTTACCTCGGAATTTTATCAGACACACAGAGAAGACATAATACCCATTCTCCTTAAAGTGTTCCACAAAATAGAAGAAGAGGGAATACTCCCAAACTCATTCTATGAAGCCAACATCACCCTAATACCAAAACCAGGAAAAGACCCCACCAAAAAAGAAAATTACAGACCAATATCCCTGATGAATGTAGATGCAAAAATACTCAATAAAATATTAGCAAACAGAATTCAACAGTATATCAAAAGGATCATACACCATGACCAAGTGGGGTTCATCCCAGGGATGCAAGGATGGTACAACATTCGAAAATCCATCAACATCATCCACCACATCAACAAAAAGAAAGACAAAAACCACATGATCATCTCCATAGATGCTGAAAAAGCATTTGACAAAATTCAACATCCATTCATGATAAAAACTCTCAGCAAAATGGGAATAGAGGGCAAGTACCTCAACATAATAAAGGCCATATATGATAAACCCACAGCCAGCATTATACTGAACAGCGAGAAGCTGAAAGCATTTCCACTGAGATCGGGAACCAGACAGGGATGCCCACTCTCCCCACTGTTATTTAACATAGTACTGGAGGTCCTAGCCACGGCAATCAGACAAAACAAAGAAATACAAGGAATCCAGATTGGTAAAGAAGAAGTTAAACTGTCACTATTTGCAGATGATATGATACTGTACATAAAAAACCCTAAAGACTCCACTCCAAAACTACTAGAACTGATATCGGAATACAGCAAAGTTGCAGGATACAAAATTAACACACAGAAATCTGTAGCTTTCCTATACACTAACAACGAATCAATAGAAAGAGAAATCAGGAAAACAATTCCATTCACCATTGCATCAAAAAGAATAAAATACCTAGGAATAAACCTAACCAAAGAAGTGAAAGACTTATACTCTGAAAACTGCAAGTCACTCTTAAGAGAAATTAAAGGGGACACTAGTAAATGGAAACTCATCCCATGCTCATGGCTAGGAAGAATTAATATCGTCAAAATGGCCATCCTGCCAAAAGCAATATACAAATTTGATGCAATCCCTCTCAAATTACCAGCAACATTCTTCAATGAATTGGAACAAATAATTCAAAAATTCATATGGAAACACCAAAGACCCCGAATAGCCAAAGCAATCCTGAAAAAGAAGAATAAAGTAGGGGAGATCTCACTCCCCAACTTCAAGCTCTACTACAAAGCCATAGTAATCAAGACAATTTGGTATTGGCACAAGAACAGAGCCACAGACCAGTGGAACAGATTAGAGACCCCAGAAATTAACCCAAACATATATGGTCAATTAATATTTGATAAAGGAGCCATGGACATACAATGGCAAAATGACAGTCTCTTCAACAGATGGTGCTGGCAAAACTGGACAGCTACATGTAGGAGAATGAAACTGGACCATTGTCTAACCCCATATACAAAGGTAAACTCAAAATGGATCAAAGACCTGAATGTAAGTCACAAAACCATTAAACTCTTGGAAAAAAACATAGGCAAAAACCTCTTAGACATAAACATGAGTGATCTCTTCTTGAACATATCTCCCCGGGCAAGGAAAACAACAGCAAAAATGAGCAAGTGGGACTACATTAAGCTGAAAAGCTTCTGTACAGCGAAAGACACCATCAATAGAACAAAAAGGAACCCTACAGTATGGGAGAATATATTTGAAAATGACAGATCCGATAAAGGCTTGACGTCCAGAATATATAAAGAGCTCACACGCCTCAACAAACAAAAAACAAATAACCCAATTAAAAAATGGGCAGAGGAACTGAACAGACAGTTCTCCAAAAAAGAAATACAGATGGCCAAGAGACACATGAAAAGATGCTCCACATCGCTAATTATCAGAGAAATGCAAATTAAAACTACAATGAGGTATCACCTCACACCAGTAAGGATAGCTGCCATCCAAAAGACAAACAACAACAAATGTTGGCGAGGCTGTGGAGAAATCGGAACCCTCCTACACTGCTGGTGGGAATGTAAATTAGTTCAACCATTGTGGAAAGCAGTATGGAGGTGCATCAAAATTCTCAAAACAGACCTACCATTTGACCCAGGAATTCCACTCCTAGGAATTTACCCTAAGAACGCAGCAATCAAGTTTGAGAAAGACAGATGCACTCCTATGTTTATCGCAGCACTATTTACAATAGCCAAGAATTGGAAGCAACCTAAATGTTCATCTGTAGATGAATGGATAAAGAAGATGTGGTACATATACACAATGGAATACTACTCAGCCATAAGTGGAAAAATCCAACCATTTGCAGCAACATGGATGGAGCTGGAGAGTATTATGCTCAGTGAAATAAGCCAAGCGGAGAAAGAGAAATACCAAATGATTTCACTCATCTGAGGAGTATAGGAACAAAGGAAAAACTGAAGGAACAAAACAGCAGCAGAATTACAGAACCCAAAAATGGACTAACAGGTACCAAAGGGAAAGGAACTGGGGAGGATGGGTGGGCAGGGAGGGATAAGGGGGGGGAAGAAGAAGGGGGGTATTAAGATTAGCATGCATGGGGGGGAGGGAGAAAGGGGAGGGTGGGCTGCACAACACAGAGAGGACAAGTAGTGACTCTACCACATTTTGCTAAGCTGATGGACAGTAACCGTAATGTGGTTGTTAGGGGGGACCTGATATAGGGGAGAGCATAGTAAACATAGTATTCTTCAGGTAAGTGTAGATTAAAAATTTTTAAAAAAAAAGAAAGAAAAGGGGGATTACTCCTTAACAGGATAAAACTATTGGTAAATCAAAGATCAACGCATGCTTTAAATATCCTTAATGTTGATCACTTAAAGGGTGTCAGATGATCAGCTATGGAGGTACTCTTTTCTGATAATATTCCTTTCTCTTAATTAAAAAAAAAAAAAAAAAGCAGTTACTGTGTGCTGACCTCCAATGAGTTCTGCACAGTGGTATAGAGGGCATGTCAAAGTGTGGGCAAAGGGTCTGTTTGTTTCTACGCAGAAGATCAAGGCCTAGCTTGGATACCCAGAAAATGAACTAAGATACGATATGAGGAGGAGCTTCCGGCATCAGCACTCTCTGGAGGACTTGTGCCGGGGGATGATCATCAAAAAGCCTCCACAGGGATCCGGACGATGCTGCGGTTGTGGCTGCATCCAGCCCACCGTCTCCTGGACTTGCCATAAGAAGGAGGAGGGAGATGTCTAGGCTGGCATGTGCATACAGTGAGACAACGAATTTGACCGGATCTGTACTGTTGGAACTCAACCAGGAGTTGGGAGGGGTGCAAGTTGTAGCACCCCAAAATCTCATGACTATAGACTATCTATGGTTAAAAGAACATATGGGATGTGAACAGATCCCAGAAATGGGCTGCTTTAATTTGTCTGATGGTTCAAGTACAGTTGGACAATATCCATCATATCATAGATAAATTTTCACAAATGCCTAGGGTGCCTAAATGGTTTTCTTGGCTTCACTGGAGATGGCTGGTAATTATAGATTTGCTTTGTTTATGTCACCGTATTCCTATTATGTTAATATGTGTGTGCAAATTAGTTAGTAGTTTAAAACCTATACATACTTAAGGTACTCTACAAGAAGATATGTCAAAGAAATAATCAATCCTCCCAAGTTTCCTTCATATGCTACATCTATAGCTTTTCTTCTTCCTTCCTAATTACAAACCTTAAATAGAATTCGTGCCTCATATTGAATTTACCGAGTATCATAATTCCTCCAGGTGGTAAAGATACCTCGAGACAAGTGCTGGGCATAGAAGCCACAGGGCATAAATCTGCAAAGAAGTAAAAAGCTAACCTTTGCAAACAATATGGCTTCTCTCTCACTTACCAACTTTACATTTCCCTGTATGGCCCCGGAAGATGACTGGTTAGCCAGAGACGGGTAAGATTCCTCAAGGGAGGAACAACCTAAGACAGGCACAGTCGCAGGGGGGCCATCAGGTGAGAATTTGGGGATCAACAGAGGTGAGGCTCAGAACCTCACCCCCCCTGCTTTGAGAGAAATCTTCTGCATCCGTGGATGTCTTGCTGCCCTTGTCTAGCCTGGATTAATACTTAGTCCATAGGCACACACCTGATCATCTGATCATCTACATTTGCCTTCTTACAGCACTAAACTATGTTTTCTACCTTTATCTTGCATCTACCTACCACTTCAGCATTTTATTAAAATAAAAATAATAATAATAATAGGAGAAATGTGGGATCAACATATAAATCAAGTACAAAAATCAAACGAATATTCATATTTGACCTGATGGTTTATAGGTCACATTGCATGATCAAAACCGAAAGTTTCTGTGATGACTGCCCTTGTACTGTTCACCATGTAAGAATTTATTCACTATGTAAGAATTCGTTCACCATGTAAGAACTTGTTCGTTATGCTTCAGAAGATTGGAGATTGACGAGAATTAGGCTTGAGATGGATTAATGATTGTACATTGAGCGTTGACCCCCCTATACTGAATTTTATTGTTGTTAACAACCATTTGGTCAATAAATATGAGAGATGCCCTCTCAAAAAAAAAAAATATTTTATTCGACATTTTATTCTTATTTCAGGCAGCTAATATCATCAGGTTTTTTTATTGTAAAATATATATAACATTAAATATACCATTTTAACCATTTTGAAGTGTAGAGTTCTGTGGCATTGAGCACATTCCCACTTTTGTGCGACCATCACCACCATCCATCTCCAGAACTTTATTTATCTTCTGCAACTGAAACTCTGTACCCATTAAACTCTAACTCTCATTCTCTCTCCCCGCAGCTCTTGGCAACCACCATTCTACTTTCTGTCTCTTAATTTGACTGCTCTGCGAACTTTATAAGTGGAATTATAAAATATTTGTCCTTTTGTGACTGGCTTATTTCACCTTTGCCAGAATGTTTTTACAGTTCATCCATGTTAAAGCACATGTCAGAATTATAGCACATATTCAGCCTTCTTAAGGCTGAATAATATTCTATTGCATGTCTATAGCACATTTTGTTTATTTATTCATCCATCAATGGACACTTGAGTTGCTTCCAGGTTCTGGCTATTGTGAATAATGCTGCTATGAACATGGCTGTACCAATATCTGTTCAAGTCTCTGCATTCACTTCTGTTAGCTATTTGCCAGGAGAAGTGGAATTGTTAGATCATATGGTATTTTTATGGTGAGTTTTTTGGCAAATTGCCACACTGTTTTTTATAGCAATGGTACCATTTTATAGCCCCAGCAGCAGTGTACAAGTGTTCCAGTTTGTCCTCACCCACACTGTGACGTTCTGTTTTTATGGTAAAAACCATCCTAACAGCAGTGAAGAGGTATCTCCTTATAGTTTTGATTTGCATTTTCCTAAAGACTGGTGATACTAGGCATCTTGTCATGTACTTCATCAATTCTTTTTTGAATATTGAGAGAGAACTTAACAAATTCACAATGTAGTTGCTGAAAATGTCTCAATATTTCTCATTTTGTTTTTTTTCAGATGTTTGTGTCACGACAAACATAGCACTTTTGTTTTGCTCTGCCCCAGCAAATTATAGTTGCCATTCATCTTGAAATGTGTGGTGTATCTTCTAGTCTCTTTCTTTTCACTCTTCTGGTCATAGCACTGACTTCTGCATCTTCATTGAATTCTGTTGTAAAATGTGATGTCATTAAAAAAAAAATACCACATCTTAAAATTTATTAGCTGGATAGATAGATAAAAACCAAAGCAGCTACCTCTGTGCCTCTGTGGAAGGAGAGAGGAGATCAGAGTAACTTGAATTTAATAAAAAGAATGCATTTATCTATTACTCATATAATTAAAGTTAATTTGGAAAACTCTTAAGAAAGAGGAAGTCCTGATAGAAGCTGAAAGACAAAGACACCAACTAAACAGAATTAACTGCAATACAGATTATATGGTGTCTAAATAACTGTTATCACATAGTTATAATATTTAACGCATATGTCAAAAGTAATTCTTCAGAAAGAAGATACACAAATTCTACGGTGGCCTTTCTACAAACGGAATATGGGAAATGCCAAACAATGATAAAAAAACTGATTTGTGGGGCTTGCCTGCACCAGCGTTTTGGCTAACACCCAGGTTACCATCACACGTGGCAGTGGCGTCGAAGCCTTCAGACTGCGCTCCTGACTGGCACCCAGCCCACTGACCACAGCATTTTCCAGCACAACAGTTGTTCTTGTAGTTCCTATCGACTGTTCCTTTTCTTCTACTTTCTTTGTTTCTTAAATACAGAACGTGATTAAGTAGCAATCAGGATCCAAACAAGTGGTGACAGGATCCAAAAAATACAACCTTTCTCAGCAAAGAGAGGGGAAAACGTCTGCCTGCCTGGCAGCCTCAGTTTGCCCTTCTTTGCCGTAGAGAAATCCAGTGCTAGTTTTTTGCCTTACCATAGATCAAGGTTACCCCAGGACCCACAGGTCATGGACTGATAAATTTAATCTTTATCCCAAATTACTCTCTCCCTACCTGATGTTGATTAAATATATTATTCAAGAAAGACAATTCATTCAGCAGAGAAGCCTGAGAATCTTCTTAAACCCTGTATAAAAGCATCCTGAAATTGGAGCTTCTTGGGAGCATTTGCTTCAAACCATTTCCTAAAGTGAAATTGCATTCCACTCCCTAAGATCAGAGCATTTCACTAAAACAGGACATGAAAACAGGGGAGGATTAACTTCAGAAAGTGTAAAACATGATGTCAATGATAAGACCTAATATAACAGAAATGAAGACTTAGGCAACCCAATTAAAACCACACTAGACTAGGTCTTAGAAATCTACTATCATGTTTCCAAGAGACAAGCCTAATGAAAAGAATAAAAAATGTTAAGGGAAAAAAGGATGGTTTAAAATACATCAGAAATACAAACAGAAAGGTAACAGAACAGTAATATTAGTTTTAGAGGAAAGAGAGCACATAAGCAAAACCGTTTGGGGCACAGTATTCTTTTATGGCCGAAGGTGGAAGCCCCTTGAAAGATAATAACGTTCATAAAATTTATGTATGAGATAAAAAGCAAGAGCACCAATAGAAAAAAAAAAAAGAGCAACACTTTCAAAGAAAGTGAGATTTTGCTTTGTGCTTTTCAGCCATTTCCATTGCAATCATCACTTGTTTCTGTGATATGACTTACTTAGTAAAGAGAAAAGTCTTACAAGAGCTTTTCCTGACACAGGGAGAATATGCAGAGTTTATATGCTGGCTGAGGTCATTATAGCTCGATGGGTAAGAAAAATTAACCTCCTGTGATAAATGTGGCTTATAACTTTGAGGAAACAAGCAAAATTCTCTACCCCAAACACTTTAATAAATGCCATTTCCTGTATCAAACATTTATTGTTTTAAGATTTTAAGTTATTGGCCCTTGGAACTATTAAAAACCAGTCTCTGAATTTAAGAGAGTTCCTTGCCTTTCTTAGTTATCAACCTTAGACAAAAACTGACTGTCATGGTGACAGAATCCATAAAAGTACAGACTTAACTGAATTTTATGACTAGCATGTAAATATCTTTTCAACATGTTTTTAAAAAGAAATATATTTAAGTAAAAACCAGTGTTTTGCATTCTCAAAAGAACTGGAGTCAACAGTTATTTAACTTTAGAGGTGTTTTTTTTTTAATGCCATGGAATTTATTGCTCCTCATTTAAAGCAAGGCTATGCAAAGAATGGGGGGTGTTTAAGTAATTATTTCTGTAGAATTAGTAAGAAATACTGTCGAAACTAAAATTGGGCAAGAGACTTACAAACTATTCTCTGACAGAACAAAATACAAGAAAGCCAGGATTTAAATAATAAATGTTAGATTATTATTTAGAGTTCATAACTGTTAGTAATAGATATAAATCTAAAAATATGTATGCTTTTCGAATATACTTAGAACACAGATAAAAAATGATAATATATCAAGCCAAATGAAAACTTAAATAATTGCAAACGCAGAAATTGTGTAAGTCAAATTATCTGATAAAAACATACTTATTTTAAATAATACCCCTTAATGAAAACAATCATAATATTTAGAATTTTTAAAAATCACCCATATAAATTAGGAAAAGTTTCTATTTATGTACAAAATAATACAAAAAGGACACTCCCACTTTAAACTGATGGGATATGGGCAACCCAGTAATCAGAGGCAATCATAATTTTGAATGTTTTATTAAGAAAGAATGAAAAGAAATGTTTGTGATAAAAAGATGTTATAAAAAAGAACTAAAATAGCAGGTAGACAGAATTAGTCATGACCAAAGCAGACATTACTAAATTGAACAATAGAGAGAAACAGATGTTCAATAAATCCAAGATCTGGATCTTTGATAAGATCAACAAAATAAAACTCCAGAGAGGTTTATCAAGGAAAATAGCATATTTCAAATTGAAAAATAAAAAGGGTTATGGCATAATTTTCAGGTTTTGATGTGGCTTTCACAGAATATAGGAACATTTTTTATTTCTCTGTGCTCTGATACAATTTGTGTAGAAGTAGAATTGTTTATGTCTTGGCTATCTGGAATTCCTTTGGGTCTGATGCATTTTTCATGGGGAACTGGTTGAATATTCTGTTTTGTCCCTGCTTATTCTTTTATAATTTCTGACATTTTCATCTGGTATTTATATCTTTCTAAAATCATCTATTTCATTCAGATTTTCAGATTTAACTGCACCAAGTTTTACAAGGTCTTGTCTTTTATTCCTCTGTGTTGTTTTTTTTTCCCTCCTAACACTGTGTTTTGGGTGCCATACCTGTTTTTTTCCTAATTAGTTAACTCAGTAGTTAATTTATTTTCTTGACATTATATACATTTTTTATTAAGGTATCATTGATATACACTCTTATGAAGGTTTCACATGAGCAACAAAGTGGTTACTACATTCACCCATATTAACAAGTCCCCCCACACCCCATTGCAGTCACTGTCCATCAGTGTAGTAAGATGCCACAGAACCACTACTTGTCTTCTCTGTGCTGCATTGCCTTCCCCGTGACCCACACACACACCATGTGTACCAATCATAATACCCCTCAATCCCCTCCTCCCTCCCTCCTCACCCACTTACCCCTCCCCCCTTTGGGAATCGCCAGTGCCTTCTTGGAGTCTCTGAGTCTGCTGCTGTTTCATTCCTTCAGTTTTGCTTTGTCGTTATATTCCACAAATGAGGGAAATCATTTGGTACTTGTCTTTCTCCGCCTGACTTATTTCTCAGTAGTTTATTTTACTCTCACCAGCCCCAGAGTCAGTTCTTAGATTAACCAATTCTACTTCTCTTATTTGCTTTGTTTTCTAATTCACTACTTTGTTATTTTCTTTCTTCTGATTCCTTAGGATAGCTTGTTTCTCTTCTTCAACTGCATACTAACTGCATTTAGTTTCCTTTGCCTTCTTTACCAACTTGGTTAAAGCTGTGGATTTTCCTCTTAACAACCAGCATTAGCCGTGTGACACACTAATTTCATTATTTACGATATTGAGACATTTTGATTTAAAATATTTCTTTGACCTCTCACCCTCCCCAAACTTCTCCCTGACCCAGATGGGTGGTAGATTTTTTTTTCCTTCTAATATTGTTGCTAATTTCTAATTTTCTTATAATTTGAAAATGGCCTCTGTGGGTGGTACATTTTGTTTTTTGTTAAGATTTTCTTTGTGGCCTTATATATAGTCCATTATTATAAAAATTCCACAGACAACATGAAAAGATGTATCCACTAGGAGAGATCACAGAAATCAGAAAAGCTGTTATAGTCACAGTTAAAGTTTGGAACTTTAAAATCTGTGCAAGGATACAAGTTAAAATCAGCAAAGCAAAAAACTGCATAGGGCAGAGTCCAGGTGCTGGCTCCTAGTTGTTCTTCCAAGTGGAATCATATAGACAACACCCAGTTCTCCCAGCAATTGATGTGTAACAACACATACAGAGTGCTGTCAACCAGAAAAGCTCACTTAAACCTTGGTGTCTATAGATTTTTGTTGATGGTCTGGCACATAGGCATGGAATGGCAGTGATTGTCCATAGTTACCCCCTGTCTCCAGCCTCTCCAGCATGGCCCAAAGGCCCCACCACACATTACATGTGAGCATAAACTACCTGCATGGCCCAAGTTCCCAGGTATCAAAGACACTCTTATCAGGCATGATATTCCGAGGGCTTGAGGCATCTCCCAGGAGCAGATCAAAGGCTGGTCCTCCTTTCAGAATGTGCAGGGTTTGACCATCACAAGCCTGCTAAGTTAACCCTTAAGTGCATGGAAGAGAAGAGCGAATAAAAGCAGGAAGATGTCAGAAGACTCTTGTGGGTTGAGTGTCCTGCCAATAATCCCCATATCTCCATGAAAAGCCTCTAGTGAATCCTGAAATGCCTTCTGTAAATGAAGGTCTTTATGAAAATGTGTGAGCAAGTGGAGTTTTGCATCAGAGAGAAAGTGTTTGTCTGGGGTTACAGTGGCAGAGAGCAGAAGTGGAGGCAGAAACCAGGGAAGTAAGCCACAGGGCTGGAAGGAATCTCATGGAGGGGAGCTAACTGATTCTAATAGCATCAGGGCAACAAGACTTACGGTGGAGAGGTAGTCTTGAGGCGGAAAAGGGGCAAACATATCTTTTAAAATAGCATTTTGCTACCATCTTTGTAGGACTATCATCATAATAATTTTTCTAAAGTTGTGGTTTTCAGCCCTGGCCACGCATTACAATCACCTAGAAAGAATTTTTGTAATGGCTCCACCCCCGTGGAATCAGAGTCACTGGGTATAGGGGCTGGGCATTGGTATTTTTTTTCTTAATTCCCTGGATGAATCGAGTGCACAGACAGGGTTGGGATCCACTGCTCAGAAGTGTGAAGTGTTTTCATCAAAATCATAGCAGTAGTCTTGTTTGTACATTTCCTTAAAACAGGGTTTCTCAACCTCACCACCATTGGCATTTTGGCTGGGTTGTTCTTTGTTGCGGAGGGTTGTCTTGTGCACTGTAGAATGTATATTTAGCAGCACCTTGTCCTCTGGCTACTAAATGGTCGTAGCACCCCCTCCCCATTTATAATGATAAAAAATATATCCAGACACTGCCAATGGCCACAGGGGTCAAAGCTGCTTCTGGTTGAGAACCACTCCCTTCGAAGAATTCTTGAAGGTGCCACGTGCAAGTTTTTCTTGCAGGGATGGGGTGAGCGGATCTTCCCCTGCTCCTCCTCTGTCTGTGAGTGTATCCATCAAATCTTTGTGCAGGCGGTGCAGGGCAGTGATGTATGGTCCACGGTCAGTGGGCACTGAGGAGCAGCTGTATGTACCAAACAAATGGGAAATTTTCTGACGGTTCCTGAGAAACAGTGTTTAAAGCATAGACTGGGATAAAAAAATAAAAAGATCTCGGCCTGGGGAAAAAATCCCAACTCCAACATTTACTTGCTGGGTTATCTTGGTTTCTCAATTAGCTTTTAGTGACCGAAGTGGCTTTAAAACTTAGTGGCTTGAAATAATACCACTCTTTATTGCTCATGAGCCCTGTGGGTGGTGGTTCTGCTCTTCTCTGGCTCGCTCACGTGCCTCTGGTCAGCTGTTGTTGGAGCGGTTGTCTTGCTGATACTGGCTAGGCTCTGTCACATGTCTGGGCCTTGGATGAAATATCTGGACTCCTCTCCACCTGGTCTGTCATTCTGCAGAAGGCCTGCAGGGCTTTGTACATGTGGTGATGTCAGAGTTCCAAAAGAACAGGTGGAAATGTAAACAGTCTCCTGAAGCCTAGGCTTGACACTGGCCCTTCATCCCTTTCCCTTGTATATTACAAGGCCAGTGGGTGGAAAAACAGATTCCTCTCCTTGCAAAATGACTGCAATGTGACAGACACAGGGAGGAATGGAGAATTGAAGTCATTCTTGCAATCCACCTTGCTTAGGCAAGCTCCTAGGCCTTGGTAAGCCTTAGTTTTTTCATCTGTAAAACAGGCATAGTATTATCTACCCCAGAGTTATGAAGATCCAATGTCTGGTGCAGAGTGCGTGCTTCTAAACAATAGCTATTATTACTATCTTGTCATTCACTTCTTTAATACATTTCAATGGGTGCCTCTCACTCAATGAATAAAATCTGAATTCCTATGTACAACAAATAAAGCCTTCATGATTTGGAGCTTGGACATGGCCTGTCTGCCACACCCCCCACTTCAGTTAGTGAACTATTTAATTTGCCTGAAGGTGCATCTTCCTGATGCGTACCTCCAGGTTTTCACTAATGCTTTTCCACCTGGAATGTCTACCTGCCTCCCTGGCAGCCTAAACAATTAAATGAGTGGAGATGCAGTCGAACCTAGGGCCTACTTCTTGTCCTACTCCTCCCCCCCTCTGAGAAGAGGTAATTACTATTCTTAGTTAAGGTCAGCAGCCATTTTAGGTGGGACATGCATGGAGCTATGGATATCTCTGAACCACATAGTGAGAAAGCCATTCCCTTTTAGTTGTTTCTCAATACTTCGGATCACACAAAAAAGTTTAATTTTGATGTTAATATGTCTTCAATACCTCCCTAATACTTGCCAACCTCCTTTTTTAACAGAGAGACAGTGAGTCTGAGTTTCAAAACTTTAAATAGGGAAACAAGTATTAGCTAGAATTCAATATGCTGAATTGTTCACATCATTTTTACTTTTACTGTGACTTTCTTTCATGGCAAAGTGATAACTAGTTTTACATTTTTCATAGTGCTATAAAGTTTCCTTCAGAACCCATGTATTCAGCCAATAAAAAGGGAATCCATTTGAAGGAAAAAAGACCTTAAATAAATAACAATGTGGGTGGTACTCAAGACAAAAATAGAGAGGGTCCTTGTGTGGCAAGTTTGGAAAAATCCTGAAATAGATCAGCTGTACAGTCTCTCAGAATGACAAATCCTACAGGGCTGCTGGGATTCCTGCGTTGTGCGGGGAATCATGCCTTTGCCTAACACTGGATTCGCCATCTGTGAGGGCAGTCCCCACGTCTTCCTGGCTTTTGTTGCCAGCTCCTTACAAAAGTGCTGGCAATTTCAGGCACTCCAGTACCATCCGTGGGAGCAGAGGCGTAGCTAGTGGTGCATAATCCCGTACCCAGCTGAACTGCATTATCCCCGTTATGATAGGGGGAGGAAGTGGAGGAGAAGAAGTGAGAGTAGTGATTTGAGTAATAGTAAGAGCAGTAACAGTCATAGTACCAGCAGCAGTCATAGTAATAGGAGGAGTTGTAGCTGGAATAGTAGAAATATTTATAGTAAGAATAGCAGCCACCATTTATTGAACACCTAATATGGGTCAAGTCCTGGATGTACCTCTATAGACAGCTGTTCATTGATTCTCATCACAACGCTACCAGGCAGCTACTCTTATTACCTCCATTTTGCAGATGAGGACACTGAGGCTTAACGAGGTCAGAATAGCGGGCCCCAAGCCGATCAGCCGGGAAATGGCAGAGCGAGAGGCTGCAGTCGGCCTGACTCCTAGGTTCACGCTCCTCACGACCAGGGACAGCTGCTCCCAGAGGGTTTCCAGAACGCAGTGCTTTGCACCTTTCCCAAGGCAACGGGAATGTGCTTCAGCAGTTCATGTATAATTTAAGGAAATTCTGAAGCAGTTTGAATATTTAAATTACAGCCTATGAAGGCCATGTTAAAAGTCTTCTCTTCAATCTACGATCCCGACTCAGCAGAATATTTGAGAACTCTCCCCTGTCTACCCCATCTCCAAACACCCCCAGCCCCACCCATGCCTTCTCCAGCCTCTGGTCTCTCATTTCACTGGAGAAATGAGATTCAGATGGAAAAATACTGGCACAAGCTTGACTGAGGTTCTCTAATAAAGACACTGTGCATCATACATCAGCTGCTGCTGTTGCTATGGTGACAGCCACAATTTCTCCCAGACAGCTTGGGACTGCAGGGAGGGTGGACCCTAGGGGAACAAGTGGATTTCTCCAACCTGTCAGTCCCTCTCACCTTTCCTGTTTCTCTCACCTCCCCCACTCCCAGTGTCTCCCCCTCCCACCCACTCCCCACTTCCTTAGATGACGCAGACAGTGGGGGACCAGCACCCCCAGGCCATTGTAATTAGCATCTGGCTCTGAGCCCAGGCTTCTGGCAGCACATTCCTCACCTCCTCCCCAGCAGCTCGCCTTCCCCCAGCATCCCTCCATCCTCCCTGCAGCAGCTGCCTCACGGACAGCCTCAGCACCAAGGTCACTGCTGGGGCCAACGATGACGAGGCGTCCCCTCCTTCCTGGGTGCACATTACACCAGTTAATACTGCCAGAGCTATCTGAGTTAACAAAATTGTCATTTTGAAAAAACAAAGGGTGGCCTTAGGAGGATGGGTAGGGGAAACTCCAGTTCTTGGAGGGGCTATGAGACTCATTTGGTTTAGGATTGATCAATTAAGTTCTCCCAGACAGAAGGAACAGAACAAGATGAGCATAAAATAACCAAGAAGGGTGAGGAAAGAATCAGGGAAGGTCATGTGTCAATGCTACTTGGAGCCTGGGTACTGAAGATGGTAGGGGTGACAGCATGAATGATGGCAAGGAAGATGCTGATCGCCATGAAAACAACAGGACCATTTACTGAGCATTTACTGTGTGCCAGACTCTGTACTAAGCACTTCACAAGCATTATTGCATGTAATCCTCACATGGACTACATGTGTTGTAAGTATGTAGTCGCCAGGTGGCAGCTACTGTTCCTACACCCATTTCACAGATGGGGATATAAGGCCTAGAAAAGTTAAGTTATCACACCCTGAAGAAAACCGATCCACAAATCCAGAATGCAAGATATTCTATGGGACAATTGGCCTGGGCTCTTCAAAAATATCAGTGTCATTTACAAAAGGGTAGGGATCTTTCCCAGAAAAATGAAGAGTAAAGAGACTGAAACCAAACACAATTTCTGATCCTATAGTGAATCCTGATAGTGAAAAATAAAAAAGCAGCCATAAAAGACATTTGAGGGACATTTGGTGAAATGTAAATATGGGCTGCATTTTAGATGACATTAGGAATTATTGTTAATTTTCACTGAGTGTGATACTGATACTGTGCCTATGTGGGATAATGTTCATATTTTTTGGTGATACAGGCTGAAATATTTAGGGAAGAAGTATCATGGTACCTGCAATTTAGTTGTCCAAATACTTTGTGATGTTTTCTAATACCAACAACCACTCTGATTCTCTGTACACCAGCTGGCTATCCAACAATTTAATCCAATTCTGACACTAACCACCCAGAGTTAGCACAGACCCCACAGGTTAAGGGCTCAGTCCCACAAGACCATCTCACTAAAGATGTCAGTAGCAAGCCCCAGGTTCTCACCTGTGCTTCCGACAGGCTGTAAATAGGGGTTCCCACAATCCCCTCCTCAAGTTCTTAATTTGCTAGGATGACTCACAGAAGTCAGGAAAGTGTTTTACCCACATTTATCGGTTTATTCTAAAGGATACAACTCAGGAACGGCCGAAGGGAAGAGACGCGTAGGGCAGGGAATGAGAAAGGGCATGGAGCTTCCAGGCCCTCTCCAGGTGCGCCACCTCCCAGCCTCTCAGTGTGTTCACTCACTCAGATGTTGGCTGAACCCCGTCATTCAGAGGTTCTCCTGGAAGCTACATTACATAGATTACATAGAACTGATTAAATCATGAAATCTTAAGCCATCTCCCCTCCCCAGATGTCAGAAGGAGGGGCTGAAGGTCCCAGCCCTCTAATCCTGCCTTGCTCTTTCTGGAGACTGCCCCCATCCTGAAGCTATCTATCCCCACTCCCCTCCACCAGCCATCTCATTAGCATACACAGGACATTCTTATCATTCTGGAAATTCCAAGGGTTTTAGGAACTGTGTACCAGGAACTGGGACAAAGACCAAGTATCTCTTTATTTTTTATTATATTACACTTAAACACATACATACACAGCAAATGTTAACAATTGTTGATCTAGGTGGGTCTTAATAGTACTATTCTTTAAACTTTTCTGTATGTGTGAAAATTTTCAGAAGACTTGTCAGGGAAAGTAGAGAAGAAAGGTTAAGTAATTTGCCCAAGGCCCAAGGTCACATAGCCATCAGGTGTTAGAAGTGAACTCAGTTCTGAGCCACCTGGCTTCAAAGCTTGTGTTCTAGAACATTACTCCATAGCCTTCCCAGAGGGCCTTGCTCAGAGATGCCAGAGAGTTCCTTTTGCAAGGGACCATGTCCTACGCAAATAGAAGGAAGCAGGCTCTGGTATGGTGCTGAGAATCCCACCTATCCAAACAGTAAAAAAAACCTCAACAATTCCTTCAAGAGACAATTTTGTGAGACAACTGTGTGACCATCTACAAGTCCGGGGAGACGAAATTCCGGGGCAAAATACGTCTAACACCGAAATCAGTCAAAGTGAAAAATAAAGTTTAAAATTCGTTTATTGCCTACAAACTGCAGTCCAGGGTGTCCCTTTCCTACTTCAGCACTTCCCTCACCTCTCAGGTTCAAATAAGCCCTCCTTGCCCAGGTAATTATTCACATGGAGATGAACTTCTCTCCACCCCTAAGGAATACTTATTGATATGCAGATGCACTAAAGCCATACTTCTCTCCACCCCTGAGGATGCAGATGCACTAAGGCCAGATGAGATATTCTGGATATATTACAATGTTACCCACACCATCACTGGCTAAAGGAAAAGCAGGAGAGGATGTACCACATATTGCTCGCCTGGGAAAAGATCCAAATTCAGAATTTGAAGGATGGTCTCTACTGAATGCGATCACTTTTGCACCATCATAAGGTCAAAAAATTGTAAGTCAAACCATTATAAATCAGGGACTGTCTGAATTGGTTGAAGTATCTACTCAGTCCTGAAGACATTCAGGCAACACAATGTGAAGATCATTAAATTAATAGGTTATCAATGAATAAAATATAAAAAATTGGAGCTTATGAAAATCTTTAACAGTATGAGATGAATTACAAAGTTAATAGAGCTCAGGAGAAAATCTTCCTCCTGATACAAAGATCTACTACAAAGAAGGCAGTGTGTTTGGAAAATGGTCTATACTCAGTGAGGTAAAAGAGCAGGTAATAGGCCAAGAGTGAAAAACAAGAGTGGATACAAAGGAAAACATTCCAACTTAATAAAAAATTCACTGAAAGCAGAAAAAACGTAAAAGACATAAGAAAGAGTTACATCCAGGCAACAAAAGGACTTGGGAAATGCAGAGGAAATCAATCAAGAAGTGAAAACAGTAAGAGAAGAAACCAATCATGAAGCTTCTGAATTCACAGTAGTGGGCAGTGAATCTTACAGCTAAAACTAATGGTATAACACAGCCGTGGTTCATTCCCCAGAATCATTGTGGTGGGGGGAAGGGAGGGTCCACACAAACCTCCCTCGGGGGTGGGGGGTCACTGTTTTAGATGATCAAAATCTGCTTGAGGGGATGTCACAATAGACCCTGGAAGCATCAGGAGTCTCTCCCAAGGAGTAAAAATCTACAGATTACAAGTCATTTTTATTGACAATAACATTTTGCAAACTTACCTGTTTTCAGATCCTAAATGCAAGCCAATACCTGAGCATATATTAATGAAATTGAATGAGGGGGTAGGATTTAAAATAAGAACAAAACAGCTGTTTGGATATTATTTGGAAAGCAGGTGAAAGTGAAAATGCCAATGGCAAATTAGTTGTAGAATTTCCAGCCATAGGTACCTTCTTTCTAAATGCTTCTTCCCAACAGAAGGCCAATTCAGGTCAGATGTTAATGTTTACAAGTGTTTCACTTTTTATTTCCAACTTGCAAGTGATTCAAAAATAGTATTAAATGATTCGGTGGGCCCACAGACAGTGAGATGCTAGTCTTCCAGGGTGAGATTAATAATCTAGGATTAAGTAGAAAGGAACTTTGCAAGTAATAGAGCCTGGGTTTGGGGAGGTGGGACATCCTGTCCTCTCCATTGCAGCACTGACACAAAAAGCAGGTGCATTGTTCAATGTACTGTGACAGAAGTTGACATCCTGTAAAGTAATCCTTCTAAGCATTATTTATTCTCCTAAAACACCCCTCTGCCAGGACACTTACCCAAACATACCCAAGAGGACCTAAATCTGAACATTTATGTGAAGTAAACTTTTTTAGACAGGATCACAAGAAAGATTATGGAAAGGCTGCCAATGTAACTACCTCGGCCAGTCAACCAAAATTCTGCAACCACCACCCCCAATTCCATGCAGTTTGTGGTCCCAGATGGAGGCCAAAAATCAAAGTGGGAAGGCCTCTGGTGGACAGAGAGAACAAATTGAAATTGCAAGGGCAGTACAGAAAGATTTTACATGAGACAAGCTGTGATTCTTCCTACTGCGATAGTAAATGCCTGAATTCTGCAAGATTCCAGGTTGCTAAAGGAAATGCTCAAGTCCTTCAGCTTTGGAAGAGGATTCATTTTAGCTAGGGCACACCGAGTACCCGCATGAGATCCAGGAATTTGTCCCACATCAACCTTTGTGCTCCTGGGGACCTTTGCTTCTCTGTTTATGGGAGGTCACACAACTTCACAGTCATTGTCCAGAAGGATATGCCACCTCGGCTTCTCTTCTCTTTCCCCACTTGTTGAAAGCAATCCTATTCTCTTTACCTAGTGGAACAATTCTGAACCAAAGCATTAGGACTGAATGAAAAAGGAAGAGCTGGCAGCCTCCCAGATGCTAAAATTAATTCAAGGATGAACATTTAATTCAGATAATGCCTCAACATTCCTATATGTGCCAGTAGATTGGAAACAGTCAAGAATGACTTACACTCACTATCTCTGCTTCCTCAACCTCTCAGTCATACCTCATCCTTCTCCAGTTCTCCACTCTTCAACTGTTCTCGTCATGGTCACCAATGACCAGCTTTTTGCCCCAAGGGAGGCACTTTGATTTCTTGACTGTGTTTGGCGCAGCTGATCACTCTTTTCCTACCTGATTCTTTTATGCTGCAGAATCCATGACACCCACTCCTTGTCTCTCTCACTGCTCTTTTATCTTCTCTTCCCTTTTTCCTTCTCTTTTCTTTTCCCCACCCCTTAGATGTTCCTGTTCCTCAGAGTTCCATGAGCCCTCTTTTCCCTCTGCATTCACTGAGTTGGCTACAAATATCGCCACCATGCCACTGACATCTTACATTGTCTGTCTCCAACTCAGTATCACTTCTGAGCTCCTAGGTTGGTGTCCGATTGCCTCCTGGATATCACCTTGAACTCAACATGTCCAATGTTGGCCTTATCCTTCACTAAGTCTGTCCCCCCTCCAGTTTTCTTCCCCTCAGGCAGAGGCACCAGAGTCCTCTGCTTGCCTAAACTTGCCCAACAGGGGTCATCCAGAATTCCTCCCTACCCTTCCCTCACTACATCCAATCAGTCATGGACTGCGGTGAATGGACCCATGAAATCGCCTGAGAATTGCATGACCACTATCTTATTTCTTACAATCTCTCTAGTTGCCTTGTCTTGCTTCTACTATACTGTAAACTCCACAATGGCTTGAGCTTGGTCTGTCTTGTTCATCATTTAATCCCCAGTACTTACCATAATGCCTGGCAAAAGTAGGTGCTCTAGTACATATTTGTGGAATTACTGAGTATTTCCTTGAACAGCCTCTGCTTTGAATCGCCTGCGCTTCCTCTATTATCTCTTCATATCCATTGTTCATGTGGCTGCTGGAGTATCTTCCCAATGGTAGATAATTCCCAGCATGTCCCCAGTGATTCTTGCCTTCTGGTATTCATGCCCTTATGTAGTCTCTTCCCCTTACATGTGGGCTGGACCTAGTGAATCACCTCTAATAAATAGAATATGGCAAAAGAAGGGACAGGATGTCACTTCTAAGATTAGGTGACAAAAAGACTCTGGTTTCCATGTTGCATGCTTTCCCTTGTTTGCTCTCTTGGAGGGAAGACAGCTGCTATGTTGTGAGTTATCTTAGGGCAAGACCCACATGGCAAGGTATGGAGGAAGAACCCTCAGTGAGCAGCCAGCAGGCAGACTTGCCAACAACCAGGTGAGTGAGCTTGGAAGTGGATTCTCCCCCCAGCCGAGCCATGAGATTAGAGACTATGGTCCTGACCAATACCTTGACTGCGGCCTTATGAGAGACCCTGATCTACAAGAACTGTCATATAATAAATATTTATTGTTTAAGCCGCTAAATTCTAAGATAAGTTGTTATGTAAATATAAATAGTTAATACATGAGGTGAGGTTCAATTTCAAACTGCAAGCTCTAAATCCTCTATTGCCTAAGTTAACTGTGATGCATCCATACTATGAACACTTTGAGAGAAACTAAGTTGATTTATTGATACTAATGTGAAAAGGCTGTCAAGACACTGAATTTTAAACAAACTACAGAACAATATTTTTTTTTGCATAGTTGCATGTCATTTGTTATATACATTTTTGTAATTAATTCAACTGCTAAAATGTAAGTTCCATGAGAACCAGATTTCATCAAGTTTACTTCTATATCCTCAGAGGCTAGCCAAGTGCTTGCAATTTAGTAGGTACTCAAAAAAAAAAAAATCTGGTGAATGAGTTAATTTATCTTATTAACTACTGAAAGACAATTGATTTGATTTGATTCCGCAACAGTACATCTTTTCACAGTAGTATGATTATTTCCTTGAGATGAATTCCTAAAGGTGAAATTGTTGGGTCAAAGGGGATATCTTAAAATGTTGAATTATGTTGTCAAATTCCTCTGCATTTAGCTTCTACTATATCCCATTCCTTCCCATAGGTATATAAAAGTACCTGTGTCCCCCACACTCTCAGCAGTGTGGGTTATAATTCATCCCTGACATGAAGCTGTGATGGGATACTCTGTTGTGAGTACTGTATTTGGGAATTGGAGAGCAGGTCTTTAGTGAGACTGAGAAGAATGCATGGAGCCTATCAGACATGCTTGGGAAATTAATTTAAATGAAGAGTGATCAAGAAAGAGAAGACATACTCAAATTAGATAATTAAAGGAGCATTTAATAAAGGGACTCTTTCCAAGGGAAGGCAGGGTGTCAGAAAGCCACAAGCACCCTCAGGGACTAATTACAGTGGCCTCTGTTACCATCCCTAGGCCTGAAGGGGCCACTAGGAAGTGCCCACTGTTAACCTGGAGACTGAGAAGCCTGTGTGGAGAGGGAACCCCACAGTAAGGAAGCTGAAGATTAACTAACCCAACTGCACTCTGTCTCTCCCCCTCATCACCTCCTTGGGGCTCCCTATAGTCAAAACCAAGGGCACACCAGAGGACAAGGGAATAGTCTCTGCAACTGGTCTCCCAAGACCAACATACAGTAAGTGCTTAATAAATGTGTCATTGAATTTAACCCTCACATCAGTTCTTCAAGGTAGGTATTCACATTTTGATACAGAAATGGAGGCCCAGAGAGGTTGGTTAACTTGCCCAAGGTCACACAGCTAGTTTGGTGGGCTCCCAAGCTCTGTGTTCTTAAGTAGTATGGAGCTTGGATCTGAGGGTAAGTGCGTGGGAGAGGTGGCAGAGCACAGTACTGAAATTCGGATTCTGGAAGCAAGCTGCCCAAGGGCAAGCCCTGGGTCTGTCGCCCAAAAGCTGTGTAGTCTTGGACAAGTTCCTTAGCTGTATCTCTGTCCTGTTCCTCCATCTGTAAGGTGAAGATAATCCCAGTACTTACCTCAGAAGGCTTGTTGGGAGGACTTCATGAGATAAAACATGCGGTGCCCAGCTCATTATTATCAGTGTCAACACTATCTTGCAGGGAATTGCTGTTCTGGCCTTGCTTCCCCTCCAAAGGTCTGGAGGTATGACCTCTCCTTATTTAGACTCTCACCCCAAAGCAGAGGCATCTTGTCCAGAGCCATCAAGGCCCAAACAAGTAATCTTTTCAGCTTTGTGGACCACACATCTCCATCATAACTACTCAACTCCGTCATTGCAGCACAAAAAAGCATCCAGAGATAATCTGTGAACATGTGTGGCTGTGTTCCACTTAATCTCTCTGTGTTTCAGTTTCCTCATTAGCAAACTGGGTATGATGATGATAGCAATGCCTTCCTCAGAGGGTTGTCCTGAGGACTGAGTTAACAGATCTGAACAGATTTATTTATGGACATTGAAACTTGAATTTCATGTCTGTATTTTTTACTCTTTTCCAATGACTTAACCACACAAAAATAACTGGCAGGCCAGATTTAGCCCTTGGTCCATAACTGGCCAACCCCTAGTCTAGGCCCCTTTATGCAGGACCCCCAACTTTGGAAACCTGACTTTGTTTTGTACTCGCTCAGACTCAGGCCTGGGAACAAACCCCAACTCCCATAATCAGAGATAAACCTACCACAAACCTGTGCAATCCAGCTTCTGGCTCTTGCCTCCATACTGCTGGGAACTTTAGCCCCTCTGGCCTTCTTCCAGTTCTTCCAAGGGGCCAGTTCCCCGCTTCAGGGCTTTGGGAGGGCACTTCCCTCTGTCCTGAATGTACCTGCCCATCCACAGATGCATGATCCTGGGAGTACCTGTGTTTTCTTTCCCACTGCCCTTCCAAGGCCCCAGCATGGTGCCTAGCATACAGTAAGCACTCAATTAATGTGCATCAAATTTAACCCTACAACATGCTTCAGGGTAGGTGCTTATATGTCAGTGGGGAAACTGAGACTCAGAGAGATTAATTCACTTGCTCAGGGTCACACAGATAGTTTGGAGGTTCCTGAAATGCTGTACTTCCATGGCCCAAGAACTCTCAAAGTGCCTCAAATTCCGATGTCACCATCACCTGTCTGGTGACCTTGGGCAAATCACTTAATCTCTCTGTGTTTCAGTTTCCTCATCAGCAAACTGGGTATGATGATGATAGCAATGCCTTCCTCAGAGGGTTGTCCTGAGGACTGAGTTAACAGATCTGAAGTGTGTAGAAATGCACCTGGCACCCAGCGAGCACCAAATAAATGTTAGTTCTTGTTAATATTAAGCTCCCCACTGTGAAGGAGACTGAGGAGGTCTCAGGTCTGGGCAAAAAAAAGACTTCCTCCTTCAGTCCTGGGTGACACTGCCTCCAGGAACCTTCGTGGGCTGGAGGCGCCACTCAGTCCTCGGGGTGGAGTGCTCTTGAAGGAGAGGCCCCTGGATGTTTCTAGTGAAAATCAGGCCCTCGCAGATGAGGAGGCGAGGCCACCCTGGCTTCGTGGGGGTTAAGTCCAACCAGAACGTGTTTATTTTCCCTTGTGTCTGGAAGGGCCTCTCTGGTCTCCATGGCAACGTGATTTCCTGTCCTGGTTTTCCCTTGGATGAGGTACCTGCTCAATGCAGAGGCTAAAGCGTGAGTTGGAGGCCAGCGTTGGGGCAGGCTGCTTTAACTGCCTCCCCCACACCAGCTGAGTGGCCAGCCAGCCAGGACCCATGTCACAAGAGTCTTTGTTTACCAGTCCAGACATCCAGCTTGAGGGTGAGGTGACGTCATGGAATTCAGCCCAGAATCCTTGGTACGCCCCGTTTTCTTTCTTTCTTCCTTTTCAAGGGTTTTGTTTCTCCCTGAGGCTGAGGGAACAGAAGCTCACACACATCCCTAGTTTGTTAGGAATATTTCTAAACCCTTCTAATCACAGACCGTACCCTGGCTCTGGGAACTTTGCTTACAATTATTCATTCATTCATTCATTCATTCACTCAGTAGTTGTTCTATTCATTCAAAAACATTTGCAGATTGGATGAAATGCCAAAACTGCTGGAGCTGAAGAAATGGGAATAAATCATGTCTTTAGTCTTGAGGAGCCTCTCCATTGGAGAATGGAGGCAAGCATGTAAATAACTAAACACTTTACTGTATGATTGCTGCTTTGATAGAGGCTTCTGCAAGGATGGAGTGGAGTTGTGATGGGAAGCTCGGTCTCCACTGCCTGCCTGCATTCAGATACAGCTCCAAAACTCCATCACCTTAGACAAATCCTAGCCTGAGCCTCAGTCTCCTCATCTGTAAAGTGGGGATACCCACCTGGGACATTATATGACATGGAGGTTAAAAGTCTGGCTTCTGGAGTGAGACTGGCTGATTCAGGTCTCTGACTGACATTCAGTAACTCTACCACTTACTATCTCTGTGTCCTTGGGCAAGTTACTGAACCTCTCTGTCTGATGGGGACTGTCTTTGTACCCACTGCACAGAGCTGTCTGAGGTTTAAATAAGTGAATGCATGCATTGAGGACAGTGCTCTTGGACTTCTTGTACTATTACCACTACTTCAAGGGACCCTGGGAGCCCAGATGAGAGAGATACTCGGTATTCCTGGAGATTGGAAGATGAGCAGTGAGAGAGGTCTTGCTAGAGGAGGTAGCATCTAGGTAATCAGCTATTCAGTGTGTGTACCTTCACCTGATTCCTTGGGGTCAGGGATCTGTCTTATTCACCATCTTATCCCCACTTCCTAGCATAGTCCATGTAAGTATGTGAATGATGAGATAACTAATGGACAAGTCCCACCTCTTTATCATGGCATACAATTTCACTAAGACCCACTATCATGGTTAATTTCATGTGTCAACTTGACTGGGACACAGGGTCCCCAGATTTGGTTAAACATTATTTCTGGGTATGTCTGTGAGGGTGTTTCTTGGTGAAATTAATATTTGAATTGGTAGATCGAGTAAAGCAGATTGCTCTACCCAATATGGGTGGGCCTCATCTAATCTGCTGAAGGCCTGAATAGAATAAAAGACTGAATAAGAACTAATTTCCACTCCCTGCTTGACTGTATTTGAGCTGGGACTGTCATCTGCCTTTGGACTTGGACTCGGAATTTACGCCATCATCTCTCCTGGTTCTTAGGCCTTCGTACTCAGACCAACACGATACCACTGGCTCTTCCAAGTTTGGCTTTCTCAGTCCCCATAATCATGTGTTAAAATTCCTTATAATAAATCTCTTTATATATACATCCTATTAGTTCTATTTCTCTGGAGAACCCTGACTAATAGCCTCACTTAATCAAATTTCTGGAAGTTCTTTCTGGCCCTACTACCCTAGGCTCTAGTTGTAACAAACTTCAAGAAGTTGTGGCTTTATAGGCTGTTCCAACATTTGTGGACATATTTCTTTCCTTCCCTGGCAGGTGAAACCCTATTCATTCATGTATTCATTAACTCACATTTAATCAAAATAGTTGTGATCATTGAAGTGATAGTGTACATGCGAAGAGGTGGACTGTAAAGGAGATTGTGTTATCCCTTCAGCACCCTTTCTGTCCTCTGCATCATTCTGAGGCCACTTGTGGCATTGACCCTAAGCTCCAGGAAAGCAGGAAAAGGGAGGAGCCTGATCAACAAAACCAATTATGGTATTTCATCCTCCATGTCATCAACTGGTTCTGAAATCCAGACCTAGAGTCAATCAGAGGATGGCATTCTCCTAGAGGCGAGGATTGGTTTAAGAGTGCATGATAACCCAGCTCAGCCCAGTAACGCCCAGTGAGTTAGACGAGGGCTCATGACGCTTAAGACTGAGAGCCTCAAGATACATTGGTCTCTCCTCTTCAGGACACTGTTGGTTGAGTGGAGAAGTGAGACCAGCGCTCTACAGTCTGTGAGCACAGTCTGCATAAGACTGAGCCAAGGCAAATTGACCAGGAGCCCCTGGGCCAAATAGATCTTAAAGTCTACTCCATCTTCGGCCTCTCGGTTGGATTCAATTAATTTGCACATTGTTTAAAGCCAGTTGGAGGTATGTTTTCTGGTTAAAAAAAAAAAAACCAAGGCACATCCTAACTGGTATGAACACGTAACATGGGGATCAAGCCACCAAGAGGAAAAGTGGATGCTTCCAAAGAAGAGTGGCATGACTGGATCCAGCGCCTTAAAATAAGGAGCCCTCTGGCCACAGTGAGGGAAGTGAATAGGATTTGAGGGCAGAGGCGGGACCATGCTCTGAAATGTCTGGTGTGGACATGGATCAAGGACAAGTGAATGAGGCACCTCAATCTGGAGGCTAAAACACACACATTGACAAGGATTATTCCTCAGACTCCCAGTGTTCTAAGACCTTGGGGTCACACAACAGGCCTGGAGAAAATGAGGGAATATTCATTTGTTCATGCAGCATCTTTTTTTGAGTACTGTGCTAGCTTCTGGAGATACAGCAGTGAACAAGATGGACACAAATCCCTGCCCTTACAGAGCTTACATTTTAGTGGGAGGACAGACAAACAAAATGAATAAGAATGTAAAGTTGGTTATATGGTGATACATGCTATGGAGAAAAAAATGTTTAAAGGGGAAATGAATAGGGAGTGTCAGGGAAGGGAGGTTGGTTAGCCAGAAATTCCCAATCCATGGTCTTTAAAAGTGGAGGTTTTTCTCAACAAAAACCTTCAAGGAATGGTACCTTTTGTATGCTGTGGCTGACTGGGTACACAAAAATAATTTATTATGATAAAATGACCTTAACATCTATTAGGTGCCTAATATCATAAGAACCAAAAGCATTATTCCAATCTGTTCACAAATTTTTTAACTCTTCACTGAATATTGTTAAATATTATTTTACTTATCTCTGTTTTATAGATAAGGGAACCAAAAGTCATGATGTAAAATAAGCCACCAAAGATGGTGCAGCCACAAGAGTTGTGAACTTGGGTCCATTCATCACCAAGCCGTTGTTTTGCTTTCCGACTATATGATGTTGTCTTCCAAGGGTAACTTCTCTTAGGCACAAATTCATTCTCAGCAGCTACAATTAGTAGTTTTAGATAAGACAAACGGAAAATGAGTTCATTATGGAGGCTCTGTTTGATTAAATAAGTGAAATCTTTCAAATGTGTTCCATGAGAGGAAATATAACGGTCTTTGGAGGGTAAAGATAGACAAACCTGACCTCAAGACTTGGCTCACCTCTTCACCAATATTCTTGATTACCTCTCATTCCATTACCTACATATTTCCCCTTTTTGCTTCCGAAGTTATCATCTCCAAGGGCTGCCTAGAGTTTGTTGATAGTCTGGAACAGACCTGGAAAGGTAAAGATTTTTGGTATTTGGAGCAGTGAGTCAACCAAATTTCAGAGAAAGGACTCCTTGTCCCTTTCTCATGAAAAAAAAGAAAATGTAGTTATGGAAACCCCAAGCTAGAGACCCAAGGGCCAAAAAGCAAAGCAAACAGTGCTCTGTGGATACTCTTATCTGAGGCCACTTGGCTTTTCTCCCATCTACATTTTTTAAAATTATAATTGAACTTGTTGAAAAATTATTTTAAGTATACACATAATACATGAATCCTCCTTTATAAAAATAATTAAAATATAACAGGAAGGCTAAAATCCCCTTGAGTTGCCATCAAAGTCCTGGGCTTCCCTTCCCTGCCCCTGTTCAGTGTGTTTGGTGTATATCCTTCTGGATGTTTTTCTAAACATTTCCTTTTTTTGTTGTACCTACATACTATTGCCACGTGCTGTTTTTGTTTTTTTTTACATAATTGGTGTCCTACTTACATGTAATTCTGAAATTTTCACTTTATTTAAGAGGTATCTAACACCTCACCAGGAATTTTGCTTAGTGAAAATCCAGGGAGGAAAATGAATATATATCATAGTTTCAGTAGGTGCCAGACACTACACTAAACCATTTATCACAAATCCTAGAGGTCTCAGATTTTAGCCAAACCTGTCTGTGTCTACCCAAAGGTAAATCAGTAAATATATTCCCAACTGCACTATATTTAAAATAATGTTTTAATAATAATAATAATATGAAAAAAAATAAACATTCTCATACTATGGCAAGATAATATAGTGAGCTCTGAATTTATATTTTGTTCCCAAAGGATGTTTCTCTCCCTTGCTCCAAGAAGAAAACTAGGCTTTGAGTTCTCTCACCTGAAGTGGGTCTGTTACTATAGAAGGAAGCTCCAAACAGCTCCCATTTCTGGTTGTTCTTCTAAATATCATTTGTCATGGGACATATGTGGGTTATCTCTGAGCACAGGGGGAGAAAGACAGGTATCTTAGATGGAAAGGAGGCAGAGCAGGGAAAGCCGAGGAAAGAAGACAGGTCTCCAGGACTAGAAATGGGCCAGAGGCAGGTGTGTCCCCACCCTGTCCCACCTCTTACAACACCCTGGGAAGCTGGCAGTACTTCTGAGGGAAATGACCTCGTGAGGCCATTTGGACTGGGGCCTCCTGGGTAAGCCAAGGCCCCTCAGTCCAAGCTCCTCACAACAGCAGCCAAGCCACTTACCTTTAAAAACCCAACATGTGGCCCCAAACAATGGTGCCAACTGCAGTGATTCAGGGGCAAGACCTGAGAGATCTTCCAGGCTCATCACCCACTAATGGCTGAGCTGAAACTTCCAGCAGGTCAGTGGAGCTGGGGCCCCCAGGGCTTTCATTTGATTTAGAAAAAAAACCCACAAAGTACATTGACATTCCTCACACCTGAGTGTCCTCCGCACTTCACAGGCATCTCTCACCTAATCCTACCATGAGGTTCTGTTTTCCCCTCTGTAGATAAATAAACTGAGACTCTGTAAAGTGAGGTCAAGCAGTTAGTGAGTGGCAGGAGGGGAATCAACCTCAAGTCTGTCTGGTTCTGGAGTCATGCATATAATCACCCCAAATCACTATGCCCACCAATATTAGCTACAGTGCTCTCACTGCAAGGCACAGAAGCCCAGTGAAAACTGGCCTATTTAAGGACAGAAATTGTGTCACCAATAAATGATCCAAGCCTGGTTTATGCAGGTCACAAAATGCGACTCTTCTTTCTCCATTCTACCTCCTTATAGTTGTCTGTTTTAAGTTCACATCATTCTGATTTCAAGAGGGCCTCCTAAAGCTTCCGAAGCTATGGCCATCCTTGTTGACGTTCAGCATGGAAAAGCAAGTCTGCTTCTCCAGTAATTTCAACGAAAAGCCCTGGACTGAGTCTTTCTAGCTCTAGTGACTGGTTTAACCAGCCAGGTTTGGGGGCCAAGATGAGCATCTCTCCTTGGACCCAGACACCCTCTTCTGACCCCCAGATGCCACAGTGGTCGAGAGGACACCACTGGATTCACCCCCCTGAGAACACCCGGTTAACACGCCCACATGTTCCCAAGGAAAGCAACCCCCGTGCAGGAGGCCGGGCTCATCAGACTGCCTGCCAGCCACTGGGCGCCAGGTGCGGGAGCACAGAAGCACAGCAGATCTCTGAGGGACTCCAGTTGTGCGGACTTTAACTCTGATAATGGATTGGCTATCATAGCACCAAAAATCTATAGACTAATAATCTGCAGCATTGAATAAAGACGAAGGGTAGGTGAGAGCATAGGAATTCATGCCTCGGAGTATATTATTTTCCAAGTACATGTCAGGATCCTAAAGCACTCTTAGCCTTGCCACCAGCTCCTTGGGCTAAAGCAGGTTGTTCTTTCAATCTACTGATTGACTCGGCCCTGAACCAATCCCTAGCAGTCTGGTGAGATGGAGTGCACTGATAGGCTCATCCTCAGTCACAGGCTCCACTCCTCAAGCCTGAGGTTAGCCAGTTCCACCAAAGCGTTGAGGGGTGGAATGGGGTGGGCGTGGACTGCAGGTATCCCCGCTTAACATTAGTACAGAAAAGGTTTTTTACGCTTTGAGATTTCTTTTAGTTTCCGAAAACAGGTACTAACATATGTAGGTCTTTCCTAAAAGCCAAGTGGCATTACTCGAACTTTGGGAAAGCAGGGGATATTCTTTGCTTTATGCCATTTCAGCTTAGATGTAATAGGAAGGCTCTGCTTTCCCATAGCAGGGGAAACCCATACCTCCCTCAGGACTGAAATCAATGTGCTATTGCCTCAAAAAAAAAAAAAAAGGAACCACTGCTCTCTTTATTTATGTGAGAGTTTGAGAAGATTCCTGGGAAAGAATTCATGCTAAAGACACCTGTTCAACTCAAAGATGCTTGTCAGAGATGGAGGACGATGCTGAGACTAGCCCTCAGATCATCCTCCCACCAACCCTCTTAGACACAGACCCGGGTCCTCAAGTAGAGACACTATTTTACTAATTCCACAATCTTCTGAGAGAGACAAGAAACGATGCGTTCATGATTCTGGGCATAAGCACTGATTGTGGCTGATATTGCCCATTGCTCATCCATTCTTCTCTTTCTTCCCCATTTTGTTTTGGGCAGGACTGTGTCCGAACACCTTGTCACTATTCCTTGAAGCTGCTGGTGGCCATGTGAAAGCATTCTTGCCAATGAGATACAAGCAGAGCTTTGCTAGAGGTGTGTGGGATAGCTTTTGCTTTTGTATTTAAAAGGCACACTAAGAATTGACACTCCCCATTACCCAGCCCCCTTCCTTCTGCTGTGGTCATGGACTTGATAGTTGAAGCTGAAGAAGCCGTTTTGTGGCCAAGAGAATCACAGAGAAAGACCTGATCACATTAAAATGCTAAAACAATGGCAGATAACTACCTACATCTAGATATCTTTTGATTTCTTCCTTTTTAATCTCCTTACTGATATTTGCTTATATGCTTGATTATCACACATTTGTGAGAAAACCAAGTCCTTATTGTTTAGGTCCTTGTTAATTAAAGTGTGATCCATGGACCTACAGCATCAGGTCACCTGGGAGCTTGTTAGAAATGCTGAATCTTTGGCCTGACCCAGATTACAAATCAAAAACTACAAGATCCCTCGTTGATTAGTATGTGAGAGGGTGTGGTTTCAGTGGGTGGGGGCGTGGCTGAATGCAATCTAACCAACACACAGGTCTCCTGGACCCCATGAAACTGAATGAGGTGCCATTTTTGGCATCCCCAGTAGTGGGAGATCATCACAGGCAGCAGGAAAGGGAAAGGAGGAACCCGGCAGAGCCGCCAGGAGTACTGCGATGTGGAACATTTTCCAGATACTCATTTAATACTTGTAAGGTGTTTACTATGTTCCAGGCGCTATTACAAGTGCTATGCCCGAGAGTAGCTTATTTCATCTCCATGGCAACCTTATGACTCCTTTCATGAACAAGTAAACTGAGGCACAAACAGGTAAAGCATAGAGTTGGTAAGTGGCCAAGACCGGAACCCATGGTTCCTTTCCCCGGAGGCTGTGCCCTCTTCCTTGGAGTCGTCCCAGTCTTCGTGGAAGATTTTAAGGGAGCCAATGAACCTGTGATGAGAGAGTGTAGAAGGGGGATAAGTACTCTCTCCTGTTCCTATTGTTACCCCGTAACTAGTGTGGTTTGAAAGGTATGGGCTACACATTCACTATCGCATTTAATCTTCTAAACTCCATTCCAGCAGCATGTGTTTGTTGAGAGCTTGGTGTGTGCCGGGAACAAGACACTTCTGCAGCCACAGACTGGTGGTGGGTGGGGTTGGGCAGGTGAAGAGCTCGGCTGCGGCCGAGCAGCCCTGTGAAAGGAGTGAGCTAGGTGGGCGGGACAGCGGGAGCACAGCAGAGGGAGCCGAATCCGGGCAGATCCGTGGGAGACAGGACAGCACCGGCACCGGAAGGGACCTGAAGGACGACCAGAGATAGGCCAAGCGGGCTTGTGTAAAAGGCGCTTTTGAGGGAATAACAAAAGCCAAGGCCCCCAGATGGGCAAGAAAGCTTCGCACTGGAAAACCACTGACACCATCCCTTCAACAGCTAGCTCTGAGGGTAAGTAGGGTTAACCGAGGCTCCAGGAGGCTAAGCAATGTGCCAAATGTGAGTGACACGCAGCAAGTAAGTACCAGAAAAGGGCTTTAAATCTAGGTCTGGCACAAAAGGCCATGTTCCTTCTGCCACTCTTTATCCAGCCCCTTCTAGAATCAGGGACCCTATGCCTCCTGGTGCCCAGAGATTTTGACCAACAGTAACCCCAGTATCTGAAAATAGCCAGGGACAAAAAGTGTCCCCTAGGGTTCCCTTGAACTCCTCCCTATCTCTTGCTGCACTCTTGAACCCTAAGTGGCTGTTGATCTCTGGGCTAGAGGTGCTTGACTGCCTGTGCTTGGTAACTAGGTTCAAGGTGATGCATGCTGTGCCGCCTTGCCCACTGAGATGCTGGCCATGGGGAATGTCCCACATCTGCACTTCCGTTCCTGATCCCTAGCCCCACATCTTCAGACATTCTGCACTCACCAACACGTTAAACAGCTATTCCAGTCTCTTTAACAAACTGCTAGCTTCCCACCCCACCATAATCCTGTGACTAAAAAAGGGGCCTGATGCTACATCAGACAGATTTCTCTCTGCTCTTTGGATCTGTTTGTCACTGACCCAAGACCATGAGGGTGCCACAGGGAATCCGGTCATCCCAGGCTAATTTAATAAAAGCATTAAAGCACAGGGCACAGAACTCATAAGGCAGACATGGGTCAGCCCTTACCAGGGACGAACATTCACTTCTGGGAGGAGGAAGATTGCCAAAGGCAAGTCAGTGCAGAGGAGACTGTCTGGAGATTGAGAGGCTCAAAGCCAAGATGTCTGAGGAACACTGCAGCACTTGGGGTTGTATGCCTGAAGCAGAGCTGACTCGAGAGGAGACAGCTCCCGACGAGGCTGCGGGGGCCTGCAGAGGAGCTTTGGGGGCTGGGTTTGGAGTCTGCTTCTCTGCTGGCAGTTTGTTCCTGAGGCCCCTGTGAGTTCCTCACTCACACGCTTACTAAGTAAGTTCTTCTAACTTTCTCCTCTCTTGAAACCCACCCCCACTCTCTCCTCTTATTTTTACAAACGGTTCTGAGAAAATTGGGGCCAGTAAGAAAAAAAACCTCTTTACATCATCACCTGATTAGCATCTGATCCCAGCCTTTCCTTCTGTCTCCTGGTCTTCTGGAAGAGATGCTGGACTCCTTCACGGTGATTTCACCCAGCTGGACTCTGGACTCATCTGTCACCCTGGCTCCTATTTCTTCAACATCTCCTGCTCTGCTGGTTCTTCCTCCTTCTCCTCTACAGGAAGTCCAAGTCTCATACATAATCTCTATCAAATGTTCAGTCCGTACCACAGGGTGCCAGAGCTATGTAAGATATTGCAGAATATTCTGTTGAACCACATGAAATTGCCACCTTTTTGACAAGGGCTTTATGGAGACATAATTCTCATGCCCTGCAATTCATATGTATAAAGTATACAATTCAATGGCTTGTAGTATATTTGCAGATTTGTGCAAACCATCACCACAGTCAATTTTAAAACATTTTAGCACCTCAAAAACAAACCCCAATATCCTTTAACTATCACCCCCTCCCCAATCTCCCAGTCCCCCACCCTAGCCCTAAATAACCACAGATCTACTTCATAGCTCTATTGATTTGCCTATCCTGGACATTTCATATAAATGGAATCATATAATTCATGATCTTTTCTGACTGGCTTCTTTCACTTAGCATAATGTTTTAGAGGTTCATCACATTATAGCATATATCCATACTTCATTCTTTTTTGTGGCCCAATAATATTCCATTGAATGGATATACTACCTTTGTTCATCCATTCATCAGTTGATAGACATTCAAATTATTTCTACTTCTTGAACATTTATGTAAAGTTTTTGTATGGCTCCATGCTTTCATTTCTTGGGTATATTCTTAGACATGGAGTTGATGAGTCATATGGTAACTGTGTTTAACTTTTTGAGGAACTGTTAAGACTATTTTCCAAAGTGGCACCATTTTATAATCCCACCAGCAGTGTATAAGGGTTACAATTTCTCCATATTCTTGTTAGCTCATGATATTATCTGTCTCTTTGATTATAGCAATTCTAGTGGGTGTGAAGTGATATCTGATTGTGGTTGTCATTTGCATTCTCCTAGTGACTAATGATGTCCAGCATATTTTCATGTGCTTATTGGCCATTTGTATGTCTTCCTTGGAGAAATGTCTACACAGATCCTTCACACACTTCTTATTTGGGTTAAGTGTCTTTTGGGGGCTAGGGGCTCAGCACTACAATTGGGGTTATTTCAGGAATGCAATGCTAATAGCTAATATTTGTAGAGGATTTACTATAAACCAGGCACTGTTCAAAGGAACTTATATATATTTTCACTTAAATCCCACAACAATCCTAAGAGTTAGGTGTTATTATCAACTGTTTTATAAAGGAGGCAACAAAGACAGAGAGAGGTTAAGAAACTTGCCAAGTTCATATATGTAGGAAGTACAGGACCTGGAATTTGAGCCAGCCAGTGTGGCCTCTCAAACTCTATGTTATACAGACTATTGATATTAGAGAAGCTCTTAATGCTTGTTGAAGAATAGCCACATGACCTTTCTTAGAGCTTTTTAAATGAATTCAACATTATCTACATGATAAAATGCATCATGTTTAAGATTGAATATTAGAAGCATTTTCCATTAAAGTCAGGAACAAGAAAAATATACTGCCACTATTAAGTAACATTATTCTAGATGTACTGAAATTAAAAAATAAAAACTTTAAGAATTCCAAAGTGAAGACATTATGTTGATTATTTGCAGGTAATATAATTGCATACCTAGACAATCCAAGAGTATTATTGGAAAATCTCTTAAAAATAATGAATTAAGTCAGATGGGTAACTGGTTATAAAACTAATAACCAAAATCAACAGCATTTCTATGTTTCAGGGAAAAAGCTAGAAAAAAAATGAAAGAAAATATTATACTTAAAGAGCACCAACATTACTACAACATCAGCAAAACAAAATGAAGGAAAATGAAAGAAACAAATGACAATACACATCCTGTTCATCACTAAAGAGGTCTATGGTGTAAAGATGCATATTTTCTCTAAATAACCTTTACTTTTTTTTTTTTTGAGAGGGCATCTCTCATATTTATTGATCAAATGGTTGTTAACAACAATAAAATTCTGTAGAGGGGGGTCAATGCTCAATGCACAATCATTAATCCATCTCAAGCCTAGTTCTCGTCAGTCTCCAATCTTCTGAAGCGTAACGAACAAGTTCTTACATGGTGAACAGTACAAGGGCAGTCATCACAGAAACTTTCGGTTTTGATCACGCATTATGAACTATAAACAATCAGGTCAAATATGAAGCTTGATTTTTATACTTGATTTATATGTGGATCCCACATTTCTCCCTTTATTATAATTTTTATTTTTATTTTTAATAAAATGCTGAAGTGGTAGGTAGATGCAAGATAAAGGTAGAAAACATAGTTTAGTGTTGTAAGAGAGCAATTGTAGATGATCATGTGTGTGCCTGTAGACTATGTGCTAATCCGAGCTAGACAAGGGCAATAAAACATCCACGGATGCAGAAGCTTTCTCTCAAAACAGGGGGGGTGGGGGGGATGAGGTTCTAAGCTTCACCACTGTTGTTCCCGATTTCTCACCTGATGGCCCCCCTGCGACTGTGCCTGTCTTATAAATAACCTTTACTTTTAATTTTATATCAATAAAATTACATTATGAGGTTTTTTGGAAGTAGGACTCACTGAGTCTGAAGTTCAAATGGAAAAATGAACAAGTGAGACTAGCCAGGAAAATTCTGAAAAAAGAAAGTAATAAAGAAGGATTAATCCTAGAGTGTATTTGAAGCATAATTGAAAGCTACATTTATGAAAAAGTTGGGTACTGGTACATGAAGAGAAAGGCAGATTAACAAAACAGATTAGAATCTAGAAATAGACCTAAACATTTGAGGAGCTAATAAATGGTAAAACCATTTCTCAAATCAGGGAGGAAAAAGTAAAATTATACAGTACAGTAATCAATGTTGAGGTAATTGACTAGCCCATTTGGAAAAATGAAAGTTAAAGCTAGATACTTATCTGATTTTTTTATACCAAATAAAGATAAACAATTTAAGTATAAACAAATTAAACAAGAAAAAAAGTAAACACACACACACATGATTTCAAATTGGATAAAATCTTTAAAAGCAAAACACAAAACTCAGATCCTAAAAAGAAAAAATTGACTATATAAAATTTAAGAAAACTGCACAGTATAAAAATATCCCAGACTAAGGTAGGTAGAAAGCCATGGACAGTCTGGGTGACAGACAAAAAAACCCCAATTTCCTTAATATACAAAGAGCTCTTAATAAATAAAAAGAAAAATATGAATAACTTTAAAATTATATAAAGAGTGTGAAGATGTAGCTCATAAAAAAAGAAATACGAATTGTTTATAAATGCATAAAAGGTTTCTCAACCTTACTAGTGACTAAAGGAGTGCAAATTAAAATGCTATAACAAATTGGCATAGATAAAAGTGTTTAATAGTGCCCAAAATGAGTAAGAAGAAATAGATTCTTTCATAAATCACTGGTGAGGGTAAAAATTGGCACAATCTCTTTAAAAAATGTGTTAATGTTTGTCCCATGTTTAAATGTTCCTAACCTTTGACCCAGCTGTCTACTTCTATGAATCTATGCCACAGATAGCTCAAGTACACGAACAAAGATATAAATAGAATTTTTTTTCTTAATCACAAAACTAACAGAAAAGTTGAAAGTACAGAAAAAGAATCTTTTTTCCTGATCCAACTGAGAATAAATTGCTGATATAATCTGGAAATAGACCAATGCATGCCACATCACCCTGGAATAAATCAGTGTATATTTTGTAGCTAGGAAATTCTCTTACATAATCTCAATACACATCACTAAAATCAAGAAATTAGCACTGGTATTATCTAATCCTCAGACCCCTTTCAGGTCCATAATTATCTTAATAATGTCTTTTTAGCAAAGGGATCCAGTTCAGAATCAAGCATTGCTTTTAGTTGCCATATTTCTTTAGTCTTCTTCAACCAGGAACAGCTCCTCGGTATTTCCTTGACTTGCAGAAGCTTGACACTTAAAAGAATTCCAAGCCAGTTATTTTGAAGAATGCCCACAGTTTAGTTCGCCTGAGGTTTCCTCATGATTAGGTCCAAGTTGCGCATCTTTGACAGGAAGAGCACAGGAATGATGCTCTATTCTCATGGCATCCTATCAGTTGGTGCTAGACTTTGAAGTGTCCCACTCCTGGTGATGTGCACTTTGCTCACTCCAGGTGGTGTCTCCCAAGCTTCTCTATTGTGAAGTTACTCTTTTTTCCCTTTTAATTTGTAAGTATTTTGTGGGAGGTATTTTGAAATTATGTAAATATCCTGGTCCTTGTCAAACTCTTTTTGGGAAACAGCTTTATTGACTCACATGTTTAAAGTGTATAATTTGATAAGTTTTGACATATGTATACAGCTGTGAAATCATCACCACACTCAAAAAACAAATCCATCACCCCAAAAGTTTTCTTATGCCTTTTTGTAATCTTTTCCTCTCCCTTTTCCCTGAATCTTCCCCATCCCTAGGCAAGCACTAATCTACCTTTGATTACTATAGAATAAGTTGCATTTTCTAGAATTTTTTATAAATGGGAAATAGTTCATACATTTTTTGGGTCTGAGTTCTTTCTATCAGCATAATTATTTTGAAATGCATCCATATCTTGCATATCATTTGTTCATTCCTTTTAAATGCTGAAGAATATTCTATTATATGTCTATTAACCAATTTATTTATCTGTTCTTCAGCTGGTGGACAATTGGTTCTTTCTAATGTGGGGGTTTTACAAATGAAGCTTCTATGAACATTCGTGCACAAGACTTTGTATGGACAAACGCTTTCATATCTCTTGTGGGAGTCTCTAAGAATGTAATGGTTAGGGCATATGGAATATGTGTACTAAGGGGTGTATCTTTTTAAGAAACTAGCAAAATTATTTTCTAAAGTAATTGAATAATTTTACATTCCCACCGGCAGTGTATGAGAGCTGTGGTTGCTTCATATCCTTCCCCAGCAATACTATGGTGAGTCTTTCTAAGATGGCAGTGGTATCTTATTGTGGTTTTAATTTGCGTTTCCCTAATTAAACTAAAGATGTTGAGCATGTGCATATCTTATTTACTGAAGCATCTGTTCAAATATTTGTCCCATTTAAAAAATAGGTTTTTTTTTTTATTATTGACTTTTGTGGCTCCTTTATGTATTGCGGATGTGATTTGCAAATACATTCTCCCAGTCTGTCGCTTGTCTTTTCATTCTCTGAACCATGTCTTTTTGAAGAGCTGGTGTACTTAATTTTGATGTTTTATGGATTGTGTTTTGGTGACTATGAAATCATTTGCCCAAGTTCACAAAGGTCTCTCCTATATTTTCTTCTAGAATTTTTATAAATTCTTATTTTCGTATTTAGGTATATGATTCATTTTGAGTTAATTTTTTTTATATGACTTGAGGTATAGGTTAAGTTAAGGTACTACTTTTGCATATGGATATCCAAAATAATTGTCTTTGTATCTTTTGCTGAAAACAGATTGACCACATGTACATAGGTTTCTGTATTCTCTGTTCTGTTACATCAATCTATTTTTCTGTCTTGATGCCAAGACCACACTGTCTTAGTTGCTGCTCCTTTTTAATACGTCTTGAATTCAGGTTGCCTACATCCTCCAATTTAGGTCTTTTACAAAGTTGTTTTGGCTAGTCTTCTGCAGATGTATATATGACACTTAGCATCAGCTTGTCAATTTTTTCCAAACAAAATAAAAAAATGGTTGGGATTTTCATTATTATTGCATTAAATCTATACACTAATTTGAGAAGAATTGGCAATTTAACAATACTGAGTCTTCCAATCCATAAACACCATCTATCCCTCCATGTAGGTATCCTTTAATTTCTTTCAGCAATATTTTGTAGTTCTCAGTATGTAGACTTTTCACATGTTTTGTCAGATTTACCCCTAAGCATTTCATATTTTTATGCCATTGGAAATGGTTGTGATTTTTAATTCCAATTTCCAATTGATCATTGCTTTTGTATAGAAATGCAATTGGTTTTCGCATATTGCTTTTATATCCTACAACCTCGTTAAACTTGCTTATTAAATCTAGCAGCCTTTTTTGGTGGATTCCATAGAAATTTTTACATAGGTGATCGTGCCATTTGTGAATAAACACAGTTGCACTCTCTTGCATTGGCTAAAACCACTAGAAGAATGTTGACCAGAGAGGTTTGAGTAGGCATCTTTGTCTTGTTCCTGACATAGAGGGAAAATATTTAGTATTTCATCAAATATGATTTTGTAGAATTTTTGTAGATGCCCTTTATCATGCTGAGGATGTTCCCTTCTAATCCTAGTTTGCTGTGAGGTTTTATTAAAAATCATAGCAAAATTACATCCTCAAGGAAAAGCAGGGTCAGTTATCACTTGATCCATTGAGGGAAGAAATAAGGAAGCAACAGCTGATTATTTTAGCAGTGAATGTCTGAGGGACCTTGGAAGAGTTAGAAGTACCCACTTGATCCTCAACAAAACAGTGAAGGTGCCTGGTGGATCTGGGTATTATGGAAAGAATGCTGTTTGCATCTGTACAGTAAAGTAGAACCCAGCAGATCTAAGAAGTCAAGCAGAGATCGAGGCAAATCTAGTTCTTTGGTATCAAGATGATGACAAGCAGGTACCTGGGAGAATAACTGATGCTCCTTGGCAAACATTATGGAACTGCTTGGAAGAAAGACATCATTTTTCAACAAATATTAATTCAATATTTGGTGCCCCCTGGGCACTGCTCTAGGTACTAGGGAATATGACACCACACATGACAGACAAGTCCCCATCTCCAGAGCCTTACATGCCAGTGGTACCTGGACCAAGTGAGTTATCTCATGGGAACACGGGAGATTCCAGCCCTAAATACTCAAGGGGCCCTTTCTAGAGAGATGAATTTCTACCTGAGTAGGGGGCTGACAAGAGTGAGTGAAGGTCTGAGTCAGTATTGGTACTTGAATCCCGTCTGTGTTATTATGAGGTCCAGAGTATCTCAGGGAAGGCTTGTCAAAGGAGTTAGTTAACATTTGAACTTGGCTTGGAAGTAGGAGTTTGTTAGGTGGACATAATAGGAGAGGTGTTCTGCTCAGAGGAAATAACATGTTCAAGTCATAGAGTCATTGAAAAACAATACCACTTGAACACAAAATAAGGATTTGAATATATTGGGCAGTTTAGGTGGTAAGAGTTCTTGAAGAGCCTTTTATGCTAGGCACAGGGTTTCAGATTGTATTCTATAGACCACAGAGAACCAAGCAAGAATTTTAAGCAGCTGCAAGAAAGACCTGACCAGATTTACTTGCTAGAAAAACATTTGGTAGCAATGTATATATTTGGGTAGAGGGGGTGAGAAAAGCATGGAAAAATGATTTGTTCATTGAATAAGTGTAAGTAAGGGCTTAATATATATGAGGCATTTCACTAGATGCTAAAGATATAGTGAAATAGAGTGAGAGCAAAGCAAACGTGGTCCTTGCTCTCCTGGAGTTTACAGAGAATTTGGAGAATCAAACATTAAACAAATAATGACAGAAATATTCCCTTACCAATGTGATGGTGCTATGAAGAGGTGAAGGACACCTTTAGAATATGTAATTGGGGACCTACTAGAATCAAGGTAGGTGGTGGTCAGAAAAGTCTTTCTTAAAGAAGTGACATGGTGGTTGAGAGCTGAAAGATGGGGATGAGCAGGCAGGGACAAGGAGCAGGATGAAAGAAGAGCCCTTACATAACCTGGAGCTTGTGAGCAAGGGGGAGTGACTGGAGATAACACTGACAGGACACTGAAGTCCATGTTAAAGGTAATTGGGCTTTGAATCAAAGCCCTGGAAAGCCTTCGAATTATTTTAAGCTGGGAAGTAAGATGATCAAGCTTTCATTTTAAGAAAAACCACTAAAGCTGCCATATGGAGAATGATTTCAAGAAGCGAGGGAACATATGCAATGCTGGTGAGGATGTGGAGGAACTAGAACTCTTTCTGGGATTGGAGATTAGCTGGGTGTCACCACTTCAGAAACCTGCCATAGCTTCTTATACAGCTAAATATATAAATACTCTGTGACTTAATAGTTCTATTCTGAGATAGGGATCTAAGAGAAAAAAGCGTATGTCTACTGTCCGTAAATAAGGACTTTACAAGAATGTTCATAGAAGCTTTATTCATCATAACCCCAAACTGTAAATAACCCAGATGTCAATCAGCAGGAGGATGGCCAACAAACTGCAGCACGTTCGTTGAATAGAACACTTCTCAGTCATAGAAGAATGAACTTCTGACACACGCAGCTATATGAGTGACTTGCACAGACCTTATGCTCAGCAAGAGAAGCCAGGCACAAAAGATGAAACGTACGGCTCTGTGTATATGAAGTTCCAGAGCAGACAGTGCTAATTTATAGTGATATAAATAAGAAAAGTGGCTTCCTGGTGTCAGGTGTATTTGTTGGGGGAACAGACAAGTGACTGAAAGGGGGTACAAGGGCATTTTCTGGGGCAAAGGATGTATTCTATTTACTGATTGTGGTAGTGGTGACATAGGTATATTTGTCAAAACTCAAGGAATTTTTCACTTCAAGTGTGTGCATTTTATTTTATGTGAACTATACCAAAACAACAAGTAAAAAAAGAGAGAGAGGAAGAAAACAGAGAATCTGTGGAGTCTCCAGGTTGTACTGGGGGTGGAAGTGGAGGAGTTGGGAGACAGATGACTTATTGATGCACTGGAGGAGGGGAAGGGAAGAGTCAGGAGGGACTCAGGTTTCTGGCTGGGGCAGCTCAGTGACAGGTGGTGTTATTACTGACCTGGTGTCATCTGTCCCTTTAGGTACACGTTTGTGTGTAGGGAGGGGGAGCAGAGAAGGAATAAGAAGGCTAAATTTTGACATGTCAGCCTGAGATGCCTGGGAGGCAACATCCGGTCCCATTATACTTCCTTGACCCTGTTTCCCTCTTACCTTGCTAGTTTCTTCACTGGAGTATCAGACTCCTCACCACCCATTTCTCCACTCTTCTCACTCCAAAGCGATAGTTCTCCACCGAGTAATGCCTCACCTCTGTTCCTGAGAGGGTTTGGGAAACCAATGAAGTGTTTTGGATTGTTCCAAAGAGGTGGGGAGTGTGCTACTGGCGATTCAGCAGATAGGCTGCCAGGCAGGATAGGAGATCCCCTCTCCCTGGACATTCACATAGGTGAAAGTCTTGTTTATAATGATCTGGGGACCTAGGTCCTTACTTTTGCAGTTTTAATATAGCCTAAAATTTACAGTAATGCAATTACCATGTAGATTAAAGGAGACTTCTTCTTTAGTTGTTCAGAACTTGACTGAGAGTTGTTCTCTCCTCCAGAAATGTTCCATCTCCAACATCATTGCGCTTCCTGGTGTGTGAGTAATGAATTCAACACTGCTACTGCCACTCTGCATTTGTAGTAGTGGTTCTACGCACAAGTGCCAGCATCTGTCTACTTAACTGAGGCTCCAGTGTAGACCTTTCCCAAGCATTTACTTAGTGAAAGGCATTTTATCTTATTACACTTACTTTTCTCTTATGTCTCCTTTGTATCAGAGATAAGTCATTATACAGGCATACATATATATATACACACATATATACATATGTACATATACATGTATATACATACGTATGTATATATAAATTATGTTTTAGGTAGATTATGTTATCTATGATTTTTACTATTTTGGGATAGTAAGGAGGGCATTACAAGATATTTATCATCAACAGGGGCTGCAGAGTGTAATACGGTTGAGAAAAACAGATCTACAATGTAGTAAGACCTGGGCTCAGAAATCAAATTGCTTCCTTTTACTGCTTTTATGTGACTTTGGGCAAGCTAATTATCTTCCCATGTAAAATGGGAATAACATTCCTATCTCATAGGCCTGTGTGAGGAAAACAATGAATAATTAGTTAATATTTATAGAGCACCTAGAGCAGTGCATGATTGGCACACATTAAGTACCAAATAAATTTTAATTAAATAAAATAAATATACCCTCCTCAGGAAATCTTATTTGTGTTAGTGACTTCAGTCTCCATTTATCCATTATTGTGGAAAATTTTCTGAATTTACAAATATTTTGAGTGACATTTACCTACAGGATATATATATATATATATATATATATATATATATATATATATATATATCTCCTGATGGTATTTATTAAGGCCTTGGGAGAAAAAATAATCATTTCCCTTCAAGTACATAATTTTCTAAGTATTAGGTTTGTCATTTGCTGCTCTTAGTAAGGTAAGGAAGAAAGCATTTACTTAGTGACTTATTGCTGCTCTTAGTAAGGTAAGGAAGAAAGGGTTGGAGAACATTTATGTTCTGGTAAGCTCAGAAGTCAAAGTAGCAAAGAACCCCAGCAAGAAAGACAAATGGAGAAAAGGTCTTATTTAAATTTAAATGCGTACAGTCTCTGTTTCTTACTATGTTCACTAAGAAGAAGCAGGACACTTCTGGAGAGAGTTACAGGTGCTGTCTGAGCCATCTCATTGAAAAATATAGTTGGAAAGGCATTTAATATTATATACAAATTCTCAAGCTGCAAACTTCAACCATGAGTCATGCAAAATACTCTCATACTCATTTGATCTAGGGAGGATGCTTGTTGTAGGAAATGGCATTTGCTTACTTAAAGGAGCAATGTTAATGAAGCCCATTACTCTAGACAGGTCCTTGTTCATGGTTTTGGTCTTAATTAATTATGCAAGTAAAATACATTTGGTAGCCTCAGTATAAAAGCCTAATGCAATAAAAAGCCTGTTTTCGTTCACAATGAGGACCCACAAATGTAAATCTGCAGCCTGAGACCTTTCCTCTGCTGTTCCTGGGTCCCAGGTTGGCTGCCCTTCAGCTTTCGGCTCTCAGGTGAAGCTTACCTTTTCTCTGAAATGTTCTTAACCACACAATCTATGCTGTTTCCTTTGTTAGACTTTCGGAGACATTAGACTTTGTTAGACTTTTCTGTAACAACATTCCTTTCCTTCTGTGTGCTTGTCATAGTTTGTAATCATACTTTATAGTTTGCTTTAAAAAACCCATCTACCCCATTAGACTTAGTACCCCAGAGTAGCTCCTCACGTGCCAGAGAACTAGGCCCTAACAGTACCTAGCACAGAGGAGGTGCTCAATAAATATTTGTTGTCTGAGTGAACAGCCATTTTGGCATTGTGGAGTGCACAGGTGAATATGGGTCAAAAATATGAATTTGGGAGTCATCTGCATTTAAATAGTATTTGAAAGTCAAGAGAATGAATGAGATCACCCACCCCAAGGAGAAAGTGGAGAGATAGTAAAAGGTCCAGGATGGAGTTTTAGGGCTCTCCATATTTATTTGGTATAGAGCAGGAGATGCTGCCAAAGGATACAGAAAAGGAATGGCTACAGAGGTAAAAAGAAATGCAATTCAGGAGAATATGCTGCCAAGACAGCCAAGAGTTTCTCTTAGGAAGGTGGGAGTGGTCAGTTGTGGCAAGTACAGCTGAGAAAGTAAACCCAAATCAGGACAGGAATGTTACCACAAAGTTTGGCAGCTTTTAGGTCATCTGTGACCTTGATAAGAGTGTAAGGGGAGGAGTAGGGATGTCAGGTTAGAGTGGGCTGAGAAAAGAGGTGAGCAACTGGAAGCAACTTGTACACACTTTCTCCAGAAGCTTTGCTGGGAAGGAGAGCAGGAAAATGAACTGGAGAGGAATGATGCACCAACAGAGATGTTTTTTGTTTTGTTTGTTTTATTTTTAGTAGAAGTTACTAGAATACGTTTGTTTGGTGATGGGAATATTCAACAGAAAGGGAGATGAATTACTTAATAGAGAGAAAGGATAAGAGAAGGAGATCCTTCAGTATGTTCCTGATAAGGAATCAGTGCTAATCTTACGTTGTCGTTCTTTGACCTACCCCTATGCACCAAGTAAAGTAAGAGAGAATTAAAAGGTAATTAGCCTGACTTCATAATGCAGCCCTGCAGGCATCATGTGGGACCTGTCAAATCACTCTGGAAAGATCTTCAAGAACTTCTATCTTCTCAGCTTCCCTGGGGCTGTGAACAAGGTCCAGGGTTTCTCAACCTTTGGCACTACTGGCATTTGGTTCCGACACGCTTGGTTTGTAGGTGGCTGTTCTATGCCTTGTTGTTGTTTGCCAGCAGCCGATTCTACCCACTAGATACCAGTAGTATCCAGTTATGATAACCCAACACTACACATTGTTCCATGTGTCCTGTGGGGAGGGGGGAAAAATTGCCCCAGTTGAGAACATTGAGTTATTCAAACCTCAGAAAGTCTAGTTAAAAAAAAAAAAATCATCTAATCTTAACAGCTGTGTCAGTGTTGATGAATATGACTATTTTCACTGCCTTATGCTGTTGTGGAAAGTTACTCATAAACCTGGCATGAAAGCATACGGTGCTATATATCCATGTTCATATTTTTATTTATATTTTATATATAATATTTAACATTTTAAGTAGAAAGAACCATACTAGAAAACCAAACCAAATGTATGTTTGGATGAATTGACCTTAGCAATGGTGGCAGGGAAAGGAAACTCACTAGCATTTATTTGGTGCCCTCTACATTTCATATTTCGTAAACCTGATTTTAAAAAATTTTGTGTAAGCACCGTATAAACATGAAATCAAAACAAGAAACCAAAACCAAAAAAAACAGATACATTAAGAGGAGAAAAGTAAAAACCGCATATCATCAGTTAACATTTTTGTACATATACTCTAGGACTTTCAGAGTATTCATTCATTTATTCATGAACTTATTACCCACCTCCCTCCGAGAGGATAGGAACTAGGCAGTTAAGGGAGGTCTTGTTTCTTTCTAATGGGAGAGATTTGGGCATGTTTTAAAGTCTGTGGGAGGACCCAGTTTAGAAAGAGGAAAATGGGACCAGTGAGGTGTCTGAAAAGAAATGGATTCAAAGCACAGAGGAATCATCTTCAGATTAGAGAAGAAAACAAAAGCCTTGTGAGAGGATGGAAAGAATACATACATACACACGAATCTATGCATGTATGTATATTGGCTGTAATACCAGTAAGTATATACTATCTTGTACCTACATATAGGTACATATTTTCACTTTATCTACATGTATGTATCTTACGGTTTCTTACCGTGTGAGCTACTTTGGAACCTGCTTTTCCACTTATTCTACCGTACCCATTTCCCCCATGCCATTACCCTACCTCCCCGTCACTTTTACACCATCCTAACGCATGCCAGTAGTTTTTAAAGCCATCTCGCAATGTTGGACTTTTAGCCGTTACAGTTTTTCACCATCATCAATGCCAGGACTTAATATCTTTAAGGTGAAATATTTGTAGATACCCAAGATTCTTTCCTGAACAGAAATTGTGCAGGCGAAATTGCTGAGTCAAATGGTCTGCAAAATTAGGTGGATAAAAATCGCTTTTAAACCTGGCAGCTCACCTCAGGTATGCATTCTTTACCAGAGAACGAAACAGAAAAGCAGAGCAATTAAGTAACTGACCCAAGGTAAAAAAATATTTAGAAGTGACGGATTTCAAAAGCTGCGCGGGCTGCTCTTGCCGCGGCCGGGGTAGAATTTGCAGTTTAGGATTTTTTTTTTTTTTTTTTTTGTGGGGCTTTTTTGGTGTGTTCTGGTGGGGGGAGGGCCGGGCGGCACGGAAGGAAACGTGTGTCGCAGCAGAGGAGAGGAACTCAAGAGATCAGAACCGGCCGAGGGTAGAAGGCAGCGCTTGGGGCTCGGTGAGGCGCCGGCCGCTCTGCTGGGCGCCTCGAAGGCTGTGACCTCCCAGGCGGGCCCCGCTGGGGACTGCGCGCCGCACCGGGACGGTTGCCAAGGGCCTGCCCCGTCTGCGGGTCCAGTTGCTAGGGCCTCCATCTTGAGGTCGCTGGCCGCGGCGCCCCCGGAAGGGGTTGCCGAGCAGGGCATTCGCTTCCGGTCCGGGGCCTGCGGTGGCGGCGGCGGCGGCGGCGGCGGCGGTAGCGGCGGCGGCGGCAGCGGGTCGGTGTAGAAAATGGCGCTGGTGCAGCGGCTCGGGCCTCTCCCCGCGGCGCTGCGGAGGGCTTGAGGCTCGCGAGCCTTACTCGCCGCACCCCACTCGCTCGTGCACTTTACACATATGAGGTGAGCGGGGCGGGGGGCGGGGGCCTCCCTCCGGGCGGGAGGAGCCTCGGGCGCTGCCGCAGGGCCCGAGACAGTGAGTGGTGGCGGCGGCGGCTCCGGGTGTCCCCGAGACCTCGGCCTCGGCGTGGGGGGCCGGGCGGGGCGCGGGCTGCGCTGCTGCGGGGGCCGGGCGGGGTCAGGCTGCGCCCTGGGGTCGGGCGGGGGGCTGCGGCTTGCCGCGCCGCCTGCTCGCAGTCCGGGCTGCAGCTCCGCAGGTTTGTGAGCACCCCGGGCTCCCACCCCTCCGCTCCCGCATCGGGCCCCGGTGCCAGTCTCTGCAGCAGCAGCTCCGTTTTCACGCGCATCTGTCTCTCTCTTTTTTTTTTTTTTTTCTGTTCCAGAGAATTGGAAGCTAAAGCTACCAAAGACGTAGAAAGGAATCTTAGCAGGTAAGATGGGCGATCTTTCTGTCTCTCGCCCATTAATCGTGTATTTCCACTCTTGGTTTGCCCTTTCTGGGTTTAGAAATTCCCCCGTGTCATTTTCTTTCGCACGCAGGCAATAGACGTTCGGGAATAGAGGCCGGAGGGAGTATTGACTGCAGGGATTGCGGGGAGCTGCGTAATTAACGCGTGTGTTGCTTTTTTTGGAAAAGAAAAAACAGCGAAAAGCAATTCTTGTAAACTTAGTTAAAGCATTCTCACCCTTCTAGAATTTAATTAGGGGACTTGTGCATTAATTACTATTGTCAATGGTTGCAGGCATTGTGTGACTCATGATTGAGGCGGCCCTTCCGGCGGGCTGTCAAACTGTTTTGGTTTCCCCGTTATTACTTTGTAACTCAAATTGTCTCTATAAAAAGATACTGTGTTCACATCCCCCCCCCCACCCCGCTCCCCCCCACCCCCGGACCAATACATTGTAGTCTGGAAGATTCCCTTGGACTGGAAATAGATTTGCCCTTGAACTTTACCAAACATAAAATCCGATTTGTTTTCTTTTGAAGTTACATTTATGTCCAAGTTAGGTGTTTTTAATCTTTTTATCAGCTGCTAAAATTATTAAAATGTGTTGCCAATAAGGGTTACATTCCTGTTAGGGCCTGAGTGCGCACTGGTAACTTGAATCATTATGACAAAGGGAGTTTTTTTGTTTTTGAAGAGATGCCTTTATGGAAATATTTAACTTTATTGAGGTGTAATCGCTTAAGCATCAGACATTACACTGTATTTAACTCTTCTGCACATTTTCTCTCTCAGTCTTGTCCTTTTTTGCCGATTTCTTTTGCATCATATTAGGACACCCAGAAACTTCTAGATGAACAGAATCAGTGAGCAGTTTTCTTTCACTTGGACAGAAATAAAATTTATCTCAGGTCTTAACATAGTTTGTCCTTGGTGATTGTAAGTTTTAGGTTTATGTTGAGGTTATTAACACTATACAATTGAGATCATCTGAATATTTTTCACCTTATAGACTCATTCCAAATTGCGGGTCTTCTGAGTTTTTTAGATATTAGTCCGTTAAGGCAATCATTTAAGAATCTGCTCAGTTGCTGGAAGATGGGCATGGTTGGTTTACCAAATAAGAGATTATCTGTTATTCAGAATAATTATGGGATAATTTAAGGGAAATTAAGCCTGACATCACTGACTAAATAACTGTTCCTTAGCTGTTTAAATGTTTTGTTGACTGACGCTATGAAAGAAATGTTAAGATATGAAACCATTAAAAGAACAGGTTGAGTTAGTTTTTAGGGTGTAATTTCAGCAGCAGAAAGGAGCTTGAAGTTTGGGTCTCTCCAATTTTTGCTTTGTCAGGTAGCTGTATTAGTATAATTTCTGTGGAGATTTTCTGTGACTTGATTAAAAATTGTCTTTACCACGGGTATAATTTGCATTGGTATTGCAGTTGGGTAAAACTTGGGAGTCTCTCTCAGCTATGTATCAGAGTTTGAATGCTGGTTTGCCACTTACAATATGACCTTGACTCAACATATCACTTAGCTTCTCTGATCTACAAAACGAGAGGGACCAGCCACTTGCTAAGGTCTTTCAGCCCTGTGGGCTATATTAAAGGGGTTCAGTGTTGTCCCTAGCCACAGAGAGCATGTACAATCTAGTAGGAAGACTGTAGTAAGTACATAGCTAATACAAGGTAAATGATGATGCTATCTCATTCACATGCTTGAGCATCTTCAGTTGGTTAGAAGGGACAAAAAGAAAAAACAGGTATCGAGGTTAAAAGGCAGTGTGTACTAAGTAAGGACTGTGAAGGGGAAGAATTACTAAAGGTTCAAAGTATTCTGAGGTGGGAGAGGTGAGATTAGGTGGGCAAGTGCTGCCTTTCCGTTCCACCTCTAGGTCTGTTTGCCTTTTCCCAAATAAGGAGAGTGTATCTGTCTTCAACCATTGGTGCTCTCCCAGGAAGTCAAGGAATTATTTTATATCCATCAAGTAAACATTTCTTGGGCATCTTCCTTATCCCAAATGCAAGGCTAAGCACTAAGGAGGAGGAGAATGGAAGTAGCTAGACTTAGCAAATGTCACTGTGTCTCTGGCACACTTTCCTGAAGACTACATGGGCTCCCACCTGAGCTCTGGGGCACTCTTTGAGGTAGGAACTGTTACTATCGCTGTTTTACAGATGACGACTTCAGGACACACATAAGTGACTTTCAGGAGGTTACACCCTGGTAAATTGGAGGAGCTGTCAGAGTTCCAATTCTATCATCTCTTACTAGAGGCATGTTTCTTCACCCATGAAAAATTTGAAAATACCTTTGGGGAGGCAGAACTGACAGATTCCTGCAGTACTTGTAGTTGAGAGTTTTTCAGCCTGGGCACTGTTGACGTTTTGGGCTGGGTAATTTTTTGTTGTGGTATGTGTCCTGTGCAGTATGGGATGTTCAGCAGCAGCTGCCAGTAGAGCTCCCTACCCAGTGTGACAATCAGAAATGTCTTCAGACATTGCTAAATGTCCCCTGGGGGCAAACTCACCCCCCCAGGTGAGAACCATTGTGTTAGAACTTGATATTTCCTGGAGATAGTCAAACATTTAGATTCTTTTATGATAAATCTTTACGTGTTAAATTAATTTCAACATTTTTTAATACTGTGGAAGTCTAATTCCTATTTAATGTGGACTTCTGGTTTGGACTCTACTCTCTGAACGTCAAGTCATGTTGTCATTTTCCTTTTCCTCTGCTAAGGTGCAAATCCTCAAGACAGTGGGCCAGGTAGCCAAAACTGGACCAAGAGTTAAATTTAGTTTACCACCTTAGGTGAACTATCTTTCTTATTTCACTGTTGACCCTTAAAATTGTCAATGTCAGTATCTTGTGCATTCAGAAGAGGGAACTAGCATGTTTCGTTGAGGGTGACTACCATTGGAATTTAAAAAATGGCATTGGTTTTGAAAGGCCGAGTGAAAGGCAGTGTAAGGACAATGGTAAAAATCAAGGCACAAAATGCAGAGAGTACAGGGAATTCTGAAATAACAGTCAGTAGTTCAGTTAGATTGGCGTGTTAGGATGGGGGCAGATGGAGAGGTTTGCAAATGTCACTTTTCACATACATCTTTAGATGGCAGGGAGCTATCACTGTCTTTGATAGATAATGATAACTAGTGTCTTGGCGAAAGGTGATAAAAACCTGAATTAGAGTGGTCGAAAAAAAAAAGTGAGAGGATGAGGTACTAAGGAAGTGGATTTTAGGGTTAGTTGTGAGAGGAATCTGAATACACAGGGGTCTCTGTCTTAGGTGAATCTTCACCTGGAGAGAATAGAAGTCAGGACAGAAACAGGAGTTTGGGAACAGAAGGTAAGTTACCTTTTCCAGTTGTAAAAAAAACCTCTTCTAACTTAACTGGTCTAATTAAAAAATACATTTTGGAGGCCAAAGCCATAGAATCAGTGAGTATTTAGAGCTCTGGACCATGACATCAGATAGAGGCCAGCCAGATTCTGATCCTTTCATTTTACAAATGAGAAAACTTTGGTGGAGACAGATCCAGTAACTTAGTCAAGAAACTTGTCTCTAACAAGTTTCAGAGCTGGGATTCAAAAGGGCCTTTTGACTCAACTGTAGGGTTCTTTCAACCATGCAGCATTTTATTTTGCACAGAAGAAAAAATGTAATTTTGACTTTTCTTCTTTCTGAAAATATAAGAATTATTCCATGTATTTTGTTCCCATTCTAGTAATGAATTTATTGTGATGTAGGGTGTATTGTCCAAAGTAGCTGTTACATGCTGCTCATAGGCTGATTTTTTTTTTTCTAAGCCTACTGTTAAATGCCATCCTACACGAAGAGTTGTAAGATGCTGTAATATATAATGTAGCATCTAAACTGGGACCTTTCTATCTGAGACACTTTTGCCTCGGACAAATGCTAAATAAAAGACTAGGGACAGCAGGAGTAAACCAGGCCATTAGGTCTCCATAGAAAAGGTGGGCCCTGCTTTTGTAATTCCTCAACCTTTATCTCGGGGGGGGGGTTGGGGGGGAGTCATCTTCTGATTTGGTTAAGCTTTTCTGTTGCTTTCCTATGAAATGGTTTATAGGCCAGCAGTTCATGTTGGTAGGTCTCTTTCTAGCTGAATTTGGCAGCTGTGTGGTAAATCAGTGATAAAATAAATGATCACAAAATGTAAGATTGATTTAAAAATGTAACAACCCTCTCTGGAAAATTTAAATATAAATCATTAAAAGTCTGAGTACCATTCTGTAACCTCTTGAGAATTTTGGCATCTGAAGTCAGTCTGCAAGTATAAATTAAAGTCCTTTACCATTAGTTCTGTTTTATGGCAACCACAGAAGTATTTCTCACTATTAGAAAGACTAAAATAGGTATGTGCTGTATGTGTCTGCTCAGACTGATTTATGACAAGTCTCATTCAAAATCAAGAAAGTGTCCTCCCTTTTAAATTTTTTAAATTACTCTGTCAGCAAAGTAGCAAGAGTAATGTATTGAGCACCTGGATCTCTGTCTAGGTTCACTGAATATTAATTTTTTTTTGCCATATTTGTTTTATCATGCTACATAAAATAAATAAAACAATACTTAACTCACAAGAATGAGAGCACTGTATAAAACAATCAGATAATCGCACATAAGGAAGTTTAACTGGGCTACTATTTAGTCTATACCCAAATTTTCCCAGTTGTTGCAGTAACATCTTTTTAAATATGTTTGTTCTTTTCCCTTAATCCCTCTATCCATGGTTATATTTGGTTGTCTCGATTCCTTACATCAGGAGCAGTTCTTTACCCTTTCCTTCCCTTTTCATGACATTGTCATTTTGGCATAGTCCAGACCAGTTGTTTTTGCGGCTTTCAATTTGGATTTGTCTGAATGTTTCTGTCTAATCAGTTTCAGGGTGAACCTTGTGGGCAGAAATATCCTAAAGGTGATGTCTGTGTTCTCCACACAGCTCCTCAAGCTCCCTTCTCCTCCATTTTAAAGTTTACCCAGTACTTTCACCTTTACACTAACTCAGTGTTGAAATCTTGTGGATATGTCAATTAACTTAAATTGAGATACTATTTTAAATAGTTGAGATTACAGTAACTACAGGCCTTCATGTTTAAATGGATCAGTTGTGATGATTGCAACTTTTTTGAAGGTCATTCTGAAGGTGGCTCCCTTATTGTTGGACATGAAAGTTGTTTGTTTTCAGCTTTCACTGGTGATATGCTGATAGCCCTGGTCTGTGAGACGTAAGGCCTAGGCTTGTGATATGCATTCTGAATCCCATTGAAGGTAGAGTGGCATTGTGCCACCAAAATGGGTTCATATCCTGGATTGATACCCCAAATGGTATGAGGTAGTTGAAAAATTGTGTGCTTAGCATTTATAAGATTTCAAAAAGTCATAGCTCCCCAAACATTAAGAAACACTGTGTTATAGGAAGGATGTCAGAGGTACTGAGTAGTAACAATAAAAGGAAGATTTTGAGATTCACAAAACGGGAAAGTAATATTTGACTAAGGTGTAAAGTTCTTTAAAAAAAATACAGTTTAAATTTCCTATGAAGGTGCTCTTATTTTTAAAATGATTTGCATACTCTATGTGTGAGAGTTGGCTGTGAAGCAGAAATCCTAGCATTTCTACTCTTGTGTCTAGGGAAAAGCATTTTGAATTTTCAGCAGCAGTATGTTATGTGACAATGACTCAGCTGGCTTCCCATTTTAAATGGAATGTTCAAAACAGATTGAAACCTGGTGAAGGAATTTTATACTTTGAACCTTACAAGATATTTTCTGCAAACAGCAATTGATTGGATTTTGTATAATGACAAACAAGATTAAACCAAGTCACTTGTTTGGCTGTTCTTGCTAGTGGTTTTGAGTCAGCCCATACTTACTGAGCAGCTTGCTGCAGTGAGATAGAATATTTTCATGATTTTGACATCTGTGCTTTGTTGAGTATGGTCCCCTATTCCTATTATTCTGTTGAAGTATTTCTCTACAACACAAGGGCACAGTACTATTTGGGGCTTAAATATACACTTATTTTTTATTTTTTAAATTTTTTTAAATTTTTAAATTTTTTTATTTTGTTATCATTAATCTACAGTTACATGAAGAACATTGTGTTTACTAGGCTCCTCCCTTCACCAAGTCCCCCCACAAACCCCATTACAGTCACTGCCATCAGTGTAGTAAGATGTTGTAGAATCACTACTTGTGTTCTCTGTTGTACAGCCCTCCTCATGCCCCCCTCCTCACATTATACATGCTAATCATAATGCCTCCTTTCTTTTTCCCTGCCCTTATCCCTCCCTTCCCACCCATTCTCCTCAGTCCTTTTCCCTTTGGTAACTGTTAGTCCATTCTTGGGTTCTGTGATTCTGCTGCTGTTTTGTTCCTTCAGTTTTTCTTTGTTCTTATACTCCACATATGAGTGAAATCATTTGGTACTTGTCTTTCTCCGCCTGGCTTATTTCACTGAGCATAATGCCCTCTAGCTCCATCCATGTTGTTGCAAATGGTAGGATTTGTTTTCTTCTTATGGCTGAATAATATTCCGTTGCATCTTCTTTATCCGTTCATCTACTGATGGACACTTAGGTTGCTTCCATTTCTTGGCTATTGAAATATACACTGATTTTAAATGTATTTTTTAGGTATTGATGTTTGACCATAGGAAGGATGTCAGAGAAATATGTTTTACTTAATATACTACTTGTGAATCTCTGGGTAATGTGAGGCATATAAGTGAAAATCTTACCATGTAAAGATAGAAAGGGACAGAAAGTGTGCATTCTCTACACTGCTACGAGTTCTTCATTGTCAAGCCACAGTTCTGAGCTTGCCACTCATTATTTCTTAGAAACCTGTGCTGGAATTTAAGCCCATACTCTTGTCTGTGCTCAGCTTATCTATTTACCTTTATCCCTTCTGTTACTGCACTATCCTCAACTCCCCTCTGACCCCTTCAATTTCTCCGTCAATTTTAATAATAACCTTATTGAGAAAAAATTCACATACCATAAAATTCACCCTTTTAAGGTATGTGAATCACTGGTTTTTAGTCTAGAGTTGTGCAGTCATCACAACTACCTAATTTCAGAATATTTTTATCATCCCTCACCAAGAACCCAATACCTATAATAATCATTTCCCATTCAACCCTACTCCCATCCCTGGCTACCACTAGTCTACACTCTACTTTCATGGAGTTGCCTGTTGTGGACACTCCATTTTTGGCTCTGTATGTCTTGCTTGTTTCACCTTGCATGTTTTCAGGGTTCACCCATGCTATAGCACATATCAGCACAGTTGGCCCTTGAACATAATGGGTTTGAACTGTGTGGATCCACCCGTAGATTTTTTTCCAATAAGTATATTGGAAAAGTTTTGTAGATTTGCAGCAATTTGAAAAACATGTTTTTTTTTCTGTAACTTACTTTATTGTAAGAAAACAGTATGTAACACATACACAAAATATGTTTTAATTGGCTGTTTATGTTACTGGTAACACTTCCAGTGAACAGCTGTTAGGTAAAGTTTTTGGAAGTCAGAAGTTACACGCAGATTTTTGACTGTGTCGGGGGGATCAGTACCCCTAACCCCTCTCCCAATGCTGTCCAAGGGTCAACTGTACTTCATTTTTAATGTGGGTGAAAAATACTTCCATTCTATAGCCATACCACATTTTATTCATTAATCAGTTGATGAGCATTAGGGTTGTTTTCACTTTTGAGCTAATATGAGTAATAATGCCATGAACATTCATGTACAAGTTTCTGAGTGCACATACGTTTTCGTTTCTTTGGGTATTTACTTAGGAGTGGAATTGCTGGAGCATATGGTGATTCTGTGTAACTTTAAAAAAAAATTTTGGTATCATTAATCTACAATTACATAAAGAACATTATGTTTACTAGGCTCCCCCCTTCACCAAGTTCCCCCCACAAACCCCATTACAGTCACTGTCCATCAGCCTAGAGATACTATAGAATCACTACTGGTCTTCTCTGTGTTGCACAGCCCTCCCCGTGCCCCACCTCACATTATACATGCTAACCTTAATGCCCCCTTTCTTTTTCCCCACCCTTATCCCTCCCTTCCCACCCATCCTCCCCAGTCCCTTTCCCTTTGGTAACTGTTAGTCCATTCTTGGGTTCTGTGATTCTGCTGCTGTTTTGTTCCTTCAGTTTTTCTTTGTTCTTATACTCCACATATGAGTGAAATCATTTGGTACTTGTCTTTCTCCGCCTGGCTTATTTCACTGAGCATAATACCCTCTAGCTCTATCCATGTTGTTGCAAATGGTAGGATTTGTTTTCTTCTTATGGTTGAATAATATTCCATTATGTATATATACCACATCTTCTTTATCCATTCATCTACTGATGGACACTTAGGTTGCTTCCATTTCTTGGCTATTGTAAATAGTGCTGCGATAAACATAGTGGTGCATCTGTCTTTTTCATACTGGGCTGCTGCATTCTTAGGGTAAATTCCTAGATGTGGAATTCCTGGGTCTAATGATATTTCTGTTTTGAGATTTTTGAGGAACCTGCATATTGCTTTCCACAATGATTGAACTAATTTACATTCCCACCAGCAGTGTAGGAGGGTTCCCCTTTCTGCACAACCTCGCCAACATTTGTTGTTTGTCTTTTGGGTGGTGGCAATCCTTACTGATGTGAGGTGATATCTCATTGTGGTTTTAATTTGCATTTCTCTGATGACTAGTGATATGGAGCATCTTTTCATGTGCCTGTTGGCCATCTGAATTTCTTCTTTAGAGAACTGTCTTTTCAGCTCCTCTGCCCATTTTTTAATTGGATTATTTGCTTTTTGTTTGTTGAGGTGCGTGAGCTCTTTATATATTTTGGATGTCAACCCTTTATCAGTATGTCACTTACGAATATATTCTACCATACTGTAGTATGCCTTTTTGTTGTATTGATGGTGTGCTTTGCTGTACAGAAGCTTTTCAGCTTGATATAGTCCCACTTGCTCGTTTTTGCTTTTGTTTCCCTTGCCTGGGGAGGTATGTTCATGAAAAAGTCGCTCATGTTTATGTCCACGATATTTTTGCCTATGTTTTTTTCTAAGAGTTTTATGGTTTCATGACTTACATTCAGGTCTTCGATCCATTTCAAATTTACTTTTGTGTATAGGGTTAGACAGTGATCCAGTTTCATTCTCTTACATGTAGCTGTCCTCTGTGTAACTCTTTAGGAACTGCCAGACTATTTCCAAAGCAGCTCACTGCATTTTACATTTCCACCAGGAATGTATGAGGGTTCCAGTTTCTCCACATCCTTACCTGTTCTTCTTAACTGTTCTTTTTGATATTAGTCATCTTGGTGTGAAGTGGTATGTCATAGTGGTTTTGATCTGTTTTTCTGGCTAATGTTGAGTATCTTTAAATGTGCTTATTGGCTATTTGTGTATCTGATTTGAGGAAATGTCTATTCAAATCTGTGTCCATTTTTAAATTTGATTTTTTTTATTGTTGAGTTTTAAGGGTTCTTCATATATTCTAGAAAAGAGTATTAAAAATACTTTTTCTCATTCTGTGGGTTGCCTTTTTCATTTTCTTAATGTTGTCCCTTGAAGCCCAAAAGTTTTAAATTTTGGTATGTCCAGTTTACCTTCTTACCCATTTTTGAGTGTACATTTCAGTGATGTTAAGCACATTGACAGTGTTGTGCAACTATTACCACTACCCATCTCAACTCTTTATCTTGCATATTAAACAGTAACTCCCCATTCTCCCCTTCCCTCAGCCCCTGGAAACCACCATTCAGCTTTCCATGTCTATGAATTTGTTCTAGGTACATCATGTATATAGGTGGAATCATTTAGATTTGTCCTTTTGTGACTGGCTTATTTCAGTTAACATAATATCCTCAGTGTTCATTGTTGTTGTAGCACATCAGTCAGTTGATTTTTGTATGTTGAGCATGTATCCTACAGCTGTTCTGAACTTGTTTATTATTTCTAATTTGTGTGTGTGTGTGTGTGTGTGTGTGTGTGTGTGCATGTGTTGTGGTAGGAGGGATTCCTTAGGACTTTCTATATATAAAATCATGTTATCTTGTGAACAAAGTATAACTTCTTTTCTGATCTTGGTGCCTTTTATTTATTTATCTTGCCTGATTTTTCTGACTAGAACCTATAGTACAGTGCTGAATAGAAGTGACAAGAGTGGATGTTCTTTTCTTGATTCTAATCTTAGCAGAAAAGCATTCAACCTTAGCTATTATGGAAGATGAGCTGTGAGCTTTTTGTAGATGGCCTTTATCAGGTGAAGAAAGTTCTCTTCTACTCCTAGTTTGAGTGTTCCTGTCTTTCATGAAAGAGTTTTGAGTTTCTTTAAATGCTTTTCTGTGTCTATTGCATTGTTGTCTGTGTAGGTGTTGTCCTTCATTCTGTTAATACATTAGATCGATTGATTTTCATGGTAAGCCAACCTTGCATTCCTGGGGTGAATTCCTGCATGGGCCTTGTGATAAGTCCTCCTTTTTATATGTTGCTATATTTGATTTGTTAGTCTTCTGTTGAAGATTTTTGTGTCTGTGCTCATAGAGTTATGATCTGTAGTTTTCTCTTGTGATATCTCTGATTTGGACTGGTTTGGAATCTGGGGTCTCGAGCTGTTGGTTTGGCATTTAAGTCATTGTGCATTGTGCTGCAGTAATGGTTTTTATATAGTCAGTTCTATTTTCATTTTTTATTTAAAAAGTTTTCCCCCAGCTTTGTTAAGATTGACAAAATCAATTCCGTTTCTACACTTACTTCCCTATGCCCCACCCCCATGGTACTCTACAGCCCTTGGGTGTGGTGTGTGTGTGGGTGTGTCTTAAGATACTGAAATCCAGCTTTATAATTTAAGGTGTATAACTTGTTGATTTGATACACTTATATACTGCAATGTGATTACCACTGAAGTGTTGGGTAATACTTTTTCCATGCCACATACTCATTTTTTGTGGTGAGAACATTTAAAATATAGTCTCTTAGCAACTTTGAAATACATAATACAGTATTGTTGACTGTGCATTAGATTTCCAGAATTTATTCCTGTGCTAGTTGCAAGTTTATACCCTTTAACAACTCCCCAGTACCCCCAGTTCCCCAGTGCCTAATAAACACCATTCCACCATGTACTGTTTCTACAAGTTTTACTTTTTTGATTCCACATATAAATGATACCATATAGTATTTTTTTTCTGTCTGACTCGTTTCACTAAGCTTAATGCCCTCAAGGCCCATCCATGTTATCAAAAATGGCAGAATTTCCTTTCTATGGCCAAATAATATTCCATTGTATGCATATATATGTACCATATCTTCTTCATCCATTGACAGATGCTTAGGTTGTCTCCATATCTTGGCTATTGTGACTTAACACTGCAGTAAACGTGGGAGTGCAGATATCTTTTTCATATCCTGTGTTCATTTCCTTTGAATATATACCCAGAAGTGGGATTGCTGGGTCATTGGTAGTTGTATGTTTAATTTTTTGAGGACCTTCCCTACTGTTTCCATAGTAGGAGAACCAATTTATACTCTCACCAACAGTGCTCTAGGGTTCCCTTCTCTGCATGTCCTCTCACCACTTGGCTATCTCCTCTCTTTTTTTGATGATGGCTATTCTGAAAGGTGTGTCAATTCCCTTTTATACTGTCTGTCCTTCCTTCTTTGGTTGCAGCCTTTATACCCTAACCGTAGTCTAGCGCAGTGATTTTGTACCTTGTATCTTGTAGCTAACATTTAGTGTATGCTTACTTGGATCTGTTAAGCACTTCCTCTGTATTAGTTTACCTAATCTTCACTATTGTTTGAGGGAGTTACACAATTTTTTTTTTGAGAGGGCATCTCTCATATTTATTGATCAAATGGTTGTTAACAACAATAAAATTCTGTATAGGGGACTCAATGCTCAATGTACAATCATTAATCCACCCCAAGCCTAATTCTCGTCAGTCTCCAATCTTTTTAAGCATAACGAACAAGTTCTTACATGGTGAACAAGTTCTTACATTGTGTATAAGTTCTTACATGGTGAACAGTACAAGGGCATTCATCACAGAAACTTTCAGTTTTGATCACATATTATGAACTATAAACAATCAGGTCAAATATGAATATTCGTTTGATTTTTATACTTGATTTATATGTGAATCCCACATTTCTCCCTTATTATTATTATTATTATTATTATTATTATTATTATTATTATTATTAATAAAATGCTGAAGTGGTAGGTAGATGCAAGATAAAGGTAGAAAACATAGTTTAGTGCTGTAAGAGAGCAAATTTAGATGATCAGGTGTGTGCCTGTAGACTAAGTGTTAATCCAAGCTAGACAAGGGCAGTAAAACATCCACGGATGGAGAAGATTTCTCTCAAAACAGGGGGGGTGAGGTTCTAAGCCTCACCTGTGTTGATCCCCAATTTCTCACCTGATGGCCCCCTTGTGACTGTGCCTGTCTTAGGTTGTTCCTTCCTTGAGGAATCTTACCCGTCTCTGGCTAACCAGTCATCTTCCGGGGCCATACAGGGAAATGTAAAGTTGGTAAGTGAGAGAGAGGCAATATTGTTTGAAAAGGCTAGCTTTTTACTTCGTTGCAGATTTATGTCCTGTGGCTTTTATGCCCAGTATTTGTCTTGAGGTATCTTTACCACTTGGAAGAATTATGATACTAGGTAAATTCGATATGAGGCACGAATTCTATTTAAGGGTTGTAATTAGGAAGGAAGAAGAAAAGCTATAGGAGTAGCAGACGGAAGATAACATGAGCAGATTGATTATTTCTTTGACATATCTTCTTGTAGAGTAACTTAAGCATGTATAGGTTTTGAACTACTAATTAAATTGCGTACACACATTAACATAATAGGAATACAGTTACATAACCAAAGCAGACCTATAATTACCAGCCATCTCCAGTGAAACCAAGAAAACCAGTTAGGCACCCTAGGCATTTTTGAAAACTTATTTTTGATATGGTGGATATTGTCCAACTGATCTTGAACAGTCTGAGAGAAATCAGACAAATTAAAACAACCCATTCCTGGGGACTGTTCACATCCCATATGTTCTTTTAACAGTAGATAGTCTGTAGTCCTAAGATTTTGGAGCGCTACAACTTGCACTTCTCCTAATTCTTGGTTGAGTTCCAACAGTATAGATCCAGTCAACTTTGTTGTTTTACTGTATGTACAGGCCAGCTTAGATATCTCCTTCTTCATTCCAATGGCAAGTCCAGGAACCAGTGGGATGAATGCAGCTACAGCTGTAGCAGCACCTGGATCTTTGTTGAGGTTTTTTGATGATCATCTACTGGTATGACTCTTCCAGAGAGTGCTGATGTTGGAAGTTCTTCTTCATATCGTATCTTAGTTCATTTTCTGGGTAGCCAAATTAGGCTTTGATCCTCTGTATAAACACAAACACACCCTTTGCCTACACTTTTATATGCCCTTTATACCATTGTGTAGAACTCATTGGAGGTCACCACACAGGAACTGTTTTGTTTTTTTTAAGAGAAAGGAATATTATCAGAAAACTGTACCTCCGTACCTGATCATCTGACACCCTTTAAGTGATCAAAATTAAGGATATTTAAAGCATGCATTAATCATTGATTTACAGTTAATTTTTTCCTATCAGGGAGTAATCCCCCTTCTCTTTCTTTTTTTTTTTGTTATCTTTAATCTACACTTAAATGAAGAATATTATGTTTACTAGGCTCTCCCCTATACCAGGTCCCCCCTATAAACCACTTTACAGTCACTGTCCATCAGCATAGCAAAATGTTGTAGAATCACTACTTGTCTTCTCTGTGTTATACAGCCCTCCCCTTTCTCCCACCCCCATTATGCATGCTAATCTTAATACCCCCATTCTACTTCCCCCCTTATGCCTCCCCACCCACCCATCCTCCCCAGTCCCTTTCCCTTTGGTACCTGTTAGTTCATTCTTGGGTTCTGTGATTCCGCTGCTTTTTGTTCCTTCAGTTTTTCCTTTGTTCTTATACTCCACAGATGAGTGAAATCATTTGGTATTTCTCTTTCTCCGTTTGGCTTATTTCATTGAGCATAATACCCTCCAGGTCCATCCATGTTGCTGCGAATGGTAGGATTTGCCCTCTTCTTACGGCTGAGTAGTGTTCCATTGTGTATATGTACCACATCTTCTTTATCCATTCATCTACCGATGGACATTTTGGTTGCTTCCAATTCTTGGCTATTGTAAATAGTGCTGCGATAAACATAGGGGTGCATCTGTCTTTCTCAAACTTGATTGCTGCATTCTTAGGGTAAATTCCTAGGAGTGGAATTCCTGGGTCAAATGGTAAGTCTGTTTTGAGCATTTTGATGAACCTCCATACTGCTTTCCACAATGGTTGAACTAATTTACATTCCCACCAGCAGTGTAGGAGGGTTCCCCTTTCTCCACAGCCTCGCCAACATTTGTTGTGGTTTGTCTTGGATGGCAGCCATCCTTTACTGGTGTCAGGTGATACCTCATTGTAGTTTTAATTTGCATTTCTCTGATAATTAGCGATGTGGAGCATCTCTTCATGTGTCTGCTGGCCATCTGTATTTCCTTTTTGGAGAACTGTCTGTTCAGTTCCTCTGCCCATTTTTTAATTGGGTTATTTGTTTTTTGTTTGTTGAGGCATGTGAGCTCTTTATATATTTTGGACATCAAGCCTTTATTGAATCTGTCATTTACAAATATATTCTCCCATACTGTAGGGTTCCTTTTTGTTCTATTGATGGTGTCTTTTGCTGTACAGAACCTTTTCAGCTTGATATAGTCCCACTTGTTCATTTTTGCTGTTGCTTTCCTTGCCCGGGGAGATATGTTCAAGAAGAGGTCACTCGTGTCTATGTCTAAAAGGTTTTTGCCTATGTTTTTTTCCAAGAGTTTTATGGTTTCATGACTTTCATTCAGGTCTTTGATCCATTTTGAATTTACTTTTGTGTATGGGGTTAGACAATGGTCTAGTTTCATTCTCCTACATGTAGCTGTCCAGTTTTGCCAGAACTATCTGTTGAAGAGACTGTCATTTCACCATTGTATGTCTATGGCTCCTTTATCAAATATTAATGGACCATATATGTTTGGGTTAATGTCTGGAGTCTCTATTCTGTTCCGCTGGTCTGTGGCTCTGTTCTTGTGCCAGTACCAAATTGTTTTGATTACTGTGGCTTTGTAGTAGAGCTTGAAGTTGGGGAGTGAGATCCCCCTACTTTATTCTTCTTTCTCAGGATTGCTTTGGCTATTCGGGGTCTTTGGTGTTTCCATATGAATTTTTGAATTATTTGTTCCAGTTCATTGAAGAATGTTGCTGGTAATTTGATAGGGATTGCATCAAATCTGTATATTGCTTTGGGCAGGATGGCCATTTTGATGATATTAATTCTTCCTAGCCATGAGCATGGGATGAGTTTCCATTTGTTACTGTCCCCTTTAATTTCTCTTAAGAGTGATTTGTAGTTTTCAGGGTATAGGTCTTTCACTTCTTTGGTTAGGTTTATTCCTAGGTATTTTATTCTTTTTGATGCAATTGTGAATGGAATTGTTTTCCTGATTTCTCTTTCTATTGGTTCATTGTTAGTGTATAGGAAAGCTACAGATTTCTGTGTGTTAATTTTGTATCCTGCAACTTTGCTGTATTCTGATATCAGTTCTAGTAGTTTTGGAGTGGAGTCTTTAGGGTTTTTTATGTACAATATCATATCATCTGCAAATAGTGACAGTTTAACTTCTTCTTTACCAATCTGGATTCCTTGTATTTCTTTGTTTTGTCTGATTGCCATGGCTAGGACCTCCAGTACTATGTTAAATAACAGTGGGGAGAGTGGGCATCCATGTCTAGTTCCCGATCTCAGAGGAAAAGCTTTCAGCTTCTCGCTGTTCAGTGTAATGTTGGCTGTGGGTTTATCATAAATGGCCTTTATTATGTTGAGGTACTTGCCCTCTATTCCCATTTTGTTGAGAGTTTTTATCATGAATGGATGTTGAATTTTGTCAAATGCTTTTTCAGAATCTATGGAGATGATCATGTGGTTTTTTTCTTTCTTTTTGTTGATGTGGTGGATGATGTTGATGGATTTTCAAATGTTGTACCATCCTTGCATCCCTAGGATGAATCCCACTTGGTCATGGTGTATGATCCTTTTGATATACTGTTGAATTCTGTTTGCTAATATTTTATTGAGTATTTTTGCATCTACATTCATCAGGGATATTGGTCTGTAGTTTTCTTTTTTGGTGGGGTCTTTTCCTGGTTTTGGTATTAGGGTGATGTTGGTTTCATAGAATGAGTTTGGGAGTATTCCCTCCTCTTCTATTTTTTGGAAAGCTTTAAGGAGAATGGGTATTATGTCTTCTCTGTGTGTCTGATAAAATTCCGAGGTAAATCCATCTGGCCAGGGGGTTTTGTTCTTGGGTAGTTTTTTGATTGTCATTTCAATTTCTTTGCTCGTAATTGGTTTGTTTAACTTTTGTGTTTCTTCCTTGGTCAGTCTTGGGATGTTGTATTTTTCTAGGAAATTGTCCATTTCTTCTAGGTTTTCCAGCTTGTTGGCATATAGGTTTTTATAGTAGTCTTTAATAATAATTATTTGTATTTCTGTGGAGTCTGTCGTGATTTTTCCATTCTCACTTCTGATTCTCTTGATTTGTGTTGATACTCTTTTTCTCTTAATAAGTTTGGCTAGAGGCTTATCTATTTTGTTTATTTTCTCAGAGAACCATGGTGCTCTTGGTTTCATTGATTTTTGCTATTGTTTTATTCTTCTCAATTTTGTTTATTTCTTCTCTAATCTTTATTATGTCCCTCCTTCTGTTGACTTTAGGCCTCATTTGTTCTTCTTTTTCCAGTTTTGATAATTGTGATGTTAGACTATTCATTTGGGATTGTTCTTCCTTCTTCAAGTTTGCCTGGATCGCTATATACTTTCCTCTCTCTTAAGACTGCTTTTGCTGTGTCCCACAGAAGTTGGGGGTTTGTGTTGTTGTTGTCATTTGTTTCTATATATTCCTTGATCTCTATTTTGATTTGTTCATTGATCCATTGATTATTTAGAAGCATGTTGTTAAGCCTCCATGTGTTTGTGAGCCTTTTTGTTTTCTTTATAGAATTTATTTCTAGTTTTATACCTTTGTGGTTCGAAAAATTGATTGTTAGAATTTCAATATTTTGGAATTTACTGAGGCTCTTTTTGTGGCCTAGTATGTGGTCTATTCTGGAGAATGTTCCATGTGCACTTGAGAAGAATGTATATCCTGTTGCTTTTGGATGTAGAGTTCTATAGATGTCTATTAGGTCCATCTGTTCTAGTGTGTTGTTCAGTGCCTCCGTGTCCTTACTTATTTTCTGCCTGGTGGATCTATCCTTTGGGGTGAGTGGTGTGTTGAAGTCTCCTAAAATGAATGCATTGCAGTCTGTTTCCCCCTTTAGTTCTGTTAGTATTTGTTTCACATATGCTGGTGCTCCTATGTTGGGTACATATATATTGAGAATGGTTATATCCTTTTGTTGGACTGAGCCCTTTATCATTATGTAGTGGCCTTCTTTGTCTCTTGTTACTTTCTTTGTTTTAAAGTCTATTTTGTCTGATATTAGTACTGCAACCCCTGCTTTCTTCTTGCTGTTGTTTGCCTGAAATATGTTTTTCCATCCCTTGACTTTTAGTCTGTGCATGTCTTTGGGTTTGAGGTGAGTTTCTTGTAAGCAGCATATAGATGGGTCTTGCTTTTTTATCCATTCTATTACTCTGTGTCTTTTGATTTGTGCATTCAGTCCATTTACATTTAGGGTGACTATTGAGAGATATGTACTTATTGCCATTGCAGGCTTTAAATTCGTGGTTACCAAAGGTTCAAGGTTAGCTTCTTTAGGATCTTACTGCCTACTTAGCTCGCTTATTGAGCTGTTATATACACTGTCTGGAGATTCTTTTCTTCTCTCCCTTCTTATTCCTCCTCCTTCTTTCTTCATATGTTGGGTGTTTTGTTCTGTGCTCTTTTTAGGAGTGTTCCCATCTAGAGCAGTGCCTGTAAGATGCCCTGTAGAGGTGGTTTGTGGGAAGCAAATTCCCTCAGCTTTTGCTTGTCTGGGAATTGTTTAATACCTCCATCATATTTAAATGATAGTCATGCTGGATACAGTATCCTTGGTTCAAGGCCCTTCTGTTTCATTGTATTAAATATATCATGCCATTCTCTTCTGGCCTGTAGGGTTTCTGTTGAGAAGTCTGGTGATAGCCTGATGGGTTTTCCTTTATAGGTGACCTTTTTCTCTCTAGCTGCCTTTAAAACTCTTTCCTTTTCCTTGATCCTTGCCATTTTAATTATTATGTGTCTTGGTGTTGTCCTCCTTGAATCCTTTCTGTTGGGGGTTCTGTGTATTTCTGTGGTCTGTTCTATTATATCCTCCCCCAGTTTGGGGAAGTTTTCAGCAATCATTTCTTCAAAGACACTTTCTATCCCTTTTTCTCTCTCTTCTTCTGCTGGTACCCCTATAAGACGGATATTGTTCCTTTTGGATTGGTCACACAGTTCTCTTAGTACTGTTTCATTCCTGGAGATCCTTTTATCTCTCTCTGTTAGCTTCTATATGTTCCTGTTCTCTGGTTTCTATTCCTTCAATGGCCTCTTGCATCTTACCCATTCTGCTTATAAATCCTTCCAGGGTTTGTTTCACTTCTGTAATCTCCTTCCTGGCATCTGTGATCTCCCTCCAGACTTCATCCCATTGCTCTTGCATTTTTGTCTGCATCTCCGTCAGCATGTTCATGATTTTTATTTTGCATTCTTTTTCAGGAAGACTGGTTAGGTCTATCTCCTTCTCAGGTGTTGACTCTGTGATCTTTGTCTGCCTGTAGTTTTGCCTTTTCATGGTGATAGAGATAGTTTGCAGAGCTGGTACGAGTGACGGCTGGAAGAGCTTTCCTTCTTATTGGTTTGTGGCCTTCCTCTCCCCGTTCGTGAGGCGCTGGGTTCTTGCAGGTGTGGATGTGGTCTGGATGTTGTCCTGTGTCCTCTGGTCTCTATTTGAGGAAGAGTTGTCTTTGTTATATTTTCAGATATATGTGGTTTTGGGAGGAGATTTCCGCTGCTCTACTCACGCCGCCATCTTGACTCCACCCCTCGGGAGTTACAATATGAGACCTCATAAATGAGAAAATGGATGCTTCAGAGCAATTAAACAAGTTCCTTACCCTAGTAGGTAATGGAGTTGAGATTTAAGCCCACTTGTCTATGGCATCAGAGGCAGAGCTCTTAACTGTATGCTATACTGCCCAGGAAATGCTTGTTTAAATAGATTGGATTTAAACTGTCCCTTAAAGAAGTAGAGTTGGGTAGAATAAGAGTGAAAAAGGTGCACATTTGGTGGTGGTAATGAGGTGAGAATGGTAGTTAAAGAAAGAAGCAGGAATTGGCACTTAATTCCTGCTCAATTGGTGCTCAATGCTGGGGGTGTTAGCAGAACTGGTTTTTGTCTCCAGAGCAGTGATTAGTCTGATTGGAAGAGTGACGTTAACATCTGAAATAAATAGAAAATGAGCATTGTTCAATTAGAGGTCAAGGGTGAGGTTTGTATGAGTTGGAAAGAATCATGAAGGAACAAGTTATTAAGCCTCAAAAGAGGAGTAGAATTTTTAGGAGGGTAGTTCATAAACCAGATTTTGGGTCTGGCTTACCACTGCCCTGCACCATACAAGTCACTTACTTAGGTGTTCTAATCCTTGGTTTCTTTAACTGTGAAATGGGAATACCACCAGTTTCTGTTTCAAGGTTGTGGATTCAGAATGGATACTCTTAGAGCACTTTGTAAATCAGAGTGTTTCTTTTGTGGTGGGGTATCTTATATTTCTGATCTTACCAGCTCCTCAACTTGAGCAAATAATTTTAAGATATAGGGAATTTTGCAAGAATAGAGCAAAGAATTCCTGAATATTCTTCACGTATATGCCACAAATGTTAACATTTAACCTCATTTGTTGTATCACTCTTTTTACATATGTATTGTTTTTTCCTGAACCATGTGAGAATAACTTGGAAACATGATGTTCCTTTATTTTACCCCAGGAAACTTGAATATTTATTTCCTAAAATCAAAGACATTTTCTTAGTAAGTACAATATCATTTTAAAAGTTGATAAAGTAATACTGGTACAGTCTTAATAGTGAATCTACAGATCTTAAGCAAATTTTGCCAGTTCAATAATGCCTTTAGAGTATGAGTTAGCTGTTTGATTGATTGTCCCTCAGCCTGTATTTTTCTTTTGATTTCCTCTTGAGTAGATTCAGGCTATGCATTCTGGGCAGGAATGGCAGAGAACTAATGTGTTTCGCTTAGTGCATCATACCAGAAGGTGCATGATGTCCGTTTATCCCGTTGCTGGTGATGGTAACTTGTTTAAGGTGACACATATCAGGCTTTGCCTCTGTAAAGTTAGTATTTTTCCCTTTGTAATTAATAATTAGAGTTGATGGGTTTGAACTTCGTGGGTCCACTTATCATGGATTTTTTCAAAAAATATATTGAAAATATTTTTGGAGATTTGTGACAATTTGACAAAATTTTCTTTTCTATACCTCTGTTGTAAGAATACAGTACATAATACATGTAACAAAAAATGTGTTAATTGACAGTTTATGTTACCAGTAGGGCTTCTAGTCAATACAAGGCTATTATTAGTAGTTAAGTTTTTTGAGGGGGCCAAAAGTTATATGTGGTTTTTTGACTGTACAGGGGGTTGATGCCCCTAACCCCTTGTTGTTCAAGGGCCAACTGTATGTTGTTGGGAGAACTTTGAGGCTATGTAAGTATCTTTTTTCTCATCAGTATTCTTGTCTGAATCAATGGATTGCCAAATAGTGATTTTCTAAGTCCATTCTTTCTGTATTAGTTGACATTCTGTAAGATCTACCCCTTTACCCTATTCATTCATGTATGCATGCATGCATGCATACAGGCATTGTTTTACTATCACTAAGGACTCAGGGATCATCCATTTCATTTAATTGGTGGTTGGAATCCTTAACAAGTATTATTGTTCAGGTTATGGGGCCAGTGGAAGCTCCCTTCAAGCTCAGCTTCCTACTATTTGAAGAGAACCAGACTGTATCATCTGGATGCTCACTGCTCGCTCTTCATGCCCTACTTTCTCTTCATTCTTAACAGGAAGATATGCTGACTCCTAACTTCCACCTGTGCCTCCAAGCTTTCTGCCTGTGTTTCATGGTTCAAAATCAAATGCTATCTAGGAAAATGCAGTATTGCTGCTATCCTGTCTCTTGTCCTCTTTTCTCCCCATATTCCTGTCACATAATAGATATTTTAATTAGTTTGTGTGTTTCCAGACTTTCTTTATACAAATACAAGCACATGAGGATATATATAGTTCTCTCTCCACCTTCTAACATAAAAGATAGTATACTAAGCCTTAGTTTTCCCCCCAACCCCAAATAACTGCACAACTTCCAGATCCTTTCATCAGAACATGGAGGCCTTCTTTATTTGCTTTATAAATGCATAGTATTTCACTTTATGACTGTATCAGTTTTATTTAACTACATTAGTATTTGTGGATATTAAACTACCTGTGGCTGTAAACTAGCCCCTCTTGTGCTATTCCATCTATCATCACCTTCTCTGAATCTTTATTCTTTAACCCCCTTTCTACTTACAAATAAGTACTAGTCTTCCTTATTTTAAAAATAATTTAAAAGACTTCATTTTTATCCTGTTCTCTTCATATCACTGCCAGAATTTTTGAAAAACTGACCAAATCCTGATTTTACTCTTACCTATGTTTGCTGCATTTGGGTTTCCATCTCTACTATCTGATGATACTACAGTTTTGAAGGCTACTAGTGACTTCTTACCATTAGTGGTAGGTCAGCTTTGGTGATTAATTTAAGTGTAGGAGGACAAGAAGGAGAAGAAAAGAAGGGGGTGTATGGGTTGACTAACAGAAAAAGGAGAAACAGGAAGGGTGGGAGAAAAAAGAATAAAGAATAAGAGGAAAAGTAGGAGACCAATGTTTTTTGGCAGAAGATGTGAAATGTATTTTCATAACTAACTTGTACTGCTGGCTTCTGTGTGAAGATAAGCTGACTTATGGTAAGTTGCTGATTGATTGGCCTTTTGGGCCCTCTGGAAAGTTGGCCTCTATTTTCTCTATCATAAAGCAAGATAAAAACATCTAACCCTTTGTCCCCATGATTGTCATTTCTGACATCAGAGCCTTCAGCTTAAAATTTTTGCTTTCTAAAGTCTATAGTTGTCCTTAATGTATCTCTATTTTGTCATTCTTACTAATATTGTCAATTGTTCTCATTTCTTATTTTTATCTTGTATTTATTCTTTGCTTTTTATCCCCACTCCCATCATTGTGGTTCAGGACATGACAGATTTACTTGGATTACTGCAACAATCTTCTCACCCTACTTAGCAATTTAATTTCCAGAGTCTGGGGAACAGATATATTTTAAGTCAGAAGATCTGTTACTTAATTTATGTAAAGAAAAGGATTTATTCTCTGTGGTGTCTGAAGAGAATAGGTATCATGGTGTAGGTGAGAGGAAAGACCATAACTTTGAGAACCTACATTTGAATCCTGACTCCTTCCACCCTGTACTAGCTACATGATGTTGGACAGCTCACTAGCCCTTCTCAGCTTCTGTTTAGTCATCTATAAAAGGAAATACCTTTACCTATCATTTTTTTTTAAGTGACAGTTAAATGGGAAAATGTACATCAAGTACCCATCATAGTCACTAACATTTTAATCACTCAGAGGTTTGTTCTCTCATTTCTAGGTCTAGAACTTAAGAGATTTGAGTATCCACTGACCTTCAGGGGATGAATGATTGCTGACTGGAGTGTTGTCTTTGTGGAGTGTGTTTCAAATATGATGGACCACTAGGACCTGTCAGATCCATCAGCCCTTATTCCTTTTGATAGATATGGTAAATGATAAACTCAACATCTTAATGAATCTCTATTAGCATTTAAATCCTGAAAACAAGTGTTTGGAGCCAGGAGGCATATTTATATATTTTTTCCAGTTGGTTTTCTGAAGTAGATGTGAGAAAAATGTGGTTAGTTGAATGTGAGGACAGTGCTAAAGATCAGAACTTTTTTTCTTTATGCTTAACAGCTTTGGCTAATACTGTAATACTTCCCTGACAGCAAATGTGGTATGTCTTACATCTTTTAAGTACCAGAGAGACCATTTTAGGCCAGGAAAGCAGTGCTAACCTCATCAAAAAGTCTTCAAAATGAAGTTTGAGTAGGGAGAAGAAATTCCAGGAAAATAGTAAGGGATCCCTTGGGGTAAAATCATAGTGACAAAGAACAAGGTTAGAAAAGGATGTGTCTGTAGTTCACAGAATACAAAGAACAGATACTGAAGATTCCCGATGTTTTTGCATGTTCTGTGTAAGTGCCCGTTGCGTGTTGAGAAGAGTCAGAGGGGATGCAGTCTCTCTGGTGCCCCTGAGCGTCGGTGAGGCGGGTACATGACTGGACATCGGAGCGCTTACTAGAGGCACTGTTGTGAAGAAAGCACGCATTTAATCCTTATAAAATGATAAGTAGATGTATGCAGTAATTTATCCCCAATTCTAATGAAGAAACTGGGGCTAAAGAAGGTTAAATATTCAGAGCTAGTGCTCTTTCTTAAGGGTAGCATGACAATGATGTAACTTTATCACCTTTATTTACTTATTCTACTCTTCCTCTCGTAAGCTGTGGCTGTCTTGATCCTCAACTTGTCTGGCATCATGGTGTGAGCGAGCATCTGGCTTACTCTCTTTGCCTCCCTCACACAGAATGTGTGAAAGGCAGTGAGTCAAGGTTGCAGTTGGCAAAAATCTGTTTTGTTGTTCTATTAGCTACAGACAGTTGTACTCAGAACAAAATGATAATGAAATATGGCCACAGTATCATACTCTTCTTCTAACTGCTAAGTGATGTAAGCAGTCACATACTTATAACTTTACAAAATTGCCATCAGTCGTACATGTCATTTGTTCTGTTTTTCACTGTCTACCTGCATGTCCTCTCAGTTTCTTCTATTAGCAAAGCCAGTTGTGGCACACCTACAGCACTGGAAGTTTCTTATGTATTTGCCTTTCTCGTTTTATCTTCTCTATCCCCACTACTGTATGCATATCTGATGATGTTTGGTTGTCTGTTGATACTCTGAAGGAAGGTTTAGTTCTAGACTCCAGGGTCATTAATGTATGGTAGCTTGCTCTAACTATGTAGATTTCAAATTACCCAGTAGTCTCCTACCTGGAATAGGAGGGCTGATGGCTGAGCTCTGTATGTGCGAAGGGTGTTGATTGGCAGGCTTCATTTGAGGATGTGGTGGAGGGGGCAGTAGTTTCCAATAAGAAAGTCTTTGATCTGGGACACCAAACCCGTTGTAGGAGCCTTACCTGCTTACTGCCAAAAGTTAATTTCTTGAGAGTGTTTCTTTGGTTTTAGGCTGATTTCAAATGTAGCTGCTTCCTGTGGCCCTGTAAGCATAGGGATGAAAAGTGGTGGGAGGGTTGAGTGGCCATGGCCTTTCTGTTCCTTTGGCAGTTGTTTTACTCCCGGCCTGTTTCTGCTCTGCCAGATGTGATCTCTGAACCTCTCTAGAGCTCCACCAGGGATGACACATAAGATCCATTTAAGATTTCTCTTGTGTTTATTCTTGGGTTGTAGCTTCCTTTGCTCTTGTTTTTTCTTCAGCTCTGACTCGAATTATCACCTCACTTCTTGTCATTTCAGTAAGGTAGAGTGGAAAGGCAGAGGCAGACATTTGCCCAGTCTGTCATTTTGAAATCCTGAGCCAGAGGTTCTGTTGACCACTTTGGGTGTCTGGGATTTTAAGAATTAAAATAAACTTATACAATGAGTGCATTATTGACTGTTTCCCAAGCATTGATAGAACAGTTTGGAATATTTATAGAATGCAGAATTATTGTAATGCTGAAATACATCATCTATTTATGAATAATCTGTGTTATAAAAATACCTGTAAAACTTTTTAGAGCAAGGAACGAGAAAGGTAGCTCAGATACCTGGGCAGTAGAGGACTGTAGGAGGTTCCAGGCACTGCCCTTAGCTGCCAATTGATAATTGGCCCCAGAAGCAAGGTGACTCTGGCTCACGGGATATTGTTTACATTCTGTAATTGGAGGGAGTAGCTTGTTTCCCAGTGTAAAATTTGCTAATTTTATGTTGTCTTCCTTGACATGACATTAAGATAATTAAAGCTCTACTACTTGTGACTGACTTAAAGGAAAGTGCCATATAGTGGCTGTGTAGTTAGATTTAGGTTGCAAGTTGTGTTTTATTTCAATGAATGATAAAAGGATAATTTTTCATGTCTCCTAATAAGAGTGAAAATGAATCTGTATGCAACATTATTTTTATTTCTTAATACATTTTGGGAAAGTTAATTGCAACTGTGTGGTTCAGGGATTTAGTGCAAGAAGAAGAACAGTTGATGGAAGAAAAGAAAAAGAAAAAAGACGACAAGAAAAAGAAGGAAGCTGCTCAAAAGAAGGTAGTATTTGTATAAACTAATTTTATATTAAGCAGTTTAAACATAGATTTAAAAAGAAACTCTTAACCGATTTTTAAAAGCATTTCATTTAATGTTTTAACTTCAGTGGAGATTCATTTTAATATTAAATGTTTTTGAATGTGCATATATAGTTACTTGCCAAGTGGGTACAATTTAATGCATAGTTAATCATGTGTAGTTTTTCAAAGGTAAGTGCTTTATATAGGTCTTTATATTTCATTAGCTGTTCCTAGATTTTTCATAAGCATCATTTTGTGAGTGAGAAGAGTGTGGAATTTATAGCTGCATGGAGAGGGTTTGAAATTTGGCTTTCCCACATACCATGCAGAACAGTGTGGCCTTAAACTTTATTTAGCTCCTCTGGGCTTTAGTTTCCTCATGTTTTGTAAAATGTGATAATGTAATATATACACATAACAGGAAATAAAGTAATATAGTGGTAGAGTAATAGAGGGAATAGGAAATAAAGTGTCGATTTCCTTTTCACTTTTTATTTAGTACCTGGGCTGATTAAAAAAAATTTTCAGTTTACATTAGGATATTTGTAAGTAAGCCTAAGACATAATTTGCTGCAAAGGATCTCTGGCCAGTACATTGTCAGAAATAGTAACCAAAGCAATCCAAATTGTAGAAAAATAAAAAATTCTGTCCATAGTTATAAAAATTTTTATAATTTATAGTTTTTATAAAGGCTCATGGCAGATAACTCAGCTGGGTGCTGTCCTACTATATCAAGGTTTCAAGGACCTCAAAAATGTTATGAAAGAACCAGTGAAATTGCTCCTCCATTTCTGTATTCTAATGAAAAACTGTGACTTTAATTTTTAATGTATACCTGTTCTGTGCCAGGAACTGGATATTGACTGCAGCATCATACTTACCTCCACATTATTTAATATGAAAAAATGTAGGGAACTGTTGGAGCAGAGAGAGAAGTGCTAACAGTCTGAGATGGGGCAGAGGGACAGGGAGGTGTTCTTAGAATAGAAATGAGCCAAGTGAGTAGGGAAAAGCAGAATAGAAAAGGATTCCAAGCAGAGTAAATTCAGATGTGAGCACCCATAGTCTGCGTGTACAGGTTTGGTCAGCCAGGCCTTGGGAGTCAAGCAGGGAGGAATGTCAGGGTGAGCCTGGAGAACTTGGGGCAGCTGCCTGCCCTTCTCAGGGTTTTGGCCATTGGAGTTGGGGAAGATACCAGAGATGTTATAGTAGAGTGGCATGAAAGTTTGTATTTTAGAATGTTTTACCTTGGCAAATTGTGGGGTTGGGTTGGAAGGGCTAGAAACCAGAGCCTGAGATACAGGTGAAGGCACTATTAAAAGAACCCACAGAATTCATTGAAAGGATATGAAGGGAGAGTAACCAAGATTGACTCTCAAGATTTAGTGACTAAGTACATTTTGGGAGCAACTAACCAGGCTAGGGAATACAAAGAAAGGGAAAAAAATAGAATTCCTTTCTGGACATGCTGAGTTTTGGGTGTGAGCAGCAAGTACTGGGGAAGGGCAGAGTGCAGAGCACTGGGGAGGATGAAGAGTGATGGGGGGGGGGCGAGGCATCAGCCTTTTGGTTGTTCTCAAGAGTGACTGGAAGAGGTGCCTCTGTGATTGTCATAGGGTTTGGAATAGGTTTCTAGTATTTGTTTTCACATTGACTTAGCCTTAGGTTTCTGTCAGAGGCATGTTTGATGTATGTTGCTCAATTGTTGCTCAGGATTTGTTATGAAAAAGTTGTATCCTCTGTAAGTCTATAAGGTTGGGGAAAGGCTTACCAGACTTTTGTTTCATGGTGTGAAGGCTATTTGCTTAAAAAAGAAAGCTGCTAAGGAAGAGATGTGGGGAGAAAGATGCCTGGGTATACTTTATGTGGAATCAGTAGTATGGCAAGCATCCGAGTGTTGCATTAAAGCCCGCTGATCCCTGCTTTGGAGGAATTGAAGATTTAGCTGCTAAGTCAGGGCGTATGTGAAGTGGCTAGAGGAGAGGCCTAAGGAGTATGTAATGAAGTATGTTTATTTGGAATTTACCCTTTTTACTGTGGAAATTGTAAGAAAGGAAGATCAGTCACTGGAATGATTTCTTTAAATGTGTTTTTAAAATGGTCAACACAAGTATAAAATTTAAGTTGTTATGGTTTTTATTGTTAAAGTTCATCTTTATATTCTTTTATAACCATTTTCTAAATCACCAAGTCAGTGTCTTTAACACGTGAATAATGATTTTTGTGCCATTTGGCTTTTCACCAAATCTGAAGTGACAGCATTTCATATTCTTTCCCACTCATCCCTGCCTCACCCCACGGTTCCAGGCTCTCACCCACATCTCCTTGAACCCACATCATCAGAGGCTTAGTGGTAATGGGGCTTATCTTCCTTTGCCAGGTCGTTAACCTTGATAGGGTATTCCTGGGTGTCCCATAGACACAGTGATATTTAGTCATTGAACATAATATAAAGGAAAGAATAATAAACTCTAATAAACACTATGTTTAGTAGGCTAAACTGCCACTGTAAATAAGACTGCTTAAATTCCAAGTAACCAGCTTATATCTGAATTTGAATACAACTCATTGGTGAAGTGAGGACAGTTGGTATGTTTACAAGCTGTTACCAAATACCTTTTAAAAAACAAAAAACAAACTCCCAGATTTGCACTATTAAAGCCCATATGAAAGATTTTGAGTCAAGGGAGTTTTCAAGGCAATTTTCCTCAAGACTGTTGTTTTGTCTGGAGGTTGGAGGTAGGTGTATGCACGTATGTGACAGGCATCAATGTTAAGTCAGTTTATGCAGGTCCATTTATGTAAATGTTGGAACATAAACTCATTATGGTAAGAACAGTCTACCTGTTTTATGTAATCTATGTACACTTGGAAAAAACTATTTTTATTTCCTAAAAAGACTTCAGATACTATCTGTTCTAATCCATTCATTTTGTATATAAGGAGCCCAAGCATTAAAATGAATTAAGTGACTAATTGTGGTTTCATCAAGGTGACATAACTGAAGGGTCCCCACCAGTAAGATGGCAAACTTCCGGCTTCTCTTCAGGGTCCTCAGTTCCCGCCAGCACCACCTGAAGCCCAATCACCTCTCGCCCCCCTCCCAATCCCAGCACCTAGCCAACAGCCACCAGCCCCGTAGAAGTGACACCTCAATCAATTCATGCCCCTTCCTATATAACCCAGCACCTTTCCCTAATAAAGCGGAACTCTCCGGTGAATTGCTGCTATGTGTCGCTCCTTTCCTTTCATTGGTGCCGAAACCCGGGAGAAGGGGACACCCCAACTGGGCCCCGTCTTCCCCCCGACAACAGCAGCAGCTTGCCCTCGTCCTCTTTTTACGGCGCTGGCTCATCACACTCACCACTCCTCTCTGGCCTTTAGGTAAGTTTTCCCCCCGGAGTGGGCCACTCTTCCCCGAGCTATCACAGTGCCATTGACCGTGATCGTCCGGCAAGGCCCTGATGCTCGGGGATGAGGAGGGAACTCTCCCCGCCTCAGGCCTTCACGGCTGCGGCGGACCCTCAGACCCCTCCTCCAACAGCCATAAATCCCCGCCTCAAGCCTTTACGGCTGCAGCGGACCCTCAGGCCCCTCCTCCAACAGTCATAAACGCATTCACCGTCCCTTCCATCAGTGCTGAAACTTTTTAAGCAAAATTTTCCCGGGGTGGGCCACTCTTCTCCGAGCTATCGCAGTGCCATTGACCGTGATCGTCCGGCAAGGCCCTGACGCTCGGGGATGAGGAGGGAACTCTCCCCGCCTCAGGCCTTCATGGCTGTGGCAGACCCTCAGGCCCCTCCTCCGACAGCCATAAATCCCCGCCTCAGGCCTTCACAGCTGCGGCAGACTCTCAGGCGCCCCCCTCCAACAGCCATAAACGAGGTGACTCCTTTGCGGATGAGAACGCTCCCTTTCCCCGCCCCCTCCTCCTTCTGCTCTGTCCGCCGAAATCTGTTCTGTCTGCCGAAAACGCCTAGCGCTAGGTACCTCGTGACTCCGGCACTCTGCCTTCTTAGGGAAGTCTGGGTGACGATCCACACTTGCTAAGAAATTCCGACTCGTATACGAGTTTCCGCAGACCACCAAGGATCATCGGGGACGCCCTTTGTCTCCTTGCGGTCTGCTTCCAGTCTGAGGATCTCCGTTCGTCTTCCCCTGTTTGTCTCCTTCTCTGTCCTTTAGCCATGGGGGCCTCCTCATCCGTCCCTGAAAGTTCACCTCTTGAATGCCTGCTTAAGCATCTGGCTACCCTCTCCCTGACACCTAATATAAAACCAAAACTTCTCCGTAAATATTGCTCCCAAGATTGGCCGACATACCCCCTAGACAATAACAACCAATGGCCCGCAGGGGGAACTCTTGATTCTAACATCACTCACAATCTTTTTAACTACTGCCAGCGCCTGAAAAAATGGAAGGAGATTCCCTATATGGAAGCTTTCCGCCTCCTCCACCCCCCCTCTGCCCCCTCCCAAGTTCTCCTAGCCTACAAGCCGCCGCCCCCGCAGAAGCCTCCCGTTCACTCCCTTTCCCTTCTTCTCCTACAACAGCCCTTCTGGCTTCCTCCCCCACCATCTCCTCCCCCATCTCACCTCCTCCGCCTTCCTCCCCGCAGATTAAGCCTGAGCCTTTCAGCCCCCCTTTAACTAGGTCCTGGGAGCCTCCTCCGTCTTTGCCCTCATCACCTGTTTCTCCCCTGTTGGGGACCACCTTTGTCTTCTCACATGTTTGTAGAGAGAATGGGAAAGCACCTTCCCCCATGTCTGAACGCAGCATGGGAAAGCACAAGCTAAAGAACAACCGGTGCAGTCCTTGGAAGTTATCTGTCCACAAAAACATATCTTGTCCTCGAAGATGAGCCAAGACTCCTCACTCTGAAAATAGGGAGACCTTGAAGATGTGTAGAAACACCACCCCTTCTTCGAAATATGCCCTTCCCCCACTTGCCAATGTGGCAAGAATAGAGAACAAAGACATTCCATAAGCAATTAACTGGAGCCCTGCTGTAGCGTAGTTAGTAGAGCATGGGACTCTTAACCTCAGAGTCATGAGTTCAAGCCGAACTAAAGCAGCAGAGGCAAGCAGCTGAGCTGCAGGCTGGCAACACGTGGGTCTGATTCTATCTTTCTTTCTTTTCTTTGCCCCCCTTCCGCACTTCAGTTCAAGCCCAACTAAAGCAGCAGAGGCAAGCAGCTGGGCTGCAGGCTGGCAACACGTGGGTCTGATTCTATCTTTCTTTTCTTTGCCCCCCTTCCGCACTTCAGGACCTGCTTGAATAAGTGCAGCTAGACCACGTCACTCCCCCACAGACTGAGCCAGAACCCTTCAGTCCCCCTCAGACTTAGTCCCGAGAGCCTGCCAAAATTATCGCCCCCCTCCTGGAGGTAGCAAGATCCAAAGGCATTTAAGAGATTTAGCCCAACTAGAGAAATGCCTAGGTTCCTTTTCCACTGATCCCACGACATACATCAGGGAGTTTCAATGGACCCTCCAGTCTTACAGCCTCACGCATCATGACATTTTCATGCTCCTGGCCAATACTCTCCTCCCTGAAGAGCGTAGACGAGTTTGTGACTTCGCCCAAACGCACGCTACCGAAACCCACAGGACTGACCCCACCTATCCCCCTAGCCCCACTGCTGTCCCCGAACAAGACCCACACTGGAATTATAACACCGCCATAGGTCTCTGCTCTCGAGATATTTTTGCCTCCTGCTTAATAGCAGGTCTGAAAAAGGCAGCTCATAAAGTAGTCAATTTTCAAAAGCTCCAAGACATAATTCAAAAGAGTGATGAAACGCCCTCTGAGGTCTTAGACAGACTCACTCAAGCCCTGTTACAGTATACCAGCCTAGACCCAGAAACACCTGAAAGAAAACATGTCCTTATGACATACTTCCTAGCTCAAAGCTACCCTGACATTAAAGCTAAACTCAAAAAGTTAGAACAGGGTCCCGCTACCCCACAGACTGAGATCCTAACAGTGGCCTTTAAAGTCTTCCATAACCGGGAGGAGGAAAAAGAACGCTGTAAATAAAAGGCTGATCAGGCCAATTTCCAGATGTTGGCCCAGCTGATAAAACCACAACCTGGGCGCCCCTCTACAAACAAGCCCCCCCCCCCCCCCCGGAGCTTGTTTCAAGTGCAGAAAAGAGGGACATTGGTCAAGGGCATGCCCCTCCCCCAGATCTCCTACCACCCCATGCCCCAGATGCCACAAAAAGGGCCACTGGGGGTCTGATTGCCCAACCACCCGAAGGGGAGGTTGGACGAACAACCCCCATCCTAAGCCCGCCGTAGTGGGGCTGGCAGAAGAAGATTGACGGGGCCCGGGGGCTTCTCGCCCAACCATTTCCATCACCAAACAGGAGCCCAGGGTTACTCTAACAGTAGACGGTCACCCCAGCTCCTTCCTCCTAGATACAGGAGCCACCTTCTCAGTCTTGCGAGAATACTGGGGCCCTACCACGCCAGCCATTACTCCTATAGTCGGGGTAGGAGGTAAACAGATTTTCCCATTCAAACCCCCCCCCTTTTATGCACAATCCTAGACAATCCCGTACCTTTCTCCCACTCCTTCCTGGTTATGCCCCAGTGTCCCATCCCTTTACTAGGACGAGACATCCTTTCCCTCCTCCACGTTTCCATAACTATATCCACTCCCACAGCCCCCAGTACTCCCTTTCTGATGGCCCTCATAGCTGACGACCCCCCTCTACCCAATGAAAGCTCCGGTTCCGCCCTCATACACCCTGTAAATCTCAAAGTTTAGGACATTACAAGCCCCTCCTTAGCCCTATGTCCCCCTGCCTCTATCAAATTATGTGACCCCTCTCAGTATATCTGTCAGGCCCAATACCCCCTAACCACTTCAACCCTCATAGGCCTCCAACCCATCATTCAAGATCTCTTAAACAAAAATTACCTCAGACCCACTCACTCCCCATTTAATACCCCCATATTAGCTGTTAAAAAAACCAACAGATCTTTCCGCCTTGTCCAAGACCTTCACCTCATCAACATAGCCGTTGTCCCTATCCATCCCTTAGTTCCAAATCCATACAGCCTTTTATCGCAGATCCCTGCCTCGGCTTCCCATTTCTCAGTCCTAGATCTCAAGGACCCATTTTTCTATCCCTCTAGACCCCTGCTCCCAAGATTTTTTCATCTTCACCTGGACGGACCCATACACAAGACATTCTGAACAACTCACTTGGACAGTTTTGCCACAAAGCTTCCGAGATAGTCCCCATATTGTTAGACAGGTCCTAGCTCAGGACCTCAAACAGTTTCATCATGATCACTCCAAGTCCACCTTATTACAATACATAGACAATCTTCTACTCTGCAGTCTCTCGTGGGAACAGTCTCAACTTGACAATGCCTCCCTACTTAACCTTCTAGCTTCCAGAAGTTACCGAGTATCCCCCGTCAAAGCTCAAATCTCTTCCCCTCCTGTAACTTACCTCAGATTCCTTTTATCTCAACAAAGAAAGTCCATTACCTTAGACTGAAAATGGCTCCTCTCTGACCTGCCCATTCCCAAAACCAAGACAGAAATCCTTTCCTTTCTAGGCCTGGCTAGATATTTTAGAGCGTAGATCCCTAACTTCTCCCTGCACCCTGTTGGCAAGACCCCTATACGACCTCAGCAAGAGCCCCCCTAAAAAACCATTATCCTCCTCACCCCGACACTCCTTCATTAAGCTCCGTCAAGCCCTTGTGGAAGCTCCAGCTCCCCATCTCCCTGATTTGTTGAAACCCTTCTCATTATACATTCATGAGAGGTCCAGTCAAGCTCTAGGAGTCCTAAGCCAATATTATGGCCCATCCTTTGCCCCAGTAGCTTATCTCTCCAAGCAATTAGACCCCACAGTTCAGAGATGGGCCCCCTGCCTACGAGCATTAGCCACTAGACAGCTCTTGCAGAAAGAAGCTCATAAACTGACATTCAGGGCACCCCTTACCATTCTGTCCCCACATCACCTAAAAGAGCTCTTAACCTACAGAAGTTTACAGACTCTCCCTCCCTCCAGGCTCCTGACCTTACTGTCCTCTTTCCTCCAAAATCCCATTCACCCCCTTTGCCATCCATACCCGAATCATGACTTTTTCCTCCTTTACTGCGCTCTCGCTTTTTTTCCCCTCATTCCTATTGTCTTCCCCACCACCCCAGCCTCCTTTGTATGGCGATTCAAAGTCAGACAGACTTACACACAGCATCAAACAGAAGTTACTGCCCTCATTGCCACACCAGACTGCCCTCTGAAAAGCTGCTCTGAGCCTTTATACCTCCACTTTCCTCCCTCCACTGAAGTGTTCACTAGCAGCTACCCTTATTCTCCCTACCTCTGCTTCCTCTATGACCAAAAACAAGCCTATTGCAGGTGATGGCCAGACACCTACAGGAGATGTCCCTACTGGTCTTGTGCCATTCACTACATGGGTAACTTCCAGTACCCACAGTATTACTCCTCCAACCATTTCATGAAATATCCCAATGGCTCATTTTCCTTATTAATCCCAGATCCCTGGGACTCTCGATGAGCTGCCAGAGTCACAGCCTCAGTTTACTATGGGGGGGGTCCTCGACCCCCCACGGTACCCTTCATATCTCTCGAAAGTATGTTCCCTCTCATTCCCAGATCTCTTAAGTTGCATCAGATAGCAGACATTCCGAAAAAGTCATTATCCAAACTCTTGACGGCACCTCTTCATCTTCTTATCCCCGCCCCTCTTCCCATTTCTCCTACTCTTCATTACAGCTCATTCAGGACACCACCATCTTTCTCAACCACACCCTTAACACAGCCAATTGTTTCTTGTGTGCATCACTACAGCGCCCACTGCTGGCCGCCATGCCCCTTAATATTTCCAACTACTCCTTCCATGCAGAAAGACAACCCCTCTGCTCCCTGGCAGACATACCCCTATGGGAACCAGAATACGCAGATAATCTCACCATCCACCACTGTGTAGGCCCAACTCCACTCCCCTCCAGCGCACTTCAGTGCCTCTCTATCTACACCCCTACCTCCGGCTCTAAGACTTTTACGCAACCGGGACACTTCTTTTGGTGTAATGGCAGTCTTTTCAACTCAGTGCCTCTCAACTCCGATACACCCTGCATTCTCGTCACCCTAATCCCACAGTTTACACTTTACAGCATGGCAGAATTTCTTGAGCTCCAACCTCCCTTGCCCTCGCGCACAAAAAGAGCTGCTTTCCTTCCCATCATGGTCAGTAGCTCTTTGATCACCCCAGCCATTGGGGCAGGGTTTTCAGGAGGAGCCTTGGGTCACTCTCTATAGGCAGTTAGAGATCTCAACACCAAACTTGAAGGAGCCCTGACATCCACTGCCGATTCCCTAGCCTCTCTCCAAAGACAGGTCACTTCGCTAGCTAAAGTCACCCTTCAAAACCGGCGGGCCCTAGATCTGCTTACAGCCGAGGAGGGCGGCACCTGCATCTTCCTCCGGGAAGAGTGCTGCTATTACATCAACGACTCCGGCATTGTAGTAACTGACATCACCAAACTCACCGACCTTGCCTCCAGTCTCCACTCTGCTTCCAATTCCAACCCATTCTCTTCAATACTAACAAACCCCCTCCTCACCTGGCTCTGGCCCATTGCAGGCCCCATAATAATCATTCTTCTCGCCTGTCTCTTCTTACCCTGTATAATAAAGTTCATCAAATCCCAAGTCGGAAAAATCCCTAATCAAGCTTTCAACCAGCTTTTACTCAGGAGCTACCAGCTTCTGGCCACAGAAGATCCCCCACCCTCACGTGACCTCCTCACCACACGCTGAGATGGACCCCTCTCTCCACTGGAAACTGTTCCTGGAAACAATGGCCGCAGACGCCTGGCTCCTGACACCCATATCCTCTTAGCACCATTGGAATCAACAGGTCCTCAACCTATGGTTACAGGGAACCTTCATTGATTTCCAAACCTGAAGAACTCCACATCTACTCATGCTTACTGTGGGGAGTCCTATCAACCCTTTCCTCCCAATCCTCAAGCCCTCACTCCCTTCTCTGCCCCTGTTCAGCAGGAAGCAGCCAGAGAGAAAGCAATGTCCACAACCCCATAGAGGAGAAAGGGGGGGAATGAAGGGTCCCCACCAGTAAGATGGCAAACTTCCGGCTTCTCTTTGGGGTCCTCAGTTCCCGCCAGTGCCACCTGAAGCCCAATCACCTCTCGCCCCCCTCCCAATCCCAGCACCTAGCCAACAGCCACCAGCCCCGTAGAAGTGACACCTCAATCAATTCATGCCCCTTCCTATATAACCCAGCACCTTTCCCTAATAAAGCGGAACTCTGGTGAATTGCTGCTATGTGTCGCTCCTTTCCTTTCAATAACTAGGAATAGAATTAAAAGCAGCTAATTCTCCCAGCTGGTACTTTTCCAAAACTCAGTGTCCTGGCTTTATCATTTATACTTTTGCTTTACTTTTCACAATCTAAAGGTGAACTTTAAATCAGGATATGATATGATAATTTTTATAAGGCAGTTAATCTTTATGCCAGAAACAAATTTAACAGTTCCTAATAACCACTGTAGTCTTTTAAAGAAATGTAAATTCAGACCATAAGTTATTTTTCTATTTTAAATCAAAAAACAGATAACACAACTCCTTATATAAACCATAAGACACCAAGAATATTTTGACTATGAGTTTTTCTTATTTGTTTTTTAAATAAAAACATAGATATTTAAATGCCTCTTTAAAAGAAATTTTACAGGAAAATTATGTGATTTTTATTGTATTTCAGCCCAAATACATCTCAGGTTAATAGCAGAGATCAGTGACTGGGTGGCTTTGTTTCTAATTTTTTTTTTGAAAAGCCTTCTGTTTCACATTTAAGCATCATGGCTATTTACTTACCTTCTGATTCTAATGCTTGGAAAACAATATAGCATGAGAATGTAGTTTCTGTACTTTAAAAAAGGGCAACAGTAGTCACAATAGGTTGCTACTGTGGATTTATTTCCAGGTTCTGTTTTTTTTTTGAAGAAATTTCTAGAGTAGTGAGGAGGAAAAAGGAGGCTGAGAAATAGGTTAATTATAGAGAGGTAATTTAGTGTAACCTTTACTTTAAATATGTAATTGTAGTTCCTAGAAAGCATATAATGGTTGAGGGCTGGAGGGAAGCAGCAATACAATTGGAATCATTTGGTGTTGAGAATGTCTTCCCAAGAATTTTTGTCACTGTGTTAAGAGCTGATGGGTTTTTTATAGACTTTGTGGATTTAAAAGCACTGTGATCTAGTTTAAATGAGACGTAGGTTGCAGAAAACTTCCAACTTCATTCCCCTCTTTGGAAATTTCAGTATTGCTGTGTCTCTTAAAGACCATTTTGTTGTGAGACTAGGGATCATACTCAGCAGCATAGTAGCAAATTTTCTCATGACCTAGGTGGTCCATAACCAGGCCTGGCACATTGCACTCCTCTAGGGCTGTTGGGTGTTCTCTTTACAGGCCTGCCCCTTATTTGAGCTTACTATTCTCTTTTCTTGTTCTTTACTTTTTTTTATTTAACTCATTTTTTTCAGCAGACCTATGTTCTAGACTGGGCGCTGCTTCCTAAGAAATCAACAGAAAAGCTCTTGATCACTAATTATCTCATTTAAAATAGGTGAATTGAACTATTAATTCTTTATTTCTAATGGTAGTTAACATTACATATTGTTAAAAGACACTGTAGGTCCTTAGGAAAAAGAGAAAAAAGCAAGATTTAGGAAAAAGAGAAAAAAGCAAGATTTAGGAACTGGGAGTGAGTTTGTCCGCTCATCTCCAAACATAAGGGAAAGGACTGAGCCAAAGCGTGGGACAGGTGGGGCTAATGGCAGCCACAAGCTCTTCTTTATGCTAGGCACGGCCCTAAGATTCCCTCCCTCCCTGGCCAAGCTCTTTATATGAGTTAAACCCTTTCAACCTCACAACATTTCTGAGGTAGGTGTTTTGTTTCTGTCTTAGAGATAAAGAAACTGAGCTTTAGAGAAGTTAACCAGTTTTGACCAACGTCACACGCAGTTTTAAGTAGTGGAGCCAAGATTCAAAGCCAGGCAGTCTGGCTTTAGACTCTGAGTTGTAACAACTCAAGTGTGCTTTGGGATCCAGGAGTTGGGACAAGTTGTGCAGAGCCTAACAGAAACAAAGCATGTTGCAAGCTGTGTATCTGCCACTTGTTTCATCCTTTCATTAGCAAATTGAGGCAGTTGTGTTAATTGGTTGTGGAATCCCAGCTCTGGTTTATTTATTTAAAGAAAAAAATATTCAAAATGGAAACCATTTTGCTCCTAGGTTTACCAGAATCCTTTAATTTTGTTATGCAAGAGGGTCTACAATGATACTTCATGTTTGAATAGTGTTGTAAAGAAAAGATTTTTTATATTTTACTTGTGCCCCGTAATGACCCTGAAAAATAAGCAATACCATTCCTCCAACGCCATTTCAGGAATTAGGAAACTGAGACCCAGAGGGTTTAAATGACAAGGCCATTTAAAAGTAAGAAACAGTTGAAGTTAATATATTTTATGTAACCCAGTATATCAAAAATAGTACTTTTTTAACATGTAATCGGTAAAAATATAATTAGTGGAGTTTTTACCTTCTTTTTAAAAATACTACATAATAAAAATCTGGTATTTTATACATACCATTTTGGACTGGCTTTATTTCAGTGGTCAGTAGTCAGTAATACATGGATAGTGGCTACCATTTTGAACAGTGCAGATAAATTCTCTTAAAACCACTTGGAAAAATCTTTTTGATAGTCTGAGTAACATACTAAGTCCCTGGAAGATGGAATTCCGTCGGTGCCATTTCCTCCTTAGCAGTTTAGGAGCTCTTGGGTTCTAGTACCTAGGTTCCTTCATTCTGCCAGAGCTTTGCTGGGCAGACTCCTTTGGGCATCTCCTTGGTGCCATTCTGTGTAGATGACAAAATATCCAATGAGGTTGACTTGTTCTGAAGCATCATGGCGTTGTTTTTCCAAAGGAGTGCAAAGTAGATGACCTTTAGTTGTAAGGCCTAGAAGAGCAACACTGTGTATCTTGGAATTTAGTACTGTGGTCATGGTTTCTATGTATTGTGACTTACCTTAGGAAGTAAACTGTGCAAGAGACCATAAGAGTTGGAAAAAAGAAAGATTTTCAGCATCAAAATAATTTTTGTGCTAATGTTTGTCTTCAGAAAATTATGTACTTAATTGTTTGACATGAGATTTCTACTTCAGATTATTAATATGCTGAGTTCTAGTAAAACTGTTTTCTACTTTCAGAGTTTAAAAACAATCTCTCCCAAAATAAATTAAGTGTTCAGGCTAGTTGAGTGGTCTTCTGCCATTGTCCTTCCATCAATTTCTTTTAAAATTTTTATACATATTAGTAAAAGATGGGCCTCCATTATTCAGCGTATCACTAGTTCTCTAAAACTCAGTAAAGCACTTCAGTGTCTAGACTCACTCTGGCTCTCCAGAGAGATTCATGTTTGGCATGGCTTCAGAATTAGGGTGATTGCCATATGGTTCTATAAAGATATTTTTGGCAACAGTAATTTGATATGATTAAGCAAAATGAATTATCTTGCCCCATGGCAGTTAAGAAAAATTTTATCTTCATTTAGGAACAATTCCTGGTTATTCAGTTACTAATTATTCAGTCTTTCCTCATCTCCCTGTCTATCCTTGTATCTTTTATTTTTAGGACTCCCATACAGTTGGTGTTAGTCAAAAAGTTGATTTCTGCTTTTGGCCTCTGTCTATAGTCACTTCTCTCTATCTGAGGTCTTGCAGGTTAAGTGAGGCACCTGGAGGCATCCCTTCGCTTCTCGAGACACCTCTGTCCCTGTGGTGTCAGAGACAGTAGCAGTAAGGGCAGGTGTGGGAAAGCAGGGCTCCTCCTGTCAGCTTAGCTTCTGAACACAGTGCTTTTAATGAGTTGTCAGATGTGTCAAAAGTGACAAATAATTTTGAAATTTTTTCACACTCAAAAATAGTTAAAAGTTAACTATGAGTTTAACTGTAATACCAGCCTAACCTCCAGGAGTTAAATTTATTATTAATTAGGCCAGAATGGTTATATGCAACATTTCTTTCAGAAAACTTACCTTTTCTCATTTGAAGCAAGAAGTTTTGAAGCCATTTAAACAAGCAAAATTCATTAGATCCATTAAATGTAAAGGTGACAGTTACATAAAAATCACTTTAAAAGTAAATGATGACAGAAAAAAAAAAGTAAATGATGAGGAAAGTGCAGTTCATTTTTAAAATTAATTACATATTGTCCAACACTAATGTCTTCTGCTTTTTGTTTAATGAAACATTCCAAAATTTATTAAACATTGTATAGGGACAATGGGGCACATCTGTGGGAAAAGCATGCTTTCTTTGCATATCTTTTCCTGTGCAGCTCATCTAAATGACAGGTTCCTTATTTAATAGAAGTGTATTTGTCTTATATAATAGTAATTATACAAGCATTTTATCATAACAATCCATTTCTTTCAGTTTCATATTTACATTGTTTTTTGTTTGTTTGTTTTTATTTTAGGCCACTGAACAAAAAATCAAAGGTACGTTGTTTAAAGCTATTTTTATTGTTTTTTTCATTAAAGCAAGGTTGTTGATATGCTTTTTATTCACCTCTAGGATGGGAGAGAGAGAGCATGAAAGGAACAGAGGGGTGGGGACAGACTTCTTCAGTGACATCACCTTGGAGTCATCTTTTGGGGTTTATGGTTTATTGTAGTACATATTACCGCTTTTAAAACACACTACCTCAACAGCTACCTTACAACTGTCTCCTAGGAGAACGCTATTTCCTAACATGCTCCCTTGATTTCAGTCTTTGAGCATATGTACGTTTCCTTCCCTCCTCCATTTAAAGTCTTCTTGTCTGGCATTATCTCTAGGACTCTCACCCTGTCTCTTACTTTATTTTTTGTTCTTTGTATACTGTTGTCCCCCACTTCTTCATGTAGGCAGGCAGCAATGCCCACTCTATATTGTCACTGAGAATAGATTGCTAACATTACTGTCATTGTGCCAGGTCGAATAGCCCCCGGCACATTTCAAGCAAAAGACAACTGGGTGGTAAGGAAAGAGGAACCTAATCCCTCCCAGATCCTGAGTCAGGAATTCCTAGCCCTCTCAGGGGTTGACTATCTGGTAATGGAAGGTACAGGGCTCTCAGATGCTGAACTTGTTAGGCTTAAAGTGTTGGCATTTTTACTTTTAGCTGTATCAGAACTGATACCTGCATATGGTTGCTATATGCAGTCAGTACTTACTCTATTTTAATTTGAGGTCAACATTGGTCACAGTAACATTTACTAGGTGCAGTTGCGTAGGGCTGAACAAGAGCAGTCTTAGCTTCTAGTTTACTTGAGAAATAGTGGTAATAGAAGCACATAACTAAACACAGCATAGTAAAATATGATTTAGTAAGGTAAAAGTGCCTAGGTTGTCCTGGAGCACAGAGAAGTGATAATTAGCTTATTTAACACAGGGGGTTAAGGAAGATCTTGTGATTATGAACCTTAAAAGGTAAAACAGCCAAAAAAAGTGAAATGTCAGAAGGAGCAGCATGATTGAAGGCAGAGACCAGAAATAATGTGATTTTGTTTGCAGTTGTGATATTCCTAAAGTATTAAGTACCCAGTGATAAAAGTGGGCAGGATTGAAGGGTTTTTGTTTTTGTTTGAAGAGACAGTGGTCAGAGGGAAGAGAAGGCATAGAGAGGGTAATTAGGATTTGAACTGAGGTCTTTGCAGTAGGGGGTAGGGAGTGGGTGACAGATGTGTGAGGTGTAATAGGATTGACAACTGGTGAGATCAGAAGAGGACATGAAGGTGATACTGTGGCTTTGAACCTGGGTATCTAGGAAAGTTATAGGGATGTAGAATGATGTAGAGAGGAACATTGCCAAATTAATTTAGTAGGAGCATGACCAAATTAATTTCCTTAAAACTCCACCTTTTTTCACACCACTCCCTGTATAGGAATGTTAAGTTGTCCCTTGCTGTTCTGCTTCAAGACCAAACTACTCAGGTTGGCTTTAAAGACCCTCTTTAATTTGAGCTTCATCTTCTAATGGATCGCTCCAATTACCATTATCCCTTCCTTCCTGATTTCTTAGGATGTTATTATGTATCTTAAATTTGGGGCAATTCATTATATTCTTAGATTTTTTGAATGGCCCCATGGGTATTTGTTTCTCCAAGATGATCTTTGAATATCTACTGTTTATATCCTTTTCAAATATAAATCATCCATTTATATCCATACATAAAATATGAATATATTTGTTGAATCATTATCATTTTATGTTTTCCTCAGTTCTGAGGATGTTAGGCTGAATATATGAAAGTAACTTCAAAATGCATTACGATGTTTTGCCAGCTGTTTTGCTCACTTCATCCTTTCTTTGATGGCAGCTCCCTCATAATTGGTCACGCTCATGTATTTGTCTTTGTGCTGTGTGTAATATCTGTGTGGTGGTCATGGTTTTGGGTTTGTCGTGATTAGCGATTACAGACTGAGGGCTTGTGGGACGTGCTTGGTCCACACTATTGTTGTTTACTAAACTTTTTTGGAATAACTTACGATTTATAGAAATGTTGAAAAGATATTATAGGGAGTTCCCATATACAACCCATCCAGTTTCCCCATTATTAACATCTTACATGTCTGTGGTTCATTTCTCAAAACTAAGAAACTGACATTGGTACTAACAGAACTCCATGCTTTATTTAGATTTTACCATTTCCTCATTAACATTTCTGTTCTAGGATACAGTGCTAGATACGCAGTGCATTTAGTGGTCATGTCTCCCCAGTGTCCTAGTTTTCTGTGGTCTCCATGTCATATTTTTATTATCACCCTTTAAGTTTTTAATTGATTGCCAACATTTAAAAATAAGGAGGATCTACCTAGTCCAGAACTGTAGTTTCTTTTGCAGTTTATACTGTCCACATCATTTTTGTCTTTCTCTGTTACAGAGTCTGTATCACATGTGGCTGCTGAGTACTTGAAATGTGTCCAACATGACTGAGGAACTGAATTTTTAATTTTTTTGGACTGCGTGACTCTAAAGCCTTCTTAATTATTGAGAGACAAGATTTAGTGCTCAGACTGAGCACAGCTAGTTACACTGCAGCACCCCCTATGAATTCTGCCTTAATGAGCTATTTCGTTCTACGGCTTCTGCTGTTTCTGGTTAAATAACACCCACTGAAGTTGCTGCCACTAAGTGGTAAAACAGCTCATATAAAATTTGGATTTTTGTAAAGTATCATAAAGTAAATTTTTGACCAGCCTTTTGTATGTAAAGACAATTAAGATGTTTATTTTTTGATGCAGTGGATTCATGATTGATCTAATAAAAATGTGTACCAGTATAATGAGTGGCATAACGAAATTCTAGGAAGTTTTTATTCTTATTTTGTGACTTGAACTTTGAAAAACTGTAAGGAGCAGGAATATCTGAATATGTAAATATTTGAAATGACTTTTAAAAATACGTATACTTTGCATATCACCTTGAAACAAACAGCAAGGAGTAAAGTGCTGAAAAATTTATAGGAATAGGTAGATAAAGTTTAAGATGTCCTGTGGCCTGTATAATGTGGAGGCAAAGAAGGTGTTAATCTTCCCTCTTCAGAATGTCCTTGGGCACTTGGTTAAGAATACAAGTTGTTTTAAAAAATAGCTTTTTAGCTCTGACACTGGTTTTTTGGAAGCACACTTGCTGATTTTACAGTCCTTGCAAAAGAAAAAGCACTGTCAGTTTTTTTTTAATTAAAGTATCATTGATATATTTTCATATGTTGGCTTCAAGCCTACAACACAGTGGGTTCAACAGTTACCCCCGTTATTGAATCCTCACCCCCTCTAGTGTGGTCACTGTCAACATAGTAAGATGTTACAGAATCATTAACTGATTCTCTGAAGCACTGTTAATTTTTACAGCTAATTTCTTTTTTTTTATCTGCCTACCTACCCGCGTACCCTGCCAGTGCTTTCTTTCGGTGATTTCATAAGTAAGCTATATTCCAGAGAATAATAAACCCTAGAGCTCCAAAAGATGAGGGGTTGCTGGGATGGTAACAGGAACAGAGAAAAATGAATTAAAGTTTTTTTTTCCTGATGTCACATCAGTCCAAAAAAATTAAAAATTATTACTGCTGTTCTTTTTTCTGGATTAGCTAAAAACTCATAAAAATAGTGAATCAACATTTTTTAAATTGAAGTATCATTGATACACAGTCTTACATTGGTTTCAAATATATGACACAGTGGTTCAACAGTTACCCATATTATTAAGTTCTCACCCCCACTAGTGTGGTTACTATCTGTCAGCATAGAAAGATGTTATAGAATCATTGGCTATATTTTCCATGCTGTACTGCCATTCCTGTGACCAACTTATGATTGACAATTTTTGTACCCCTTTATTCCCCTCACCCTCCCCTCCACCTCCTTCCCCATGGTAACCACTAGTTCTTCTCAGTGTCTGTGAGTCTACTGCTGTTCATTCTGTTTTGCTTTGGTCAATCAACATTTAAAACATTTTTGTACCTGCCACAATTAGAAGCCATTATTCTTACTAAATTCTTACCTATTTGTTTTCTTTATTTTTTTTAATCAAACACAATTTCATTGCTTAAATCCATTGATCTAGGGAGTGATCAAAATATTTGAGAGCTTTAAGTCAGCTGCAAGTCATTACATTGGAGACATCATGATAGCTAACTGAGCAATTTGTGCCATGCATTGTGCTTTATGTATACTTCATGTAAACAAGGAAAATAAATATGTAATCACTAGTACAAATGGTCACCAGTGATTCAGAACATGTAGTAGGAAAAGGTCCTAAAAGCTTCGTGTGCTAAGAGTAATCCTTTAGCTGTTGAATTTTGGGAAATGTGTGAGACCACGGGAGGGGTTAGGGCAGCAGGCTGGCAACTCTGAGACTTCATACAGTAGGATGTTTTAGAACTAATGTGGGAGTAGGGCTTCAACAGTGTGTACTAGCACAGTGTAAGCCTGCATTTTTGTAGATGAAATCAAGGTAGTAACAGTTGTAACATGCCTTTTGGTCACAGCTGATGGGTGTCTGAGCCAGGGTCTGACCAGCAGCTCTGCTGGACTCTGGGCTGCCTTTTCTTGGAAACACCCTGTAGTTATGTGGAAGACAAAACAGGAATGCTACACTTCTGCCTATGCTTTTTTTTTTTTTTTGAGAGGGCATCTCTCCTGCCTATGCTTTTAATAATATTCAGTGAATGAACTAAAACAACAAATCTTTAAAAAAATTCAGGAAGATAATGTAACAGATTTTATAGTATTTCCCTCTTGGTTGAACACAAAGAAATAAATTTAAAATTCTATCACCAGTATAACTGTTTGACTCAGGAAGACATTAACAACTTAGTGATGTGTCGGGTGGTTGACTTTTCAGGAATCATAAGAGAAAGCTCTTAAATTATTTATTGCATCTTTGAGTGTTGAATTGAAAAAAAATAGGGGTTTTGAGGACCAAGCAAGAAGCTGATTCTAAAAGCCTTCTCCATGCTTTTCAGACCTCTGTGCAATGAAAACTGATCCTTTTAATAGAGCAAAACCTGACTGCCAATTAAGTTTGAAATGTCTTGCTCCAACTCTTTCAAGGAATGTAAAGAGACTTTTACCAAAAAAAATACATAGCTTCCATTTCATGCATTCTTCAGGAGGACGGAGGAAACACCTTCTGAAGGGCTTGGGTGATAGTAAAGTCCCTTTCTACTGTGCTTGTTGAACAAGAAATTGAAAAGGTCAAAGGGCACAGTTTAACTTTTGTAATACAACTGAGATGACTGACTCAGTTTGAATCTAAGAAAGGAAAATGTCCCTTGCCATTAATAAATAAAGGAGTTCTTTACTTTCTCTTTTAATCATCACTGCCAGGGTCAGCCATGTTTCACAATCGCATGAGGTCGTTTTGGGAACAACAATAAATGAAAAATAATTGGGTAGTAATCCACTAAGCCAAACTTAAGATCCAATCCATATATAAAGTACCTTTGTTTTCTTCATTTAACATTCATGAACTATTTATTCTGTGCTGACCCTGTTTCATGTACTGTTGGTGATCACCCCAAGTCCTTCTCTCCACTGTGCTTTGTTCCCATTCTCATCTTTGTTTTAGTGTAGTAAAGGTAAATATATTTACCTGTGATCTCAGCTTACCACTTCATTTTTTCCATACAAAGTTTCTCAGTCCCCAAGCTTCCTATGATAATGATAGTGGATCGACAAAGGATTGCTGTACTGCATAGATGTTCATAGGAGAGAGCAGAGGACCAAATCGATCATGACTTGAAATGTATTGCCTAACCTTGTTCACATAATGGTTCCCGTAGAAAACTGTATTCATGGGGCTGTTAGGGTAAACAGAAGAGGCCACTTAGAGCCAAAAATGCCAATCCTAGAGAGTCTGGTTACCCAGGCTCTGGGGTGCTCCATCAGCACCTACAATCTGTTTCTGCCACACAGGTTGGGAAGTTCTGCTGTTGAAATTGGGGCTCAGTTCGGTGTTTTTCTCCACATTGTATAATGGAAATGTGACTTTTGTCTTACAGCCAGGTGTTAAGTAATACTGTGCAGACCAGTTCTGATTCCAAATGTGCCATGATAGTACTTTTGCTTTATGAGAGATTTCGAAGGCAAAGAGTTGTGTGCTATCTCTTCAAAGGAAAAGCAGAGGTTCTCACTGGCCAAGAATTTACTAATGGTGAATATGTTTCTTCTTGTGAAGATGTCTTTGAGCTACGTAACAAATAAGATTTGTAGCTCTGCATTCACAAGGGCGGGGAGAAATGGGCTACTTAGGATATAGTCAGTAAAACTGTTATTTTTAGGCATATCAAAGTCACCATTTTTCCATTTCTCCTATTGAGAAAGAAAGTAAGTTTATACAGATTTATACATGTAAACCTAAATTTATGTACTCAGTGAGGTAATGGAAAATTCCTAAGACTCCTCTTTGCTTTAGGTAAGAACCATTTTATTTCTAGCAAATGTAGGTGTGTTTGCTTAGAAATACTAAATTATTAAAATAAGTAGAAATAAAAGATTTTTTTTTAACTTAGGTATCTGTAATGAGACTGGAGCAAAACAAAGAAGACAGAAAATAGATACGAGAAGCAGAGATTAGTGCAGTTAGCAAGGTAAACTTGTTAAAAACTAGGTTTGTAGACTGACCCGTTGTTGTTGGCAGCTTGTGGGAGCATCCTGAGGTTGTGCCCTGAGCCCTGACTTTCTGCCTTAGCAACAGTTAGGTCTTCATTTTCAAAGAAAACAAATCAAGAGTCTTCTGGTTTAAATTTTGGAGTAAGAATAAGGATAGATTAGCAAGTGTAGTGTTACCTGTTAAAACCAGGTAAGAGAAAGCTCCAGACTGGGGAAAAAAAAGTCTATATCATAATTGGCACTTTTATATTCTTTCAGTTCTGATAAGAGAAGCAGCTGTGCCTCAGAATGCATATGAGCGAGGGTGCCCTTTCAGTGCTGTAGCCATAGTGAAAGTGCCTGAAAAAAACAGGACTTAAAAGCAACATTTGGCCAGAAGCAAAAAGCATTGAGTCATCTACTAAAGATAATCCTGGAATTTTAACCTAAACACAATTTAGTGTTTGAAAGTCCAGGCTTCTGGTCAGATGGACTTGGATTTTAATACTGCCTTTGTAGTTCTTATTTCTGTGACCTTGGGCAAATTCCTTAACCTCTAAACCTCACTTTGACTCTGTTAAAAGGAGGTAATCCAGGCTACTTAATGTTGTGGGAATGAAATGATGTAATATAGAATTTAAGCCACAGGATCTGGAGGTACTAAATGCTTAGTATAGTTCTTATTATAGATACTGGTTATAAATTTTTGATTTTCAGCTTTCAGAGTGACTAAGCCATAGTTATTCTCTTTTTGGAGAGTTTGCTTTTGCTTTTGTAAGTAAGTTGAAACTTTATACTAGGAGGAAATTGTTTTGGGGGTCAGATTTAGTTTTAAATTTTAGCTCTGCCATTTACTAGATATTTGGTCATGGCAGCCTTCTTCTAAGCTTTGGTCGTCTCATCTGTAAAATGCAAGTAATATTTCAAATTTACAGAATCATGATGAGGATTAAGAGATACAAGATATATTGCCTGACATCCAGCTGATGATACTTGATAAATTTTAATTTCCATCACTGTGGTTGTGCAGTATCCTAGCCACCTTTCAGCCCCTTTAAACAACAAACTAGCAGTTTCCCCAGTCATTTCAGAATTCCTCTTCACTTAGACGATGATTTGCTCTTTCCTCTCGTTAAAGTAGAACCCAGCCCAGCATGGGTGAATCACAGTGTGTTGTCTCGGCTGTAGTGCAAGGAATAGCTTGCAACATGAGCATGTGATGTATCATCTGTAAGTTTGGCAGGTCAAAAGTGGCATTTTATTGCTTTGGTTTATATTTAAAATGGAATCAGATGCTCAGTAACTTGTACTATTTCCCTCTTAAGAATTTCCCATTTTTGTTTGTTGCCCATTTATCTCTTGTGCCTAAGTGTTTGTTATCAACTTACACGAGCTCTCTGTATAATAAGCTCGTTAGCATTCCATCTGATGTGTTTGATGCAGATATTTCCAACATTGTGGACTATATCATATGTTTGAGGATGAGATACCAGGCAGAAATATCTAAACTTTGCCAATACCAGATCCCATAGGGAGTGCATATGCAGAAGGTGAAGATGTAAGTTCAGAAGAAGGAATGGATTAACTAATGTTCTTATGCTCTTAGTTTGAACTCCAGTCCTGAACTCCAGTCCTAAACTCTAGTGACTGTTGAATGCTTCCCTATGTTCGGTTTAACAGCCTTAAACCAGAACAGTACCTCTTTTCCTTCCATTAGGGAAAATTGAGGTAGGCAGTGGGAAGGAAGAGAATAGATTACTTGAAGTTGTTCCAAAGAACAAATGTTTTCCAGTTTGCCTTTTAATTTGGAATACACATACACGCACATACACACCTTGAAAAAGTATACTGCATAATTTTATTTGGTCAAACTTAACAATTTTTTACTTTTGATTCCTTTACTCACCTTTATTGAGGGAACCTGCATTTTTCCGGATTTAGAAAAATTTTTGCCTGTGTTTTCTGAAAGCTTTTAAATACTTCAACATTTTAGAGTATTGTTGGATTTATCTGAACTTAATTTTTTCTAATTTAAAAAAATCAGCTAACCATACTGTAATTTCTTAAATAATTTGTATCTTTAGTGACTTACAACAATTCTTTAATTGTATAACTTTTGTGACCCTCCTTAAATTTTTTAAAAGCACTGCAGTGTGTTGGGTACTTTTTGGTTCTTGTTACTAACTTCCGGTTGAATTGTTAGGTATTGTCTCTTTTTTGAGTCACAAATGGAAGTCAAAAGCTTGTTCGTTGTTCCTACAGTATCTATGAGAACAGTTTTCCAAATTTACTCAGACATGAGAACCACATGCAATATTTGTTTTAAAACATAAAATTATAATTTAGTACATTTGTGAGGCTAAAGAATCTGTTTTTAACAAGTGCTCCATAGCAGTTCTAATTACATAAGTTTGGGGATAATTTCTAGAATTTTAAGTTTTTATGAAAGGGATACTTAAGGGCAATCTTTTTTTCTTATAAAGCACGTACTACCTGAAAAGTGTATTTTGCATCATTCCACTTGTAAGTCCAGGGAGAGGAAATCCCAGGGCAAAATGCCTCTAAAAATTGAATTAGTCAAAGGGAGAAATAAAGTTTAAAACTGGTTTATTGCTTTCAAACTGCAGCCTGGGTCCTTCTCGCTTTCCTGCTCCAGCAGAAGCAAAACCAGCCCTCCCCCTCACCTCTCAGGTAAAGAGAAGTCCTCCATTGCTCAGGTAATTACCCATTGATATGAAGATGAACTTCTCTCCACTCTTGAGGAATGATGCAAATGCACTAAAGCCATACTTCTTTCCACCTCTGACACCTATTGATATGCAGATGTGCTAAAGCCAAGCGATATATTTTGGAAATACTACAATTTTACCTGCAGCACTTTACAAAATCTCACATAGTTGGACAAGATTTGATGGACAGATTAACCAAAGATCTTGGAACATCATATTGTGAATATTATGTGCGTATCTTCCAGCTCTTAAAAATCTATACTTTAGAACAGATATACCTTGCTCAGATTCCTTGCTGAAGAGCAAAATTTGTTATTAGGGTGGTTTCATCCTGACTTTCATTAATGATGCTCAGGGAAATACCTTACTTGTTGATTTAAACTTAGAGGATTTTATCAGAGACAAGTCAGCTTTGTTTCTCTGTTGGTAATTTAAGATGGGAGGTGTTTGGGTAGAAAATAGAGTTCCTACTTCTGCATTGAGTAGGAAAATAGAGTTTAAGGGAGCAGAATGAGGTGCTTACTCAAGAAGACCCAGAGACTTCCCTAAAACTTCTTTATTTTCTAGGGTCTGTGAATGAATTAAAACTAACTGAATTCAGTGTAATATTTGTTTTAAATTTGATTGCTAATTTTAAACTATCAAAAACTGAATTTTGTTTATGATATCTTGCTGTTCGATATTTTTCCTTAGGAATTTTTTTAACAATAATATTTGCTTGTACCTGTATAAAATGGAAATATGGTTTGTTATATTTTGTATTAGTTTTTAAGTCTTATATTTCAAGTTTATAAAACAGCCATATCCTGTTAAACCGATTTGCTAAGGATTAGCAGAAGGATTGGCAAGCATTTAGGTATTTCCCAGATTGGTTGGTGGCACTTGAAACTGCAGTCATTATCCACAACAAAAATTCTAGCACTGCATCTATGTGTATCAGCTTAAAAGCCATACTTCCTGCTCTGTGCCCTTTAGGGCCCTTCAGTATTCTAGAACAGACTGAAGTTAGTATAGGAGGGGGGATGTATATTATACAGGGGAAGTATACTATAAATCATTCTGTATGCTTATTAATGAGGAGGATTTTTGTAGCAGTACAATGTTTGGTCATGTTATAAATAAATTGAATTTATAAGTTCATTTTAATTGAATAGAACTGCTCTTTGCATCTGCAGCTGGGTTCTTTCCCTTCCTGACCCCCACCTTCTAAAATACAAGAATATAAGGAGATGGAATTCAAGTTATTGGGCCTCAAATACAGTGGAAGTTGGCAGGCAGTATTTCCAGGGCAGTGGAGTGGCACTATGTCTTCCCTTTGAAAGCTGCAGTGTGGGAAAGCACAACTTTCTTTGGATTTCCTTGGTGTAAAGAAATTTCTCATCTGCTTTATGGTTTTCATAGATCTGTGCCTTTTGAAAGTCTGTGTCCCAATATGGTAATGCTGCTGCTATTCATCAGGAAAGCTGGAAGAATTGATTTCACCGGATCTGTTTACTTCTGATCACGAGGCAAATTCTTTAAGTGCAAAACATATTAGAAACAATAACAGTAGAGAAGAAAGATAAATACTATGTCATGTTATTTGAAGGATAGTTAAAATTTAATACACTAGTTTGTTACCTGTTAAACCTTTATTCCAAAAGTTATTTTATTTTGTGTCTCTGAGGAGCATAAAATAATCCCTGTAATGAAAATTTTAAAGAATATTTATCTATAGATGACACTTATATTTTATAAATATCATTTGAACAATTATAAGGATTTTTTAAGCATTGAGCATTTGGCATTTAACCTGATTATTTGGCAGCTAGAAATTTTGCCTTTGAATTTTTGAAAACCCTAGCTTGTTAGTACACTGCTTCAGTACACTTTAATCTTGTTGTTTAGGCATAATCTCATTTGAGAATGTAGGAAATTTTTTCTTAATAAAAATAAAATATAAATCACTTAGAATCCTATATTGCTCTTTGGTGTGAGAATAACATTTTCTGAGGAGCTTTCCTTTGTACATGCCATCTTGTCCTCAGAGAGCTTAAGTTGATGGTTTTGTTTTGCCTGTATAGTGGTACATATTGAGATTAGAAATACTAATTTTAGGTGAATTTATAAGTTGCCAAAAAAAGTCTTAAAAAGCAGTCTGCATTCTGCAGTTGCTTATTCAGTATTTAAAACTGGCAATTTTAACTACTTCATCCTTTCAAGAATTTAAATGCAAATCTGTATGTGGTTTTATTTTCTGGAGGTCAATTTAGTACTTTATTATGTTAAAGTGAAATCATGTCTTTAAATGGCATTTGTGTATATTATCCCTATTATTTGTCTCAGTATTTTCAGATTTACATTGCAGCCAATATGTAAACTATTATGTAAAGCTAAATTGTATAGATTTAAGAAGGATAAGAATAAAGGAGGGGCTTGAGATTAAGGATGGTAATTGGTATTTGGGGAATTTGGTAGTAATCCATGGTGGTTGATGGTTGGTTCATATTTAAACTGTTGTTTCTATTAAATTTGTAGCTAGCCAAAAGGAAGTTCCTTTATTATTTTCTGAAATAAATTTATTAAAATAGCATTTAGAAAATATTATTTTAAAGATCTAAGTAAGTAAATATTTAAAATAATGAGTAAGTAAAATAACATTTATCTTTATAATTTTAAAACTCGGTATTTTTAGAACATTGGATATTAAATTACCTGTTATCTCTCCTTGGTTTTTTACTTGAATGTAAGACAATTACTGTGCTTTTTTTTTTCCCAGTTCATAGGCTTTTTAAGAACACTTTTTTTAGGTATATAGAATGATAGGGTGTTTTTACATAAGAAATACCAGAAAATGCATGAAATAGCAAGTAAATTTAATTGCAATATTGGTTCATTTCATTCTTTCACAGATTGGGAAGAAGTCTTGATTTGGAGGACAATTTAGGAATATGTTGGTTTAAATTCTTTGAATAAATGATTTTTCCTTTTTAAAAATTAAAAAAACTTGTTTATTTCTGGGCCAACTCAGATTTTGCCCATTTCCTTTAAACTCTGCAAAAGACCAGTTAGGCCACAGTATGGCAAAAAAATGTAAAAATAAAAAAGTGTAGTGGATTTGTGTATTTTATATTAGATGAATGAAATTCTTAATATTTTTCTGATATCGTGGACAATATGTTATAACTGATAGGGTGTCTTTCCACATTAGCAGTCACATTGTCTGAACTCATCTTGTTCTCTGGACACTGGCTCTGGTTTTTATTTTAGAGTAGAGATTTGTAACCACTGAGTTATTCTCTTCAGCAGCATACAAACCAGCTGCCATCGTTGTATTTACTCTTTCTACTTCTCTTGATCATATTTTGTTCCTCTTCTTTTCTGACTGGTTCTTGATGATTCTGCCATGTAGATGTCGGTGTTCCACAAAGTTTCCTCCTCAGTATCATTCTGCATTGTTCTTCAGGTTCAGTCATCTCACATATGCTGACAGTTACTAAATTGTTCATTCAGGCAAGTAGTTCTTGACCATGTTCTGTGCTTGTGTTGGGAATGCCATTGATAAAGGGGAGAACTAAGAAGCCAGCACTTACAGAGTACGTGCGAAGTAAAGGATGAATAAGAGTTTTATGGGAGTAGAGGAGGGGAAGTTGCTAATCATAAAATGCTTCTAAGATTAGCTGAGGTGGGGGGCAGCAATTTGTTGTTGCCTAGGAAAAATGGAAATATTTGCAAGAAAATATCAAGGTATTTTAGGCAAAAGGAATAGCATGACAAAGCAGGATACCTTTTGGAGAATGGCAAATATTTGGTGTGGAAGAGGAGATGTATGTGGACATAGAATATAAATCTGGAAAAGGGTAGGTAGAGGCCATGTGAAGGACTTTAGATTAATTCTGAAAACATTTTAGCAATAGATAATTTGGGGCAGAGAGATGATAAATTTGGGGAGAAAATGAGAGGGGCATGGGGGACAGGGTCAAGACTTAAGCCCAGGAAACAAATTAGGAGGTTTTTTTAAGAGTAAATTAATGAGAGGCTCAATCACTGCAGGATGCATTTGAATTATATCCAGGAGATAATCTGTTGGACCTGTTGACTGACTAGATCTACATACAGGGAGAATTTGAGGAAGAGATCTCTGCTTGAGTAATCAAATTGATAATGAGGCCATTTGCTAAAATAAATGAGTCCTCCTGTCCTGCCTCTGATGGTTACAACTTGTTTACTTCTTTTCTGTCTGCTGCTTAAACTTACTCTTTAGGTCTTGCCATCGCTTTTCATTCTGCAACTCTCATGACTTCTTTTTCACCTGTCTGCTGAATCCTAAATCCATATTTTCAGGCCACAAACTTTTACTGAACTCTAGAACCATCTATTCACTTGCATTCTACACATATCTGATAGTAGTGGTTTTCAGAGTTTATTTAAGGACTCCTGAGAGGTTGCCTGAGGCTGAGTAACACACTGGATGCAGATGTGAGAATCAGTCTATCTGCCTTCTGTTAAACCAGGTATTAAAGATTTGCAAAAATGTAAAACAATGCATGTGCTAAACTAACTTTTTTTTTGTTTTGGAAAATTATTTTTCAAAACATATTTAAGTATGTAAAGGGTTTATTTTTTAATGAATTAAATATTTTTTAAATTTCTAATATGGTAAATACAGGTGTAACCAACATAAACAAAAGATCCTTGGTGTTCTCAATAATTTTTAAAAGTGTAAAGGGGTCTAAGGCCAAAATGGAGAATTGCTAATAGTAACAACAAGCCCAACATCAAAAAATAAACTCAGCCTCTCTCATATTCTTACCAAACTTGATTTTTGTCTCCTATTTTATGTCTTGTCAGTGCTACCATTGCCTGCTGAGGTTCCAGACCAGAAACCTAGGGTTCATCCTTATTGCTCCTCTTTTTCTCACCTAGATGGTAATGGTAATCCCTAATATTTACTGAGTACTAATCATGTTCCAGGGGTTAGTCTTAGTTCTTTATATCTATTGTCTTGTTAAAGCCTCACTACCACCCTACATGGTGTAGGTATTAATACTTATCATGCTATTTTACTGATGAAGAAACAAAGTAGTTAAGTACCTTGCCCATGGCCATACAGCTGGTAGGTAAGTTGCAGAGCCAAAATTTGAATCCAGCCAGTCTTTTGAACCTGTACTATTTTTTGTTCTGGAACAGTTTATTGGAGATTGATACTATGTTTCTTGAGGTTTTATATACGCACTCCCTATAAAGTCATCTGGACCTGATGCATAAAACCTTCTCTTACTCTAGAGGATCTTCTCCTTTATAGCTCATTCTGGTAAATTATATCTTAGAGATGAAAAACTAGAGTCTACAGGCCAAATTTGGCCCACTGTGTGTCTTTGTATATAAAGTTTCATTGGAACACAGTCATATCCATTCATTTAATGTATTGCCTGTGACTTTTTTTTTTGTGCTACAATGACAGAGTAGGTGGAACAAAGACTGTGGCCTGCAAAACCTAAAGTGTTTATCTCTGATGCTTTACAGATAAGATTTGCCAAGCCATATTCTAGAACATTGTTTATTTTAGCTGTGTTTTCTGTTTTATTGGTTTAGATTGTAGATAGTGTTTTCTTGTCTTTCTAGAATCTGTATTTGAAGTTAATGTCTTTTTTTTAAATTCCCAGTGCTATTTATATTTCTTTTTCCCCATTGTTTGGGATTTCTTAAATTTTGTCTGATTTATTTATCCCATCTTATGCTGTGTTCTATAACAATTTAAGTAGCATTGACTTGGTGATAAATGTTTCTTTAAAGTATGTTAATAAAAAAAGAATATATGGTAGGATTGATCAGTGAAACTTTCTGATCCTACTAGGTGATTTCATAAATTTCTCCATTTTGTCTATGCTAAATAATCTATTTTTCCTGTTTTCAACTTATTTATAGAGTTGAGCCTAAAGAGATATCTTAATTTTAGAAAATCATCTCTTTTTCTATTTTCATATTTTAAGAGCTAGGTTAACTGATTTTTTTCATTGAACTATGCCTTGGGTTTATTGTTTCACTTGTAAATTCATCGATTTCTACCTCTAATTCCTTTCTTCTTTCTTTAATTCATTTTACACTTGAGTTGGATACATTATATTCATTCCTGTTTATTGAAAATAAAGGCTGTGAATTTTTCTTTGAGCACTGGTTTAGATATATCTTAAAGTATGTATATTATTTTCACTATTTTCTTGATAACCCTGCAGTAGTTTTGGTATTTATTTCTTCAACACAAAATTTATTTAAGGCAGCTTCATTTGCTAGTTTTTTTGTTCCTACTGTGATTGCATTGTAATTCAGAAATACCTATATTATTTCTGTTTACACTTCATTGATGTTTTCTTTAGGGCTGGATGGTGTGCTTGTGTGTGTTTACTTTTTATTACTGTTTCAAGGATAGTTGTCAAAAAAGGTATTTTATTAAACTTTTCAAGGTATATGGTTTTTATATTTTTTCTGTTTTTCTTCATCTGGAATACATGTTTTGATACTAACTCTTTGTATAAAGGTTCTTACCTGTTTATATCTTTTAGTTTCATTTATCAATATGAAATACCTTTTTTACTGCCTGTTGAATTTTTAAAATCTGATATTAATACTGCTTTCATTTAAATTTTGTTAATCTTATTTGGCAGTATATGTGTCTCTCTGTTTTTCCCCCAGTTTTCCTGTACTGTTTTTTTGTTGCAGGGGTGATTTTTACAAAAATACATTCCTTATGTTTTTCTTAACAGACTTAAGAGCTTTTATTAAGTTAAAGAGCTTCCATTAACAAGTGAATTTAACCCAGTCACATTTATTATGATAACCTATTTTGGGGCTTATGCTTGGTATCTTATTTTGTATTTCATATTAAGCACAATGTTGAAATAATTATTTCTATTGCATTTTTTGTATCTGTTGAGCAAATCAGGTTTTATTATTTTCATTTTTTGCCTTCCAGTGGTTTGGATACTTCCTGACATAATTAGCCTAAATTTTAACTACATGTACATGATAGCCAAAATTATTCAATATTTATATCTTATCCAGCAACCCCATCCTTGCCATCAGCCCATACACTGTTTGCTTCTATACTTTCCATTTTTACCTTTGAAATTTTATTTCACATTACTTGGTTTTATAATCAAATAGTTACTGTCCTAATGTTTTTACTGGTTTTAGTGAGTTTTCTGGCCCCGGAAGTGAGCAAGTACCTAGCTTAGCCTTATTTTGCCTGTGGTACTTTACCAGTAAGAAGTGTAACAGTTCTTTGAATTTGAGGTAGGGGTGGGGTTGCTGGGTGATAGATGTAGATATTGTTTCTGAATTCCCCATCACTTTTTGATGTAGTGTTAGGGTTCCTGTACATGTCTTCATGTTGGTCATCACAGTGTTCGCATGTAGGTTGTCTTCTAATTCCTTGAATGTATTAAAGGGTATTTTCCTTCTGCTGTTTCACATAGATAACATCTTGTTTGGGTATTAAATTATCCAGTCTTCCCCTTTTAGTAGTTAAGTAGCAGACAGCTGCCCTGTATTTCAGCAGTGGGCAACTGTACCACTTTAAGGTTACATGCAATTGCCAGATATGCTGAGCCCAGCACTAAGCATGTAGAAGCTGAGTTAGCATCTTATGTTCCTTTAAATGTCTTAGTTACATACACTTTATTGTCTCCTTTGATTTCGAAGGTACTAGCATATTCTAGTACCTTTAGAATATTCTAGTGCCTTATTTTCCTCATGACAAAGGAACATATCTAGGAGCATTAAATTGTCTGGGAGACAAAGCTTTCAGACATAAAGTAATTAGGCCTAGAATGTATTTGGCCCAAATTATTAATAAGAGGCTTTTCATTTGCCTTCAAGAAGAATGGAAAGGATTCCAAGCAACAGCTATTTATGTTTTCAGTATGATTCCTCTTGAATTAAAGTTTGTTTGTATTACTTCAGAAAAATCAGCCACATTAAAAAAAAGAGAGAGGCCAAACCACGTATTAAAAAGTATTAATAATATAGACTAAATCCACCAGTTGTTCAGAGAAAGAAGACAACAGTGAGGCTAGACTTAAGTCTGGGAGATCCTAGACCTGAGAGTGTGTGAGAGGAAGTTGAATGACTATTGGAAACAGCACCAGTAACCAATACTATCATGGTGTCATACATTGTAGGCATTTGATAAGTATTTCTTTAATTTGGGCCAGAGTAATAGCTTCTGTTTACTGAGTGTTTACATTATGGTAGCTATGGGGGCTAGATGAAGACTGTACTGTATGATAAGGAAAAAGATACAGAGATAACCCAGCTAGTGAGTGGTGGGCCTTTTAAATTTCAGGCCTAGGGCTTTTAACCCTTGAACAGAGTTTTCTCTCAGTGTCCTCACTGGTCCCATGGAGACACAGTGGCATGTCTGAGGGTGCATCAAAATCTCCCAGAAACATTAAACTGTTACAGAAGTACAGGGTGGTATTGTGCTAGTCATTAAAAAATAGCTCACTGTTTATATAGTCTTGTGTTTGGTGTTCTGTAAGCATTAACATGTAACCTTAGCATTACAAGGTGTAGGTGTCACCCCATTTTGCTGAAGAGATCACAGGCCCAGTCAGGTTTACACAGATGGCTCGAAGACATAAAGCTTAGTAAAGGCAGAGCTGTGGTTGAAACCTGGATCCATCTGGCACCAAAAGGTCATATGCATTGCTGCTTCCTGGTAGTTTTAGAAGTCGGGTATATTTTCACTAACTTAAGGCATTGCCATCAATTTATTTGCTTGCTTACTCTCATTTAGGAGTCCCAAAACTGACTGTAGTTTTTGATTGTTCATACAACAGACAAATGGCTGTTTCTCAGATTTGCTTAAGATTGGGTATCCAAGTTATTTCTCCAATTTTGATTAGCTCATAGATTTAATTTTATTGTGTTTGTATTTACTTCCCTATTCTGAGTTTGTCTAATTTGATTCAGACCTTACATTTTAACCACAAAAAAACTTCCTTATAAGCCTTCTTGTAAGGAAACTGGCAGGTGGTTCTCTATCCTTGATGTGTTGTCTTTCAAAGATGAAAAATAGGGACCAAACACATTAAAAATGAGGCAGATGAAGAGCAGTTACCAGGGAGTTGAAGATTCTTTTGGATCACCAAAACTTGATTTGCCATGTTTGTTCTTGTCTTTATTGTCATTGTGAGTTCTGTATTTGTATAATCAGTGCTTGTTCCCTGATCGCAGAATAATATGGGAGAGACACAGTGAACATGAATTGTCATCTAGGCCAGGAATACCTGACAATGGTCTCCATGCCCCTTAAGGGATAGGTAATTAGTGAAGTAAAATTTGACTTTGGGCAGTGATCTCTCCTAAGAAAACTTGAGCCTGTGAATGAGGATATTCTCTACACACGGAAAGCTAATGTTCCTTTAGGATTGCTTTCTTAGCACCTTTTTACTTAGATGGCTTGCTATGGAGGTACACTTTACTGGCTAATCTTTTCCACCCCTTTTCTTTTGTTGGGATTAGTGCCAGAACAGATAAAGCCCAGTGTAAGCCAGCCTCAGCCTGCCAACTCTAATAACGGCACTTCCACAGCAACCAGCACTAATAATAATGCCAAGCGAGCCACAGCCAACAATCAGCAGCAGCCGCAGCAGCCGCAGCCGCAGCCGCAGCCGCAGCCACAGCAGCAGCCACAGCAGCAGCCACCGCAGCCACAGCCACCACAGGCCTTGCCTCGGTATCCTCGTGAAGTTCCACCACGATTTCGCCACCAGGAACACAAACAGCTTCTAAAGAGGGGTCAGCATTTTCCCGTCATAGCAGCAAACCTGGGATCTGCTGTTAAAGTGTTAAGCAGCCAGTCAGAAAGCAGTGCTTTAACAAATCAACAGCCACAAATTAACGGAGAGGTGCAGAACAGCAAAAATGAGTCAGGTGAGAGAAGGCATTTCTTACAAGACTCCAATTGTCATCATTAGCAGTGTAGCAAGTTCATAAACTCATGGCTTTTGGTATGTATTTGCAAAATAAGAATTCTGTATAGGGAATTATAAGTGGGGAATCTTAAAGTGTTTCCTGTATGGTTAACTGCCCCTCCTACTTCTAAAGTGATTCTACCCATTTTAATAAGCAGCTTATAGCTAAAAATCATAAGACTAGCTAAAATTGAGTATCCTCTGCCCCAAGTTATGTGCCAAGCAGTTGTACGTGTTACTGCACTTAATCTTCAGCACCCCCTGAGATGTAAGTTATTCTTACTTTCACCTTGCCACAATCACCCAGTTACTATGTGCCATAAAAAGACTGCCACACATGAAAATTGTATTCTGACAGCACATACATTCAGTTACTGCGTCAGAATGGCTTTTCTACTTCAGTAATGATGGTGAGGCAGAAAAATCAATCTAGTATGTGGTCATAATTTTCTCAAAACTCAGTTTGTTTCAACATGTTTTGAATAGGCTCTGATGGTTGGTTTGCCCATTCATTTATTGAACTATTTTTGAAGCTTTTTTTTTTTTACCAAAAGTTAGAGAATTGAGGAGAATCAAGGTTCCCATACATGAAAACTGGCACAGCATCCTGGTTATGAACAAAAAGTCTCCAGAGCCAAGTTGACCTGGTGTTTAAGTCTAACTTATCTCTGTACCAGCATGTGTGACCTTCGGCAGGTTACTTAATTGCTCCATGTGTCTGAATCCCATTTGAGCAGCCTTTCCTAAGTGTCCCAGTTAGAGTTATTCTCTTTCTTCCTCTGTGCTTTCTTATATATATTAGGAACTACTGTGCATTATATTATGGTATTTCACACAAATATTAAGTAGCAGAGACTGGACTCCCATCGATCTGATTCCAGAGCTATGCTTGTAACATGCATGCTGTGCTTTGGCAACATACTGAGTAGATAAAGAGGAAGAGAACACGTGATTCTTTTCTAGCATAGGTAATTAGAGAAGCTTATTATTATTAGAGAGGATATAAACTTTAATTATCTTCCTGCATTAATATTTACTCTCTACTCTGCCCCTTTAGCTATTTATTACCTGTGCAAGCTTGGTCAAATCACTTAAAACACACCTGACCCACTTTCCCAGTCTGTAAAGTGTGGTCAGTAGTACCCAAACTGTAAGGTTGCTTTGAGGATTAAATCACGTAATGTGTTAAAGCAACTAGCTTAGTAGGGGCTTGCACTTTTTGGGAAGAAGAGTCTGGTTTTAGAAATATTAAATGCCAAGCAATTAATAATTTATCTTGAAGTTCATCTGGGGCGTCAGATTAGAAGCAGATATATTGAGTTATCAGCATAATAAAAAAGGTTTAAACTTTAGGAGAAGTTTTTTAATACAGCAAATAAGCTTGAGTAGCTACTACTGTAAGCTAAGTGATAGTATGTGTTAACAAAATAAACAGGGAAGTGGGGTAATAAATTTAGAAAGTGGTATGTTAAATATGCTTTTTCAGTTTGGTAAATGAAAAAGCAAAGCTGTTTTTGAAATGGAAACAACAGGAGTGTAACAATGTTGTTTCTCAAAAATGGGTATGGGTCAAAAAATCCAAGTGTTAGAGGTGTACATTCAGATGAGAAGGCCAAAGATCCGGACATAGGAAGATGCCTTCAAAAAAAGGCTGAGAAGGCAAAATGTCCTGCCTGATTCTGAAAGGACTGTGGGGTGGACTGTGTTAAGGTCAGGGTCCAGAGAATACAGCAATCTGAGGTCTGGAATTAAATCCCCAATCAGAATGCAGCTGGTGAAAGTAAAGCGTTCTGCAGAAGACCACAGATTGGTGCTTCTGTCTTTTTTAAAATCTTGTGAATCCCTACTTACCAGCATATGTCACATATTTACATTAAATTATCTTTATAGGTATTACTAAGAATCATGATAGAAACTTTAGCCACGTGATAGGCCATTGGGTGTCTGTAAATCAGGGAAGACAAGACCAGTCTGTCTGGCTCCTGAAGGGTTAAGAAGAAGAAGAAGAAGAAGAAAAGTGGTATAATAATTAACCCTTATGGAGTTCTTACTATGACCCACACACTGTATTAACCCATTTAATCCTCATTTTACAGATTAGATAGTATCACCTTTATTTTATAAATTTGAAATTAGCCTAGGGATCAATAAGAGTATGTGCTTGTATAAACAGCATGAGCAACAGCCTAGAAACATGAAAACTCTAGGTTGTGAACTACATGTATTTTGTAATCATAGGAACATAATCCTATTTTCATTTTTGTCTGTTTGTGTTTGGCTTATTTGTTTCTCCTGAACAAAAGTAGATTTGGCATTTTAATTAATACACATAGTACAGTCATAGAAATTTGCTTGAAGTTTTCCTGGTAAAAATGAAGAACACTGGCTGTGCCTCCTTGTCCTCATACAAGGCATTTCTCATTGGTGCAGTGTAATCGGAGTGGGGATAGTACCTAGATGAGTTTAGGTGCTTTTAATCAGGTCACAAACTAAATGCCTTCACAAACTAGCAGGTAAGTTAAGTAAAAGATGAAAAGGAATGATGAGACCTGTGGTAAATATTTTGATTTTGTACCCAGCCTAAATACATTTACATTCTCATTTGAAGTTTTTAGAACCCTGTACTGATCAAACCAGACAACTGCAGGCTGAGCTGCCAGTTTGTGACTGTTACCTCAGACACTCAGTGATGGTCTCAGTCAATCAACATTTTAAGACCTTTCTTTTGCAGTTGATTCCTTAGAGTCCTAAGGTCCCAAGCCCTGCTATTGTCCAAATACACCTTCTATTTATTTGAATGAAGGGGTGGCCTATAGACCATGTTAATAAAAGATTAGCGGGGGATTAGTATGTTTAACAGGGCTGGCAGCAATATTATTCTTACTGGCCAGTTTTCAACCCAAATTTTATCATCTGACTGACAAGATACATGCAGGAAAGTTAAATAGAGCAGCAAACACCCATCTTCCCTCCACCCAAATCCAACAGTTAATATTTTCCCATATATATATATAGTGTAATCAGAGAAGGGGTACATTGTAGCTTTCTACTGTGTTAGTAGTATATTTAAGGGGGAGGAGTATGTGGGTGTTTTTTCTGTTATTGTTTATCTCTTTTCCTACATTTGAACTTGTTTAAAAAAGAAGCTCAAAGGCATTTGAGCTATAATGATGAATGACTAAGAATTGGGGCTGTTTAATGAGTAAATGGTAACATTAAAGTTTCCAGAGTTAAAGATTAAAGCACTGTTGATCCTATCTGTGCTCTTGACTGTCTTTTCAGTGTGGTATACATCCTTGCCATCCTGTAACTTCCACTTCCTGCTCTCAATTTGTACCTTTCCTTTGGTGTATAAACATTCAGGTCTCTGTCATCCTTTTAAAAAATTCCTTTAAACCCTATTCTGTTGAGGCTGTTAAAGAATTTCTCTCAGTTCCTAAAGCAATAGTCTGTATTTGCTCTTCATTACTTCACATAACTCAGTTCTCCGTAATCTGGTTCACTTGACTCAGATAGCCCTTACTAAGGTCACTGGTCTTCTGAACGTTATATTCAGACTTTTTTATTTTTAATTGTGTTAAAGAACAGACTTACCCATTTTTATCTCTATTAATAGATGTCTACACTTTTTATTGCTGATCACTTCCTCCTCCTTAAAGCTTTTTCATTCTTTCATTTTTCTTTGACCAGTTTTCAGATTTTTTTACCTCCTGTGGCTTTGTTTCAAATCTCTCCCCACTTTAGGTTCATGTCCTCTAGATGTCATCAGCTGATGCTGGCCCCTCAAACTCAGCATGTTCAAAATTGAATTCACTGTGGCACCACATACCTGTTTCTCCTTCTGGGTTCCATTGCTCAAAAGATTGGCGCCCTCTATTCTTCATCCAGTCATCCATCAAGAAGTCTTAACATGCTGACTCTCCCTCTTCTTGTCTCACAGGAAACTGGTTTACCCTGCTGGTTTTAACTCCAAGATCTCTCTCAGCTTTCTGCCGTGTGCTGCCCCCACTGTTGACCTGGTGGACGCACTGACCATCTGGGCAGAGCAGCAGCCTTCCTGGCTGTCTTCATAGCTGTCTCCTCATGACCCTCGCTCCATTTTTCAGTCGAAACAGTTCACGATCCATGCGTTACATGTGGCTGTGTTACATTGTGTATTCTTTATCTAGAGCACGTTGACCTGCAGCCTGTTTCGGCCAAGTCATTTTGAAGATGGTCACACCCACTCATCTACCTGTCTGTGACTTCTTCCAAGCTAAAGGGGCAGAGTAGCTGGCCAAAGAGACCATCTGGTGAAAAAACGTGAAATACTTGCTTAATTAGGCCTTTATAGAAAAAGTTTGCCAACCTCTGGACTAGAGGCTGGAATAGGTGAAAGAAACATTTTGAACTTTCTCACTTAAGTGCTATTTAAAATTGTGCATCTAAGGTTTGCTCATATTCCCAACTATACCATTTCCTACTTTTGTTACTACTTAAGTAAATAAAACTTAAGTACTATTTATTTCTGAAGGTCTTTTCCTTTTGGTGAGATTAAAAGTCTTTAAAGCAGAAAGCACATATTATTTTGTTTGTTACAGGCAATATGTTTAATAAGAAAAATACATAAATTTTCTTGGCCCTAAATTCTTCCTGAATAAATTGTGCCATTTCTTTATAAATCACTTCAATTACCACCAGTCTGTATGCACTGCCCCCATATATCCTTTCTGACCTTTTGAATAGATCTTGTGTAATTGTGCAGTATTCTTTTTGAGGCATGGTTACTGCAGCTGCCCCCAGCTTCTAAGGTAATTTTGCATGAGAGTAGGATGCTGATGATATTTTGAATTTCGTATGCTGTCAGTAAAGTACAGTCTTCCAAATCTCAGTACTCTAGTGCAGTGTTTATACCTCACATTCAGTAAAACTCAGCTACTGCCCCCTTTCCTCACACCAGCACAGCATTTTACAATATTACTGTTTCTATTTCTTGGAAAAGCTTAATGATCATCTTCTTAATGATGTTCCTGTATGTTTATCCTCCAGATCATTTGTAATGGTGGATTTTGACTTCCTTTTCTGTAAGGGAAATACATTATTTGACTTCTTCCAATTCTGAAATAGTTTCTTTCTCCGTGAAACAGTTTAGTTGTGATTGCTAAGGAGTCCTGTTCCTTTTTATACCTTTAGTTAAGCAAGTATCTGTCTCCCCACCCCACCCACCCTCGACTCTTAGACTTCTAAGTTACATTTTTGTAACCAAAAGGTCCTTATGCTCCGCCCTTGATAAATGCAGTTTTCAAAATAGCCTTTTAATTTAGGGTTTTTTTTTTTGAAAGTATAGAGTAGATTAAAAACAGAATTTTAACTAATAATTACTGATGGCGTCTCTCCTTATTTTCCTAAATACATAGGAGTATATAGCAAAAGACAAATTTAGACCACTGCTACCTCCCAAGCCAGGTCACAACCATATTCTGAATTTTTTACTATTATTAAAAGTGATAGAATGGGTTTGCAAAATGTATTCTGTTTGCTGGTTATTTACTTTTCCTTCTTCCTTCCTTTGATGTATTCTGACATAAAAGTTCACTTTTTTTTTTGTAAGTAGTCAAATCTGTCATATTTTCTATGTTTCTTTATTTGCTTTTATGTACAAAAAATACTCATTCATGAATAACTTCATGATTTCATCTTTTAACACTTTAATCATGTGGAATTATTTTTGATAAATTTGAAAACTTTGTTTTGATAAATTATTTTGAAAAAAACTAAAAATACAAGTACTGAGTATTCCTTCTCTCCTACTGATTTAAAATGCTGACCTTTGACATGTTCTTGGGTCTGTCTCTGGATTACTTTCCTGTTCAATAGCAGTGCTTTTGTACGCTGGCAGTGTAATGCTGTTTGTTGCATGATGGAGCAATTACCCCTACCCCCCACTGTGACTCTTCTTTCTAAGATTTCTTTTGTATTATTCTCTCTTTTGTTTTACATGAATTTTTAAGTCACTTTAATCAAGCTACAGACTCTTGTTAGCAATTTCTTAATAACTGAATTAAACTTAGAACATTGCTACATCTTCCTATTCAGAAACAAGTTTCTATACTTACTCAAGTTGCTTTCTGTGGTCTGCAGTACAATCTAATATGTGACTAAGTATTTTTCTTAGCTTTATTCCAAGTTTCATTATAGTTCTTGTGAGCATCTTTTTTTCCATCATATTTTCTCATTGATAATTCCTGGCTTAAAGGAAAACAGTTGCTTTCTACATGTTAACCTTTTTTGTTTTCTACCATGTTTACCTTGTTTTTAGGTCATATTTCATCAGTTAGTACTTCCAGCAGAAGATTGAGTACTAGAGCTGATGACAAACATTCCTATCTTTTCTGTTTTTATGGGAATGCTCTGATGTTTCATTGTTAAATTCCAGGTCCACTCCTTTATTTTCACCTTAGGTAGGTTTATGTAATATTACTAATCTTATTTTCTTCCTGCTATATGGAAGTGACAAGACACACACACACACACACACACACAGGAAAAAGCAAATAATGGCAGCAGAAATTACTTTTGCTACAGTGTGTAAGAAAAGGATAGTAATAGGTGGATTGTTTAGATTTGGAGAAAAATGAGTGGTTTTGGGACTTGGTGATGTTTTGAATTTGCTGGGCACAGGAAGGAATTAGCATAAATCTTAGGTTTTAGGAAACTTGCTGAGATGAGGAAAACTAGTAAATAATCAGGATTATTTTCTTCCTTTGGGAGGAGGTGCCTGTGGGGTATAATCCAGGGGTTAGCATTCTGTTTGAGATATCTAAGCAGAGGTGTGAAATAAGCAAGTTGTGATACGATTTTTCATTTTGTTCTTTGTGAAGAAGACATGGCGAAATGAAAAATGTGCTTTAGAGACAGGACTGAAAAATAACACAATCATTAATATGCTTAGTGATAAAAATGACCCTCATTTATTAAGCACCTAATCTGGATCAGATATGGTTCAAAACACTTTTAATTGTTAGTCATTTAATTCTCAAATGTGAGGTGAATACTGTTACTGCTGTCACTTTATAGATGGGGAAACTAAGGCACAGAAAGATTGAGGATCTTGCCTGTGGCCACACAGCTAATAAATGGGAGAGCAGCTTTTTAACCCAAGCAGTCTAGCTTCAGAGTTGTGCTGTTAACCACTATGCCAATCTGCCCTTCGTGGAGCACTTATTTGAAGCCGGCACTGAGCTGAGTACATATGACAGTTTGGTTAACTAGACAACCAGGTAAAGAAGTACTGTTGTGTGTCCCCATTTGGTAGATTTGGTCATAAACTACTACCACGAGTCCAGACTTGAATCAGGTGTCTCCAGAGATACAGCAGTGTTCTTAGACACCTTACTTTATACCTAATGAGCAATCTTGAGTTTCTCACTTGATTTTCTACAAATGAACCTCTGAGCCTCAGTTTCCTTATCTACAAAGTGAAGGTAACACCTGTGCTCTAGTGTCAAAGCATTCAGGGACAGAAGGGCATGTAAAGTGCTTGATAGTGCAGGTGACTCTACTGCTGTGTAAGTGCTACTGTATTGATTGGTTTTTACCCAGAGAGACTGCCTGTCTTTTTTGGTATCCTTTATTTCATGAGAAAAATCGTCCTCTTGACCACTGAAAGATGACAAGCTTTATTTGGCAGCCTGGAAAGATGATTGTTAAGCAGGGATTGGAAATCAGAATCATTTATGGAACTTTAAAAATACTTCTGTTTGGTGAATTACATGTCTTTGGTCTCTCTTTAGTCCTTTTGCCTGCTGTGCTTTCTAGCTCATCACCCTTTGCTGCTTAATAGTGCTTTGATAGGAAATGATACAAAGTGAATCTGATTTTCCATATTAGCAATACTATAACAATGAGGTACATTTATTTTCTAGGCCTGTAACCCCTGGCAGTTGGTTCATTAACTCTGGGACATGACTTGAGTGTGTGTATTATTTAAAAGTACTGCATATGATTCTGATTACTGCTCTAGCACAGCATTACAGTATAAGCACCCCCCTAAAGACAGTCTAAATGCAGGCATCGTACATTAATATCTCAGGAATTTATAACTACCAGACCCTTAGACTGAATGAGAGTGATGAGTCTGGGGAAGTATCAGAAGCACTAGAACTGCCTGCCCTTCTTCACCAAAACAATTAGATGATAATTTATCGCAGTAAACCTAAAATCAGAGGATGTATGACTGCTCATTAATGATCTTCTGTGTCAGCAGTTGGTTTTTTAATTATTATAATTCTGTGATCTTTATATCAATTAATCATTTCTCTGTTTCCTTCTAATTAACGTGGCTGTGAAGGTAAATTAAGAAATTTTTATGAAACTAAAAGTATTCTTGTGTGCAGTGTTTCAGGTTGAATATGAATACTAATTAAATGAAAACATAATAGATAAGGCTTTGTAATTCTTATAAACTTGTTATAATAACCAAAACAGTTGTGAGAAAAGCCATTCTAAGAAAGGGAAGATGGTAAAGGATCTTTTTCTAATATACTTCATCAAGTTTTCCCTGTTTACTTGTCCTTACCCAGCTGCATCCCAGCTGCTGCTTTCCCATGCCTGGCCTCTAAACCTGGGTTGTTCCATTATCCTAATACATTTATACCACCTAGTCATTCCTGACTCCAGAATTCTTTTACTTACTGATAACGGTTTGTTCATTCAGCAAATATTTATTGAGGGGCTCTTACGTTCCTGGAGTACTACTGCTCTGGGCTCATAGGATAAAAATCAATGAGCAAAGCTCTACATTCCCTGCCTATGTGGAATTAGTTACTGGATATGGAAAGTTGGTGGCTGGGGTATAACCAATAATGCCCTTGTAACCATATTGCCAAGTATTATATCTTCTTAATTTTCAGGAGCTACTTACACTTAATATATTATAAGTGTATATTTTCAGACACTTCATAATTTTTTGTACTTCTCCTTTGTTCTAGACATAAACCACAATACTTCAGGATCCCATTATGAAAATTTGCAGCAGAGACCTGTGTCATCTCCAAATGACTCTAGCACAAACTGTAAGAATGCTGTTATAAGTGACTCCCCTGAAAAAGAAGCATGGCACTCAGTCCCTGGCAGTGATCCAGAGTTGGCTTCAGAATGCATGGATGCTGATTCTGCCTCCAGTTCTGAATCAGAGAGGAACATCACTATCATGGCTTCAGGGAGCACAGGAGGTGAAAAAGATGGTCTTCGGAATACTGGACTTGGTTCCCAAAATAAGTTTGTGGTTGGTAGCAGCAGCAATAATGTGGGCCATGGAAGTAGTCCTGGGCCATGGGGGTTTTCCCATGGAGCCGTAATAAGCACATGTCAGGTCTCTATGGATGCTCCTGAGAGCAAATCAGAAAGTAGCAACAATAGAGTGAATGCTTGGGGCACTGTGAGTTCTTCATCAAATGGAGGGTTAAATCCAAGCACTTTGAATTCAGCTAGCAACCATGGTGCCTGGCCAGTATTAGAGAACAACGGACTTGCCCTAAAAGGGCCTGTAGGAAGCAGTAGTTCTGGCATCACGAATCAGTGCAGTACCATAGGCCAGATGCCTAACAATCAGAGTATTAACTCTAAAGTGGGTGGCTCTTCTACCCATGGTACCTGGGGAAGCCTTCAGGAAACTTGTGAATCTGAAGTAAGTGGTACACAGAAGGTTTCATTCAGTGGTCAACCTCAAAATATTACCACTGAAATGACTGGACCAAATAACACTACTAACTTTATGACCTCTAGTTTACCAAACTCTGGTTCAGTACAGAATAATGAACTGCCTAGTAATACAGGGGCCTGGCGTGTGAGCACAATGAATCATCCTCAGATACAGGCTCCGTCGGTTATGAATGGCACTTCCCTTTCTCACTTGAGCAATGGAGAATCAAAAAGTGGAGGCTCTTATGGTACTACATGGGGTGTCTATGGTTCTAATTACTCTGGAGACAAATGTTCAAGTCCTAATGGCCAAGCTAATGGTGACACTGTGAATGCAACTCTAATGCAGCCTGGCATCAATGGGCCTACAGGCACTAACCTTCAAGTTAACACAAATAAAGGAGGAAATGTGTGGGAATCTGGGGCAGCAAATACCCAGAGTGCATCATGGGGAAGTGTAAATGGTGCAGATTCTGGAGGAAGTCGAAGAGGATGGGGAACTCCTGCACAAAACACTGGCACTAATATACCCAGCGTGGAGTGGAACAAACTGCCTAGCAATCAGCATTCCAATGACAGTGCAAATGGCAATGGTAAGAAGTTTACAAATGGATGGAAATCTACTGAGGAAGAGGATCAGGGTTCTGCCTCATCTCAGACAAATGAGCAGAACAGTGTGTGGGCCAAAATAGGAGGTACAGTGGAGAGTGAAGGTAGTACAGAAAGCACTGGACGCCTCGAGGAAAAAGCAACTGGGGAAAATCAGAGTAGAGATAGAAGAAAAATCGATCAGCACATATTACTCCAAAGCATTGTCAACAGAACTGACTTAGATCCACGTGTCCTATCCAACTCTGGTTGGGGACAGACTCCTATTAAGCAGAATACTGCCTGGGATACTGAAACATCACCTAGAGGGGAAAGAAAGACTGACAATGGGACAGAGGCCTGGGGAAGCTCTGCAACACAGACTTGTAACTCAGGGGCATGTGTAGATAAGACTAGCCCTAACAGTAATGATACCTCATCTGTTTCAGGGTGGGGAGAGCCCAAACCTGCTCTGAGGTGGGGAGATTCCAAAGGCTCAAACTGCCAGGGGGAATGGGAAGATGATTCTGCTGCTACAGGAATGGTCAAGAGCAATCAGTGGGGGAATTGCAAAGAAGATAAGGCCGTGTGGAATGATTCGCAAAAGAGCAAACAGGGATGGGGTGATGGACAGAAGTCAAACCAAGGGTGGCCCGTTTCTGCCAGTGATAACTGGGGAGAAACTTCAAGGAGTAACCATTGGGGTGAGGCTAATAAGAAATCTAGCTCAGGAGGGAGTGACAGTGACAGGTCCATTTCTGGTTGGAATGAACTTGGTAAAACGAGTTCTTTTACTTGGGGAAATAACATAAATCCAAATAATTCATCAGGATGGGATGAGTCCTCTAAACCTAATCCTTCCCAGGGGTGGGGAGACCCTGCAAAGTCAAATCAGTCTCTAGGGTGGGGAGATTCATCAAAGCCAGTCAGTTCTCCAGACTGGAACAAGCACCAGGACATTGTCGGGTCTTGGGGAATCCCACCAGCTACAAGCAAACCTCCTGGGACAGGCTGGCTGGGAGGACCTATACCAGCCCCAGCAAAAGAAGAAGAGCCCACGGGCTGGGAAGAACCATCCCCAGAATCCATACGTCGCAAAATGGAGATTGATGACGGAACTTCAGCTTGGGGAGATCCCAGCAAATACAACTACAAAAATGTGAACATGTGGAACAAAAACATCCCAAATGGCAGCAGCCGTTCAGACCAGCAAGCACAGGTACATCAGTTGCTACCATCTGCAAGTGCCGTGTCAAACAGAGAGGCCAGCAGTGGCTCCGGTAAGTTCTTACTTCAGGGCCTCTGATGGGATTACCAAATACTTCACAGTATTATAAACCTTGTTTCAGTTCACTGCTGCTGTAAGATGTAGGTAACAAAGTATTTGGATATGCTCACAAAGGCCTTGTCACTCCAGTCCAGGAGAAGCTTATAAGGAGACGTGTTCACCATCAGGGAGCAGAGCCCTGCCTCTGACACTACTGGCTGAGAAGTTCACATACTCCATCCTCTATAAGGAATGTCACGACAGGCAGACTTGGGAAAGTGGGGTCAAGTGGGAATGCTCTACACTCTTTTCAGTTCTTCTGAGTCAAGCTGTTAGTTTTTGGATCTATTACTTGACTTCAGTATCACCAGAAATAAAACAGGTCTTAGATACAATACTCTGCAAATACTAGGTATTATATTTGGCCTACAAGGGATTTATTTAAGTAGGAAAGAAATCCAAGTCTGTTAGATACAGTAAGTATGTGTGTGCACGTAAGAGCATTTGCTGTTGCGTTTCTAGTATAGTCCCACTTCCCTCTTAAAACAGGAATTGAATCCTGTCTCTGCAGATTATCTTGACAATGACATTACACCAAGTGTTACTGGAATGCATTGTCATTGGAGGGTTAATTGAGCAATAATCCCATTGGACATAGAGATAGAAAGGTTTTCATGAACTAAGCTTTCAGCACCTGGGTGTTTTTGTTTTTGTTTTTTTCCTGAGTATAGTTTATTGTATTGATTTAGGTTGAATTCTTAGAAAACACAGGTATGTATTTAAGGCGAAGGCTATTTTGATTCTTTTAAATAATATGTTGTTTGCTTTGCTTTGAGGAACCTAATACTTCAAAATTTTTAAGAAGCACTATTAAGCACATATAAATATAGAATACCTATTACCAGTTTTGTCATTAATTATTTTTTCCAGAAGAGTGATGTTGAAAGGTTGCACTTACAGTAAAAATTTTTTATACATTATTATCCATCTTGATCACCTGCTTTAATTAACTAGGTTTGGCTCAGAATGACTTGACTTTTCCAAGAGTTAAATTCATCTTGATAGGAGGATGACTCACCATAATTAAGGTCATTCAGAAGAATCTGCTCTACCCCTAGAGGGCAATTATGAAAGAAGAAGTGAAAGAAAAATTCACACCATATAGTTAAACTATAAAATGGGAAATGATTTGTCTTCTTACTTAAAACAGATGCCATCTCTTTTGCCCATCACAGGATCATTATTCAGTACATTTATGTGAAGGTCTTCATGTTTTGTTCCCTAAGTATTCCTACTGCCCTTTATTCCATTGTGCCTCCCTACCTTGTGCTGATGACTTCTTTTCCCACACTTTCTAAAGGCTGGGGTGAGCCCTGGGGGGAACCTTCTACTCCAGCCACAACCGTGGATAATGGTACTTCAGCATGGGGTAAGCCCATAGACAGTGGTCCCAGCTGGGGGGAACCCATTGCTGCGGCATCCAGCACATCCACCTGGGGCTCCAGCTCTGTTGGTCCACAAGCGCTAGGCAAATCTGGTAAGTTATTGATCATTCCTGGTAGCTGTTCAGTAGTAGTGGTGGTCTCTCATTGGCTATAATCAAGTAATTGGATAGTGTTTACAAGGTAGATAATGTATCCATCTATCATCATACTTGATGGTTTCGCTACTTGGCTCTTTGAATTTGTAACGTGGTTTGCTCTTCATCTTTCTGAATTTTCCTATCTTAGTTCTTCTATAACTGTGTAACTGTTAAGGATTTGCATATTGTTTAGATTTCCAAATCTAAATTATGTTTTAGTAAATTAGATTATCCAGAATAGGCAAGCAATTTTCAGGCTATCAAACATGAGAGACTGAATATAATAGTCATGGGGACATGTACCCACACTGTCTGGGTGAGGTTCCAGATAATTCCCTGAGATTCATACAGAATATGAGCAAAAGCTCAGGAAGGACCCACAAAATTCTGATGAGCATTGTCACTATCCCATAGGTTGGATATGGGATACCTAGCAGGAACTCCAAAGGCTGAATGTAGAGATACTTTCTGCTTATTACTTGTCATACTTTTTGGCCATTCTCCTTGAAAATATGTATCAAAATTAATTCTTTTAAATTTCATCCACACTTCTCCCTATGTGTCACCATGAGGATTGTTAGGAAGTGTGAACAAGAATACCACCATTGGTTAGGAACCCTTTATTTGTAAAAGCATGGGTGATGTTTTATTGAAGTTTTTAATAAAGATAAATTCTTATTTAATGGAACTTTTAACTCAGTATTTGACATACATTCTTGAATTGAAAATTGGGGATGGTTAATAAAAGTGGGTTTTCTAGGTTCTCCCCCTACCTTATCCCTTCAATGATTGCTCATCCTCCAGAAAGAATGGTTTGATTAAGATATGTTTCTCTTTGTATCACAAATCCACAATTAGGGCCAAAATCTATGCAAGATGGCTGGTGTGGTGATGATATGCCATTGCCTGGAAATCGCCCCACTGGCTGGGAAGAGGAAGAGGATGTAGAGATTGGAATGTGGAATAGTAATTCGTCTCAAGAGCTTAACTCATCTTTAAATTGGCCTCCATATACAAAGAAAATATCATCGAAGGTAAACATTTCAAGGGCAAAGCCCTTGAAACTTGAAATTCCCAAGGTAGTTCACCCTCAGAAAATTAACATTCTACCTGCCCATTTATGGCAATCAGTATAGTCCAGGCAGTCCCCAACTTAGGTATAGCCTCTTGAATGGGCAGCCACCTAGAAAAACATAAGACCACAGGAACTTCCTTTCTCCCCACTGCTACAGCTTGGGGTTTCCCTCCTCCTCCCCCTCTGCCAGTGCTGCCTGGGACAACCCGCCCCCCACCCCCCCAGGGTGGTACCTGCACTGGTGAGGATGCAGAGAAGGGCAAATCTCCATGTTGACCCTTTCCATCCCACTTTCCAGTTCATCTCCCATTCCACCTCCTCGCCTGGAGTTCCCAGCCTTCCCTTTACCTAGAGTCACCGTCCTCCTTATCTTTGACCCTCCCCTATTGAAAAGGTCCCTTGACAAGAATCCCTAGGAATGAGCCAGATTTGGCTTTGCTCTTTTGTTTGTGGACAGATGTTATTCCCAAACCTGACTGCACATAAGAATCATGCTGCATTTGTTAAAAGACTTCCTGTTCCCCAGGCTTGCTCTAGTTTTGGAAATAGGACTGAGTTTCTTATCCTGAAAAGTCTCCCCAAGTATTGCTGATGAAGAGCCAGGTTTGAGACCAACTGATTAGAGCACTAGTTCTGAAGAGGTGGTTCTGAATGCTGGTCTCATTTACCCTGGGGACTATTTGCAAAATAGGTGCCCAGTCCCCCAGTTAATTCTTACACATCTTCCTCACCTAATTTGAGAATAATTTCTTTTTGTTGGCACCTTAGAGTCAACTATGCAGTAGCTTGTCTAGCTCCCTTTGAATCCTGGGATTCTAGTCTAGGACCTGCCATTTTTCATTTTTTAAATTTTTTCATTTGGCTGAATTTGCTTATTGCCTCACTATATACCTTATGAAGCTTATAGCTTTCCCATATTTTACATAAATCATTTAATCCTCATTACCTTCTGAGATATAGAATACTGATGAGGAATTTGAATCTGGAAAAAGTGTGGTGACTTGCCCAAGTTTGTATAACTAATAAGTAACAGAGTAAGTACCTAAGTTTAGGTCTTCCAATTCCAAACCCTGTGTTCTTCCCACTGGACCATGCTGTTTTGTGACTTTGTCTTTCCTTACAGGGTCTGAGTGGCAAAAAAAGGAGAAGGGAAAGGGTGTGTAGCCTTTTTACTCTTTCTCCTTTGTTTCTATAGTAAAAAATCTTTTAGAAAGCAACTGCAAACATTTATTTAGCCTCTGCTGTGTGCCAGGTACTGTGCTTGGTGCCAGGGGTTCAAAAACATGAGAATATGAGCTATACCTTCAAGGAGCTCAGAGTCTAGCATGGGGCATTAGGAGAGCACTGAGGAGTGTCAGCTTGAATTTGGAAGATTCCTGGGGTGGGACGTGTTAAGGAATAGTAGCCTGGCATGCTAAAATGTAGAATTTCTGGAAAGAGGTAACAGGTGCTCTGGCTCTGTAGTTAGATAAAGGGCACGTTGTAAAGTGTTTTCAGTACCATGCTAAATAATTTGAACTTTGTTCTGTATAAAATATGGAGCCATGAAATTGAATAAAAGTTAACATCAGTTTTTGTTTTTTTTTAAATAAATTCCTTTTAAAGAGAGCTAACCAATGATAGTATAAAAGATATATTGGAGCAGAGGAGAAGCGAGAGTTAAGGATCTCAGGAAACTTCTTCACAGTCATTCAGCTTAGAAAGGAGGGCCTGAATTGGGAAGCAGAAATGGATATATAGTGGAAGGGGCTGATTTGAGAAACATTTCAGAATAGAATGGACAGAAGAGCTTGGAAGTCAGTTAGGCATGGGGATGGAGGTGAAAGAGGAAAAGGAATGAAAGGTGACCAGAAGTCTCAGGGTTAGCTGCTTGCTTCAGGATGGGGGAAATTATGAAGCTGTGTTCTCTTTCAGTCAGAAGGAACAGGCAGTAGCAATGGGAAAGGGAAATTGAGGAAGAGGCTGAGAATGGTCCTGTGATCCTCACATGAAAGGGAAACCTTGTCTCTGTGGCTTCCAGACTCCTATATACCAGATTGCTGACCATGGGCCGTTCATTCTCTCAATTCAAGTCTCAAAGTAATTTCTGGACTGCTCATACCCCACCCAGCCACAGAAGGCCAACACCTAATAGGAGAAATCCTAGCTCCAGCTGCTGCTGGGGATATTGTATTCTTGCCAACCCAAATTGAAATTTTAAAATACTTCTCCATATGGAAATGTGTTTTTTTGTTACAGTGTACCATAGCATAATTAAATTATGGGTTAAATTGGTTTCTTTTGACTAACCTGAGAACCTAATGATTATTTTTACTTTGATTTGGTGTGAGAATTCAACAAGTCCAAATTACAGTTGATCTTGGAATACATACTTGTAAACAGGAAGCTATCTGATGTCTTCATTATTCAAAGGACCATTTTTCTTTTTGTGGGTCACTGAGGCCATTTGCTTCTGTTTTTTCCTTCTGACTGCTTGCCTTTAGAGATTTCTCTGTACATTACAGCTATACCAGAGGACTGGAGCAAAGGAAGTTGAAAATCAAATAAGTTGATTTTTAATTGCTAATGACTGATAAAGAGTTGGTTGGAGGAGAACTTATTGGCTAAAAATGAGAGTTGGGAATTGTCTTTAAGTGTTACTGATCCATCACTATGCTCAGATAAATAGAGATAGCCATGGCATCTTTCTGCTCTTGTATTTTACAAAGGGAATGATGAAAGGTGGAAACAAACAAGAAGAAGCATGGATAAATCCATTTGTAAAGCAGTTTTCAAATATCAGTTTTTCGGTAAGTGTTTCCTTAGCTGCTCCTGCCCCTTTTAATGGGGTCCATAAATTTACCCTCCTTTCATTTTTTGTTTTCTTAACAAGTTATTCTTTATCTTTGAGTCCATATGAGTATGCTTGAGGTTAGAGTAAAATAGACTATGAAGCCTTTCTTATTTTTATGGTTTCAGCTAAAAACACTGGTCAGTATAATCTTTTCTAAGTGTATATGTGTATGTGTGAAAAATGAACTTTCATGATCCCCTGGGATTTCACAAATAATGAAATAAAGTAAAATTCTTCCTTTTTAAATTTATTTTCATTGATAAGTTAAAGCCTGCTAACATGCTGCTTTTTCATAATTCAGAGAGACTCACCAGAAGAAAATGTACAGAGCAATAAGATGGACCTTTCTGGAGGTAAGAAAAAATTAACAGTTCAAGTTCATATTCATCATTAATGGACAAACATACTTGTGGCATGATCTTACTGAGAGAGTGCTGACCGAGACCAGGAGAGGGGAGACCCGAGTTCCTGCTGCAGGTACTCCTGGGCTCTGTAGCATATGTTAGGATGCAGTGATGCTGTGCGCTGAGGGGCCTGTAAAGTGCAAATCCAAGGTGGCAGCCCCTGATTACTTCAAATCTAGTCTTATCAAGAGTGAGCTAGCTATCTAGGTTGGGTGATAGAGTCTTCTTAATTTAGGGAGCTGTGTACAAAGGTTCAGATATATGGCAGAAACATCTTAAACCATACTGGAAAAATGTCAAATAGCATGTAGTGGGAGAAGCAGTTTAAGGTGTTTGTGATGGTAGGAGTGTTTAATGGTAAAAGCCTCACCGAGGTGAAGATGTTAGGAAACTAGTAGGTGCTAAGTCACAGGGAGTTTGGGGGTCTGAACTTCATTCTAAAAGTATGCAGTTAAAGAATTTTAAACATTAGAATGACATTTGTTTTATGTTGTAGGTTAATGTTCTGGAAAAATACATTGGATTTTATTTTAGAAAAATAATCATGGCTATAAATTGAAAATACCTAAGCCAGAAAAAATTGGCAACAGAGGACAGACACTGCCCATAGCAAAACCAGTTAGAGATTTGTTGCAGTAGTCACTGAGAACTCTCACAGAGCTCTAAATTAAGACTGTAGGTAGGAAGAATCTAATTCAATGAAGATAACAGGAGTTAGAGTCAACAAAAGTCAACAACTGATTTGATCCAATTTATTACGGAGGGTGAGGGAGTGGGTGTGATAAAAAAAATGGTTCTGATAAGTGAGAGGAACCAAGATGGCAGCATGAGTAGGGCAGCGAAAATCTCCTCCCAAAACCATATGTATTTTTGAAAATACAACAAATACAACTATTCCTAAAAGAGAGACCAGGAGAATACAGTACAACAGCCAGGCTACATCTACATTTGCGAGAACTCAGCGCCTCACAAAGGGGGTAAGATAAAAGCCGTGGCCTGCAGAACTCAAGCACCCTCACCCCAGCTCCTGCTGGGAGGAGAGAAGTCAGCGCACGGAGGGAGACAGAGCCCAGGACTGCTAAATACCCAGCCCTAGTCATCTGCACTGGGAGTGCAGACACAGTGTGTGGTGTGCTGGATATTAGGGAAACGTAACAGTAAAACCTGTGACTGGTCCCCACAGCCAGCTCCCCTGGCACAAAAGAAAAGAGTGATTTTTGAAAGTCTTAAAGGGACAGGGGCCTCACAGCTGGATGAAAGCGTCCCAGCACACTCAGCTCAGCAGCTGGGAATCCCAGGGAACTGCAGGTGCCCTAACCCTCTGTGAGGCAGGGCAGCTCTGAGGCCCCTCACAGTGATAAGCAGCCTCTCTTCCATTCCCCCTCCGGCGCAGCCCCGCCATAGCAAGGGAGCAGCCTGAGAGCAGTCGCACCCACAGCAACAGCCCAGAGATTCCTCCGCAGCCGCCTGGGCCAGACTCAGAGGCCCCATCACCACGCAGCTGCCCAGCACAAGCCGCTAGGTGTCGCCAGTCTCACAGGAGAGGAAGGTGACCAGCAAGCGGGAAGGGACTTTGTTCTCCCAGCTGACACATGTGCCAACTGCCCACGATTACCTCTATTGCCATGAAAAGGCAGAAGAATTTGATCTAGACAAGAATAACCCAGACAACCCCTGAGAAGGAGCCTGGGAAGATAAATTTAACCAGTCTTCCTGAAAAAGAATTTAAAATAAAGGTCATAGCCATGCTGATGGAGCTTCAGAGAAAAATGCAAGAGCTAACGGCTAAAGTTGGGATGGAGAATACAGAAATAAAACTATCTCTGGAAGGACTTAAGAGCAGACTGAATGACGTGCAAGAGACCATTAATGGAATAGAAATCAGAGAACAGGAACACAGAGAAGCTGAGGCAGAGAAAGATAAAAGGATCTCTAAGAATGAAAGAATATTAAGAGAACTGTGTGACCAATCCAAACAGAATGATATCCACTTTATAGGGGTACCAGAAGAAGAAGAGAGAGAAAAAGGGATAGAAAGTGTATTTGAAGAAATAATTGCTGAAAACTTTCCCAAACTGGAGGAGTAAATAGTCTCTCAGACCACAGAAGCCCACTGAACTCCCAACAGAAGACACCCAAGGAGGAAAACACCAAGACACATAATAATTAAAATGGCAAAGATCAAAGACAAGGACAGAGCATTAAAGGCAGCCAGAGAGAAAAAAGGTCACTTACAAAGGAAAACCCATCAGGCTATCATCAGACTTCTCAACAGAAACCTTACAGGCCACAAGAGAATGGCATGATATATTTAATGCAATGAAACAGAAGGGCATTGAACCAAGGATACTGTATCCAGCATGATTATCATTTAAATATGAAGGAGGGATTAAACAATTCCCAGACAAGCGAAAGGGAATTTGCCTCCAACAAACCACCTCTACAGGGTATTTTAGAGGAACTGCTCTAGATGGGAGCACTCCTAAGGCTAAATAGATGTCATCAGAGAAAATAAAATCACAGCAAAGAAAGCAGAACAACCAAATACTAACTAAAGGCAAAAAATAAAATCAACTACTCCCAAAAGCAGTCAAAGGAAACACAAAACGGTGCAGAATAAAACACCTAAAATATAAAGAATGGAGGAGGAAGAATAAGAAGGGAGAGACATAAAGAATCATCAGACTGTGTTTATAATAGCTCAATAAGCGAGTTAAGTTAGACAGTTAGATAGTAAAGAAGCTAACCTTGAACCTTTGGTAACCACAAATCTAAAGCTTGCAATGGCAATAAGTACATATCTTTCAATAATCACCCTAAATGTAAATGGACTGAATGCACCAATCAAAAGACACAGAATAATAGAATGGATAAAAAAGCAAGACCCATTTATATGTTGCTTATAAGAGATGCACCTCAAACCCAAAGACATACACAGACTAAAAGTCAAGGGAGGGACAAAGATATTTCATGCAAACAACTGAGAAAAAAGCAGGTGTTGCAGTACTAGTATCAGACAAAGTAGACTTCAAAACAAAGAAAGTAACAAGAAATAAAGAAGGACATTACATAATGATAAAGGGGTCAGTCCAACAAGAGAATATAACCATTATAAGTATATATGCACCCAATACAGGAGCACCAACATATGTGAAACAAATACTAACAGAATTAAAGGACAAGCGAAAGTAAAGGGAATTTGCCTCCGACAAACCACCTCTACAGGGAATTTTAGAGGGACTGCTCTAAATGGAAGCACTCCTTTAAAGGAGGAAATAGAATGCAATGCATTCATTTTAGGAGACTTCAACACACCACTCACTCGAAAGGACAGATCCACCAGACAGAAAATAAGTAAGGACACAGAGGCACTAAACAACACACTAGAACAGATGGACCTAATATAATAGACATCTACAGAACTCTACACCCAAAAGCAGCAGGATACACATTCTTCTCAAGTGCACATGGAACATATTCCAGAATAGACCACACAAAGAGCCTCAGTAAATTCAAAAAGATTGAAATTCTACCAGCCAACTTCTCGGACCACAAAGGTATAAAACTAGAAATAAATTGTACAAAGAAGTGACCAAATTAAAACAGATCAAACAATATATGGAGACAAATGACTACAACAGCACAAAGCCCCAACTTCTGTGGGACGTAGCAAAAGCAGTTCTAAGAGGAAAATGTATAGCATTCCAGGCCTATTTAAAGAAGGAGGAACAATCCCAAATGAATAGTCTAAAGTCCCAATTATTGAAATTGGAAAAAGAAGGACAAATGAGGCCTAAAGTCAGCAGAAGGAGGGACATAATAAAGATCAGAGAAGAAATAAATAAAATTGAGAAGAATAAAACAATAGAAAAAAAATCAATGAAACCAAGAGCTGGTTCTTTGAGGAAATAAACAAAATAGATAAGTCCCTAGCCAGACTGATTAAGAGAAAAATAGAATCAACACAGATCAACAGAATCAGAAACAAGAAAGGAAAAATCACGATGGACCCCACAGAAATACAAAGAATTATTAGAGAATACTGTGAAAATCTATATGCTAACAAGCTGGAAAACCTAGAAGAAATGGACAACTTCCTAGAAAAATACAATCTTCCAAGACTGACCAAGGAAGAAACAGACAATCTAAACAGACTAATTATCAGCAACGAAATTGAAGCGATAATCAAAAAACTACCCAAGAGCAAAACTCCTGGATTTACCACAGAATTTTATCAGACATACAGAGAAGACATAATACCCATTCTCCTCTAAATTTTCCAAAAAATAGAAGAGGAGGGAATACTTCCAAACTCATTCTATGAAGCCGGCATCACCCTAATACCAAAATCAGACAAAGACCCCACCAAAAAAGAAAATTACAGACCAATATCCCTGATGAACATACATGCAAAAATACTCAATGAAATATTAGCAAACCGAATTCAAAAATACATCAAGAGGATCATACACCATGACCCTGCATCTCAGGGATGCAAAGATGGTACAACATCCGAAAATCCATCAACATCATCACATAAACAAAAAGGACAAAAATCACATGATCATCTCCATAGACACTGAAAAAGCATTCGACAGAGTTCAACATCCATTCATGATAAAAATTCTCAATAAAATGGGTATAGAGGGCAAGTACCTCAACATAATAAAGGCCATATATGATAAACCCACAGCCAACATCATACTGAACAGCGAGAAGCTGAAAGCTTTTCCTCCAAGATTGGGGACCAGACAGGGATAACCACTCTCCCCACTGTTATTAACATAGTACTGGAGGTCCTAGCCATGGCAATTAGACAAAACAAAGAAATACAAGGCATCCAGATTGGTAAAGAAGAAGTCAAACTGTCACTATTTGCAGATGACACGATATTATACATAAAAAAACCCTAGACTCCAGTCCAGAACTACTGGAACTAATACCAGAATTCAGCAAAGTTGTAGGATACAAAATTAATACACAGAAATCTGAGGCTTTCCTATACACTAACAATGAAATAATAGAAGGAGAAACCAGGAAAACAATTCCATTCACAATTGCATCAAAAAGAATAAAATATGTAGGAATAAACCTAACCAAAGAAGTGAAAGACCTATACCCTGAAAACTACAAGACATTCTTAAGAGAAATTAAAGAGGACACTAACAAATGGAAACTCATCCCATGCTCTTGACTAGGAAGAATTAATATTGTCAAAATGGCCATCCTGCCCAATGCAGTCTACAGATTCAATGCAATCCCTATCAAATTACCAACAGCATTCTTTGAAGAACTGGAACAAATAGTTCAAAAATTTACATGGAACCACCAAAGACCTCAAACAGCCAATGCAGTCCTGAGAAGGAAGAATAAAGTTGGGGGTATCTCGCTCACCAACTTCAAGCTCTACTACAAAGCCACAGTAATCAAGACAGTTTGGTACTGGCACAAGAACAGACCCACAGAACAGTGGAACAGAATAGAAACTCCAACATTAACCCAAACATATATGGTCAATATACCATAAAGGAGCCATAGACATACAATGGGGAAATGACAGCCTCTTCAACAGTTGGTGTTGGCAAAGCTGGGCAGCTAGATGTAAGACAGTTTGAAACTGGATTACTGTCTAACTCCATACACAAAAGTAAATTCAAAATGGATCAAAGACCTGAATGTGAGTCATGAAACCATAAAACTCTTAGAAGAAAACATAGGCAAAAATATCTTGGACATAAACATGAGTGACTTCTTCATGAACATATCTCCCCGGGCAACGGAAACAAACGCAAAAATGAACAAGTGGGACTATATCAAGCTGAAAAGCTTCTGTACAGCAAAGCACACCATCAATACAACAAAAAGGTATCCTACAGTATGGGAGAATATATTCATAAATGACAGATCCGATAAAGGGTTGACATCCAAAATATATAAAGAGCTCACCCACCTCAACAAATTAAAAGCAAATAATCCAATTAAAAAATGGGCAGAGGAGCTGAACAGACAGTTCTCCAAAGTAGAAATTCAGATGGCCAGTGGACACATAAAGATGCTCCACATTGCTAATCATCAGAGAAATGCAAATTAAAACCACAATGAGATAACACCTCACACCAATAAGGGTCACCACCATCCAAAAGACAAACAACAATAAATGTTGGTGAGGTTGTGGAGAAAGGGAAACCCTCCTACACTGCTGGTGAGAATGTAAATTAGTTCAACCATTGTGGAAAGCATTATGGAGGTTCCTCAAAAAACTCAAAATAGAAATACCATGTGACCCAGGAATTCCACATCTAGGAATTTATCCTAAGAATACAGCAGCCCAGTTTGAAAAAGACAGATGCACCCCTATGTTTATCGCAGCACTATTTACATTAGCCAAGAAATGGAAGCAACCTAAGTGTCCATCAGTAGATGAATGGATAAAGATGTGGTACATATACAGAATGGAATATTATTCAGCCCTAAGAAGAGAACAAATCCTACCATTTGCAACAACATGGATGGAGCTAGAGGGTATTATGCTCAGTGAAATAAGCCAGGTGGAGAGAGACAAGTACCAAATGATTTCACTCATAAGTGGCGCATAAGAACAAAGAAAAACTGAAGGAACAAAACAGCAGCAGAATCACAGAACCCAAGAATGGACTAACAGTTACCAAAGGGAAAGGGACTGGGGAGGATGGGTGGGAAGGGAAGGATAAAGGGTCAGGGGGAACAGAAAGGGGGCATTAAGATTAGCATGTATAATGTGGTGTGGGAGGCACGGGGTGGGCTGTGCAACACAGAGAAGACAAGTAGTGATTCTACAGCATCTTACTACTCTGATGGACAGTGACTGTAATGGGATTTGTGGGGGGGACTTGGTGTAGGGGGAAGTCTAGTAAACATAATGTTCCTCATGTAATTGTAGATTAATGATACCAGAAAAAAGAAAAATGATTCCCAGCTTTCTTGCCTGGACAGTTAATTACGTGGTAGTATTACTGTATTAGTCTTTAGTCCAGGGAGGAGAGAGAAGGTACATGGTAATTTGAACATGGACAGTTTACTCTGGTAATTCTTTACATTTATATTAACAAGGTATTAGCTGGTAACCAATAAAGAGATCATGGATAGCAGATAGAAGTCATTAATGTTAGGACTGAGATAGCGAGGAAAAACCCCCTTCTCACATCCCATCTGACTGCAGGGCTGAGATCCATACTGTTGGATGTGACCTTGGCTCACTGCATGGCAGAGGTCACTGGTGCCACGCTCAGAAAGGCAGGAAATCTACCTTGTAGGGGAGGCAGCTCACTCGAAACACTCTGCTGGGGGAGCTGCTAACCAGGGGCAAGGGGAGCCCTGCTGCCAGGGAGCACACCAGAACCAGGGACCACAGCCTTTCTGCATGGAGTGTCTCCCCTGCAGCCTCTGCTGACAGCTTCAGGGTTAGCTGGCAAAGGGAAAACTTGTAAGAGGCCCAGAACCATTTTTTTCACAGAGCCCTCAAAGGTGAATTTGGAGCCAAGGGCTGTAAGTCAGGGGTGGCACGGTGCACCTGCCCTTGACTACTCAGCTTTCCTGGGCACCCTCTACACGTTTCAGTCCCACTGCGACGGTACAGGGGCTCTTGCTGTTTCACAAGACACAGCTTCCTATCTAAAAAGTGGAGACATTTGCCATCTCAACAAAATGAGACACATAGTCCCAAGATTCATTGTATTTGTCACTAGCTATGATTTGATCCCTCAAATTCAGTGACTGGGTATTACCTAAATTGTATTACCTTTCAGCAGCATGTGAATAAAATAAAAATGGGGAAGAGAAAGAAGGAAGTGATTGATCTATACAAATAACTACATACATGTAACAATTACTACTGTCCTCGTTTCTCATTTTGGTCACAAGCTGTCATTGGTGTCTGTAGCTTCCTGCTCTCTCTGCCCATTCCATACTTGCCCCACTCACAGCTTCTCTGTGAAGTACCTTAGCTTCTCTGGGTTCTTCTGCTGGTGGGTGATCCAAACCTTCATCCACAAACTATCTGGGCCCTCAACTGTCCCGCCTTTTTTGGTTGCTGTAGTTTTTCATTAGCCTTTACTACTGGGCATGGAATTTCTAAGAAGCACCTGCAGAGAATCCCTTGCTTCCAGGGAACTCAGTGCTTTCAGTTTGTATTGGGAAACTGATTTTCCCTTGGTAATTAGAGTTAGTCACTCCAGTCGGATGAGGCCCCCTTTTGCCTGCTGGATGAGTGGCAGAATGTGCAAGTGCAGTGTTCATCTTCCAGGCCACTGTGTCTTCTGGTGGAAGCGTTCTCATGAGGACTAAAATCACTAAATTTGCAGTTGCCGGAACAGGAAGCAAGGATTCTCTAAGTGCCTTATTAGGTGTGGTAGTATGAGAAGCCACTCCCACTTTTACCTTTTGATTCCTAGGCCTATTTTAGTAATGTGGGAGGTACTGTATCCTGCCTTTTAAGACAGAAGCCCATACTTGTAGGACATTTCCTCCCAGCCTGCCTTGCAACTGAGTGTTCACTAAGTGATCTGTCAATTTGGCTAGCTACTTTTGGGTCATGCTGTACGTGGCAACACCAGTTAATCCCATAGGCATGAGACCATTACTATACTTCATTTGCTATGAAATGAGTTCCTTACTCAGACACAGTGCTGTGAACAGTGTGCCATGACAGTAGATAAGGCGTTTTGTGAGACCATGCGTGCCAGAAGCTTTACAGGCAGGAAAAACAAATCCATATCTAGAGTATGTGTCTGTTCCCATGAGAACAAGGCTCTGCCCCCTCCATGGCCCACTGAAGGTGCTGTGAAGCTGTGCTGGTCGAACTTGCTGGAAATCTGCCCTCTAGGGTGCTGGGAAAAGCTGTTCATGAGACACTGTGCTACAAAGCTGGAGGTATATGGGAATGCTGGGAGCTGGCCACTGAGTGTTGCTGACCACCTTGCACTGCTGGACTAGGGTGCGGGAGAAGCCACCTACATTACACTACCACATCCGACCAAGTGAGCATATTGGACCAGGAAGCAAACCTTCCTCCTGTAGGAGCTCTCCAGCACCCACTGCTGACAGCCTCAGTGCCAGCTGGCTGAGGAAAAAATGTAAAGAGCCCAGATATATTTTCAAAGAGCAGTCAAAAGGGGTGAATTTGGAGCTAAGAGACAGTAAATCAGTAACTGGCCATTATTTGAGATAAATAAAATAGGAGTAACAGATTTGATATACAAGACATTGAATTTAAAGTTCTTATGAAAACCATGTGGTGATGTCCAGTAAGCAGAAAGTCTGGATGTGGAGCTCAGAAGAGGTAGGGCTGGAGATAATAAGTGTAAGTAATTAGACATCCATGGTTGTAAAGCCTCAAAAATAGATTGACGAGAGATGTGGTTGTCAGGGAATAGATTTGACAGTGGGGGTTGGAATGAGTCACGCGTGATCTTCCTAGAGGATTGGGCAGGCTGAGAGGAGACTGCTGTATTTGGTCAGCTGGCTTCCAAAGGGATGCAGAAGTGTTGGAGGGATGGTTTGTGAAGAAGATGCAGCATACTGCTCTTTTAAAAGATAATATTTGGGTAGGCAAAAATAATGTGCGTTATCAAAAAAGAACAGCTTGGAAAGGAAAGAGACTTAGAAAGAAGTAGAGTTGTCTGGGTGTAGTTACAGGATTAGATGTGGAGGCTGGGGAGGAGAGTTCAGTGTGGCTCGCTTGGGTGTATCAGTAAGCGAGAAGAGGTTGTTGCAAAGGATTATTGACATTCAAGGGAGAACTCATAGAAGTGCTGAAAGGTGAGTTCGGATATCTGACCCATAACTGGAACAGTACTTCTGGCAACCGACAGCATTTTAAAATTGTAACTATTTTAAGAATACTTTTCTTTTGTTGAAAGTTTTTCCTCCCCACTTGCCTGGAATGAGGGTAGTAAGGGTGAGGGGTGAGTATTATGAGGTGGCAGTGGCAACAGACATCTCAGAGAGGGACAGCAGTGACACAGAAGTGATGGGTAAGATTTCAGGACTGAGAAAATGTGGAGAATGAGGAACAGGGAGGTGGGAAAAAAGGGTTTTTTCAAGTTGAAAACCAAGGTTTCAAGGCTGTATAACTGGGAGAAAAAAGATGCCACTTTTAAGACCAATGAAGGAAGAGGTGGTGGAAATTACCACGTGCTTGGTTTCACCTATTACAAGTGACATTGGTATGTCCCAGTATTGAAGAAACACAAAGTGGGTTCCGCTGTAAAGAGAGGAGGCCAAAGCAGAATGGTCTTTTGGTCAGGATGTGGAGCAGAGAGCAGTGCTCACTTTTAAATGGTTTGTTGAAGTAGGATGGTAGCTTGGGAGCTGAGTATTCAAGCAAAGATGTTGCAGGATGGAGGGTTTCCATGAGAGGAAGTCCTGTTTATCGGAGAGAAGTCAGAATGAGGGGAGTAGTGGATAGAACAAGACCTCAGAGAGTAGGATAGATGAAAAACTGGTCTCGTTTCCCCATCTGTTAAATGGGGGTGATAGTAACAGAATTACAAACATTAAATCAGAACACCTTTAGAACAGTACCTAGCACATAGTAAGCATCTGTTACATGGTGGTTTGTTATATTGCTGTTTTTGTTATTTATTAATGGATATTGTGTTTTTATTATAAAATTAAGCAAATCAAAGATGACCAAAGGTGTCTTAACCTTCCATTTACTAGTCTGTTTTTGAGTTAATTGGTTCAATAAAATAACTATCTGCTAAACCCAATTTTACTTGTGAGGAATGCAAGTGCATTTTTTACACACCTTTGTCAAGGCAGAAGTCACTTCAGTCTGGGAAATGAGCATTTTGCTTTCTACTATAAATTTATCTGAAACCAACTATGTTAATTTTCTTCCTACTTGATAACGTAGTCTCCTGCATTTATTAGGAATGTTACAAGATAAACGAGTGGAGATAGATAAACATAGCCTAAATATTGGTGATTACAATCGAACGGTCGGGAAAGGCCCTGGTTCTCGGCCTCAGATTTCCAAAGAGTCTTCCATGGAGCGCAGTCCTTATTTTGATAAGGTAAGTTGTTTGTTTGTTTGTTTGTTTGTTTGTTTGTTTGTTTGTTTGTTTTAGTCCTGTGGCTAATAAACCACTTAACAGCATAATTTTCTCATTAGTATTTTAGAACATTTAATATAAAGTGTTATAATCCAGTACCAAATCCTGTTACTGGATTTGTAGTTCACTGTCCTTTTTATGTCTCAGTTTAGCATAAGGATTTCATTTATATATTTTCTTCTTAATTCCATAAAATATATTTGGTTCTTTTTATATACTCTAGCATTAACACTAATCTGATCTCTTCTGTTTTCTACCTGTTTCCTGTTGATGCTGGAATGTCATGTGACTTCTCTTCTGTTCCTGCAATGATTTCTCCCTTCCACTTGTTTGCTTGGCTGGTGTTGCACGTCTTTTTGTCTGTCCGATCAGGATGGCATTGTAGCAGATGAATCCCAAAACATGCAGTTTATGTCCAGTCAAAGCATGAAGCTTCCCCCTTCAAATAGTGCACTACCTAACCAGGCCCTTGGCTCCATAGCAGGGCTGGGTATGCAAAACTTGAATTCTGTTAGACAGGTAAGTCCACATATGTATTTTAGGCTCTCTGTTGAATGATTTGTATAAGTAATAATATCTCTCTTATGTGTCGTTATTGTGTAGAAGTCAGTATTACAGGATGATAGTGGGATGTTTGTCCCTAAGGAATCGCACTGTTGCTGTGTTGTGGTTTGTTTCTGTAGAATGGCAATCCCAGTATGTTTGGTGTTGGAAACACAGCAGCACAACCCCGGGGCATGCAGCAGCCTCCAGCACAACCTCTTAGTTCATCTCAGCCTAATCTCCGTGCTCAAGTGCCTCCTCCATTACTCTCCCCTCAGGTAAACAAAGACCCACTGTACTGTCTTCTGTTTACCTGGAAGAGAGCCTTGGATAATGTTTTATTTAAGTGAGATGACTTGTTGATCCTAATATTTATTGGCATTTTTGAGATGCAAGCTAATTCTGAATTAGTTCTTAATATAAAAGGATGTAGGTAGGGTGAAGAAAATGAGGCAATGATAATTTAAATCTAAAATTTACCATTGTCTATAAAATGTCTTGAGCAGAGGACAATAGCAAAGTAAATTGACTGGTTTAAGATTCATCTCTGTCATCTTTTGCTTAACCCATGAAAGGCCATAGGGAACAGTAAATTAGTAAAGCAAAGAAAGACAATTAGAAAAACCGTCCAATGATAGTCATATTTAATTGCTTATTGATAATTTACAATATGCAGTACATTTAGTTTGTTTAGTTGTTTTATCACCATTATTAACTCACCATTGTGATCCTAAGGTTCCAGTTTCATTGCTGAAGTATGCACCAAACAACGGTGGCCTGAACCCGCTCTTTGGCCCTCAACAGGTAGCCATGCTGAACCAGCTATCCCAACTAAACCAGCTTTCTCAGATCTCCCAATTACAGGTGAGTAGAATAACAGACTTATTCAATAAACTATTCAGTGTCTACTATGTGCTAAACACTAGACTCTGGGAAGCATTGCAGTAAACGAAACAGTCTTAGTTACGGCCCTCGGGAGCTTAGTCTAGCAGTGCACAGATAGTGAACTCGAAGGGTAGAATTCTTTGTGAGCAAGTCTAGCCAAGTATGGGGTAGCATGGTCAGAAAAAATTTCCCTGATGAAGTGGAAATTTATACTGGACAAAAGACTGAATTCAGCAGAATGGCCAGAGAGTCCAAGGAAAAGATTGTGCTTGAAGAGGCAGGACATGGCTGGCACTGACTAGAGGAAGCCCTGCCTTTGGAGTCCATCTGGCACAGTCACTCTGAAGCATACTACTCTTGGATGGCATGATACCACTGACCTTTTTTCAACCTTCCCTGCAGCGATTGTTAGCGCAGCAGCAAAGGGCGCAGAGTCAGAGAAGCGTGCCTTCTGGGAACCGACAGCAACAAGACCAGCAGGTAGACCAGACCCTTCCCCTTGCCGCACAGAAACTCAGCTTGAACGCTGCTTGTGCAACAAGAGGCGGGGTGCTTTTATTTAAAATGCAGTGAAATACGGTGTTTATGCAGGCATCTTTTGCCCAGGAGTCATATTAACTGGTATATGGGGACTGTTCACCTTCCTGTGGAGAAATATGAATTCAAAAGGGAGGAGGAATATGTGGGTATCTGTAAAGAGTTCTCCACAATTTTTCCCATTTTGTTGTTTTCAGGGTCGACCGCTTAGTGTGCAGCAGCAAATGATGCAACAGTCTCGTCAACTTGATCCAAACCTGTTGGTAAAGCAACAGACACCGCCATCTCAGCAGCAGTCAATCCATCAGCCAGCCATGAAATCTTTCCTTGAAAATGTCATGCCCCACACTACACCTGAGCTGCAGAAAGGGCCATCACCAATAAATGCTTTCAGCAACTTCCCTATAGGTGGGTTTCCCTGTGGCCAGAGCATTCAGCAGATGCACAGAGATCGCAGGCTTACGGGTTTCTCTTACCTCCTAGTGCAAATCCCTTGTGGAAGCCACACGTTCTTGAACTGTTCTCTCTCCGAGAGTTGCCATACCTCTTCTAGGGTTAGCCTGTCTTCATGCAGGGGGCGCCTCTCTCCATTCAAGAAAATGACAATATTTGAAAAATTCCACACTTATTTTCAGTGGGTTAGAATAAAGAGAATATTGCTTCTTAATACCCTGGTATCTGGTAAGATGTGCAGGGGAGGGGAGGACTGAAATTACTGTTAGGAACAGCACACCAGAGACATTTTGAGCAGTGCTGCTTTTGGGGAAACAGCTGGGAACAGCCACCTCTGTAGTTGACAGAACCTGAAATTTTAGTTACTGTCTAAATACTTAAGAAGGGTTACTCATCTCAGGTAGAAAAATGGGGTGAGAGAGGGTTGTTTTTATTACATTTGTGATAGCTTTTCCCCATCCCTATATCATTGTGTCTCTAAGCTTTTATTCCCACTGGAAATTTCAAACTTGTATGTTTTCTCTTTCCTTAGGTCCCCTTTTGCTTGTGCCTTGGATTATATTTTGGCCCTGATTGCTCACACCCTATTCATTAGCTTTTTCCTTCTCTCTCCCCTTAAATGGTTTCTTGTAAACCAGCATTGTTGGTTGCTAGCCCAACTGTGTTGAAGACGTTAACTAGCATGTTCTGGGCTGTGGGCAGAGGTTGGGGCCTGCTATTGCCCCTGGCACTTGATTCGCTCTCCCTAGTGTTGCCATGGCCTCTCAACTAGGACACAGATTACACTTTGAGTCCTTGAGATGCTTCTTAGCAATCTCTTTACATGCCCAGAAGCAGTTCCCTTGGAAGTTGCCACTATGATTGAATACCATTGAAGCCATTAGGTGGTGCCTAGGTGACGCCACAGTACAGGGTTTAAAGCCTGCCCAGGTACAGTGAGAGGTTTGGGCCTCACCAGTGAAGGGAAATAACTCTCAGTGTTGGAGTACATACTGGACAGATTGGGCCAGTGAGGAGATGAGTTTCTAAATAGGGGATTTCCTATTCTGGCCATCTTTACAGCAAGAGGTAATTTTTCCTGGGTAAGAAAGTCTGCTTTACCCATGGAGACACCAGTGTGGTTGTCTAAATTGGCAAACCACAGCTTGTTGGCCAAATTTGGCCAGCTGCCTGATTTTGTAAATGAAATTATTTTGGAACACAGCTATGCTCTTGTTAAATGTATTTCCTGTGGCTGCTTTGTGCTACAACAGTTCATAGAGACACTGAGACCCAAAGTGTGGGACATATTGTGGCCCACAGAGCCAGAGATATTTACTACCTGAACCTTTACAGAAAAAATTTGCCAGCTTTTGGCTCTAATTGATGAATCCAGAGAGCAGCAAATTTAATTGCTCTCCACAAGAATAGGGGTGATATTAGAGAATTCATATTATTAAAGTCTTTAAGTTTTACTAACCTGAGACCACATGGACTCTTATCAGACCTTAGTATCTAAACCATTTGTTTCAAAACTTTGGAATAAGAACCACCTGGTAGAGTGGTAAGCAAAGATTCTGGTTCCCACTGAAAAGCCTTCATTTTTAACACTCATCTCAAAATAATTCTGATATTGATGGTCCCTGGATCACAATATCTAAGTCTGATTTTTATCATCAGCAAAGTTCAAGTAAATTTCAGTTCAAGTAAATTTCATCTTGAGATATGGGATAATTATTAGGTATAATGAGGTATAATTAGAGATAGGACATTTTTACCTTTAAATGACAATATTCCTTTGGCTGGTCAGCCAGTTGAAAATAATTGTTTAAAAGCAAAAGATAGCAACTGAAAGTGATCATATATAATTCTTCATGCATGGCAGTCTTGGGAAATAGCTGAAGATGTATTTTAGAAATAAACTTTTTAATATTTGGCTTCCTTAAGTGTTTCTCTTATTTTTGCTGAGGAATTTTGAAATAATCAAAATTATGTAAGGACATCATTTTTCTACAGTTAATGCAATTATAGTTTTAACAGTTTTGTGGTTTGAAAACTTGGTAATGAATATTAGAGTAACTATTTAGGATTTGTATGTGTCACCGTCTCTGATAACCTGGCTGTGGCTCTTTTCTCCCGACATTGCTTCTGCATGACTGTGGCCAGGAACCCAGAGTGTCTGTCCCGTGCACCTTGTCTTTGTAATCACCTGGCCCTGTCACATTTGCAGGATAAGACTCATTAAGGGATATTAGTCAGGATTGAAAATGTTAGATTAGTTACATATGTTTTTCTAGAAAATGGAAGTCATGGAACCAGAAGGAAAATGTACTGTATTTTATAAAGTGGTTTTTTCCTAATTATTTATTTTTAGGCTTGAACTCAAACTTGAATGTAAATATGGATATGAACAGTATTAAAGAGCCACAGTCAAGACTAAGGAAGTGGACTACAGTGGACAGCATTTCTGTGAATACATCTTTGGATCAGAACTCCAGCAAACATGGTATAAAATATTTGCTTACATTCTGCCTTTAAAGACAAAAACAAAAACCTGTAGTAGAATACTAAATTTAGGCCTTTATTTTATTTTAAATATATATTTTCAAAGTCAAGTTCTCTTAGAACCTTTCCTCATTATTAAACAGTGCTTTATTGGTTATTAAAACAAAATTGACCATTGTGCTATTGCACAGAATAGCAATGAGATTAATACATTTATTACTTTTTAAATTATTCCTCCTTTGTTGGTCACTTAGGTTTTTGCAGTTGGTTTTATTTTTCCAATGTTCCACTTAATTTACTCAATTAAATGTAGGATATTAAAAACTACCATAATTTGATTTATCAGTTTCTTGTGTACTGACACATTTCTTCGCATATTTTGTTTTGCTATGTGTAAATCATACAGATTCAATATTGTCTCCTCACCAGTTAATTTTTTTTAAAACAGAATTTTCATCTTATATATCTATTCATCTAGCAGATATTAATGGAATATTTTCTCTCCAAGGACTGTGCTAGGCCACCTGGAGTACATAGATATATATGTACATACATGCAGGCAATTAAGTATATGTAAGCAGCAAGTTAAAAATACTTTCCCTGAAGGAGCTCATTATTTGGTAGCAAAAATGAATAAACAGCTTTAGTACACTGTGACAGTACTACAAAAATACGTACCAAAAGTATAATAGTACACATAATGATGTGAAATTCATTAGAGGATTGAGTCAGAAATAACAAACTATGGGTGTGGCAGGTTTGGAAAGGCTTTATAGAGAGACTCATCTGAATGGAGTCTTCCAAGTTTACCAAATAACAGCTAGAAAATAAGTAACAGAAAAAGTATAGCATATGAAAAGTTCAGAGACAGAACAGCCTGGTGAATTCTGTTGTGGGCATGTCTAGAGGTGAAGGAGCAAATGACAGAGGGAGGAAGGTGAAGCTGGAGTCATAGGTGGGCGGCAAATCATGGGAAACTTTTATGCTATAAATCCTTTTAAACATTACAATAATGGATATCTAGCAGAATGTAAGACTTAAAGTAGTCTAAGTGTGAGAAGGAAGGCAGTAGACAGGAGTGCACTGAAGAGAGTGGTAAGGACAGTGGGCTTGGTAACTAACCTCATTCTGTAAAAATATGCTTACATATCATGTACCTCCTTCAGGCTGACCTTTAAGACTCGCCTCGAGTCATTTCCAAGAAACCTTTTCCAGGCTTTCTGCTCCCATAGCACCTCTTTATATATCTCTGTGTTGTGTGAGTACTGTCTAGGCCTGTCTCCATCACAGGACATAAACCGAAGGAGAATGCCTATGTTTTCCTTCCTTGGTACCCCAGCCAGCACATGGCAGCACACAGTGAGATTGGCTAGGTGAAAGGATGAATGCCTGGCGGCGCCGTTAATGGTAGAGCACATGTAAGAGTCCCAGCAGGATGGCGGACACATAATGAATTCTTAGACTTGTCGAGTGTGGTGTTTTGGGGATCACTCAGTGTCGAAAAGCCCAGTAAGAAATGAAAGGCCTGGCAGTCAGAATAAACTGGGCTAGAGTAAGACTTAATATTTCTCAGAACTGAGATCATGGACATGGATGAGGTTGCCCAGAGGGAGGGCTCAAAGAGAAAAGAACAAGGATGGAATATTGGAGCCACTAGTAGTAAGGAAACCTGGAAAAGAATGGCTGGAGAGATAGAACATGGAGACCTAGAAAAATGTTTGTACCATGTGGTTTTCTGTTGTCTCAGGTTAAAATGAATTTTTCTGTGTCTGTTTTGTATATCTGAACTTCAGTTTCTTTGTGAAAATAAAATATTCCCTTCCTTTCATTGCATCTGTAGGTGTAATATATGTGTTCATGTATTATTCAGTGCCCAGTATACTTAGGGCATGCTGGTATGTAGTATGCAGTATAAACATGGGGCATCATCAGGCAGCATAGGTTTTGAAGTCAAATGCAAATGGGATTAAATCCCCAGGTCTTAAACTCTTTCAGCCACAGTGTTTGCATCTGTAAAAAGGAAGCGATACCTCATAGAATTGTTGGGAGAATTGAATGAGAGAATGACTATTAAGGTCTCATCTCGTTGCCTGGCACCTGACATGCAGGCAGTTGGGTGTCGTCTTATATGAAGCTAGCTGTTTTCATCAGTTCGTTTTTATTCACTTAAATTAATAAGGTAATTTTGTATTTTCGTTTTTTAATTTTAATTTTGTATTTTATCTTCTATTTACTGCCCCGCCCCTAGAGTTCTCATTTTATTTACTTGAGCAGGCAGTGTTACTAATCTTAACCAACCCAAGGCCAGTAGTCTTCCTTTCATTGATATTATTTGTTGTCCCCAGGTTTTTATTTTGTCCTCTTAAAAATCAAAGTTTGATAGGATTTCTTCTGTTCGGTTGCTTATATTATTTCTTCATTGTTGTATTTTTTTCCTTCTTTGTAAAAATAACTTCAAAAATACACCTCGACCTGGTTGTGGTTTTGGTCTTCATCTCTAGAAAGAAAGACAGGTTCATTTTATATATATATGTATATGTATATATATGAGAGTCCTCTAAATTTCAAGTCTTAAAATCTTGGCTTTTTTTCTATTTATAGAAAGCTCTTTTTCTTATCGTAATAACTCTCCAGTTGTTAATACTGTCATTTTCTCCCAGCACTACTACTTTTTAAAAGTGGCTTTTTTTCTTCTCTTAGTATCTCTTCTGCCCTCCCTCCCTCCCTCCTGGTGGAGACTTAGAATCTTCTTCTCAAGCATATTCTTTCTATTTGTTTGATTTTTTTTCCCCTTTATATTAAAAAAAAATAGAGAAATGTTAATCAACTCATTCCTGTCATTAATATTTTGGTATGGTTTGTTCTTTTTTTCCTTACAAATAAAATTGGCATCTGACTGTGTGTATTCAAGAGAGATCCCAAAACTGCTAGTCCGTAGGCTATGCTTTATTAGACCCTAGCTGTAAATTGACATCAGTTTCAGTACTCAGGAAATTTCGTGTAAAAATTCATATTGCTGGCATCTCTTTGGAAATGTGTGAGAGGATCTGGTAGCACTGAGCTCCACAGCAGTATCCGCCCAGACCTGAGTAGCTGCTGCCACCCGTGTGCTTGCTGGCCCACAGCTGCTCCCCTTTCCTCCTCTACCCAGTAGTAGTGTCATTTGCCATTTATCTTTGCATTTACTTAGGAGGGTTGTTTTGTTTTTTCTTCCCATTCTCCTCATACCCATGTCCTCCCATTGGTGGGGAGGGATTTTTTCCTATAGCCAGCCTGCTTTACTTGTTTATAAAACCCGATTGGCCTCAATGGCATTTGTGTTTACCTATTGTAGAAAATAGGGTCTCCTGTTTCATAATGTAGAGAATAGTAGTGAGATATTTAAGGGGGAGCAATCTGATAGCAGTATTCAGGCTCACATCAGAGACAGGCTGAGCCTGGGAAGGGAGGCCTGTGGGAAAGGCCTCAGTTTGCAACACAATTTTAAGTGGGTCCTATTTTTGTCTGCATTTAGTGAAACAGAGAATGTTAGGCAGAGAAGAAAGGGCAAATCGTCTCCTCTGTGACAAGTTCACTGGTTTACCAGAAAAACTCAGAGAACTCAGAATCTGTAATGCTCATGATTATGGTTTATTACATCAAAATAATGCAGATTAAAATCAGCAAAGGCAAAAGGCACATAGGGCAGAGTCCAGGAGAAGTTTCCTATTGTTCTCTCCCAGTAGAGTCTCGTGGACTTATTCTCCCAGCAATAATGTGTGAAAACATGTACAGAGTATTTCCAACCGGAGAAGCTCACCCAAGCCTTGGTGTCCAGAGTTTTTATCAGGGATCAGTTATACAGGCACCAGTGTGACTGATCTTAGCTATTCAGTCTCCAGCCCCCTGCAGACCCTTCAGTGGTCAAGTACAATATGACCCAGGCCCCATGCAAATAAAAACAGGCATCCAGCATAAATCAGATTGTTACCATAAACTACCAGGCATGGCCGAAGCCCACAGTATGCAGAGGTACTCTTGTCTGGCAGTATATTCTCTGGACTTACAGGAGCCCAAGAGCTGATCAAGAGCCAGTACTGAAGCTCTCCGCAGTGTGCATCCTGAGCCTGCTGCACTAACCCTTTACCCCATGTCCTGAGAAAACCAGATTCATTAAGCGAGGGAGAGTGGAGTGGAGGCAAGGACATTTGACCAGAAAGTTGTGCATCCAGGAAGGGTTGGCCTGGGATTCTGTTATATTTGTCCTAAGGTGCTGTGGCTTCAAAGCAGTTTACAAAATCCTCTCCCCTTCCTCGTACCTAGAGAGCTCTACAATGTTGTGGGGAGGGGACAGATATACAGAAGGATATTTATTTTAGTCTTGGGGTTGAGGGCGGCTGGGAAAGGCTTCCAGGAAGTCTGTGATCTTTTCAACTGAAATGTGAAAGATAAGTAGAAATTAGCTGAGCAGAGGTGAAGGGAGGGTGGCTGGGGGATAGACTTATAAGAGCCTTTTAAACTGTTGAAGCTTGTGAATGTTACCCCCTCTGTGAGGGAGAACTGGAGGATTTTTAAGTTGAGAAGTAACATGACTCAATTTGCATTTTTGAAAGATTTCAGTTAGAGCATTTGGGAAACTTCTCTGCCTAATTCAGAGGTAGAGGTTAGCCAAACAAGAGGTGACAGCAGCCTGACCCAGTATTGTCATTATATTCAAGAGGTATGTGATCATTTCACAGTATATACAAATATCAAATTATGTTGTACACTTAAAACTAATGTTATATGCCAGTCATATCTCAATTTGAAAAAATTTTTAAAAGAAATGGAGACTTAAATGTACAAGTTAAAAAGATACCCACTAAAATAAAAATATAAGCCTTCCACATTTTCAGAAAAAATAAAAACAAATGACACATTTTCAGAGTTTTTAAAGAACCTATAAAGAAATAGAAGGCATAATATAAAATAAAAATATGAGTAAACTTAAACCAAATATATGTCAGTTTGATAAATATAAACGGGCCACATTAATTATTAAAATCAGATTGACTCATACAGCAGCAAAATCTGACTCAATGCTTTGTATGAGAGAGGCACAACAAAATAATTTTGAAATCTTTGCAATCACACACACACACAGCTATGTAGGAAGCGGAATTGAGAGACTTTGTCTTCTAATCTATAAAAAATCAAATCTGTGTCTCCCCAGTTAGTATTAAAAGGACTTTTTTGTATGTGGCATTCATTCTTTTCCTTTCAGTTGGATTTTTTCTTGAAACTTTGACTACACTTGGCTTAAAGCTCGGTTTGCTAGTTTATACACATTGGACTGATGGTTATCAGAAACTAAAGGTGAAATTACCATGTAATAGAAGGAACATTGGACCATAAATCAAATAGACTTGGCTTCTACATTGAATTTGCACTCATTGGTATATTACATTTGGAATTTTTCTTGAGAGTGGGAATGCCACTGTCTTAGCAGTGGCAAAGTGGTAACAGAACTGTGGCCCCTGGATTTGAAACCTAGCTTTGCTACTAACTAGCTCTGCTACTCATCAGGGTAAGTTACTTTGTCAATAGCTCTCTGAACTCCAGGTCCCTCATCTGCTAGGTGGGAATATTAATAGTACCTCTTACAATGTTTTGAGGATGTATAAGGCAGTATCTCTAGAGCACTTAGGCACCAGAACAGAGTTAAGCACATACTGGTCATTAAGTCTCAGCCCCCATTACTGTTACTGTCTTCACTGTTACCTCATGAGATGCCCTACCTCCAAGACAAGGCCATTTCTCCAGGGTAAAGCCAGCTCTGTTTGCCTAGAACTTTTGCATAAATTTACATTTCATTTTTCTGGTATTTTCCCATGCGATGATTAATTGAATATAACTGGAACCTAGTTGCCTCTTATGTCAAGTCCATTTTCCTTTTTAATAAAATGTAGTCTTAATAAATCGAAATTGTTTCTTACTAAAAGAAGGGAATATAGTTTTATCACTTCAGGTTCTTGGGTAAGAATTAGTCACTTGAAATTTGGCAGCTCTGCTTGCTTACTGTAGTACTTGAAACTACTGCTTTATTAAATCCACTTCACTCCCATACGGTTTCAGTTCAGTTTACAAAAAAAGATATCAAATTCATTCAGATAAGAAGTGATTAGATGGGAAAGCCAGAGACAGGCAGGAATGAAATTGATGTGGTGCAGTCAGGGTTAGGCTTGTGCCTGCCGATGGTGGTGGCACGAGGTCCTGTCGAGGTCCTGTCAACATCCAACTTGGCCATCTCTGAGCTGTTGACATAGGAGCTTGGGTGTTGTGACCTGCCTGCAGGCGGACCTTGATAGAATGAGCAAGGCTGAAACGAAGTCCAGGACTCTGCTGTGTTTGACCAGAAGCTCGTAGCTAAAGAGCAGCCTTGAATCCATGAACCAGGGCTTTTCCTTCATCGGTTTCAAACTTAACTTGATGGACTGGGTGCTTCCTTGGTTTTGTATTCCTAACCCCCTTGTCCCCCTGTTTTGATGCCTCCTCCTCTCAAGTTATTGAAGTCAAAAACCTGAGACATTCTCTTCTAAGTTTTGTAATATAATTATGCGTATAATACAATTCTTCCATTTAAAGGGTATAATTCAGTGACTTTTGGTATATCCTCAGAGTTGTGTATCCATCACCACAGTCAGTTTTTTGACATTTTCCTTGCCCCAGAAGAACCCCTGAGGCATCACTCCTCCCACTTCCATTTTCCCATGTCTCCCAGCCATAAGTAAAAACGAGTCTTTCTGTTTTCTCTACATTTGTTTCTTGTAAATGGAAGCACGTGCTGTCAGGTCCATTATGACTAGCATTTTTGGTTTAGTATAATGTTTCCAAGGTTCATCCACAGTGTAACATGCGTAAGAACTTCATTCCTTTTATACTTGGATGGTACCACATTTTGTCTGTTCACAGTTGATTGATATGTGGATCTAAGAGGGAGTCTTGATTTCTTCCTTTCTCCAACCTCCACATCCAGCCCATCTGAATAGTACCCATTCTGCTTCCAGATACAGTTCATTCATCCTTTGTGTCTCACTGGCTTAATAGCCTCCTCCTAATGGTTTTCACACTTCCACTTCTGCAGCAAAAGTCATCTCACAACAAAGCAGACTGTACTACTCTTCTTCTGAAAACCCTTCAATGTACAGAACTCTTTGCTGTGTCCTACAAAACCCTGCAAATTCTGCGCATTCAGGGAAGAAGCAGGGCATAGGCTGGTTTGAAGAGGTAGCACCCCGGGGCGGCTAGAGCAGGCACACCCCACCTCATGACCTTTGAATTGCAAACATTTAAAACCAAACATATTTAGTCACCCCTGCCCTTCAAGGTGAAGGTCCCACTCCATGTTGTTCACTCTCCCACTTGCTGTTTTTCAGACAAAATGGTCTTTCAGTTCCTCAAATGTGCCTAGCTGTTTCTCTCCTAGGGTCTCTGTGCAGGCTGTACCCACTGCATAGAATCTCTTCCCTGAATCCTTTACATGCCAGCCCTGCCCTGGCGAGGCCACATAAGCTCCTTCCATTCTCTGTTCATGTAGTTGGCTTTTTGTTAAGACTGCATTGTTCCTGAGGGCAAGATCTCCATTTATCTTTCCTTTCTATGTCCAGCACTTAGCCTAGTGGCCGGCACTGTTCATGAGTGAATGGCAAGAGAATGATGTGTTTTGCTGCTTTAGTCCTTGTATGATGTGTTCGAAGATGGGTATGGAGAATAAATCACAAGAAAGCAAATGATCTTTTCTAAGTGAGAGCAGATTGTGTTTTTATGGGATTTCATTAATTCTGGTAATGAATGTCTTTACCAATACTGTATAGTCACAAAGGGGTGAAATACAGAGTAGAAATACAAATATCCTGATAGAAAAGAATATTCATTTGTTTTTGTACATACTGTGGGGATAGCAATCTCCTGGATTATCAGGTACACCTGTTTGCCACTTCACCGCAGTTCTTTCTTTACTACAATTATTTTTTCTTCCTTCCAGTGCTCCCAAAACATGAATCTCCACAATGAGGTCACTGTACTTGTCCTCAGTTTAGGCCAAAATACAGGTCTTTTATTGGTTTGGAAATAGTTTTATTCTCACATTCTGGTCACTTATTGATGGTTATGGTACTTATGTCCTTCTTGGAATAAAATCCACTGTGGTAATTTTCAGATCTCAATATATAAGAGTTAAAAGCATTTGAAGTCTGGATGAGATCACAGAGCTTTCTTTTCTCCTTGTATCTTCACATAATCTACATAATGCAGCCTGGAAGCTATGGCTATGGTAGAATGTTTTCTTACTTTACTTAAGGAACTGCAAGAAATTCAGTATATTTTGCTCACATTTCACTTTTCTCTTTCCAGGTGCTATTTCAAGTGGTTTCAGGCTGGAAGAGTCTCCATTTGTTCCCTATGACTTTATGAATAGCAGTACTTCACCAGCCAGTCCTCCAGGTTCAATAGGAGATGGCTGGCCACGTGCCAAATCGCCTAACGGCTCTAGCAGTGTTAATTGGCCACCAGGTAAAATGCTAATAGCTTCTCTCTGGAGAGTTTGTTTGCATCAAGATTTATTTCATTACCTCTAGATGTAGTTGTGATTTAGCCCAGTTCTCCATAATTGGACCGCACTGTGCTAAGAATAAGAAGGAATGCAGAAAGGAGGAACAAAAAGTTGAGCATTGAGTGCTGTGCAGGCGAGTGTGTCTGGCTTGTTACCAGCAGCTTTACTCTCCCTGCGAGCAGGGGAAGTGGAATTAGCCCCCCTGACCGGCATAGGGAGGAACAGTATGCAAGCCTTCATTTGTCATTCCTCTTTAGCTGTGTCAGGGGGCTAACTTGACAGTGTTTCAGGTATACTGAGGAATTACCACAAACATACCTGTGGTCTGCTTTGTCCTATCTGAGTTGCTGTGGCTTTGGGATTTGTAATGCAGCACTTTAAAGTGTTACTGTTTAAAAATACATAGACCCAGTGAAATGATTTCAGTGACAGAAACTTGCAAGTTGTTTATAAATGACAGCTTATAGTATTACTGATTCAGCCTCTGAGGGTGCTATTAATTAGAAAATATTTGAGAATTTTATAGGCTTCAGAGGTAAAAGTTTCAGATATTTAATAATGGATTTTTAAATGATGATTAAGCCTGAACTAATTTAAAATTTTCATTCTCAGAATTTCGCCCTGGTGAACCATGGAAAGGTTATCCAAACATTGACCCTGAAACTGACCCTTACGTCACTCCTGGCAGTGTCATAAACAATCTTTCAATTAATACTGTGCGGGAAGTTGACCACCTCAGGGACAGGAACAGTGGTATGTAGGCGGGCACGAATCAATTTCTGAATGATGCTGGACAACACAGTTTCAGAATGTCTCAAAGTAGATTAAGCACACCCCAGCACCTGGCTCCCCAGGGAATGATGAGGATTTATTATCACTTGATAGGGTAAACATGCATATTAACTTAATAAATTAACACAGGTGACCAACAAGCATTCACTTTCCAATAATTGTAATTACTACTACTTCATAACAGGTTTCAGTATTGTGGTTATTAAGAAATGGGTGTTTCATAAAAGCTGTTATATTATTTGTTTATGTACTCTAGATATTAAAGGACTTCGATCTGGAGAAGCAATTTGGCTTTGCTCTCAGAAAGTAAAAGTAAGACCAGTTAGGGGCCCCTGTAGCCCAGGTACGCTTCCTGTGGGCCATCAGGCACAGTCGCCGCCCGCCCTCCCACATGGTCATTCCATCCCGGGTGTTTACAGGCGTTCCGTCGTGCACAAGGAGAAAGGGGGAGGAAGTGAAGGAAAATAGTTTCTTTGTTTTGTAACATTTATCTTCCCATCTATCCCTTTAAACAGTTTGTAATAAAATGTAAAATAGTCCACATTTTACATTAAATATATTATTTGTTAACAGGTGTTTGCCGTATCACAATGGTAAGAAAAGAATCCTCATCATTCTAGCACGGCTGGATTTAACAGACAACTATGTAGAAGTAGTTAAAGCCACTACTTTCACAAGAGCAAAGTGGGGACAGGGCCAAACATAAAACTTTACAGCTGGGTGGTTAATTAAGGAATCTGGTGACTTGCAGAAACAAGGGCTGTTGCTTGCTGATCGTAGATTCTGAAAGGCAAGAGAGGAATTTAGATGTGATATTAAATAAACCATTGAAGGTTTTGAGTGGAAGAATCAACATTCAAGGTGGGGTAATCTGAGAGTGGTGAGCAGAATGGATGGGAGTGGGAGACCAGCTGGGAGGTGTCGGATCGATCCCGGTAAGGCCAGTCCGGAGCTAAACCAGAGTAGTGGTCAAGTGGGGTTTAAAGGAACAGGGAAAGACTTGGCTTGCAGCCCGAGTATGGGGCACGGTGGGGAAGGATGAGGCCTGGCTGGCTGCTGGCGGCAGTGCCAGGGTCAGGAAGTCACTGGAGGTTAGGGACGGTAAGAATTCGTCCTCCTTTTGTAGCCAGTACTGGGACATCGCGCGGGGGTGGTTGCAGGGTGCTCTCACAGGCCACTAGGAGAAAACAGGGAAGGAAGACTCCCAAGTCACAGGGGGTGGCAGGCTGGCTCTGGACACCACCACCAGGTTGCCGAGTACACCTGTCCCTTTTCTCGGGGCTGATGGTTGCCGCTCCCTGGGTTCTTTTGCTTATTCTCAGAGGCCGTGTCCCTTGCCCCTGGGGTGGCTAATTGGGCTCTTCCTCCATGTAGGGTCATCCTCATCCTTGAACACCACGCTGCCTTCAACTAGTGCCTGGTCATCCATTCGTGCCTCCAACTACAGCGTCCCCCTCAGCAGTACAGCACAAAGCACTGCAGGTGGGCCTTGTCCTGGGCTGCCGAGGCCCTGCAGAGTGGGGGCAAGTCAAACCGGGGCTTCGGCTGTTGTTTCTAATCTCTCCTTATCTCTCCTTTCTCTACAGTCTTCTTTTTGGGGAGGTAGGGGAATATATTTTGTGAGCCAGGGGAAACACTTTTAACACCATTTGTCCCTTTTAAAAGTTTGCCGTATCTAGCAGTCATACTAAAAGAATCAGCTTTCACTGAACAGCTCTCCCTCCCTCCTCTGAGAGCGGTCAGCTGTGTGATGAAATTATTTTAATTGAAAGCAGTTCTCAGTCTCTTTGTGAAGGAGTTCTGTAATTTCCAGACCTTTGCAAAGTGGTATTTTTCTAAAATAAAATAAACCTCAACTTGAAATTGCTAGAAAAAAGGTGACATGCTTGGGAGTCACGGCACTGCCCTGTTGCTATCAAGGTTCAAACCCACTCACTCCGAGTGAGCACTTGGCTGTCACAGGCCAGTGATTAACTGTGTTGTGAACAGTCTTCTGACCACACTTCTCAGTCATGCTGACTTAAATAAAGGACTTGCACTTTATAAGTCAAGCAGAAAAATAGAGGACAGAGACAGATGTTTAAAATTTTCCATCCCCTAAGGCCCCTCATGTTTTTTAGCATGATTTTGAAATAGGTGACTGGGTCCCTGGCCCCTGGCCCCTGCATACCCCATTGCTGTGAGGCGGTGTGGGTCAGGAAATGAGTTTGCTTGCTTCCTTTTTTTCTTCTCTTTTCTTCCCTTTAAAGCCGGACAGGCCTCCGTTTGAGTCCTGGCTGTGCCCTGGACCCATAGGCAAGTTGTTAAGCCTCCCCGACCTCCGAGGATGTGTCGGGATTAGAGGTGGCGTACACACCCCAGCACCCCGCAGCCCAGCCCTCGGCACAGGGCACCCTGGGAGTAACTTCTGTGATGCCTCCTGAGTGGGGGCTGCTTTTGAAGTTGAGGGCGCAGTTGCCTTTCAGCTTTTTGTTCTTCTCCCTGGGCATTTCAGTTTGATTTTGGTTTTTCAGTAGAGTTTCTTTTTGTTTGTTTGTTTGTCTTTAGTGGGAGAATGGGTGTTACCACTATTTTAAATTTTCTCTTTTATGAAAGCATTATCTCTCCCCTCCCTGACTTTGTCTCCTCCCTCTGAGTAGCCAGAAATAGTGATTCCAAATTGACATGGTCTCCTGGTTCAGTTACAAACACCTCTCTGGCTCATGAGCTGTGGAAGGTCCCTTTGCCACCTAAAAACATCACTGCTCCGTCCCGCCCACCTCCGGGACTGACTGGTCAGAAGCCACCCTTGTCTACGTGGGATAACTCTCCCCTGCGTGTAGGTGGAGGATGGGGAAATTCTGACGCCAGGTATACCCCAGGTAAGATGAAGTGCAGAAGGTAGTTTCGTGTGGTTGATGGACTGAACACTAACCTGTACCAACAGACTAGTTCAACAGAGACCTCAGTAGTAAATTAGTGCGCTACCTCCTCCCAGTGAAGTAGGATTAGAATTTAAATGAAATAATTCCTAGTGCATTGCTCTCTCCTGCAGTTCCCATGTTTTTGTGAGTCCTAAATTTTAGTTTAAATTTTGCCCAGTTTACTTAAGAACATTTATTTACCCAAAGACACAGACAGTCATTGGTAAAGTTGTTGTAATGGAGAATCTCCTTTGCTTCAGAAGTTCCTCGAAAGCTCATCTTAAAATTAATAGTAATTTGCTGTTCATGGCAGGCTTGCAGATCAACAGCAGGTCACACAAGAGCAGAAGCTGTTTGATGAGGTGGGGATGGTGATAGCAGTACATCTGGGCCCTGCAGGATGGGTCCAGTTTGGGTGGAAGCTCAGCCTATGCTTAGGGTAATCATAAAACCTCCTGTTTAAACAGGGCCATTTGAGAGTGAAAGGGAAGCTGTTAATTAGCCATACAGGGCCAAGGGCATAAACCAGATTGGCCCAGGAAAACTGGGACAAAGGGTATTGCTAGAAAGAACGAGCACAGGATTTGTGCTGACATCATGTCCCCACCTGCCTCCTGCCAAATACGTGCACCACAAATGTAACTGTAAGCTGTCTTCCAGTTCTACCAGTAAACATGGTCTTATTCTTCCTTCTTACCTGCCCCAGAACTCTACTGAACTTTTCTCATCTCCAGGCTGAAAATGATAGTAAAACCTCATTAATAATTTCTTATCTTTAGGCAGGTGATTGGCCAAAATAAAACTTGGCAGTGCTTCCTTTGGGGGGAAGTTTTAATTACATGAAAAGAACCCTTGAGTCTGTTCCAAGTTACTAGATGCAAATTAATATAACTGGTATTGTATATAAGTGGGTCTTTCAGGCCACTGAGTGCCAACTGAGTGACTGGTAGTACACAGTGAGGGGCGATAGTGAACGTGGTTGAGGAGCCCCCACGCTAAGGCGGGTTGGAAGAGTTGAGTGGCGTCAGGAAGCCTGAGAGTAAGCCAGGCAAAGCAAAGGGAACAGCATATGCCAAGGCTCAGACCTGGGACAGCACAAGGGTTCCCCGTTAGAGTCATTAGAGATTTGGGGGGTGCGGGGCAGTGTTCTGGGAGAAATGAGTAGACCTGAGCTGTGTCATGGAACCAGCTTCCTAAGCCACACTGAAGTGTCTGTGAGCATAGCGGGGTGACTTGGTCATGTTCTAAAGCTCTGCTGCTGGGGGAGAATGCACACCATGGGGCTGAGCAGGAAGGCCAGGTGGGGCGCTCCTGTGGCAACACAGACAAAAATGAGAAATGTCTGGGTGATGGCAAGCTCTTAAATCTGTAAGCTTCATACCCTGTGAGATGCTTGCAGAGCCATCAGACAGTGCCTGAGATAAAGGGCACTGTTTTGAGAGAGTTGTAGCTTTATAAATGAAAAGCTCCCAAAAGCTATATAAATGAAACCATATGCTTTTCCTGGCTCACTAGCCTGCGTGTGATGAGCTGGGAGCCATCTGAGCCACTCTTCCCAGAGGCAAAGCCACCTGCCCCAGGAATTAATGCCTGGTGAGGGTCAGAGTGAGCTGGCATCTGGGACTTGCAGAAAGCACCCCACATGGAAGTGCAGGCAGATCAGAAGGAAGAAGAGGGCATCAAGAACTCAGGATCCTCCTAAGTTCCTGTGATTTGGCCAGGATGTGTTTGTCCCAGAGAGTCGTCTGGCCACAATCCTGGAAAACTGACCTGCCCTTTTTCTTCCTTGTTTAGGTTCCAGCTGGGGTGAGAGCAGCTCAGGGAGAATAACAAATTGGCTTGTTTTGAAAAACCTCACGCCTCAGGTAAGGGTGCCAGGTGTCCTGGTTTATGTGGTTATGCCAGGGAGCATGGGAGCGAAGGTTTCCAGCCTCGTTTAATTTTGAAATGGCTGCCAAGCCCACTGAGTAGCATTAAGTGGATGTCAGGCCAGGCAGAGGAGATAGCAGATGCCTCAGACAGGCTGTGGTCGGACCCAGGCATTTCCACACTGTAAGTGTGCATGGGAGATGACCAAAAACAAGTGCCTAGATCTCACCCCAAAAGACTGGTTTAGTAGATCTGGGCTGGGATGGGCCATCTGCTGTTTTACAAGGGCACTCAGATGAATCTGGTGCGGTGAGAGGCCTGGGGCTGCCCTGTTAGATGAGACTGTTTTCTTAGTCCCTGGACCACCCCCTCCTTTGGAGGCTGGATGTTAAGAGCCCACCCCCCTCCTCCCCCAGGGAGCAGTGCCTTGATGAATCCTGTCCTCAGGGCAGGGAAGAGCGAAGACATGAAGCCACAGCAGGGGCAATGGCTAACTAAGGAATTGGGGATCTGGGGAATGTCCAGGAGTCTAGATGCCACAGAGGTATGGCTCTGGGACCAGTGGAAGAGGGAGGGGGGCACTGGACCCCATCACAGCAGTGAGCCCCAGTGCAGAGTGACACCAGGAGTGAAGAACCCTGGGCAAGAGAGAGAGGAGCAGAGTCCCGGCCTGGGACGACCTCCCCCAGGGGCCTGGTGACACACCTCTCATGGGCGGCTCCCCACTCTGTTTCCTAGATCGATGGCTCAACTCTGAGGACCCTGTGCATGCAGCATGGCCCACTGATAACATTCCACCTGAACCTCCCACATGGAAATGCTTTGGTCCGTTACAGTTCAAAAGAAGAGGTGGTGAAGGCACAGAAGTCTCTGCACATGTAAGTTGGGTGTTGGGTGTGTGGTGCCTGAAAAGCGCCTGCCAATGGGAAGTTTGATGCTCCCCCTGTGCGTGGAGGCACAGCCAGTGGCACTGTGCACCATCTCTGGGCCAGCGCACGGGGTCCCGCAGGGGGTACTTCTTCACAGTGGGGCAGCCTCACTGTACCTTGGGTTCCAAGGTTGGTAGTAATAAAGGAAGGTCCCTTAATTGCCAATAGGAGACAAAAAGCTGTGATGTTGTGCCACAGTGACACTCACGGGGGAGGTTCACTTGGGGCAGCGTGTCTGGACCCTGGAGAGCCCTGGGAGCCGTGTCGTCATCCCCCCTTCCAAGCAGGGCGTGCTGGGTACCGTGGGTGTGTGTCCTTCTGGCCATGGGTCTCTTGCCTGGTCCCGTGCGTTCCTCCGCCGGTCAGAGACCTAATCCCACCCACACTTCAGAAGCAGTCCCAGCCATCAGATAGCTGCATCTTCACGGGCCTGCTTGTGTCTCCTCCAGGTGTGTGCTGGGGAACACTACTATTCTTGCTGAGTTTGCCAGTGAAGAGGAGATCAGTCGTTTCTTTGCACAAAGCCAGTCTCTGACCCCTTCTCCTGGCTGGCAGTCTCTTGGGTCCAGCCAGAGCCGGCTGGGCTCCCTCGACTGTTCCCACTCGTTCTCCAGCCGGACCGATCTCAATCACTGGAATGGTGCTGGGCTGTCGGGAACTAACTGTGGAGACCTTCACGGCACTTCACTCTGGGGGACCCCACATTATTCCACAAGCCTGTGGGGTCCCCCAAGCAGCAGCGACCCCCGGGGAATTAGCAGCCCATCCCCCATTAATGCTTTTCTTTCTGTTGACCACCTGGGTGGGGGTGGAGAGTCCATGTGACATGTAGACGTAGACTCACAAACTGTGACCTCAAGATGCGAAAGAAAGGAGCACTAAGTTGGGCTCACCGCCTGCAGCCAGGGGCCACCTGTGGGAACAGCTGTTCTCTGCACATTTTCCACTTTGTTTTCCCTGAAACATATCAGTTTGAATACTTGAATCATGCAGGCCAATATTATAATGTGAAAAGGTATCTATTTACACTCCCAAATAGCGCCATACATGCTGAACCGTATAGAATGAGCTCACTTGTGTATATTCATCATGTTTAGCCTTTGGGTTCTTTTTTTCGTCCTCTGTTCTCCTCTCTCCTCCCCCCTTTTTTCTTTCTCTTTCTTTCCTTTTTTTTTTGCAAGACCATTTTTTTGGGCTGATAATGTATGAGCTTTTAACTTTGCACTGAATGCTGTTCCCTCCGCCCCATCGGCCGCATGGGGGGAGCTGTTCCAGTGTAAATGTTTACTCAAGGATGTTCTGAAGAGGTGTGCGCTCTCTACTATGCCTTGATGTTTGCCTACCTTATTGTGGTATTGTGGAGTTTAAAAGATCAAGTTATGATGCTGACTTAGGACTATAAATGAAAAGTATTGCACCAGTTTTTTCATGTTATAAAACTAAAGAATTTCGCTCTGCAGTTTGAAAAACTGTGGCCACAGCTGTGACTTGCAGCCCACCTGCCACCCAGGCCGGGCCCTGCACTTTGAATAGGCTTTCCATTTTGTTTTGAAGGTTCCCACGTTGAACCTTCTTGTTTACAGATTTTTTTGTTTGTTTTTTGAGAAAAAAAAATGTTTACTCTTCCATCATTTAAAAAAAAAACTTAAAAGACAAAAAAAATGGAGGATGATTTAAAAGATGCTTTCTATCTCTGGGAAAAAGGAGCAGCATTTGGCCATGTTCTTTTGTTTTTCTATTCCTGTCCTAAATCAAAGAGCATGGTTCTCAGGAAAACCAGTTCCCCAGTAAAAAAACTCCTTGTAGTTTCTTATAGGAAAAAAAGAAAAACCCCAACTTTTAGCACTGATACTACTACGTATTTGCTCTGTTAAAGAATTTTCTCTGCCAAAAAAAAAAGAAAAAACAGAAAAACGCTTAAAGCTGGAATATGACATTCTGCTTTCAGATGCTGTCTTTTTATTAGTGAGTGATAATGGTTTGCTAATAATAGGTAATAATTTTTTGTAATCCCATCAAGTGGCTCTATATGTTTCTGCTCTCTTGTGACTGTGTTAATGTTTAACTGTTGTACCTTAAAGCCGAAATCAGTAACTATGCATACTGTAACCAAGGTATTGGGCTTACAGAATTGTTCGTTGTATAAAGAAAATTTTAAATGTTGTTGCAAACTAACGAGTTACACCATTTTTAAAATTTCTTTCTCTCCTCCCCCCCTTTTTTTGCCCACAAATGGTATTATAATGCTTGCTTAGTCAAAGAAGAGAGACTAAACAAGGGTAAAAATTTTAACAGTACAGAATTTGCCATCATTTCATTGCCTTGATTCTAACTGTTTGTGTCCTAAGATGCAAAAGAAGTCAGTGGCTTTTAACTGTTTACAAATAGAATGTGATTGTAAAATGTACAGTTTGGTTGTGTTTGAATTATGAAATTTTCTTCAGATATAATAAACCATGAGTTTTTGGCTGCTCACCATAATTGTCTCTTTTTTGTGAATTTATTTGTACACTTTTTTATAATGAAAGTTTCACAGTTGCTATGTATGAGGGTTCTCACAGAGCAACTGAACAAAAATGTAAGCAAATATTTGAACATTTTATCTGAACTTATTCACAATTTCACCCTGAAATAATGTGAGGACAATGGGAAACTGTAGCTTGCTCCTTCCTACCCTCTTTGGGCATCTTTGGGATCTTGTTGCTCAAAATTCTTCTGTGACTTCATCTTCCCCACCATTTGTGCCCATCTCAAGCCTCAGCAAGAGACCATTTGGAACATGAAGCTTAATGACTTGACAGTGTTCTAGTGTTAAACTCTCATACCTCTGTTACAAAATGAGAAACGCCACAACTTGGACTGGCCTTTTCTGCCCCCTTCACAGCCCTCACTCCTCACTGCAGGAGCTCAGGGGCAAAACCTGTGTATGTATTTCAGTGTGTGACTTCACCTTCTGCTCCACCTTGCCGGGTGTAAGCTGACGTTGGACACCTTACTATAAGCAAATGTTGTTCAGTGCATTCGATGTATATTGACCTCTCCATACTGGTTTTTCCAAAAACCAAAGGTAGCTTTGAAAAACCATGTCTGGAAATGTTTGGAACGTTAAGCTGATTGACCTTATGGGGCTTTGAGTAGTGTATAATTGACTTCATATCTGCGTTATTTGTATTGTTAAAGTGTTTGGGAGTTTTTTGCGCTTGTTATGTGGAAATAAAGTGTTTGATTTAAAACATTTAAAAGTGTTACTGATTTTTGCCCAGCCCTTAAAAAATACAGCTTTATTTCCTACCCAGCCGTGTTATCCCTGACCTCCCTTAACAGAGCCCTTTCAAGTGCCCATGCCTTAGTTTAGGCCATTAGTCCCAACGGTGATGTTCCCCTGGCTTAGTGGCCTTGAGTCACTGACAGCCTGCGAGAGTCAGTCTAAACGTTTTAATGTGTCTAGTCACATGTTTCCAAACCCAGCTCACAAGAGCCACATGGCCCCTGCCTGCTGGGATGCCTTCTGGGTCTGGACATACCAAGGTCTGCATTGCTGCCCGACTCTGCTCTCCACCCGCGGGCCTGCCCAACAACCTAGTTTGCCCCATACTCCTTCCTGTCAAGAATAGGCACCTCCTCCCTTTGCTGCTTGCTGCAAAAATGGGACCCCTGTCCAATCGCCGTCACGAGGCACCGCACCCACCACCGCTGGCGAGTATATGTGCTCGTATTTGTAGTCCACATGGTCAGCCACATGGTAGTTGCTGATAAACACCCCCAGGAGCAGCAACCGCTGTCTGTTGACTGTTAAATTGCGAATGAACCTGGGGAGGTAGAGGTGAAGCTATTGACAGGTAAGGTCCACCCAGGTTACACAGCATGAAGACTGGTTGGGTAAAGAGGGATATGTCCAGATCTAGAACAAATTGAACCTGGCACCAAGCGACTCGGCTCGGTGGGTAGGTGAGAGGTCATTTCCATGCATTAGGACTTAACTGGTTTTCCCTCTTCTCCAAAGTTTAGGCGATCTTTTCCTACCCATCCTTAGATTTCAAGTGTCAGCAGCAGGGTCACTGAACGAGTCAGAATCAACACCCAAATGAACCTTGAGAGCCCCTTAAAAAGGCCAGCCCTTTGCAGGAGGGACTTCCTCTGAGGGTGTTTACAAGGTCACGGGATGGTGGGGATGAGGAACGGTATGCTAAGGGTACTCAGCATGCCTTGTTCTTTATGTGCATTTCCCCACTTCATTTTCAGAGCACCCACTAGAAGAGAAAACAGTCATAGTACAGTGTTTCTCAGATTCTCCACCAACACACCCCCAAAGTTAGGGAGCAAAGAGAATATATGGGTCCTTTGGGATCTGGGGATGAAGTTTGAAGCTCTGTATTTTAGGTTAAAACTACATACGAATGTTGCCTTCTACTCCATCATACCTGTTCTCATCTAAAAATGGGGTTTTATACAACCAATTAAATCAGTCTTCAAAAAGTCTTTGAAGTTGCAGAAAGATGAGATGTGATAAGGCCTGTGTACCCCACTTTGAGAAGCAGGGATGGAGAGCTTCAGCTCTGGATGAGGTGGGGGGCAGAAACAGCTCCCACAAAGGGGCAGAAGAGGGACTTCCCACCGACACACCCTGAATTTGCAGGCCCCGTCCAAGCCCTTGGGGACCAGGATGCCCATGTCTTGGCTGGCTTTTGACCCACTGGGTCAGGAAGCACCCCAGCCTGCTGGTAGAGCAGGACTTGGCGTTGGCTAATGAGGGAAGCCATATGCACAGCCCAGCCAACTCACAGAAGAGGACACGCTGAGTGATAGATGAGAGCGCCAAAGGCTCTGAAAGCTTCTAAGTTTGGGGGCGATCCCCTTTGGTGCTAACCTGCCCTGAGGCTATTTACAGGCCTTGTTTATTGGGTGAAAAGTTCGAGGGTTCCTGCACAAAGATTGATGTGTTTGATATAGAGAATTGCCCCAGTCAGCCAACTGTAAAACACAGGAAGATTTATAAAATAGCATCATCAACCACCACCACCAATGATTAAGGTGTCATCTTCACATTACTGAGGTGAGACTGAGCTCCAGATCTGGTGCCAAGTAGAGCCTGCCTCCGGGGTGGCAATGTCGCGGCTGAGAGGCAACTCTGTCAAGAGGTGAGTTTGTTTAAGGTGGGTAGAGGGCCCTGTGCTGATGCAGTTCCCAGTTAAAGTTGGGGGCAGGGAGCGGGGACACGATTGGGGTTTAAAACAAAGGAGTCCAGAAAGTCAGGCAGCAAATAGGATGAGTAAACCGAGGCACTCAGTTTACATCCTCCTCCACGTGCCTGGTGAGCAATGGAGCCAAGGATCCCAACTCCTGTCTGCCTGACTTCCACAGGAGGCAAGTCTTCACCAGGCCTTCAGAAGGCCGGAGAACCCCCTTGAGCAATGGGAGCTCTCATGCCCTGCTGGTGGGAATGTTCAATGGTGCAGCCACTCCAGAAGAGAGCTGGGCAGTTTCTTGCCTAGTTAAATATACGCAGACCACGTGATCCAGCATTTCCCTGCCTAGGTATTTACTCAGGAGAAAGGAGGGGGTGTGTCTACTCAAAGACTTAACGCTGTTGTTCATAGCACTTTATTTACATTCACCAAAAACTGGGAACAACTCAAATATCCGTCAACAGGCCAACAGATAAACAGTCGTATATCCAATATAATGGAACGATTGATAAGCACAACAACATGGATGAATCTCAAAATAATTATGTCGAGTGCACAAAGCCAGACAAAAATGAGGGCATCCACTGTAATGCCACTTACATTGCTAGAATATGCAAGTCAGCATCTAATGACCGAAAATGAATGGTTATCTGGGATGGGGTGCGGTTAGAAAACTTTGGGTGATGATGAGTATTGTGGCAACAATTTTGGAGGTGCGTGCATATGTCAAAATTCATCCACTGGGCATTTTTCATATGCATGGTTTATTGTGCATCAATTATGACTCCATGTGGCCATTTTAAAAAAGATTTTTTAAAAGCTCCTTTTGGTCAGTCTGGTGTTATCGTGTTATAGCGCTCCTGCAAACAACCCTTTGCTTATGTGATTATTCTGGGTCCTGGTGGGGCATGGCCTTGCAGACCCCCACCAGCCCTGGTGATGGTGTCACCCTGGGTTGTGGGTTTGCTTGGCAGGTTTGGGGTCGCCAAGATCTAGCCATGGACCCACTTGCCTGCAAATGGACAGAAGCCACCAGGGGGTGCACTGTGACTCCTTTTTTCTGGAAGGAGCTTTAAGAAGTAAGGTTATCTACGAGAGATTAGGTGGCTTTCCCACATGAGTCTCCTTAAATCTTAACAAACCAGAATCAAAAACAGCCAAACAAACCACTGTCAAAAACCTTTGTAAAGGTCCATCTTCTGTGGACCAGCAGTGCCCTGAGGCCATGTCCAGGATCTGATGTAGAGAGATTCTGCTCCAGAGGAGTACACCGACAGCAACATACTCCGCAACCTTGGTTGTAACAGACAACCAAAATGCCCTTCAAGAAGTGTTATCAGGGAAGTTCTTCAAACTTTAATGTGCATAAAGTGGCCTGGGGATTTTGTTAAAATTCGGAGTCAGATTCCCCAAACACAGGGTGTGGTCCAGGTGATGCCCGTGCTGCTGGTTATAGGAGCACGTGTTGAAGGTACTCGTTCAGCAGCTGGATGACAGACCTCAAAGAGCAGTGGCTTCAACAAGGACCGTGTTACTGCAGCTCTGTGTCACTGAGTCGTCTGGCTGTATGGAGCCTGGGGATTATCAGCCCCAGGCTCCTTGCATCCTTGAGTTTCCTTCATCTTCATAGGCCTGGATATCTCCCTCCCACAGTCACATCCTAGCCAGTGAGAAGAGAAAGAAACAGTAGCATGGGAAAGGACGGCATACCCATTCCCTGTAAGGGCTTGACCCCAATGTCAGTGCATCTCTTACGCTCACCCCCCATTAGGCAGAAAATTACTCCAAGCTGGAAGGCTGCCCCCTATAGTCTTTATTCTGAATGTCATTTCCCCATCAAAATTGTGAGGGTTCTGTGATTACAGGAGGAGAGAGTGGACATTGGGCAAGAGCCAACAGTATTTGCTCCAAGAAGGGACCAGTTAAATAGTTCATCCAGAAGCTGGGCTATTCAGCCTCTCGGATGATGAGATAGAGCTACATAAACTGCTATAAAAAGGCATGTCTGACATAGTTAAGTGAAAATGTACAGTGGCAGAAAACCCTATTAGTGTGATCTCTTTTTTTTTTGTACAATTTATTTCTAGTTTTATACCTTTGTGATCTGAGAAGCTGGTTGGTAGAATTTCAGTCTTTCTGAATTTACTGAGGTTCTTTTTGTGGCCTAGTATGTGGTCTATTCTGGAAAATGTTCCATGTGCACTTGAGAAGAATGTGTATCCTGCTGCTTTTGGGTGTAGAGTTCTATAGATGTCTGTTAGGTCCATCAGTTCTAGTGTGTTGTTCGGTGCCTCTGTGTCCTTACTTATTTTCTGTCTGGTGGATCTGTCCTTTGGAGTAAGTGGTGTGCTAAAGTCTCCTAAAATGAATGCATTGCATTCTATTTCCTCCTTTAATTCTGTTAGTATTTGTTTCACATATGTTGACCCTCCTGTATTGGGTGCATATATGTTTATAATGGTTATATCCTCTTGTTGGACTGCCCCCTTTATCATTATGTAATGTCCTTCTTTATCTCTTGTTGCTTTCTTTGTTTTGGAGTCTATTTTGTCTGATACTAGTACTGCAACACCTGCTTTTTTTCTCCCCATTGTCTGCATGAAATATTTTTTTCCATCCCATGACTTTTAGTCTGTGTATGTCTTTGGGTTTGAGGTGAGTCTCTTGTAAGCAGCATATAGATGGGTCTTGCTTTTTTATCCATTCAGTGAGTCTGTGTCTTTTGATTGGTGCATTCAGTCCATTTACATTTAGGGTGATTATTGAAAGATATGTACTTGTTGCCATTGTAGGCTTTGGATCCATGGTTACCAAAGGTTCAAGAGTAGCTTCTTTACTATCTAACCATCTAACTTAACTCTCTTATTAAGCTATTATAAACACAGTCTGATGATTCTTTATTTCTCTCCCTTCTAATTCCTCCTCCTCCATTCTTTATATGTTGGTTGTTTTATTCTGTGCTCTTTTGTGTTTCCTTTAACTGCTTTTGGGGGTAGTTGATTTTATTTTTTGCCTTTAGTTAGTATTTGGTTGGTCTGCTTTCTTTGCTGTGATTTTATTTTCTCTGGTGACATCTATTTAGTCTTAGGAGTGCTCCCATCTAGAGCAGTCCCTCTAAAATACCCTGTAGAGGTGGTTTGTGGGAGGCAAATTCCCTCAACTTTTGCTTGTCTGGGAATTGTTTAATCCCTCCTTCATATTTAAATGATAATCGTGCTGGATACAGTATTCTTGGTTCAAGGCCCTTCTGTTTCATTGCATTAAATATATCATGCCATTCTCTTCTGGCCTGTAAGGTTTCTGTTGAGAAGTCTGATGATAGCCTGATGGGTTTCCTTTGTAGGTAATCTTTTTTCTGTCTCTGGCTGCCTTTAATACTCTGTCCTTTGATCTTTGCCATTTTAATTATTATATGTTTTTGTGTTGTCCTCCTTGGGTCCCATCTGTTGGGAGTTCTGTGGCTTCCGTGGTCTGAGAGACTATTTTCTTCCCTAGCTTGGGGAAGTTTTCAGCAATTACTTCCTCAAAGACATTTTCTATCCCTTTTTCTCCCTCTTGTTCTTCTGGTACCCCTATAATGTGAATATTGTTCCACTTGGATTGGTTACACAGTTCTCTTAATATTCTTTCATTCCTAGAGATCCTTTTCTCTCTCTGTCTCAGTTTCTCTGTATTCCTGCTCTCTAATTTCTATTCCATTAATGGCCTCTTGCACCTCATCCAGTCTGCTCTTAAGCCCTTCTATCGATTGTTTCATTTCTGTATTCTCCCTCCCAACTTCATTCCTTAGCTCTTGCATATTTCTCTGCAGGTCCATCAGCATGGTTATTACTTTATTTTGAATTCTTTTTCAGGAAGATTGGTTATATCTGTCTCACCGGGCCCTCTCTCTGGGGTTGTCTGAGTGATTTTTGACCGGACCAGATTCTTCGGCCTTTTCATGATGATAAGTCGCAGGCAGATGGCAGAACAAAGTCCCTTCCTGCTTGTTGGTCACCTTGCCCTTCTCTGCTGCCTGTGCCGGTTACCCACACCCCGGGAACAGACTCTGGGACAATCTCCTGAGCTGCTGTGGGCAGGGCTGCCCTCAGGCTAGCCTAGAGCACTGCGGGGGGTTGCAGCCGCACCGGGTGTGTTCTCCTGCGAGAACAGTGCCCCTTTGTGCCTTCCAGACCTTACTTCGGCTTCCGCTGCCTGTCCCAATTAGCTGCGCACTGGGAGGGAACTCTGGTTGCTGTGGGCGGGGCTGCTTTCTGGCTGCTCCACAACTGTGCGGGGTCGGCCAGTTTGCTTGTAGCACCAGCCGGGGGGAGCGAATGGCAGGCTGCTTATCGCCATGAGGAGCTTCAGGGCTGCTTTACCCCCCAGGGGGTTAGGGGGCCCAAAGTTCCTCAAGATTCCCAGCCTGCTGGGCTGAGTGTGCCGGGACAATTCCATCCAGCTGTTAAGTCCCTGTCCCTTTAAGACTTTTAAAAAACCCTGCTTTTCTTTTGTCCCAGGGGAGCCGGCTGTGCTGTGGGGACCCTCTCGCAGTCTCTGTCTCGGACCCTACCCTTCCATTTCTCTAATATCCAGCATACCATGCAGTGCGTGTCTGTGCTCCCAGTGCAGATTACGAGGGCTGGTTCTTCAGCAGTCCTGGGCTCCCACTCCCTCCCCACTCCTACTCCTCTCCTCCCGCCGCCAGTGAGCTGGGGTGGAGGGAGTGCTCGGGTCCCGCTGGGCCGCGGCTTGTATCTTACCCCCTTCGTGAGGTGCTGAGTTCTCACAGATGTAGATGTAGCCTGGCTGTTGTACTATATCTTCTGGTCTCTCTTTTAGAGTTGTGTTTGTTGTATTTTCAATAATACATATGGTTTTGGGAGGAGATTTCTGCCGCCCTACTCATGCCTCCATCTTGAGCTGGAAGTCCTAGTGTGATCTCATTTTTATTTTGGGGAAAATAAAACTGATGGTCACACATGCAGTCTATGACTACATTGCTTAGTTTAAGAAAGAGTCTGAAAGTCTGAAATGGTTCTCAGGAGGGGTATGGATCCAGGGGAGATTGTGTGATAGGAAAGGGTCATGGCAAGAAGATAAAGGACTGTCTCTGTTCCCAGGCACATCCACACTTCCATGGCAGGGGTTTGGGGGCATCCAATTTTCTGATGAGCAAAGACAGTGGATGTCCATTGGTTTCGTCTGTCCATTGTTTTGTCTTCCCCTTTCTAGAAAATACCAACCTGACTTTTTCAGGGACAACCCAAAGATTGCAGAGACAAAGAGCTTGCACTCCTTAGCCCAGGTATTTGGTTCAGGAATAGGCGTGTGACCCAGGACTGTTAAGACTGTTGTCGAATCTGTTGGGGAATCTCTGCTTCCTACTGGACTTGAACCTGAATGGATGTTAGCTGGAGCTTCTAAAGGCCATGGTGAAGAAAAAGTCTGCTTGAGAGGAAAGACAAGAAAGCCTAGCCAGAGAAACCAGGCCAGGATGACATGACCTGAGACACTGGATCCTGCCAGACCTGAAGCTTTGGACATTCCAGTCAAGTGAGCCAACATTTTTGCTCCAACTGGTTTGAGTTGGGTTTCTGTAGCTTGTATCCAAAAGAGTGTTTAATGATATAACTCCCTGCAGGAAAAAAAAGCAGGCAACTAGACCCCCAGAGCCTTTCTCCTTGGAAAATCTACTAAACTCATGCCAAAAAAGAAAGTAGAACTCCACACCCAAGGTCCAAGCAACCAAGGAGGGCAGTAAACATATGGGCAAATGATCCTAGTAGAGTGTACCATATGGAATTTATGCTACAGACAGTGGGAAGCCTTCTGAGTCAGGGCTCCCTCATGAAAGAGAGATATCACATGCAAAATAACTTAAAGACAATTTCATAAAGGGAGTGTTTACTGAGATTAGACAGGGTTAGGAGCACCAGCAAGGGCTGGTGAAACACTTGTCATCTAGCCATTATAGGGAGCAGTTATTCCCAGACTGGCAGGTGGAGAGAAGAGTGTTTTGGAGCTCTGCAGAGCTGTGGCCACAGAGGAAGTAGCTACTAGAACCACAGGGAGGCAGCAGGGAGGCAGGGGTGATGGGGAGCACACAGAGGGACCGGCTGCGCTCCTCCAGCCTCTGATCTCCTGCTGGTGCCTCTCACTGTCCAAATCTAATTGGATGCCAGAAAGCAAAGGCTTCCCGGTGGTACAACATGTCAGAATCAGCCTCCTGGGGCTCAGAGCCCAGAGGGAAGAGTAGAAAGGCGATCCTAGGTGGGCATGCGATTGAGCAGGGGCGATTAGCCATCTCATTCTGGAAGGTTGTGGAGGAAAAACTGGAAGCAGGTGGAACTTGAGGCTAGCTGGGAAACACATGGAGATTGAGGCAAGAAATTATAAAAGCCGGAACCAGGACTGTAGTGTAAAGATCCAGGGAAGAGAGGAACGCCTAAGGGAGGGCCACTGAGATTGATGCTGGGATTGTGGAGAGGCGTCCAGGATGATCCCCCCATTCCTGATTTTGTGAACTGCTACTAGCCAGGGGAGAGGATCCTAGAGGATAAGAGTGGGTTTCATCTGAAGAAACAAAACAGCAGCAGCCTCAAGAGACTCCAAGAAGGAACTAGTGGTCACCAAAGGGGAGGCGTGTGGGAGGGTGGGTGGGAGGGAGGGAGAAGGGGACTGAGGGGCATTATGTTTAGCACACATGGTGGGGGGGGGTCACGGGGAAAACAGTGTAGCACAGAGAAGGGACATAGTGGATCTGTGGCATCTTACTCCACTGATGGACAGTGACTGCATTGGGGTGTGGGTGGGCACTTGATAATATGGGTAAATGTAGTAACTACATTATTTTTTCATGTGAAACCTTCATAAGAGGTATCAATAATACCTTAATAAAAATAATTTTTAAAAAAGAGTGGGTTTCATGATGGAGAGGGTAGCAGAGAGTTTGGCTTGGCTCTTTGTGAGTCAAGGAGTCGAGGGAAGAGCCCAGTGGAGCTGTCCACGTGGCAGCTGGGTGTTAGTAAAGTGGACGCTGCATTTGCTCATCACTGTATCCTTAGCTCTTAGCACAGGGCCTGGCACATAGTAGGTACTGAGGAAATACTTGCTGGAAGGAAGGAAGGGAGGGAGGGAGGGAGGGAGGAAAGATAGGTGGATGGATAGATAGATGGTTGGATGGATGGATGGGTGGTTAGAGAGATTGCATGTATATATGTTTAAAGAAGAAGTTGTAAGTGGAAATACCAGTTTGGGTTTATCAGAAGCAGTGGCTGACACCGTGGAAATTGAAGTGGCTGTAGAATGAAGGTTCAGGTAACACCATCACCTGAGAAGAGGAAGGAGCCTGGGGGCCTGGGAAGGAAGGGTCAAAAGTTCAAAGAAAAAGAGGATGGGGGTGGGAGGGTGGCAGGAGAAAATGGAGATCTCAGAATCTGGGGAGGAGGAAATTTCAGGGGAAGAAAGCCCATTCTCCAATGTTGTCTGTCGAGAGATGAAATCTGGCGGGAAAAACTATGCGTGGATTTGAGACAGAGGGGACCATCCATCGCGTAGGAGCAAAAGCTGCTTCACAGAGGGGCGAGAGGCTAATGGAGTGGGCATGGTGCTGTGGGTCTGAGAGTCACGTTCTAAGAGGACATCTGTGCCCCCTTGTGAGAGAGGGAGGGGGGCGGGACTGGGCAGAGGGAGAAATCGAGTGATGATGGGGTGGCAACAGAGACCTCCACCCACCTCCAGGGACTGTGTAGCTGGGACGGCTGTCACAGTGGAAGGGCCTGGATCCCCCACGGACCCCTGCTGGGTCCAGGACAGTTCTTAGGGAGGGACTCACGTGGGAGGCACCAGCAGCTGTCCCCTCAGTGGGTGAAATGTCTGGGCCCTGTAAGGAGACCTGGTTACCCTCCAGAGCATCCACTGCAAGCGGCCAGTGTCGGCTCGTTTCCCAAGGAACTGGTCTACAGAGAAAAAGGGGGAGAGACTGGGGCAGCTAGAGGGAGACAAAGAGCCAGCAAAGCTTTTGCGTGTTTCTATATTGGATAACTCGGGGAAACACTGGGGTGTGGCTGTAAGCTGGGAGAATGCGGACAGGAGGATGGAGAACAGTGTTGGGAAGCCCGGTGAGCGCAGCTTTGTCATGCTTTCTGTTCATCCTCAGAGCTCAGAACGTGGCCTGGCACGTAGCTATACTTGGTAAATGGCTGAGCCCATGAATGAATGAATTCGACTTTTTAACACCAAACAGAAGAAACAGCACCAACATGTATCCTCTAAGAAATACACACCCATTTAAATATAGATACAGGAGGAACCAGGGCACCCACATGCCTCCGCACCTTTACAACCACACTCTGTGGAGTCCACGTGGACTCACAGAAACCCCTTAGAAGCCACGCAGGTCCCCTGATTCTCCCCCCTGGGCTTTAGTCCCACTGCTTCTCTTTCATGTTGGGATGGTCTACATTTCCGTGTAAGACCCCGTTTATAGAAAGGCTCTTATACCTCCCCAAAACAACTTTTGAGTATAAATGACATATGATAAACTGCACATATTTAAATGTACCATTGAAAGAGCTTTGATGTATGTGTAACTGATAAACCATTACAACAATCAAACTAATAAGCATGTCCATCACCTCTGAAAGTTTGCATGTCCCCCTTTATACTCCCCCTCTGTTCTTGTGCCCCCATCCTCAAATGAATGTTGATTTGTAGCCATAACAGATTCATTCATGTTTTCCAGAATTTTGTGTGAACGGAATCATGCAGGACGTACTCTTTTTCATCTGGCATCTTCCCCTTGGCATAATTATTTTGAAATTATATGTTTGGAAACATCTCACACAGAGATGTGTCTTTAGAGAATACTTTGTTCACAATCCTGTCCTGTTCAGTGCTTATCTCCGTGGCTTAGACAAAAATAGGAAAAGATTATATTTATATTGAAATCCTCAAACTAACCATGTTGATGGCAATGGTCTGTCTTTCAAACTGTAGGGCTTCTGAGGATGGCTCATCTTTGTTACCAGACAGCTGTTTGGACTACTTCCTCTCCCACCTACATTTCCCCCACCTCAAGCATTTTACTACCTTCTGAGAGGGAAAGAGGGGCACGTAAGTCTTCCCTGACAGTGTCCTGAACTCTGGGGACGTTAACTCCTGGGTGATTTTGTAGGTCTGGTGGTAGCAAAAGTTTTTAGTGAAGAGCCAGGCAGTAAATATTTTAGGCTCTGAAACCCATTCAGTCTCTGTTACAAATACTCAACTCTACGGATGTAGTACAAAGCAGCCAGAGACAATACATGAGCAAATGAACATGGTTGTGTTCCAATAAAGCTTTATTTACAAAGCAGGCAGGGGGCCATATGGCAGGGAAGTGGGGGAGGAGGCAGGAGGTGTAGTTTGCCGACCTCTGTCGGCCATGAATGCTGTGGAAGGGCTCCCCTCCTGCTGCTCACTGTGGGGTGTCAGTGTGATCGTGGAGGTTGCACAATTCATAGAATATTAGAGCTGTGACTTACGAAACATTTGGGACTGTTTGCTTTCTGGAGTCAGGCTTGGATTAAGGTGTCGACCATAACCATGGTGTCAACAGGCTCCTTGAGCACAGGGACATTTCCTAAGACATGGCTACTGGACCCCATTACCTGCTTCTCTGTTTTATTCCAGAATAAAACTCAACAGTTTGTATAGCTTATCTCACTAAAGCCACACCACTCCCCTGGGTGGGAGGTGCTATTATCTTGCCATTCTTTACCAGATGATGAAGTAGGTTTGGGGAGGGGACCTATGACACCCTTCCAAGTGCTTAGCACAAAGGTTTTAGGGTAGAAGACTGTGCTGTTGTGCAAAGACACCCAGCAATGACATGGCTTAAGGAAGGAAATCCTTTCTGTCTCTCTTCTGAGTCCCTGGGGGAGGCTCCCTCTGGCTTCTCTGCTGCCTCAGAGGCTGCAGTACCATCTTCCATCCGTGGACTCCAAGGCCATTCTGGTGGCCACCATCCTGACCAGTGGGAAGGCAGAAAAGAATGAAAGCTTGGGGTCTGGAGCTCCTTCTTGAGCAAGGGAGACAGATGTCACATAGACCACATCCTTCCTCGTTCATTGGCTGGCCGGTCTGGGAAAAAAAATCACAGATTTTGCGGGCCAGTCCCCAACTCAAATAATTCTTTTATTTAATTGTTAAAACAACAACCCTAACTATTTGACAAATGGAGAGACGGAAGCACAGAGAGGCAAGCTACAAAGGCAGTAGAGCCAGGACTAAACCCAACATGGAAAGCAGAGCCCAAGCACCTGAGTTTGTGCTACACAGCAGGCCCCACCCTGGACTCACATGATGCCAGCGACCACCAGTCGGTCAGACTGCCTCTCGTAACCCAGACTCATGCTCCTGGAGGTTCTGGCCCAGGGGGCTTCCATGGGGCCCTGTTCCACTCTAATAATCACCTAGTGTGTAGAAGTCACACTCCAAACTTCAGCTGTTAACTTGCTGTTAAAGTGTTTAGCGATTAATTTAAATAGAGTCCCTGTTGATTCATTAACAATCTGCTGCACATTGACCAGCAAGATCTGTAGAGTTGCAAAAACTTTCTCCCACCCATCCTATTCCCACAAATGGGCTTTCCAGAGAAGGGTTACTTTCAGCAGAACACACCTGCTAACACACTGTATGGCTTTGGGTTGAGAAAGGATATTTAAGAGGATTTTCCTAGATGCACAGGTTCATACAAGCCTGTCACAGAGCAGCAGTTCTCAAACTTATGATTTTAGGACCCCTCTACAAGGAACGACCCCAAAGAGCTTTCATTTATGTGACTTATACCTATAGCTATTTGCCAAATTAACATTTAAATGAAGAAACAATTTTAAATATTTAGTAATTCTAAAAGAACAATAAAAAACCATTGCATGTTAAATAAATACTTTTTAAAAGCGAAAAACAACCATATTTTCCCAAAATATTTAGCAAGAAGAGTGGCATTGTTTTACATATTTGCAAATCTCTTTAAAGTCTGGTTTAATAGAAGACAGCTGGATTCTGACATCTGCTTCTGCATTCTGTCTGTGGTGATTCCTCACATCATGCAGCCTCCAGAAAACTTCACTGGACATTAGTAAGATAAGGAGAGAAAAAGGAAAAATAACATCTTTTTGTTATGAAGATGTTATGTGTATTATCTCACTGTGTCTTTCTGATAAAATAATAAGCACTGTTATTAAGTCATCCCCTTTTGCAGATGAGAACATCTGGGCTCAGAGCACTTAAGTCATTTACACAAGAACACACAGCTGGGAGCAGAGAAGCAGGAATGAGGACTAGGGTGGGCCTGGCCCCCACCTCTGGGTTCTTAGCCCTCACTCTCCTGCGGCTGCGGTAGGTAAACAGCCACCCAGGGTTGTGAGAACCAGGACTCTGGGAGCAGAGAGTCAACCAAACCTAAAGAGAGAGAGAGAGAATGCAGTTTTTCCTTGTTGAGGCCACCACAGTAAAGACAAGAAATAAGGCTTTAGATTCTCAGTGGCAATTTAAATGCAAGGCAGGCAGCTCCAGTGTAAGTCAGGGGTGGCAACATGGTCCCTGCTATGCTTCATCCTCATTTACTGCCCTGTGAAGTGGGTGTCTGGAGCATCATTTGCCCTGGAGGAAACTGCTCAGAGAGGCTGCTGTGACACCCCCCAGGCCTCAACAGTTACTAAGTAATAAAAGGTATCTGGTTTTGAGACAGGAACCGTGGGTTTAGGCAGAGTAGGGTGAGGGCCTCCAGAAAAAAAGGCAATGGAAGATCATTACAGACAGAACAGTGCAACAATGTGCAAAGAAGTCCCTATGGAAACTCTGTGTTAAGCACTATGCAAAGTCAGAGTCACAGTGATTCTCTAGGATAAAGATACCAGACTAGGAATATAGACATTGTTCAGTGAAATCAGTTAAAGCTCAAAAGGACAAGGGCAACTTGGCCCGCAATGTTTGAGTGTTCCGCAGATAAAGAAAAGTATCTCAGCATAGCCCGTGACTTTATTGTATCCATTAGATCATGAAATTAAATCATAAAATTTATCTTAGCCTGCTAAAAGGCCCAGCCTATTTTTAAGTGTACCTATGTGCTATGTTTCCTTCTCTAATCCTAATCAAGTAATCTGCAACCTGGACAAAAGATTAATTTGGTAAGCAAGCCCAGCTATAATCATTCCAAAAAGTTAAGAAGTCAGATTCTTAACACACTCTAGCAAACAGGCAACAGTCCAGCCCTTGGGGACAGGGCAGGCAGTCTTAAAATTGATACGCTCTCAGAGGGAAACTGCTATCCTGAGAAAAATCAAAACAGCAAATTTCTTGTACTCATCAAAAATGAGCTTTCTGGGACCACTCAACAAATCTGCACACCTAGCCCTTTACCCCCATTCCTGAAAATCCTCAACCGCCTATAAATCCCCTAGACAACTCACCACCACGGACTCTCTTGTCCCCTCCTGGCCTGAGCCAGGAGCTCTGTCCTCTCACTTTATCTCTAAATAAAAGCCTGTCCCTTGCTCTCCCACCTCGAGTGTTTGTGAAGCTCATTCTTTGGCTTTGTGAACAAGAACCTTGATATCAGTTTTACTCCTGCTTTGACTTCACTTGGTTTTCTCTGGACAGCCCTTGCCTGCTGGTTAGGAAGGCTTAGCTGTTTCAGAGCTCAGGCTTTGCTCTTTTCAATTGTTAAAATAAGTAGCGATATTGGGTGGGTGGGTGGGTGAAAGGCTGTAGAAAATTCAGGAAGGAATCACACCTTAGAGCTCAGCCAGGATTCCAGACTAGGAGGGGGTGTGACTTGGGGTCTCAGGGTAAGATTCAGGGACCCTTCTGACACGTGGAGTTTTCCCACCACCATCAAGCAATTCTCTGACACCAGCAGGGTGTCCTACTCTTCAGCTCAGTTCTGACATGTACCCTGAGATGGCATCAGGTCCCCCAGGTCAGGGGCCAGCCCCACAAGACTGCCCCAACTTGCTGATGTAAATAGCAAGTCTAGGGTGTCACCTGTGCTCATGGCCCACGGGCTGTAGACTGGAGGTGCCAAAGCCTCCTTCCTCAGGTTCCTTTAGCTGAATCAGCTAAGTTTGCTGGGGTGGCTCTCAGAACTCAGAGAAACATTTTACTTCACTAGGTTACTGGTTTATTACAAAAGGATGTAACTCAGGAAGAGCAAGATGAAAGGGAAGCATGGGGCAAGATGGGGAGAGGGTGTGCGGCTTCCAGGCCAGCTCCGAATGGCCACTCTCCCTGAACCTCTACATGGTCACAAACCCAGAAGCTCTCCTATCCCTGCTTTTTCTTTCCTAATGGAGGTTGTCATTATATAGGCATGATTGATTACATTATTGACCATTGGCGATTGATTCAACCTCCAAACCCTCTCCCCTCCCTGGCAGTTGGGGGTGTGGGACTGAAAGTTCCAACTCTCTATAATCACACGGGTGGGCTCCCCTGCCAACCAGCCCCCATCCTTAGGTGGGGCCCCAAAGCCACTTCATTAACATAACAAAAGACCCATTTAGCATTCTCATCAGTTAGGAAATTCTGAGGGTGTGTGGAGCTCAGCATCAGAAACAGGGACAAAGACCAAATATACATATTTCTTCTTAAAAATTACAATATCACACAGGGTTACAAACCAAATGTCACATGCACTGCTTGACACAGCGTTTTAACTATACTTGTTAATTTAAAATTACTTGCCATACCACATAAATCAGAGTGTTTTGCATAAAAATCCCAACTTTGGGCTTCTCTTGAAAAATCGAGTGCATTGGCAACACTGGGACCTGCCTACTCCCATGGAGACAACAGGCGAGGACTAACCCCAGGGAGGTCAGATTTGGGTAAGGACCACCACAGCCTCAGCCATCAGAGGAGTGTGGGTAAAATTGTATTATTTCCAGAATATATCACCTAGCTTTAGTGCATCCTCACAGGTGGAGAAAAGTATGGCTTTGGTTCATCTGCATATCAGTAGGCGTTCCTCAGGGGTGGATAAAGGTTCATCTCCATATCAATGGGTAGTTACCTGGGCAACTGAGGGCTTATGTGAACCTGAGAGGGGAGGGCTGGTTGGCTTCTGCTGGAGCAGGAGAGAGAAATGGCCCTGGACTGCAGTTTGTAAGCAATAAATGGGTTTTAAACTTTATTTCTCCCTTTGACTGATTTCGGTTTTAGAAGTATTTTGCCTCTTCCTGGACTTATAAGGAGCAAGAACTCATTGCTGTTACATTCTCTCCCATTTTATTGAGATGTAATTTGCATTCAATCAAATGCACAAATCTTAATCATTCAGTCCAATGGGCTTGAACGATTGCATATACCCAAATGATTATCACCCAAGTTAAGATACAGACATTTCCATCATCCCAGAAAGTGCCCCTGGTCCCCTTCTTGTCATTTCCTATCTCCCATTCTGTGATTTGTCACCTGTCTCCTTTCTGGAACCTCACAGAAATGGAATTGTCAGGTATGTACTCCTTTGTGTCTGGCTTCTTTGGCTCAGCATGATGTTTCTGAGATTCATCCATGGCATTTGTTCCTCCTGAAGATTACTATACTTTCTGTGGGGTATGAAGGCAGCAGCAATGGTTTGTCTGTGCACCTGTCAATGGATGTGGGGTTGTTTCCACATTGGTGCTATGATGAGCAAGGCTGTGTGCAATGCACATTTGTGTACAAGTCTTGGGGGGAACATAAGTTTTCATTTCTCTTGATAAATACCTAAGAATGGAATTGATGGCCTGTAGTGTAGGAGTATGTTAACTTTGTAAGAAATCTTCAAAAAGTTCTCCAAAGTGGCTGTGCCATGCTCTCTCCTATTCTTCACAGCACTGAGGTAGGGCAGGGACCTGGGATGAACTTTTCCTGCCTATGATGAAAAGTGCTGAGATGTAAACAGTATGGTAAGAACAGGAGGGACCCCATCTTAAGGCTGAGATTCCATTTTAATAAGCAGAGAGTTGAGAAGTAAGATTCCTAACATAGTCTCTGGTAATCAGACAATAACCCAGCAGCCTACCTTCAGGCAGGGCAAGCAGCCTTAACTGATACATCCCCACTGCTTGAGGGTAGCCACTACCTTGGAGAAGAACAGGATAAACAAATCCCTTGTGTTGGGTTATCTAGCAGAATCAGCTGGAGGACTGACAATAAAGGAAAGGAGACACAGTGTCTTTCACCAAAGATAAGCACCTTGAGACCACAAGTACCTTGAGATAAGTCAAGCCTACGCCCAACAACTCCCTTCTGAAAGGCTGTTTTTTGCCCCATTCTTCAAAGCCTTAGAAGACAGGGTCCCCAGCCTTTCAGTGCGCCTCCTCTCTGAGGACGCTTCACTTTCCTTTCCTTAAGTGCATACTTTCAAATACAGCTGCCTCACTGCTCACATTATTTCAGTTTGTCTCTTTGTTATTTTGTTTCCAAGCTTTCACTCTGTCTCCACTTTGCTCCTAATAAGTAGGAAGGGGCTGCTAAGAGCTCAGATTTGGGCCTGAGTGTTTCCATTGCCTGGGTGACCCAGACAGAACTGCTGCTGTGTGTGTGATCTGCTCTTAGTAGCCTACCTGAAAATCTCCTTTCTTTGGGAAGTTCTCAGAACATAATCTCACTCCATCCTGTGCTCCGCGGCTCCCCCAAATCCTGGGGTGGCTGGGATTAGACCCCATGCTGTGCCTATCCAAGCAGACACCGGACAGACGCCAGGTGACCCTGGTGGTGAGAGGATCTGCCGGAGGCTGAGGACTTCCCCTCTTTCCCTCTGCACTCCTGCTCTCTGCTGCCTGCAGGGCAGCTGCCATTCCCCACTGCTCTCGCTTTAATGAATTCCTCCCTTACCTACACTCGTCTGACCTGCTCGAGAATTCTTTCTCACGCAGTCAAGAACCCTTCCCTGTACAGGCTGAGGTTTCTCCTAGTGCTTCACCTAGTGAGCGGGGAGAGACCCCGCAGATTCTGCCCAGCAACAGCACCATGAGGGTAGAAACCCCTGACAGAGAACCTGTCAGAGGTTATAAGCCAGTGGTCACTGGGCCACATCTGGCCCTCACAGATTAATAATCATGAGACTTTGTACAAAATTCTGGACTTCTTATTTTTCTAGAACAATTGGAAGGTCCAATCCCACTGGGCCTGTGTCCCCACGGTTAGAGCTGAGTCATGGCTGCCCCTTTCAGCTGGGACATGTGCACTCTAGTCACCCACAGCCCCACCTGCCTGTCTCACTCACCAACATGCCTCCTCTCCAAGCACTGTGACCCTGGAAACATGCCCGTGGCCCCCTGGACATGCCCCGAGCAGTCAGGCCCAGACCTCCAGTTGGCGGAACACTGTACCCTCCATGTCACCCTGCTGCCTCCCAGGTATCGTTGCAGTCTTGTGCCATCTGTTTCCTGACCCAAGGTCTGTCCCCCTTCTCCAATCCCAGCTACTCCTTCTGTACATCTATGCCCTCAACCCCGGCCCTGGGCAGGCCACTACCCTGTGGGCCCTTGTTCATGCTGTTATCAGTCCAAATGCTGGTCTTCCACATCTGGGCCCCCCTTCTTCCAGAGGGACGCATCTCTCAGCCACCCTCCATGGCTCCTCTGGGTTCTAATCCTGCCTTTGCCTCATACAGCTGGGTTGCTTGGGGCAGTTCCCCACCCTGTGTCCTCATCAGTAAAATGGGGATAGTCATAGCATCCGTCTTAGAGGTCCGTCAGGAAGACCAATGAGCTCAGACAGAAGTGGAAGCCCTCAGAGCAGAGTTTGGTACATATTCATTATCACTGTTTGGTGCCAAGGCTGCACCCCAGGGCCCAGGCTGACCGAATGAAGTAAAGACGTTGGGTCTGCAGTGAGAGGGGGTGGCCATGCCTCTGCTCCAGCCCTGGGCTGTCCTGTGGCCATGTGGGCCTGCTGTGGCCAGACTTTTAGAATGTTCTAGTAACTAAACAGTGTTTTGTGTGCTTTAAGCCTCCAGGGAAAGCCTTCCACTGTCTCCCACGCCTGCCCTGGGGTGGTGAGCCAGACTTGGCTCCTGGCTGTGGGTCGGTCACTCCTGACAGCTCCTCTGGGCTCCAGACCCTGGAGTCCACCTTGCCCTGCCATGGTCTGGAAGGCACACAGGAAAAGGGGCTGAACAAAGAGTGGTCACTATTCCTGCTGCAGCAGCGGCAAGGCCACGTCAGCCAGCGAGTGCCCTCCTGGGACTCTCCCTCTGCCCCTGCCTCCCTGCCAGTGTCTCCCCTCCCCCTTCCCCCAGCTCATCCCCAGCCCGCCCCGCTGGCACGGAGGCGGGCCAGTGGAGGAGTGGTGAGTGGAGTAGGACCGTGCCCCTGGCTCCTGAGGCCCCCTCTCCCTCCCTGCCATGGGCCTCTGAGCAGGTGAGGGCCCTGATGGGGGCCATGTGGGGGAGCTCAGGGCATGCCATCTGCCCCACAGGGGCATGCTCAGAGTTCAAGTTCAAGGGTTCAGGGCTGGGCTCAGCCTCTCTTCTGCTCCTGGGGAGATCATTCATGCTTCCTCTAATCCGTGCTGCAACCGAGACTGGAATTTGGAGTTTGACCAGTGAGGAGGCTGTCAGCACCATGCCGTGCAGGAGGTAGGGCCACCACCGTCCTCTGGCTGCGAGGCAAGAGGGGCCCAGGAGTCTCCCTTCTCCGAGCCATCTCTACCTACTGCTGCCTTGAAGCCATCGACGGGCTCCAGGGCAGGTAGGCCCTGTATCCAGGGGAAGGTAAGACTCCCTACCTCCACCCCAACCTGACACCCATTCTCCAAACTGGGAAAGCTGGTCTGGTGCCAGCAGGAAGGACTCCAGCTGTGAGCCATGGTGGGGGTCTAGGGTGACACCAGGCACATGGTGTGTTTTGGGGGGTTGGATACAGCCAGTGGCACCAGTGTGATCCCAGCTCTTCCACTTAGTAAGTTCAGGACATTGGCTGATCATTTTGCCTCCTTGAGCCTTAAGCTCCTTATCTGCCAAATGGGAACATGAATCTCAGCCCAGCCCAGCTCCCAGGTGTGGTGTACTCACATGGACCCAAAGAGATAACTTAATGAAAATATCTGTACAAACAGCAAAAAACTAGAGGGACATATCAGCATGACTGCAGTGGCTGTCACAACATGCAGGGGTATAGAGTAACAGTTCTGGAAGTGCCACATTTGTTATACAAATGTTTATTGAGTGCCTGCTTTGGGGACACTACATGAGCAAGATGGACATGGTCCCCACCTTCATGGAGCTTACAGTGTAGTGAAGACAGGCAGTAAGGGACTCGTACAAATCCAATGTCATGCTTCATTCAGTGGTGATGCAAAGTCGTGTTTGCTATGATGGCAGATGACTTAAGGACCCAATTTAGATTGAGGCCAAGAGAAAGCCCCTTAGGGGGTGTGGTACCAGGGTGACATCTGAGGGGTGAGGAGGAGTTCATCAAGCCAAGTGCATAGAAAAGCATTCTAGGCAGAGGGAATAGAGTGGCAAAGAACCTGAGTCCAAAAATAGTGCCCAAGGAACAGAAAGGTGGGTGCTGTGATGGCCCTGGGATTGCACCAGAGCACATGTGCACGGAAAGGGTCTGATCTGATCTCTGTTCAAAGATCTTTCTAGTTTCCGTGGGAGGGGTGGACTAGAAGGAACCAAGAGTGTCAGCGTGGCAATGTGGGAAGTTCTTCCTCTAATCTAGACAGAGGTGATGGTGGATTCGACAAAAGTGAAAGAATTAAGTGAGGGAAAATGGATAGTTTCAAGCTATGCTTTGGAAGTAGAATAGACTAGATCTAGGGGTCCATAGATTCTGGGAGCTGAGGAAGAAACACTATAGATTCTTTGGTGCATGTTTGCATGGCACAGCACCTGTGGTGTTGGGCACATAGTAGGTGCTCATAGATCACTTGATGAATGAGTGAATGAATGAATGCACGACTTAAGGCTGGCCCTCAGCTTTCTGGCACGAGCAGCAGGGTGGCTGCCGTTGCTATTTAGTGAAACAAGGAGGGCTGGAAGCTGTTGAAGTGTGGCCTCCGCTCTGTATTTGGTACATTTGACATGCCGCCCTGGCCTTTGGGCGCACAGATCTCAGGCTCCCATGGTGCTTTTGTGACATCTGTTCTCTCTAGAATCAGGAGGCAAGGTCATGACTGAAGGGTCAATTCGGGTGGAGAATCCTCCAGGTCAGCGAGTATTTACCTTTCATGCAGTGTTTGGGAAAAGCTGCCTTATGGTGCCTAGAATTTCTTCCCTCCTTACTAGGGCTGTGGCTCTTCCTAATGCGCTGGGGACAGTCCCGGCCTCTGCTTCAGCCCCAAGACCCCCAGAATCTGTCCTCTTGTCTCTTTTTCTAGAGACACACTCCTAAAGAACCCCAGAGTATCCACTGACCTTCCACAGTTCTGGGTTCTGATGGTGCCTCTCTGCCTTGCAGACCTGGCCGCCTCCGTCCGGTTGGGCGGCTTCCCCCAGCAGCGTCGGGCATCGTGAGCTTGAGCCAGCCCCAAGCCCGGCTTGTGGCTGTGGGCCGAGCCGTTTCCTCCACTGCAGGTGAGCTCAGAAGAGTGGCAGGAAAGAGGGTGAGTAGCTGCCATCCTGGAAGGTGTGGCCAGTGCCTGCCCTTGATGTCACCTCTGGAAATTTTCCCTGCCAAGGGTCCACTTGTGGAGCCGCATTAAGAGCTCATAGGTTAAGCCTGGGTTGGAGCCCTGGTTCAGTCATTTACCAGCAGAGTGACCTTGTGCTCAGGCCTCGGTTTTATTTTCCTCACCTCTTCAGTGGGGTTAATCAGAGACTGACCTATTAGGGGCACCATGTGTTTAAATTGAGATTCACACACACCCAGTATTTTGGGCCTAATCATGTTATGTAATGAGCTGGCTTTATGCTTTGAACAAACCTGTGCCATGAGTCTGATTATTGCCCCCACTTCACAGATGGGAAAATTGAGCCTCAGAAAGGCCACTTGCCCAAGATCCCAGAGCTAATAAGAGGTAGAGACAGGATTTGAACTGGGCAACACAGTTATAATGTCTTCACCCCTTTTATCCCGACACAGCCACTTCCTAGAGATTTGTTGCCTATAATTAAAATGTCTGAGCAGATGGTCACTGACATATTTGGTCATTGGGGTGTCCTTCCCTGGCCTGTCTGTCTGTGTGTGTCTCTCATTCTCTGTCCCCACTAATGTGTTTGATGCCACACAGTTGGTGCCTAAAGAAATGTTTATGGAAAAGAGGAGAGAAAGTGGGAGTGGGGGTGGTGAGGCAGGGGAGGCAGGAGGAGAGGGAGGGTGGGAGGGAGGAGAGGCAGCCTACTGTCCCCCGCCGTGGATGCGCACGCAGAAGCCAGCCTCAGGGACCAAGTGCAGCAGAGACAGTCAGAGCCCCCGCACCCCCTGCACACACGTTGCTCAGTCTTTTCCTCACACTGGGGCGTGGAAAATTCCCACATCTGCTGTGGCAAATTATGTAACCGGCCAAAAGGGAAGAAGAAAAAGGGTGAGCAGCCTCCCGATTGCTGAGCTGCCTTTGTTCCCTGGTCTGCGGCTGAGGGGCAGGGTGTTATTGCAAACAAAGCTGTTGTTATAGCGCCTGATTTGCACAGACTCCCGTTATTCCGGCACCCCTGCGCCCCACACAGGGAGGGTCCCTCACAGGAGGTGAAGTGGAGCCCACCCCCAGCTTGGCCCTCTTAGGGCAGTGCAAGGGGCAAAGGGTGCTTGGGGTCATTTCACTGAGCGGCCCTGCGCACATACAGCGCTGCAAAGGGCCAGTGCCAGGGAGCCGTAAGGATGGGACCAGGTCCACCTGGCTCATGGCTTTGTCCTCCACGTCTGGTACACAGGCCAGCACACAGCTGGTGCCCAAAGAAGTATTTATGGAAAAGAGGAGAGAAAGAGTGAGTGAAGTAGTGAAGCAGGGGAGGAGAAAGGAAAGGGCGGTTGGTGGGAGGAAAGACAGACGGACTAGCCAACACGGGCTGATACAAGGAGGTTCAGCGGGCTCAGCGCCGGCTTCAAATCCCATCTCTGGCATATATTGTGACCTGAAAGCAAGTGGCATGGCCAGGACTGGAACCGAGCTCCCTTCCACCTCTGTGCCAGTTTTCCACTTGTAAAATGGTCAGGTAATAGTGCTCATCTCACAGGGTGGACGAGGACGGAATAAGACAGCAAATGTAAAGCAAGTCCATGACAGGCACTTGAGTGAACAGGGCCCACACTGGAGGGCTCCGCCTGGGAGCGCATGGCTGAGGCAGCAGCTCTGGGGCTTCAGCACCTTCTCTGGTCCATGCTCCTTCTCCCGCCATGGACACGTGGCCAGTGCCTCCCAGCCCCTGGCAGGGCCCCCAGCTCCCTGGGACTCAGGAGGAGCCTGGAGTCGGCACCAGCCTGCCCAGAGTGGTGATGAATAACTTGTTTATCTGCTCCCACCCCTCTCGGTGCCTGGCAGGCAGAGGCCTGGAAAGGGTAACTAGCTGGGGGAGGGGCTGGGGACAGAGGAGGTCTGGCTCACCAGTCAGCCCAGGGCCCTTCCTCTCTCCGTCTTCCCGTCCGCCTTTTCAGACCTACTGTGTTCTAAAGCAATCCACCCCACTCCTCAATTCAGCATCCACCTCCACCTCGAACTGCATCCTGAGCTCCTTGCCCAAAGTACGTTGTTTTGGAAACCGCAGGTTGAAATGCAGGCTGTAAACTCAGGCAGATACGGGTTTGACTTCTGGCTTTGGACATGACACTAACCTGAGCCACAATGTCCCTGCTTGTGAAGTTCAGTTACACTGCCTACCTTCCTTCGCCCTTGGGATAACCTTAGGGACCATCTAGCACACCCCTCCCAAAGTCTCCAGAGTCTGCTTTCCTGCTTACACGCTCCTTTATGAGCCTTGCTCCACCCTAGAAGGGGTCTCCAGTCCCAGCTGGGTAAGTGTCTGAGCAGAGTTTGCCCAATACTGGCAAGTCTGCCCTCCTTTCCCATCATTCTTCCTCTCTTCCATCCATCTTTCGTCTCCATAAGTGCTGTAGCTCATAGTTGCTTGGGTCTTCTCTTCAGTGGAGAGGGCCGCCCTGTCCCAGGTCTGGGAAGCTGCGAAGCTCCTCCCAGCAGAACAGAAGCTAGGCCCAGCCCCAGGAAGAGTTCAAAGCTGTACTCAGCAAGGGAAGGGACTTCAAGATCATTGAGCGCTCCCCAAAGGCATCTTCTGTAAGTGAACATCCATCCTCTTGGGGTGCTTAAGGCAGTGGTGCTCAGCCCAGGGGACATTTGTATGATCACCTCTGAGGGGAGGGTGCTGCTGGCTCTAGTGGGTAACTCCCAGGAGTGATGACCAGCACCCTGCAGCCCGCACCCCAACAAAGGATTATCTGGAGCAAATGTCAGTAGTGCCAAGGATGAGAAACCCGCTCAAGAACAAGGAGCATGCTGCCCCAGGCTCTTAGGCTGTTCCATTTAGGGGCAGCTCTCATCAACTCAGGAAATTGTTCCTCAGTCCTCTTATCCAGTCAAGTAATCACCAAGTCCTATTGATTCCAACCCATATTATTTCTCTAATCCATTCTTTCTTACCCTTCCCCGTACTTCCTCTGGAGTCGGGTCATTACAGAATAACCTTCCTGTCCACCTTTTTGTTTCTGGCAAGCCACCCCCTTCACCCTATCTGATCATGCCACTTTCTCATTCAGATTTCTTCAACTGCCTCCCTTAACTTAAGCACAGGTGTAGGATGGAAGCATAGCTGCCCATCATGAGATATTCTAGAAACTTATGAGAGCATTTTTGGTTGTCACAATGATTTGGGGGTGCTACTGGCATTCAGTGTGTAAAGGCCAGAGACACTAGATACCTTGAAACTCACAAGTGTCCCAGGCAGCAAAGACCTTCAGACATTCCATCAGACATTCCAGTGGGCAGAAAACATACTGATCATTATCTGAGACAAGAACCTTCCAGTTTATGTAAAACACTAAGTGTTGGGGTTTTTTTTAAACATAATAATGTACCTGCTTTGATATTTTCACAACAGCTTCTCAACTATCTTTCAGGGGGCTCTGTCTTAAACTGAAAACGTGGTACCTCATGGCAATTGCTTGGATTTCTTCACATTTAAAATCACAAAGCATGTTTACAAATTTAAACATTTGGTGTATACACTAGTTTCAATGCCAGGGCTTGTGGGCACATCTGCTCTTTATTCTTTGCTTCTTGCATTGAATGGCTTCTGATTTCCTTATTTCTCTTAAAGTAAAAACTTAGTATCAAGTGAAAGTATCTGTGGTCCCTTTGTGTCTTCCACAGGCATCAGATGGAGAAGTTGGCTGGTGAAGCATCTGTCACTTTCTTATAAATTGCCTTCCTTTTATTTCTCTTTTATATTAGAGTTAGAGCACCCTATTGATTTTTTTAAATGCATGTAGGTAGGTAACATTAACTCTGTATTTCATTTCAGTATTCACTAAAAGTGGTATTACAAAATATTTTTTAAAAAAGCAGAAGATAATATCTGATAGGCTGAGAACTACTGACCTCATAAATTCTTTGAATAGCATCAAATGGTGGATACAATCACCTTCATTTCTGATTAGTCTCACTGTCCATCTATCTTTGCCAAATCTTAACACTCAGGCAAGAATCTGGTGGGTCCTTAAATATGGACTGCTTATTCACACCTCTGTGTCTGCAGATGGTATTGTCCTGGCCTCAAATGCTCCTCCATTCTTGCTCATAAATATAGGGCCACTTACTCATTCTTCAAAACTCAGCTTATATGCTGCCATGTGGATTCTCTTACGTAAAATTAGGTGGCCCTATCTCACTGTACCTGGTAGAACATAATAGTAATGATAACAGGAGCTACAATTTTTTTTTTGAGAGGGCATCTCTCATATTTATTGATCAAATGGTTGTTAACAACAATAAAATTCTGTATAGGGGACTCAATGCTCAATGCACAGTCATTAATCCACCCCAAGCCTAATTCTAGTCAGTCTCCAATCTTCTGAAGCATAGCGAACAAGTTCTTACATGGTGAACAAATTCTTACATAGTGAATAAGTTCTTACATGGTGAACAGTACAAGGGCATTCATCACAGAAACTTTCAGTTTTGATCACACATCATGAATTATAAACAATCAGATCAAATATGAATATTCGTTTGATTTTTATACTTGATTTATATGTGGATCCCACATTTCTCCCTTATTATTATTATTATTATTTTTTTAAAAATAAAATGTTGAAGCGGTAGGTAGGTGCAAGATAAAGGTAGAAAACATAGTTTAGTGTTGTAAGAGAGCAAAGGTAGATGATCAGGTGTGTGCCTGTAGACTAAGTGTTAATCCAAGCTAGACAAGGGCAATAAAACATCCACGGATGCAGAAGATTTCTCTCAAAACAGTGGGGGTGAGGTTCTAAGCCTCACCACTGTTGATCCCCAATTTCTCACCTGATGGCCCCCCTGCGACTGTGCCTGTCTTAGGTTGTTCCTCCCTTGAGGAAATGTACCCGTCTCTGGCTAACCAGTCATCTTCCGGGGCCATACAGGGAAATGTAAAGTTGGTAAGTGAGAGAGAAGCAATATTGTTTGAAAAGGTTAGCTTTTTACTTCTTTGCAGATTTATGTCCTGTGGCTTCTATGCCCAGCATTTGTCTTGAGGTATCTTTACTACTTGGAAGAATTATGATACTCGGTAAATTCGATATGAGGCACGAATTCTATTCAAGGGTTGTAATTAGGAAAGGAGCTACAATTTATTGAGCACATTCCTGCACAACACAACACTTCATAAGCATTAGCCCACAGCAACCCATGAAATACAAACTCTTATTGCTCCGTTTAGGGAATTTGTCCAATTTCACCACTCAGCATCAGTAAATGGTGGAACCAGCTGTGGGGCTCCTAAGCTTGAATCCTGAACCCACTGTCTCCACACACCGTCACCACGTGAAACATCATACTGTGTATTACCTTATGCGTGTGTTTTCCCATTACCGGGCTGCCCATCATGGCAGGCAGGGACTGAGTCTTTCCCTTCCCAAACCCCCAGAGAGGAGTCACATTATAACACAGGAAAAGGTCAATGCTCAAGTCACTTATACTCAAAATCACCCTTGGGAATTTTATTAGCTTCCAATTGTTGCTGTAACAAATAACCAGAAATTTAGTGCCTTGAAACAACATGAGTTTATTATCTTTGAGTCCTGGAGGTCAGAAGTTCTAAATGGTTCTTACTGCATGAAAACCAAGGTGACATCAGAGCTGAATTCCTTCTGGACTCTCTAGGGTACAATCTGCTCATTTGCTTTTTCCAGCTTGTAGGAAGCCACCTGCATTCGTTGGCTTGTGGCCCTATTATTCAATCATCAAAGCCAGCAACACTGGGCCAAATCCTTCTACACTGCCATCTCTCTGCTTCTCTCTTCTGATCCCCTCTTCTACTCTGAGGGACCCTTGTGATTGTATTAGGCTACCTCAGATTATCCAAGATAACCTCCCTATTTTTTTATTTTTTTTTATTTTGCTGTCATTAATCTACAGTTACATGAAGAACATTATGTTTACTAGGCTCCCCCCTTCACCAAGTCCCCCCCCAACAAACCACATTACAGTCACTGTCCATCAGTGTAGTAAGATGCTGTAGAATCACTGCTTGTCTTCTCTGTGTTGCACAGCCTTCCCCGTGCCCCCCACACATTACACATGCTAATCATAATGCCCCATTTCTTTTTCCCGCCCTTATCCATCCCTACCCTCCCATTCTCCCCAGCCCCTTTCCCTTTGGTAACTGTTAGTCCATTCTTGGGTTCTGTGATTCTGCTCCTGTTTTGTTCCTTCAGTTTTTCTTTGTTCTTATACTTCACATATGAGTGAAATCATTTGGTACTTGTCTTTCTCCGCCTGGCTTACTTCACTGAGCATAATACCCTCTAGCTCCATCCATGTTGTTGCAAATGGTAGGATTTGTTTTCTTCTTATGGCTGAATAATATTCCATTGTGTATATGTATCATATCTTCTTCATCCATTTATCTACTGATGGACATTTAGGTTGCTTCCATTTCTTGGCTATTGTAAATAGTGCTGCGATAAACATAGGGGTGCATCTGTCTTTTTCAAACTGGGCTGCTGCATTCTTAGGGTAAATTCCTAGAGGTAGAATTCCTGGGTCAAATGGTATTTTTATTTTGAGCTTTTTGACGAATCTCCATACTGCTTGCCAAAATGGTTGAACTAATTTACATTCCCACCAGCAGTGTAGGAAGGTTCCCTTTTCTCCACAACCTTGCCGACATTTCTTGTTGTTTGTCTTTTGGATGTTGGCCATCCTAACTGGTGTGAGGTGATATCTCATTGTGGTTTTAATTTGCATTTCTCTGATGATTAGCGATGTGGAGCATCTTTTCATGTGTCTGTTGGCCATCTGAATTTCTTCTTTAGAGAGCTGTCAATTCAGTTCCTCTGCCCATTTTTTAATCAGATTGTTTGCTTTTTGTTTGTTGAGGTGCGTGAGCTCTTTATAAATTTTGGATATCAACCCTTTATCGGATCTGTCATTTATGAATATATTCTCCCATACTGAAGGATACATTTTTGTTCTATTGATGGTGTCCTTTGCTGCACAAAAGCTTTTCAGCTTGATATATATATATATATATATAGTCCCACTTGTTCATTTTTGCTTTTGTTTCCCTTGCCTGGGGAAATATGTTCATGAAGAAGTCACTCATGTTTATGTCTAAGAGATTTTTGCCTATGTTTTTTTCTAAGAGTTTTATGGTTTCATGATTTACATTCAGGTCTTTGATTTCAAATTGACTTTTGTGTATGGGGTTAGACTGTGATCCAGTTTCATTCTCTTACATGTAGCTGTCCAGTTTTGCCAGCACAGTCTGTTGAAGAGACTGTCATTTCCCCATTGTATGTCCATGGCTCCTTTATTGAATATTAATTGACTATATATGTTTGGGTTAATGTTTGGAGTCTCTATTCTGTTCCACTGGTTTGTGGCTCTGTTCTTGTGCCAGTACCAAATTGTCTTGATCACTGTGGCTTTGCAGTAGAGCTTGAAGTTGGGAAGTGAGATCCCTGCCACTTTATTCTTCCTTCTCAGGATTGCTTTGGCTATTTGCGGTCTTTGGTGGCTCCATATGAATTTTAGAACTATTTGTTCCAGTTTGTTGAAGAATGCTGTTGGTAATTTGATAGGGATTGCATTAAATCTGTATATTGCTTTGGGCAGGATGGCCATTTTGACTATATTAATTCTTCCTAGCCAAGAGCATGGGATGAGTTTCCATTTATTAGTGTCCTCTTTAATTTCTCTTAAGAGTGTGTTGTACTTTTCAGGGTATAGGTCTTTCACTTCCTTGGTTAGGTTTATTCCTAAGTATTTTATTTGTTTTGATGCAATTGTGAATGGAATTGTTTTCCTGATTTGTCTGTCTATTAGTTCATTGTTAGTGTATAGGAAAGCCACAGATTTCTGTGTGTTAATTTTGTATCCTGCAACTTTGCTGAATTCCGATATTAGTTCTAATAGTTTTGGATTGGAGTCTTTAGGGTTTTTTAAGTACAATATCACGTCACCTGCAAATAGTGACAGTTTAACTTCTTCTTAACCAATCTGGATTCCTTGTATTTCTTTGTTTTATCTAATTGCCATGGCTAGGACCTCCAGTACTATGTTGAATAACAGTGGGAAGAGTGGGGATGCCTGTCTTCTACCCAATCTCAGAGGAAAAGCTTTCAGCTTCTCACTATTCAGTATGATGTTGGCTGTGGGTTTGTCATATATGGCCTTTATTATGTTGTGGTACTTGCCCTCTATGCCCATTTTGTTGAGAGTTTTTATCATGAATGGATGTTGAATTTTGTCGAATGCTTTTTCACCATCTATGGAGATGATCATGTGGTTTTTGTCCTTCTTTTTATTTATGTGGTGGATGATATTGATGGATTTTAGGATGTTGTACCATCCTTGCATCCCTGGGATGAATCCCACTTGATCATGGTATATGATTCTTTTGATGTGTTTTTGAATTCAGTTTGCTAATATTTTGTTGAGTATTTTTGCATCTACATTCATCAGGGATATTGGTCTGTAATTTTCTTTTTTGGCGGGGTCTTTGCCTGGTTTTGGTATTAGGGTGATGCTGGCTTCTTAGAAAGAGTTTGGGAGTATTCCCTCCTCTTCTATTTTTTGGAAAACTTTAAGAATAATGGGTATTATATCTTCTCTGTATGGCTGATAAAATTCCAAGGTAAATCCATCTGGTCCAGGCGTTTTGTTCTTGGGTAGTTTTTGATTACTGCTTCAATTTCGTTGCTGGTAATTGGTCTGTTTAGTTTTTCTGTTTCTTCCTTGGTCAGTCTTGGAAGGTTGTGGATATTGTTCTGTTTGGATTGGTCACACAGTTCTCTTAATATTCTTTCATTCCTGGAGATCCTTTTGTCTCTCTCTGCCTCAGCTTCTCTGTGTTCCTCTTGTCTGAATTCTCTTCCATTAATGGTCTCTTGCACATCATCCAGTCTGCTCCTAAGTTCTTCCAGAGATTGTTTTATTTTGGTATTCTCCCTCCTAACTTGATACTTTAGCTCTTGCATATTTCTCTGCAGGTCCATCAGCATGGTTATTACCTTTATTTTGAATTCTTTTTCAGGAAGATTTGTCATATCTGTTTCCCCAGGTCCTCTCTCAGGGGTTGTTTGGGTTATTCTGGACTGGACCAAATTCTTCTGCCTTTTCATGGTGATAGAGGTAGTCGTAGGCAGGTGGCACATGTGTCAGCTGGGAGAACAAAGTTCCTTCCTGCTTGCTAGTTGCCCTGCCCTTCTCTGCTGCCTGTGTCAGTCACCCTCACAGTGGGAGCAGTGTCCAGGTTAATCCTCTGAGCTGCCTCAGGTGGGGCAGCCCAGAGCCCTGTGGGAAGAGGCAGGCATGCCGGGTGTGCTCTCCTGCGAGAACAGCACCCTTTCTCACCCTGCCCCAGTTTCCTCTGCCTGTGCTGGGCAGCTGCATGCCAGTGGCAGCCCCAGGTCTGTCCTGGGTGGCTGCGCGTTGGAAGCAGGCTCTGGGCAGCTTCTGTGGGCGCTGCCGCTCTCAGGCTGCTCTGCCAGGGCCGCGCAGGAGGGGGAATGAATAGCAGGCTGTTTATTGCTGTGAGGGGCTTCAGAGTTGCACTGCCTCCCAGGGGCCTGGGGCATCTGAAGCTCCTCAGAATTCCTAGCCTGCTGGGCTGAGTGTGCTGGATGGTTCCGTCCAGCTGTGAAGCCCCTGTCCCTTTAAGACTTTCAAAAAGCACTCGTTTTTCTTTTGTCTCAGGGCAGCCAGCTGTGGGGACCTGCTTGCAGATTTTACTTTTCTGTTTCCCTAATATCCAGCACACCATGCAATGTGTGTCTGCACTCCCAGTGCAGATTACTAAGCTGTTTCTTTAGCAGTCCTGGGCTTTCACTCCCTCCCCACTCTGACTCCTTTCCTCCCACCAGGGAGCTGGGGTGGGGGGAGCCCCTGGGTCCCACCGGGCTGTGGCTTGTATCTTACCCCCTTCGTGAGATGCCAAGTTTTCACAGATGTAGATGTAGCCTGGCTGTTGTACTGTATCCTCTGGTTTCTCTTTTAGGAATAGTTGTGTTTGTTGTATTTTCAAAAATATATATGGTTTGGGGAGGAGATTTCTGCTTGCCCTACTCATGCTGCCATTTTGGCTCCTCCCTCTAACTTCCCTATTTTAAAGAGAGCTGACTAATAACCTTAATTCCATCTGCAAATTTAATGGTCCTTTACAATTTAACTTAACATATTCACAGGTTCTGAGGATTAAGATTAAACATCTTTGAGGGGGACATTATTTGGACTACCACAGAGGAACAGTATACTAAGAAAGAGCTTAGGATAATGGTTCAAGGCGTGGATTCTGGAGCAAGATTATTTGCCTTCAAATCACAGCTCTACCACTTGAGCTGTATTACCTTAGACAAGTTACTTAACTTTTCTGTGCTTCTGTTTTTACCCATCTTTAAAATGGAAGTGATAACAATGGTGCCCACTTTGCAGGTTTGTAAGTACTTAAATAATACCTGGCATGTAGTAGGTGCTATAGAGGTGTTTATTAAATATACACAATACACAATGTTATGGGCCTATGCAGCATTGGAACACAATTGTAGTGTCTGGCTGAGACTCAGACAAAACTGTTGGTTTGACCCTCACTCAACTGTGGGGATACCTTGCAAAAGGGGAATGACTCAGGTGTCTTGTTTTTCTCTCACTCCTGGACATGTGCTTGTTAAGTGAGAGAGGATAGTAAAACCATCCATACATTTTAAACAGTCGATTTTTCTTAATATTTGGCCAAGTGAGTGGTTGAATTGATAAAAAAAATTAGCTGTTGATTTGATGTGGTTTTCTTGTAAACATTTGTTGGATGAATGAGTGAACAGAGGGATAGATGGATCTGTGTCCCTGAAAGTCTGTCTCCACCCCACATTCCTCTGCGTGTGTCCACTCACATGGATGATCCAAGGAGGCAGTGATGGGCAGGGTGGGGACAGTGGCCCCAGGTTCTGGCATCTGACGAGCATTTGCCCTTCTGCAGGATTGAGAGTTTGTTCAGGACCATGGAGAGCAGCCCCAGCGGCCCTCAGCCCACGCAGTCGAATCCCCCGGAGACATTTCCCCAGAGGAGCATGGAGCCAGCTGACATCACAGTGTTGGTTCTGTACTTCCTCTTTGTCCTGGCTGTTGGACTGTGGGTGAGCCAGTCCAGGGAATGGGAGGGTAAGAAACCAGCTCAAGGTCAGAAAGTAATCTGAACTTTACAATGAACAAAAAATGCATTAAATGTTGACTGTGTGTCAAGAAAGTGTTAGGCGATTTCACTTAAATTATCTCACGTAATTTATACAGTTCCCTATGAGGAAGATACTATTACTATCCCTATTTTATAGATAAGGAAACCGAGGCTCAAAGAATTTAAGTCATTTATATCTTAATAAATTAGCAGAGCTGGAGTTAGAATCCGTATCTCCTTCACTTTGAAGCCCATGCTCTTTTTTTTTAAAGGCAATACAGTCATATAATTCAAAATAAAAAGAACTTAAAATGACTGACATACTGTGAAGTCTCACTAACCTTCCTTCCACAAGTAGCCACTGTTACTAACTTTTTAGTTCATTAGTGTATTATTCCAGAGTTTCTTTATGCAAATCTAAGCAAATACCACTGTGTGTATTTACCTCTCTCTTAAACAGAAGGTAGCTTATTACACATTGTTTTTTACCTCGCTATTTTTGACTCATCAGTGCCTCTTGGAAACTTTTTTCATGTCAGTACATAGAAACTTCCTCACCTTTTTAAAAGTTGCACAGTATTCCATTAGATGATTGCACTGTAACTTATTTAACCTGTCTCCTGCTGAGGTCATTTGGATTGTCTCCTATCTCTTACTATTACAAATTATGCTGCAATAAGCAAACCTTGTACACTCATTATTTTGGATGTGTGCAACTATAGCATAGGATAATTCTAACAACCTATGGAATTGTCAGATTAAAGGATATATGCATTTTTGATTATAATAACTTGTGCCAAATTGCCTTAAGTGCAGTACACATCATTCATATATGAGAGAAAATCTATTTAATCACATCCTCACTAACACTGTATTATCAAAGTTTTCTTTTGCCAAATTGACAGGGGAAACATAGTATCTCAATATATTGTTAAGATGTGTGTAACATAATAAGAGAGTCTGGACATTCTTACAATATGTTTAAGGACTATTTATTTCCATTCTGTAAAGTATGGTTTGATGTCTTTTTCCATTTCATTAGGTGCTTGCTCTTTTATTATCAATTTCTAGGAACTCTTTATATATTAAGGCGATTAGTGGGATGAGGATGGTGCAGAGGAGGTGCTACTATCTGGTTTTCAGGTCACTTGTTGCAAAGGCCTTGAAAACTATAACCCAAGGTGTCCCCACGTCAATCAACTCTTTGTAGATCATTTTTCTACTCTTACTCCTTAGCTTTCCATCCTCCAGTTCATGAAGGGGATAAAAGGGCTAGACATTCCAAAGATCCTAGATCTGACCTTTCTCTGTCTATCCCATCTTAGCAGGACATCTGAGACGGATGAGACATTTTTAAGGGGAAGAACTTTTGTGTCAGACAGCCTTGAGATCAGGGCCAAGGATAGGGTTATTGTTGCTGGGAATGTATATTTTCCTTGAGGTCAGCCTTGAGATCAAGGTCAGGGGTAGGGTTGGTGTTGCTGGGAATCTGTGTTTTCCTAGAAGAACCAGGAGACTCTGATGTGTTACTAGATTGAGAAGCCCTGGATTTAGATTACCCCTTTGGCGAAAGGAGTTCTTTGTTCTTAAAAAATACTTCCTGTATTCAGCAGGAATGAGCCACAGTCTGTTCTCTATGGTAAGATCATTTGCAAGGATAAAAAGGTACCATTTCATGTCACCTCATATCCAGTAAGAATTCAACATTCACACCCAGAGGCTCAAAACTCATATACTCAACTTACAACTCATCTTACAATGCATTAAAAACTTATGCAAGATCACACAAACTATGTAGAGGCCGAAATATCTCTATTAAAACACCTTTAATGTCACAAAGCTCATTCCTTCTAAAGATGGTTTTGTAGCCAGCTAGGAACACAGGCTCCAAAGTCAGGCTGATCTGTGTTTGAATTCCTGGCCCTTCTGCTGTCTAGAAATAGGACATTAGACAGATGACTACCCCTGAGTCTCAGTTTCTTCATCCATTATATTGACTAAAGACACCAACCCCAAAGTAGTTGGTAAGGATTAAAATGGAATAATGCTTTAAAGTGCTTAGCATGGTGTTTGACACTATGCTAGTATGACACTGTGCTAATACATTCAGTAAATGGTACCCATTATAAGCCATGGATTTAAAACTCAAATGCTTAGAAGGGCCAAGTAGGTTCATAAATGTGTGAAGCAGGGAGTTTAGGGGTTGTGTTACCCTGAATAGTTTGTGTCTCTGGTAGAGTCATTCAATTTAAAATCTTCTTAAAAACCATGGGCCAACAAAATATATTTGATGTCCAAATCTGGCCTGCTGGCTTCCCCATTCACACTCCATGGCCTAGATCATTTGGGGGTGCCTCTGACTGTTAACATCTTCCCTCACCCATCCCTCTTCTTTGTTCCAGTCCACAGTGAAGACCAAGAGAGACACAGTGAAAGGCTACTTCCTAGCCGGAGGGAACATGGTGTGGTGGCCAGTAAGTGGTCTTGGTGCTGATGTCTTCTAACCTTTGCTCTCTGGGGTCTCTTTGGTTGCATGATGTGTGGACGTCACAATCTGAACTAGAGAAGGCTTAGCTCCAACTCAAACTTGTTTTAAAAAAACGAGAGCTCATTTGTCTCTCTCTGTGTGTCTTCTTTATTATTTCAGCAGAGTGGCAGAGGTGGACCCGTAGCTGAACATGCTACTCTCCCTACCCCCAACCCCCTGCTATATACACACCTCCCTGGGTCATACAGCCCCAGTCTAAGAGACCAGCAGAGATGTCCTATTTCCAGATTCTCGGGAGAGAGAGGATGTGATTGGTCCAGCTTGGGCCAGGTGCCCGGGCCTTGTCTGCTCTAATCAACAGAGATCAGAGATTAGGGTCATTGGGTACAGTCTTGGCCACTTGGAGTTCTACTGTAAGGAAAGCTATCCACTTTGTTAAGTCAGAAGCAGAACTGGGGAATAACACAGGGGGCCTGATTCTCATCACGAAGCATTCTCTACAATACCTGTCCTCCCCCTACCCAGGTTTGCTGCATATGGTTGTTCAGGCTGTGCACTGCACAACCCTATGGGGCACAATTCACATTTTAGGCATAGATGTGCATATTTATCATGCCATCTCCTGATAGGTGGAAGTAAAAGAGTCTTGGGGAAGGAAAGTATTTTTCTAATTTGGAAAAAGGTGCCAGTTAGGCTAGGGATGGCCCTGCCTTCTCTACGTCTTCTGTCTTGGCCCCTTCAGAGTGTGGGAAGAACTGGTTGCAGGGGGAAGGTACTCCAGAACTGGGATCCGAGATCTTACCTGTTCATAACCCCACAGGTGGGTGCGTCCTTGTTTGCCAGCAACGTCGGAAGTGGACATTTTATCGGTCTGGCAGGGTCAGGTGCTGCTGCAGGCCTTTCTGTAACTGCTTATGAGTTAAATGTAAGTATTTTACCAGGGCACACACAGCTCACCGTCTGCCTCATAGGTAGATCCTGGGAGTCTGTTGTGCGATGCCCTGCACTTTTAAAAGTAGAGCTGTGCTTTATGAGAAAAAACACTGGGAAGCATCAATACCACCTCTGGTCAGCAAAAATCTGTTTGATCTGCAAGTGTCAAGTGGTCTCCTTGGGATTCCTTTAATGGGGGGATAATGAGGCCAGGACCCCAACAAATAGACGCATGGAGAAGGTGGCTCAGAATCTCTCCCTTGCAGATACAGGAGGAGGTATTGCGGGCCTGGAGGGTGTTGCTATTTATTAGATGTCAAGTGACCATCCCCAAAATTAGGTGGTTCAGTGGTTCCTGACCTTTTGGCCACCCTGCAGACACACAAGAGATAGGACACACTTTCCTGTGTAGCGGGGCTCATTCAGGATATGATTTTCACTGGTGCGGAAGGGGGTGCACTTGTTAATAGTGATATTCATCTTCGTAATGATGACCATTTTACAAGTGCTTGCTCTATGCTGCAGACGTAAGGACACTACATGCATGATCATATTATGGGATTCAGTTACAGGGTACAAGCAGACTGCCTGGGGTCACATCCTAGCTCCAACACTTACCAGCTGTGTGACCTTGGGCAAGTTACTTAACCTCTCTGTGCCTCATGTATAAAATCGGGATACTACAGGTACTGCTGCATAGAGTCATTGTGAGGATTACGTGAACTAATGTTTGTAAAGAGTGTCAGAGGAGGGCCTCGTATATAAGCTGCAGGTCACCTATTTCCTTACAACAACCCAGCAAGGCACTGTTACTTCCATTTCACAGGTGAGAAAAATGAGTCTCAGAGACCTGTGTAAAGCCTTCCAGCATCACCAGTACTCATTGGCATGGCCTCCCTGGCCTAACAGCCTGTTTTAACCACTCCAAGGAGGGCAGGGAACACAGCTGGAGGAAGGGGATGATGACCTGGGGTTTAGAGGACACTGAACTGGGAGTCGCAGAGAAGCTTCTGTTTCCACTGTTCTCTACTTCATCTCTTTCTCCTGTTTAAACATAGACATACGACAGCCAGGGAGGGTGAGCTACTCAGTAAGTAAGAGACTGAACCAGAGGTGGCACCAGGCCAGGCTAGCCCAGGATGCAGAGGGTAACCCAGATGGGCACCTTGATGTGTGGGGAGCCAGTCCTGACTGTTTTCTCTGGCAGGGCTTATTTTCCGTGCTGATGTTGGCTTGGCTCTTCCTGCCTATCTACATCGCTGGACAGGTAAGTCTGAGGGCCAGGGGGCTCTGGCACGCAGAGGTCTTTTGGGAAGGTGGAGCCCATCCTTTAGACAGTCCCTGAGAGGCCCCAGAGCTGGTGAGGGCTGATGCACATGTGAGACTATTAGGAACCCTGGCCTTTGCAGTTCCCACCTAGGAATCAACATTAAAGATACGGGGCTTTAGAAGCTAGAAAAAACATGGGCTCAAGAATAATTTTTTTAATGCCAAAATACAAATATAAAACTCACAGTGCCTTTTATATGTTTAAGTCATAACATGTTACTGCTTTCAACTTAAAAACAAAACAAAACATGATTCAATGGATTTTTTTCTTCCTTTGCACCAAACTATAAATAATTGAGTTATTTCTGGCTGATGTGAAATGTCAAATTCTTGTTACCAAATAATGATTTCACTTTTTGAAAAGGTAATTTTAAGAATCATTTCTTATCTTACTGCCCGCTGTATGTCATCCATACTATCCAGGCAGAATTTTATTTTGGATGTCCTACCAGAGAGGGCAAGACAATACAGTAGCATAGTGTTATTCTTAAAGCAATAACCTTAAGTTATTAAATAACTGGTTTTAACTTTTTATTATGGAAATTTAAAAAAAATACACAAAGTAGAACTGCTTAATGATCAGAGAAATCATTTAAAATCACTTTGCACCAGAAGTAGCACAGTCCTGTGTGAAGGGCAGTGAGGCAGGGATAAATCACCTCACTTGGTGATAATGCTGAGTGTGAATAAGCAAGGCCTTTGGTGAGTAGGGGCTGAGTTGGCCCAGTCCCACCTGGGACTAACCCCACAGAGACAGATGTCTGGGGCATAACAACGCTGAGCTGAGAGGGAGGGTTTCTATACCAAAGCATCAATATTCACTGAGCACCTACCATGGTAAGGCATAAGCATGGTGGAGATGCAGGTCAGTTCACAGGCAGGGTGGCTGGATGTTCTCAGCTGACAGTTTCCATTTTCTCTGACAAGTGGAAGATCCTGTCACCTGTTGAGTGAACGAGGAGCTTGTGGGCTGAAGATTGAGAAGAGTCATGCAGACTTGCAATGACTGCAGTAGCAAAGCCCAGGAGCAGCCACAAAGTCTATCAGTAGGGGTCTGAGCATCCACAGGAGGGAATGAATATTATGCCTTACAAGAGGGTGTAGTCGATAGAGGTATGCTGTCTGTCAAAGGCTCTCCAAGATATGTTAGTCCATCAAAAGTTCCCTGGACCTAGATGTTCTTTTGACATCTTACAAGTAGTCAAAGGAATGATTAAGCCCATACTAGATAATAAATGTCAGAGTGCTGAGAAATGATTAAAAACAAGACTACCTGATCCATTTTTATTGAGAAATAAAATAAAGCACAGAAAAGTGATAAAACACAAATATGCAGCCTAGTAAACTATTGTGAAATGAGCAACCAGATCACGTCATCAAACATAGAATCTTCCCGACGTGCCCTTTGCACATCACACCGCCTTCCTTTCTCCTTTAACCCACTTAGTTCCTTGCTTTTCTTTATAGTTTTAATTATGCATAACTAGACAGTATGGTTTTTAATTTTACTTTTTAAAAGGCTGTATGTGCCAGTGAAATCAGGGTAACATATTCTTTTGTTGCCTGTAGCTCATGTGTTCATTTCTACTGCTCTGTAGCATTCTGCAGCAGGACTACACCCCAATATATTCACCCATTCTTTTGCTCATGGGCATTAAGGTGCCTCCCAGTGTTAGGCTAGGATGGACACTGCTGTTATGATCCTTTTTATACAAGGTTCCTGATGTACATAAACACTTGTTCATGAGAGAACCTACATATAAATAGAATTGCTGGATTGTTGGATGTGCTTATCTAGTTTTATCTGACCTTATCTATTTATCTGGCTTTGGATACTGCCCAACTTTTCCCCAGAGTAGTTCTAACAATTTATACTCCCACCAACAGTGTATGCAAATTTCCTGTGCTCCATTGCTCCACATCCTTGCAAACACTTGGTGTTTTCCAACTTTAACATCCTTGATCATCTGATGGGTGTGTAGCAGTATCTCCCTGGGCTTTCAGTTGGCAACTCTGTCTACATATTTCCTGGCCAGTTGGATTTCCTCTTCTGGGAAGTTCCTTGTCTAAGACTTTAGCCAACCTTTTTGTTAGGTTATAACACTTCTCACTATTTTGTAGAAATTCTTTATATACTCTGGAAATTATCCCTTAGAGTGGTTATATGTGTTGCTAATATCATTTTTTCCTACTCTGTGGCTTGCCTTTTGACTCTTTTAATGGTGTTTTTGATAAACAGATCTCAAGTGTAATATAGTCGCATTTATCACCTTTTCCACCTCTCACGTCTTGCTTAAAAAATCTTCTACTCCGAAGTCATAAATATATTTTCCTATGTTATCGTCTAGAATATTTCACATTTATGTCAATTATCTGCCTAGAATTGATTTTTTTATTGAAGTATAGTTGACATATGGTATTGTATTAATTTCAAGTATATAACAGTGATTCAACAGTTACACATACTCTTTTATTAAAGTGTCATTGATATACAATCTTATGGTGGTTTCACATACAACACTGTGGTTTCAACATTCACCCATATTATCAAGTCCTCACCCCCTCTATTAGCAGTCACTGTCTATCAGCATAGTAAGACGCTATAGAGTCGTTACTTGTCTTCTCCATGCTGCAGTTACACACATTATTAAATGCTCACCCCAACTAGTACAGTTACTATCCATCAACATAAAAAGATACTACAGAATCAAAGGCTGTATTCTCCATGCTGCACTTCCACCCCCATGACCAACTTATATTATGATTGAGATTTTTGTGCTTTATCCCCTCACCCACCCAACCCACCCACCCCAACTCCTCCCCCATGGTAATCACCAGCCACTTCTCGGTGTTTATGAGACTGCTGCTCTTTTGTTCATTTTGTTTTGTTTTTAGATTTCATGTATCAGTGAAATCATATGGTATTTTTCTTTTTCCACCTTGCTTATTTCACTGAGCATAATACCCTCTAGGTCCATCCATGTTGTCAGAAATGACAGGGTTTCTTTTTTTGGTGGCAAGATAATATTCCATTGTTCTATGTACTGCATCTTCTTTATCCATTCATCTATGGATGGACACTTTGCTCCCATATCTTGGCTATTGCAAATAATGTGGCAATAAACATACGGGTGTGTGTGTCTTTTCAAATCAGAGATTTTGTTTTCTTCAGGTAAATTCCCAGGAATGCAGTTCCTGGGTCATATGCTTCTATTTTTAATTTTTTGACGACCCTTCATACTGCTTTCAGAGGTGGCTACACCAATTTACATCTTCACCAACAGTGCGGGAGGGTTCCCCTTCCTCCACCTCCTTGCCAGCACTTGTCATTTCTTGTCTTTCAGATAGTGGCCATTCTAACTGGTGTGAGGTGATATCTCATTGTGGCTTTGATTTTCATTTCCCTAATGAGTGATGTGGAATATCTTTTCACGTGCCTGTTGGTCATCTGTCTTTTTCACCTAGAACTGATTTTTGTCAACCACATTATAATGATAGGATAATGCTAAGAAAAGTAAAGATCAATTTACTTATGAATATGGAAAGTAAACCAAACTTCTTAGGGGGCCACCTGCTCTCTGTTCACAGTGTTCTTCTGTCAGTTCATTCATTGAAGAAGCATTTGTGGAGCTGAATGCCAGCTGTTATCCAGCTCCTCGCAGTGCCCCATCCTGGCCTGGCTCTCTGCGTCCTCAGGCCATGACAAGGCTTTCCCTTTTTGCTAGAAAGTTTTCCCTTTCCTTTGTCGGGTGGCTAACTCCTCTTCATCTTTCAAATCCCACTCTAAGCAACAATTCCTCTAGGAAGCCCTTTCTGGCCTCTCTGATTAGGTTAAATCTCCTCCTTCCCTGAATTTGCTAAGTTGCTGTTTTGCATTTGCTCGTGTGACTATTAATGTGTCTCCTATGAGACCAGGGTTTCTCAGCCTCAGCGCTGGAGACATTTTGTGCTGACTCATTCTTTTGCTGAGAGCACCCTCAGCCCCCAAACTGTGGCAGCTAAGATGTTTCCAGACATTGGCATATGTTCCCTGGGGAGGTACAAAATCTTCCTTAGTCAAGAACCACTATGCTAGATGTATGTCTCTCCCGTTAGACTACAAGCTCCAGGAGGTCGGGGCCCATCTGTTTTCTCCTGGAATAGTGCCTGGTACGTAGTAGTTGAGCAATAAATACTTGATGAAATGACTCAACAGCAGGGGTCTTATATGAATTCAGAAGGAATGAGGAGTGAGCCAACACCCAAAAGAAGAGGCACCAGTTAAGGACTGGAAGTCTCGGTCAAGTCCCAAAGCAGGGGTCATCAGAGCCAGCAAATGAGAGAGCTGCACTGATGGAAAGTCTGGGCATCAGGGGTGGATGAGGCCCTGCAGATGACAAGGGGCAGGTGCTGGTCGGAGAAATGGGCTGCTAACATGGAAATGCCCAATCATTGCTGGAGCTGATAAACTAAGATACTGTATAAGGTGTCGCCTGTGGGTTCTCGGCACTGTTCTTGAAGCTGCTCCAGACTGGAGAAAAGTCTAGAAAGAGAGGAAGTCAGCGAAGGATATGGAATCCCCATGGAAGTCTGGGTAGGGCTCTGGGGTAAGGCATGGGGTTTTACATGGGAGTGGAATGTGACTGGGAGAGTACACAGGTGCTGGAACACCCTCCCTGCCCTCCATCCCCAGGAAGAGAGGGGTGTGTGTGTGGAAGGGGGAAGCGTCCAGCAGCGAGGCCTCAGGAACAAGGGTGGTCATCTCTCAGGGCAGCTGTCATTTACTGCATTTATTTCCTGTTAACACCCCACGACAGCCCGAAGGTGGTTCCTGTGCTAACAGCTAGTCATTCCTCACCTCTTTATCTCTCTCTCTCAACCTTGCTTGCTGGCAAATTGCCTTCTTAGCTACTTTCCAACAGCCTAACCATTGTTGCCTGCCATCTGTCATCTAGCTTCATATTTCTCCCAAGAGTTTGATTTCTAGATACCAATGCAGCTCCCCTTCTGATGACTTTCCTCCCTCCTTCCTCTCTTAGCTCATTAGAAACTTCCCATGTGCAGAGACCGCACTGCTCTCTCTAGATTGAAACAAAGGTTGACCCATAATAAAGGCCATCAGGCAATGATAGGAGTCTAGCTCTCAAACAAGACCAGCTGGGAGTTGCCATTCACGGATGAGATAATGAATCTATCATAGGGAAATCCAATCCGGGGAGGTCTCTCTGAGAGCTAGGTGAGATCTCAGGAGTGGGTTCTTGATTCTTATAAGAAAGAAAGCACCAGTAGGTCGAGCAGGTCCAGCAAAGACTAGTTCAATAAAGCAAAAGTACACACTCCAGGGAGTGCAGGCATGCACGGTGGGGTTCGGGTTGGGTGGTTTCACAGCTGGAGTTTAAGCAGGGGGTGGAATTTTCTCAGAATAGGGAGGCTATTTCCAGGAAATAGGGTGATGCCCCCTTTTTGTCCTTAGATGGTCTGCTTGGAACTGTCCTGGTGCCAAGAGGTGGGATTTTGAGTACACTAATGGGTGTATAATGTATTTGGAGGTGAAGTCAGGGTCTACCTCTTCACCTGTGTTGGAACAGCCAATTTTGGGCAGGTCCTCACATCCCATGGGAACAGTTTACAGGGAATGTTTAGAATGTAAAGGAGCATCTAACCCAATGTAAACACCAGCCGAAGTCCCCAAGCCCCTCCCTGCTTGTCCCTGGCCATCTACCTACTGTAACAAATCCATTTGAAGAGCATGGTTCTCAGTCCACTTACCTGATTGGACTGAAGTTCTTATGCCTTCTCTCTAATTAGCTCTCATACCATCACCAAAGCTGTGTCCCTTCAAAACAGTTTGATTAGATCTCTCTCTGTGTTATTCCTTGATAGAGTTCAGTACGACGTGCTTTTCTGGAAAATCCCTTCTGTGTATGCCTTGCAGCAAATCAGAGGGTTCAGGCAAGACATTCATGAGGGTCAGAATCCCAAATTGCCCTTTTGGAGAAAGGGAAGAAAGAAAAGCTTTTCTCTTTTTTCCTATTTCAAAATGTCCATTCATTCCTGGAGCTCATTTTCTTTTCTTGGACAATGTTTATTATTAAAAATTTTTCAAACATACATCAAAGTAGAAATAATTTTGCACTGGACACCCCTGTATTCTTGAATACCCTTATTTTACCATTAACCATTTCCTCTTCTCGAATCAAGCCTGATCATCAAATGTCTCCCAATCTGCCCTCCCAGCTTCTTCTGCCTTCACAATCTGACTTTAGGATGGATGGCCTGCCATTCATGAGCTCCTGATTGAGACTTGTTAGTCTCCTCCTTACGTTACACTTGAGGACACCGAAGCAGCAAACAGCCTGGGGGAGGAGCTGCAAACATTTCTGCAGATATCATTACTCTGTGCTTCCCTATCCAAGATCTAGCACCTCATGGAAGAACAGTTGTTTGAAGTCCCAGAGTTGAGACAATCTCAACCCTAAGGCTGGGTGTGAGACCGGGAAAGGACACGGCAAACCCCAAGAAAAGTGTCACTCAAATAATGCTTCTCAGCACCACGGCCCAGTCCCCGGGGTGTCCCACATGGCTTTGGGTCACCCACCCTAGGGCATGAGGGAACTGCCATCGTTCAGGGCCTTCCTGGTGAAAGTGGTCTCTGGTCTCTGCTATCTCTGGGGTCTGCATATTTTGCTGTTAGAATTTCCGGGCTTTTCCTGATAAACTGACTAAGGGCTTATAGTAGAGTAAATAACTCAAAGTTTGGGACATGGACAAATGAAGATTCTTGAGATGATTTTAGGTGTTAGACATGGGACCAGCAACACTGGATCATGCGGGGAAGGTATTTCCCTTTCCACTGCCTTTCAGTTGTTTGAGGAACTCAGGGGAAAGTCTCATGTTAGCGCTAGCGTGCCTTTCACTCCTGTCCAACACTTCTCCTGCAACTCTTTATTTTATTTTTAAAGAAAGAATGAGTGGACTCTGGGCCCAGAGTCTTTGCTGTGCACCAGCAAGCTGCTAGAAAAGAACAGAAAATAAACAAATTGTTACGTTATGCATGTGTTTCTTTTTGCTAGTTCCTTTAAATTCAGGATCCATTTTCCATTAGAGTGGTGATTTGAAGGTCTCTTTTTAGGTAAACAAATATAAACAGCGAGTATGTTTAAAGAAAAACATTAAGCAATTAATAATACAGGAGATGGCAAAAATTGGGCTGGGGTTGATAGGCAGGTAGCTACCCCTGCTCAGAACCCTATTCCTCCACACCCCACCCCTTGTCCTCATTTTCTCCTCCTTTCTTAGGTCTGTGAGAATCCTTAGAAGACCCTCTGTACCTCCGAGGTCGGGGAGGAGGGAGTGTGTGTGGAAGGGTAGGTGCCCTGAGGCCATGTGCCCAGGGTCAGGTAGGTGTTAAAGCTCAGCTCTGGCCGCCAGGTCACCACGATGCCAGAGTACCTAAGGAAACGCTTTGGCGGCAACAGAATCCCGATCACCCTGGCTGTGCTCTACCTGTTCATCTACATCTTCACCAAGATCTCGGTAAGGCGGGGACGCCGCCCGGCCGCCCTCCTCCAGCGGCCGGGTGGGGCGGCCGGCCCGGGCACCACCGCCTCCCGCAGGCCGGTCGGAGGGGGACGCGGGCGGGCGCAGAGGGAGGCCGGAGAAGAGGCGGCAGGAGGCCTCGCCCACTCCTGCCACAGCTTCCTGGGCAGCATCTCCGGATGCCGAGTCACGGCCACCAGCCCTGAGGCAGGGCGGTTGTCTGCCTCCTGGGAAGGCGTGGTGATCAGCTGTTAATCAGACTTGCTGACGGGCCCGTTGAACCTGCGCAACCCTGACCTTCGAATGGGCAGATCTCTAGAAAGAGGCCAAGGGCAGATGCTTGCAATGTCCAGGGCCGCACTGCTCAGCTGGTCTGACTCGCAGAAGCGGTCTTCTCTTCCAGCGGGAACTCGGGCAGAAGCTTGTCCTCTGTGAGGGGGCTAAGGTGGGGCAGAGGAGTTCCATTCAGTCCAAACAATGACAGACTCTGCGCCAGCTTCAGCTGTGAATGCCAGACGTAGAATAACAACATCCTCTGGGCACTAGTCTGGAGGGAAGCTGCAGATGTGGGGAAGCCTTCATGAGGGAGGCTGCATCGGAGGAGTCTGCTGATTAGAGAAAGGGGGATTTGCATCCCTCATGGATGGACTAGAAGAGGCAAAAGGTCAGAGGAATGGGTGGACTGACTTGGGGGGAAACGGAGCATTTCCAAGGGTCTGGAGGACTGGAAGAAAGTAACAGGAAGGAGGCCGCGCGGCTGGCACACCACCAGGCCCTGGCATGCAGCCCTAACTTATTTAGACATTATCTTGGGAGTGATGCAGAGCCACTGGAGAGTTTTGATGGGGACCAGGATGTGACCGTGATGGTATTTGTGAAGGTTGCAGTGGGGCAGAGGGAGGGTAAGAAGACCAAGAGTAGAAGCAGGAAGACCACTGTGGAGCCGTTTCAGACGTAATTGCCCACAAGGCTCTAGTCTGAGACCCCTGATCTGGGAAGGGATGGCTGCCAAAGAGACAACATATGACTCTTCATTGGTGTACATGGTGTGTATGGGGTCACGGGGAAGACAGTGTAAGTTTGCTGGAATCTAGGCTAGGAGAACTTGTGCTGCAAATGTCTACTTATTCATTCACTCATTCATTTGTTTATTCATCCATTAACTTCATGCCTCTACAGGTGGACATGTATGCAGGCGCCATCTTTATTCAGCAGTCTTTGCACCTGGATCTGTACCTGGCCGTAGTGGGGCTGTTGGCCATCACTGCTCTATACACTGTTGCAGGTATGACTGAACAAGGGGTGATGTTGGGAGAGGTGGTGGGCATGAGCTGTGAGCCACCCCATCTTTTCCTGAGCCATGTTCAGATGATGCACTGTGTTAAAACCATTTATTCATCACACTTCAATCTGTTTCCCCAGAGGATATGATTTCTCTTGGCCTTTGTCCAAAGGAAGAGGGTGGCCTGATAAGAGGGAGGATTTAAAAATGCACCATAACTTAACATTACACAATGGAATACTATTCAGCCATAAGAAAAGAAATCCTACCATTTGCAACAACATGGATGGAGCTAGAGGGTATTATGCTCAGTGAAATAAGCCAGGCAGAGAAAGCCAAGTACCAAATGATTTCACTCATCTGTGGAGTATAAGAACAAAGAAAAAAACTGAAGGAACAAAACAGCAGCAGTCTCACAGAACCCAAGAATGGACTAACAGTTACCAAAGGGAAAGGGACTGGGGAGGATGGGTGGGAAGGGAGGGATAAGGGGTAAAAAAGAAAAGGGGGGGACATCACTATTAGCAGACATAATGTAGGGGGGGCATGGGGAGGGTTGTACAACACAGAGAGGACAAGTAATGATTCTATAGCATCTTACTATGATGATGGACAGTGACTGTAATGGGGTATTGGGAGGGACTTGGTGATGGGGGGAGTCTAGTAAACATAATGTTCCTCATGTAATTGTAGATTAATGATACCCCCAAAAAAAGCACCACAACTTACATATACACAGTGGAATACTATTCAGCCATAAGAAAAAAAAGAAATCCTACCATTTGCAACAACATGGATGGAGCTAGAGGGTATTATGCTCAGTGAAATAAGCCAGTCAGAGAAAGACAAGTACCAAATGATTTCCCTCATTTGTGGAGTGAGTGTGCAGCTGAGTGAGCAAATGGTTATTCAGGTTGCGTCCTGCCTCCAGGGGGCTGTGCACACAGACCAGAGTGAGCGGCACAAAGCAAATCAGAAGGAACAAAACAGCAGCAGACTCACAGACTCCGAGAAGGGACTAGTGGTTACAAAGGGGAGGGGCATGGGAGGGCGGGTGGGCAGGGAGGGAGAAGGGGATTGTGGAGTATCATGATTGGTGCACGTGGTATGTGTGGGGTCATGGAGAAGACAGTGTAGGTCAGAGAAGACAAATAGGGACTCTGTGACATCTTGCTATGCTGATGGACAGTGACTGCAATGGGGTATGGGGGGGACTTGACAATAAGGGTGAATGTAGTAACCACGTTGTTTTTCTTGTGAAACCTTCATAAGAGTGTATATCAATGACACCTTAATAATAAAAAAATAATAATAAATGCACCACAACTGCATACAGCTATTCCATTTATTTAAGAACTATTTATTGAGAATCTACATAGTGCTGAGCACATGTACTCTCATGCACTATACAAAGCTAGATCAAAGCTAGGCTGGGGCCTAGAAGAGTGGCTGGAGTACAGCAGCACCTTGACAATATCTGTTTCAAATATTCACCTTTTCATCTTCATCTGCTCTGGCTTCACCATTCTCTGCCTCCTCTTGGTATAATATAATTCATTCCACAAATATATCTATATACACACACAGACAAATATATATAGTATACACACACACACACATGTCCATGTATATGTATCACCTATGATATGCTAGATATCATGCTAGGCAATGGGATACAGCAGTAAACAAGATAGACAAAATCTCTACCCCAAAGGAAATTAGAGTGGCGATGGGGAGACAAGTAAGGCCTCTTTAAGGTGATATTTGGACCAGACTTAAATGATATGAAGGAATTAGCAAAGAGAGTCTCAGGGAAGAGAATTCCAGGCAGAGGAAAGGGCAAATGTAGAGACTGAGATGAGAACATGTTTTGCTTGTTTGAGGAGCAACGAGGAGGTCAGTGTGGCTGCAGCTGAGTGAGCAAATGGTTATTCAGGTTGCGTCCTGCCTCCAGGGGGCTGTGCACACAGACCAGAGTGAGCGGCACATCCATCATTGGGTGATGCTACAGCACCACTGGTGGGAGCGAGGCTTGGGTCCCTGAGCCTTGAAGTTAGTAAAATGAGCCTAGATTTTGTTCTGCGCACCATGGAACACCATTGGAGGCTCTACACAGCAGACACATGACAAAATCTAACATATGCAAAGGCCTCTGATGAAGGAGGATCTTGGCTGAGGTCCCAGCATTCATAGAAGCCATGTGCCTGGAGCCCAGGGAAAGGGAAGGCTTTGTGTTCCCTCGTCTGGGGTCTGTCACCCCAATTAGACTGTCATCTCTATGAGGATCAGGGACGTGAAGTTTTGCTTGCCAATGTATCCCTACCATGTAGAACTAGGTAGGGCACTCACCAGGTATTTGGTGAACAGTTAAATAAAACTCTAAACATCAATGCCATTATAGAAATGGTGGTGAGTGTAAGTGGTACCAAACTTCAGGATCTCACCTCACTCAGGATGGCTAATTTCATGGGAGAACAGTGGAGAATTGGGGCCAGAATCTAGGCCAGGTGTCTCCCCGTTTGTGCCAGGGCGTTATTCCTGCTGGTGAGGAAGGAGGAATCATAGGAGAACACCACGCCCATGCATATATTTTTTATTGCACTGTGACTTTGCCCGTTAGGAAACGTGTTCATATCAGATAAGTGTCCCTTCCCCTTCTGGAAAGAAAGGAGGGAGGTATGAGGAAGAGATTGGAATGACTGCCCTGCCCAGATGCTGATAGATTTGCTATCATTATTTTTATTACAAGGATTTCTGTAGGTGGCAAAACTAAGAATCCCCCAAGGCCAAGGAGCATAACCCCGTTCAGGAAGCTTACTAGGGCTTGGAATATGTCCTTTCCCAATACTAAAAATGAAGACTTTCAGAGCTTGGGACTGTGGCCCAAGCATCACTTTCTACCTAAGTTAGAAATTACTGTGTAACAAACCACCCACAGGCATAGGGCCTTAATATTATTCCTCACAATTCACTGCATGGGTCATCTGGGCGATTGTTCTGCTGGGCTCACCTGGCTCAGCTGAAGTGTAGTTGGAGAGCCCCTGGGGCAGCTGACTGGAACCCGACGACCTCACCCATGCGGCAGGCTGCTTGGGCTCAGCTGGCCTTTCCCTCCACGTGGGCCGTCATGGTCCTTGGGCTAGACTGGGCTTCTGAAAGAAGCATGGTGGTCTCAGGGCAACACAAGAGCAACAGCAGAAGCCGCAGGGCCTCTTGAGACCTGGACTTGGGGCTGCACAATATTATCTCCACCATGAAAGGAGCAAGAAAGCCACACTGCAAAGTGTGCCTGCCCACAGGAGGGAGATACTGTGGCCCTCCCTGCAAATGTCAGCGCTCAGGATCTCTCCAGTCAGGGGCTGAGCTTCCAGCTTCCTTCTGCCCCTCAGTTAACTCCTCCCCTTCAGAGTGCCTGACCTCACCTCAGTGCTCTCCGTCCCTTCCCTGCAGGTGGCCTGGCTGCTGTGATCTACACGGATGCTCTGCAGACTCTGATCATGCTTATAGGAGCGCTCACCCTGATGGGCTACAGTAAGTGGGGTCCCAGGGTCACTTGGGTGGATGACAGCACCTCCCTCAAGCAGGGACGTGTGCCCTCAGCACTGCGGATCAGCAGACTCAGCTGTCAGAAGCATACCACTTGGGTGTCCCCGGTGCTTTGGCTGAGAATTGTGCTGGAAGAAAACTGTGCTCATCATGGAAACACACTGTTTTTTTAAAAGTAAAAATTAATAGCTCTTTCTATATTGATATGGATGAATGATTAAATAACTACAAAGGGGAGGGGCACAGGGGCATCTCTTCCTTACCGAACAATTCCAATTAATAAATGCAGATGGAGTGAGGGAAATAGAAAATCACCATTAGGACACCACAGTAAAAATTGCTAGAGGCAAGATCCAGCAATAAATGCTAAAGGTAGTAGGTGAGAGTTTATGAAGAAACGAGATATTTGCAAGGTCTCAAAGTGTCACATCCAGTGAAGAACCCAGCACGTACCACTGTGACTAAGTGATCAAGGCTGACATTCACAATAATGAAGACACACTGACACTGTGTGTCTCCCGACACTGCACACCGAGGACACACTACCACCTCTGCGTCATTCTTGCCCAAAATATATAACCTCAACTTCATCACGGGTAAACATCAGACGTCCAAATTGAGGGACATTTCACAACATATCTAACCAGTATTCTTCAAAAGTGTCAAGGGCATGAAAAATAAGGAAAGACGGAGGACCCACACAGAGTAGAAGAAACCAAGGAGACACAGCAAATAAATGCGATGTGGGATTCTGGATGGGATCCCAGAAGAGAAGACAGAGAACATCAGTGGCGAAATCTGAACAGTCTGTATGTAGTTAACAGTGATGTACCGATGTTGACTGCTTCATTTTGAGAACTGTAGTGTGCTCATGTGAGGTGATAGCATGAGGTGGCTTATGGGAGAACTCTATACCCCTCAGACAGCTCTTCTATATGTCTAAGATTTTCTCAGAATAAAAAGTTTAAAAATTATTAACTATTAAAACACCTGTGAACCAGGGGTATTAGCTCATTTAATACTCATAACAACCTAATGATACTTGTCACTTTCTTGTTGGATAATTGTCACTTTCTTGTTGGATGAGAAAACCAAGGCCAACTGCTGAACAACATGCCCGAGGTCACAAAGCTAGCATTCAAAGCCAGGAACAAACCCAGGCAGACTGGCTTCAGACGTCCTACCCTTGATTGTCAGACTGCCTGGTAATAATAGTGGGGAGATAACCCAGTTGTAACCTTTGTGGGAAGAGTCTAGGGGCAGGGGTCAAAGAGTATAGGCAGGAATTTTACCTTAATATTGTGGCTTTATGCACCATTTGAACTTTGTTCCTGTGTTACTTGTATTTTTCAAAGATGGGAAGAAATAATCACAGGAAAATAGTTTCACAATACAAACAGCAAGAAAAATTGCTTATTATTAACTCTAACAAGAAATGTTTTGGACCTTCAGGAAGAAAAATGTCACTAGTACATATAAAGAGGAAGTACAAGTAAGTAATATATATATGAGGGACAAACGATTCAGCCTCACTAGATAAATGCTTGATGTGGATGCTAGCATCAATAGCAAAACTTTGACCCTCTCAGTGCACCAGGAATGACTCATGACATTTCAGATTTTGGAGGCAAGAGAGAATCAAAAGAAAAATCTTCATGTGATCTGTTATTCATAGCCACAACTCTAGATCTTTCTCCATGAGAGTATGGGGTCTCAATGGGGAAGTTCTGTTACCTAATACATTACATAATCAGTCAGGAGATTACAGAAGAACCCTTGACAATCTTCATCAATCTGCTGTATCTAGTAAACCTCCTCCCAAGGCATTTGCAGGTTTTCACATGTTGAAAATTAATTTGACTATATATATATATATACATATATATATGGGTTTATTTTTGTGCTCTCAATTCTGTTCCATTGATCTATGTGTCTTTTTATGGTGACACCATACTGTTTTGACTACTATAACTTTGTAATATAGTTTGAAATCAGGACATGTGGTTCAGTTTTCATATGATATATCTAGATGGAAATATATTTATCTTGCTTGAGATTTTCTGAGATTTTTGAATTGTGGTTTAACTACATTCATTTTGGATAATTTAGGGACATTATGTCTTCAAACTTTTCTTCTCCCCTCTTCTCTGTCTCTGGAATTCAAATGTCACAAATCCCAAAGGTCAGACCATCTGATACTGACCCACAGTTCTCTTTTCTCTTTGTATTTCAGTATGGTCAATTTGTATTTCAGTGTGATCACTTCCTTGGCTGTGCTGAGCGTATCAAGTCTACTGATAAGCCCATTGAAGGGATTTGTTATGTGTTACTGGGTGTTTTTCCCTCTAGCATTTCTATTTGACTTTCTTAGAGTTTCTATATCTGATGAAATTACCCATTTGTTCATGAATGTTGTCCACGTTTCCCACTTCAGCCTTTAGTCTATTAATTATAGTCATCTTTAATTCCCTGTCTGATGCTTCCAACACCTGGCTCATCTCTCAGTTTGTTCATTACTTTGTCTCTTGACAGTAGGTCATTTTTTTCCCATTTTGTGTTTGTCTCATGTATTTTTTGGAATGTTGGACATAATGTGTAGGACAGTAGACACTGGAGTAGATTGTATTTATGTTTGGAAATGTGCATGTTGCTTCTGCTGGGTCACTGATGGGGGAGCCACAGTGCTCGGGAGTTGAGCTGGGTTTAGATTTTTTGCTGTTGCTCTGGTTGCCTTCAGTGCACCATCAGCTTAGATTTCTTCTGGCACCTCCTGTGCTCAGGATGCGGGTCTGGCTTGCCGGGGTCCTTATCAATGTTCATGCTTCCAACCCCAGCTTCTGCCTTCCTGTGTATTTGTGATTTGGAGAGGTCTCTGTCCAGGCTCTCGCTCCTCTCTCAGACACAGATTGCTGCTGTGTACTCTCCAGTGCTTGCAGCCCTACTGTTGGGACACACGAAGGGTGCCACATTGTCGTGATCCTGCCTCAGTCACAGATAGGCCCTTTGTCCCCGGTCCCGGTAAGCAGTGGGGCTGTCTTCCTTCTCCCAGCAGGAGACTTGATCTGAGCCTAGGACAGTCTCCTGCATTTACCCTGAAGATAACTTTGCTTTCTCCTTTTCCTTCCCCATCATAGGTCTGCACCCTGGGGCAACAGTTTGCTGCCCTTCCTCCCACATTACTCCAGGATCTGTTTGAAAAGAACCCAAAATACAGTGGCAAATCAAATCAAGGAAAAGGGAGACAAACAAGCAGTGTAACTTGGAATGAGAAGAAGAACTAAACGCAGAGAGAAAAAAAACAGATGATAAGAATTTAATATGCAAGCTTTAGGCTCATAAATATGAAAACTTGCTTGAAATCCACTTTTTCTAGGAAAATCTAAATTACTAAATTTGACTCAAGAGAAAGTAGGAAACCTTAGCAGTCCAATAACTTAAAGAAGAAATTAGAACATTTGTTTAAAAAAAAAAAACTCAAAAAGTGGCCCCAAGAAACACTAGCTACAGTCCCATTGGAATCAGAATCAGAGTGCTAATTATTTATGCAGTGGGAAATAAAGCTCATAAGATACATGTATTGAAAAGAAAGAGACAAAATTATTGTTATTTGTAAATGTTATGTCTTGTTACCTAAGAGACACTGAAAAACTGACCTAAAAAGGAGGTTAGTAAAGTGGCTGAAATCAAGATTAGTATTCAAAATCACCGACTTTCCTTTATGCCAAGAGGACTCTGCATTTCATTTGGTACCCTGATGTCTCTGACATCGGTGCTACTCAAAGTGTGGTCCATGGACAAGCAGCATCAGTGTCAGCTGGGAGCTTTTTAGACAGGCAGAGTCTCAGGCCCCACGGGGTACCTGCTGAGTCAGAATCTGCATGTTAATGATTCCCAGGTGATTCATGTGCACACTGACGTGCACACCCTTGCAGGCGGTCCATTCCCAGTGCTTCCACCTGCTATGATCTATATGCTGGGTTAAGAGCACTCGGATGAGTGGATCCAATTATTGATAAAAACATTATCTGCCCTCCCACCCCCACCACCTCAACTACCACAAAAATCACTATTCAGGGAAATAAAACATGACAAAAATTTATCATCACAATAATTTTTTTGCCCCTGTAGCCATTGTCATCCACAATATGCAGCAAAGATAAACCAGGATGCAGGTTGCATATCACTCCTGCCCACGTGGGACCACCAACTGCCTCTTTTCCACACACACACAAAAAGTTTGCCAGAATATAATCCAGTGAGAGCAACATTATTTTAGGGATAACCTTGAATCCTTCCAATCAGTGAAATGAAGCAAATTATCTGCTGCCATAGTCCTTTATTATTTTTTAGAACAGCTCATGTTTGTGCCAGATGCTGGCATTTTATGTGCATGATGGCATTCAGTGCTTGCTCCAGCCCAGTAACATTGGTGCTGCATTGTTGCCCACTCACAGGAGAGGAAACCGAATCTCAGAGAGAGGGAGTGGCTTGCTGAAGGCCCTGAATTACTTGAACCATCTTGCAGTACTGTAAATTGAGTGCAGCTGAGAAGTTTAGCCATGAAAGCATGATTACTTAAAGGTGGGGTTTCTTAACCTGGGGTCCATGGATAGAATTCAGGGGGTCCATGGACTTGGCTGAGAAAAAAAATTCATCTCTATTTTCCTAAAGCTATATGTAAAATTTACCACTTCCCAGTGGTAAATGTAAGCACCAAACCGCAGGAATATCAGTGATACCTGTGACTTTGATATCACAAGATACCCCAGATGTTTTATATGATGATTTTATCCAGATGATTTTACAGTTGTTACAGAGGTATTGACATGCTATGGGTGCTCATGGCTACTTTGAAACTAAATTATGACAAGACCTACTGCTAAGTCTTAACGTTTAATGGTGCAAATCAAGTACTATGTCATGGTTTATGTTTTGATGTTTTGATGACTGCTTTCAATGCATCAGTTTCCTTTACAATCCCTTGCATTTTGTATTGTGCATTTAGCAATATTCTGAGAAGCAATCCATAGTTGCTACCAAAGGCATATATTTTAAAAAGGTTAAAAACCTTTAAGGGGACTTTCCTTGGTAAGCAGGATTTCACCACATCCAGCCATGCCCTCATCACTTGCTTGATGGGTCTGAGGTCCTGGCAAATCTGGGCTTCCTCTGATTTGTAGGTTTTGCTGCAGTTGGTGGGATGGAAGGCCTCAAGGAGAAGTACTTCTTGGCCCTGCCTAGCAACCGGAGTGGGAACAACAGCTGTGGGCTGCCCCGAGAAGACGCCTTCCATATATTCCGAGACCCGCTGACATCTGATCTCCCATGGCCCGGGATCCTATTTGGAATGTCCATCCCGTCCCTCTGGTACTGGTGCACGGATCAGGTACACAGCAGTGCCCTCTGGGATGCTTGTCTCCTCAGGGTGGCCGGAGGCTGGGGGTTTTCTCCTCTGTTTCTCTTCTCCCTTTTTCATCCACCTCCCCCACTGCACTGACTACTTCCTTTCTACTGCTGTACATGTTATTTTACCTCCTGCTCTTCCTCATATAATGGCAAATCCAGAGCTACTAATATTTGCAAAGGGGAAAGCTTAATACATCCCGCTGAATGTCTGCAAAGATCCAGTAAGCAAAGAGATGATCCATTTTAAACTGGAGGCTAAAACTGAGGTGGGATAGCATTTGCTCACCGAATAACCACTGGGTGTCCTCTGTGTACGAGGCACTTGGAAATCCTGCGGCAACAAATTAGACAGGATTCTTGTCCCTTGTGGACACCTTATAATGGGGGCAGAGAGGCAATAAATAAGTACATTGTGGGGAATGTTAAAAGGTGAGAAATGTCATTTAAAAACAAAGCAGAAGAGGGAAGCGGATTGAAAGCATGGGAATGCAATTTAAACAGGGCAGTGAGGGGAGGTGTGGTGGAGAAGTGACCTCTGAGCAGAGGCTTGGAGAGGAGAGAGCAGGTGGGCTTCCTTGGTGTGATTATTGGGGAAGAGAGAGCTCACTGTGAGGGAACACATATGGTGTGAAAAAAGAAACAAGATGAGCAAAAGGCACAACAGTGTGTCTAACAAGCCCTTTGTTAAAAGGGATGGCAGTGGATAGAATCAGTATTTGCATTTGCTGTGTATGTATAAAGAAACTAGATGGAGCGGATACCCATGGGTGGGGAGATGGGCATATCGGCCAGGATGGATGGCAGGTTGCAAACCCAACGATATCTCTCCAGTGGAAATGTGTTCTGTTACATTAAAAATCAGAGACTTGTGTGCCATTTTGGAAGCTGTATTGCTTAGCCATGGCTGATGAGAGTTTAATTAAGGGTCACGGAGTTGGACGACTGACTTGATATAGGGGACACTGCAGAGCATGAAGCCCAGGTCCCCTCTCGGGCTGCAATGCCACTGAGTGAAGAGTTCAACATGAGGCAGGGTCTGGTGCAGTGCATAGACCCTCCACTTGAAGAGAGAGACCCTGTGCTCCTTGTTAGCAAACCTCAGGTGGGACAGACCTTGGGAGGCAGTTCAGATCTAGGCTCACAGGTGGGCTTTAACCTTACTGGGCCTGAAGTCAGGTTCAGGTGACATAACCTTTTTAACACCTCTGAGCCTCTGTTTCGTCATCTGTTGAGTGGAGTCACTAATGGTTATTAGTGAGGAATTCGGTCACAGCTCTTTTCTGCAGTGACGTTTTAATAAACAGGCCATTAAAAGTGTTTATATTTTTGTTGTGGCTCATGTAACAGCTCTTGACACAGCTCACCGGCTTATGCTTATTCATTTGTACAAATATTTCCTGAGGATCCTCAAACCCTTATTAGCTGGGGTTCCAGTATGCACCCCTTGGAAGCCACCTCCAACCCATGCCACACTGTTCAAGAGCTTTGAAGCTTAGCCAAAGAGGACTCAGTCTCCTTCCAAACGCTAAGCAGAGCAAGAGAGAGGGTCCAGGGACCCTCACCCTCCTTGGCCCCCGATTCTGGTCTTGACCACACAGTGTTGCTGCTGAGCTGGATTCTGAAGAGTCCAAAGACTGTGTTGGTTCACTGAGCAGTACTGCCCTGGGAAGTGCACATCCTGGCCAGCCCTTTATCTAGGCTCATATCAGAACAGGAGGAAGGCAAAGCAACACACAGTGTTCACCAACTGAGAGCACATCCCAGATCTTCCTAGGCAGACAGAAGAGCTAAATAATAATTGATAAGAGTAACGATACTTCAACATTTATCAATGCTGTACCATTTGGCAGCCACTGATCTAACCATTTTCTATGTATAAGCTCTATTCATTTTCATAACATTCCTATGAGCTCTATTCCATTACGTGGTTCTGCATGTTGTCCTACAGAAGGACACCCTCCTCCCAGGGCTTGTGGGTTTTCAAGCAGTACAACTCTCTTGAAACTTACTCACCTGCCTCTTCAATTCATATTTGGAGGCTCCACATCATGGGGACAGGAACCAGAATTCTCTTCGGGCATGACTTTGGATCTGCAGCAGAAAGGGCTCTGCTCTCAAAGCTGTGAACTCTTTCCCCTCTGCTTCCAGGTGGACTGGCGAGGAGGGAAGCTTGCATGCCTCTTTCCACACTGTAGTAAAGCAACAAGAAGTATTCTACAGACTCTAATATCCTTACATTTTACTACCACATTCTTTTTTTTTATTAAAGTATCACTGATATATAATCTTATGATGGTTTCCCATAAACAGTGGTTTCAGCATTCACCCATATTGTCAGTATTGTCAAGCCCTCATCGCCTCTACTGCGGGTCACTGTTCATCAGCATAGTAAGATGTTATGGAGTCATTACTTGTCTCCCCTGTGCTGTATTGCCTTCCCCGTGACCTATATTTTGAGTGCAAATTATAGTGCCCCTTCATCCCCTTCTCCCTTCCTCACCACCCACCCTCCCCAGTCCCCCACCTTTGGTAACCACTAGTCCCTTCTCAGTGTCTATGGGTCCACTGTTATTGTATTTCTTCAGTTTTTCTTTGGTTTTATAGTCCGCAAATGAGTGAAACCATTTGAACTACCACATTCTTAAGTGCTCTAGAAAGTCTCAATAGGTATATGTTTGAGTCCTGAGCAATGACAGATAAGAGTCAAACCAACTTCTAAACAAGAAAAGCTAACTTCCCAGCTCTGAATTGAGGCTCCTCACTGCTCCCCACCTTTCCTCAAATAAGCCAATTCCACATTTTACAGTCTTTCCATTACAGTATCCGAACAAATATAGTTTGTGCATGTAAGGGTACACTTGGTTGCAAGGGCCAGAGTGCAAATCAGACTTAAACTAGCTCAGGAAAAGGGTGGGGAGCTTATTAGTGCATGGAGTCCAAACTGCAGGTGGTTGAATTTGCCTTCAGAAACTGCTAGAGCATATTCCAGTTTCCTTCTCCATCACCTTTCTCTCTTACCGATTGACTTCGTTATCTCCAACTGCAGACCAACAGGAAAGAAGCTGATAACTCCTTAGGTCCCAAATCCAAAAATCCTGCAGAAGGGCTCTGATTGGCCTAGCTTGGGTCATGTGCCTAACCCTGGATCAGCCAGCTGTATCTAAGACTATAGGGTGGCCATATGGAGAGGGGGTGGGTTTCAAAAGAAAGGACAGGACACTCCAGGAAGTCTGCCCCATTGATGTCTGCTATTAAAAAAACGGGGGCAATTCCAGCTTTGCCCTGCTCACCACAACATCACAATGTCAATGATGTGGCATTTCATTCCTTGTCCATGGTTCACTGAACCAGCTCATAAAAGCTCTGGTAACTCACCAAGGCCCCTGTAACTTTTCCAGAGGCTTCAAGACCCACAGCCTAAGAAAACAGTAGAGAAAGTTCTGAGCTAGATTCAATCTGATTCAAGTAGATTCGATCTGAAGGCTGCAGGAGGAGTTTTGGCGACCAACCTCATACTCAGAAAACACTCTGGAGCAAGTCATTCCCTTGGAGTGGATAAATCCTTTTCTTTTATTTGACATTTGTATATGTTGTAAAATGATCACTGTTAGAAGTCCAGTTGATGTCCATCACCATACATAGTTATAAAAATTTTTTTTCTTATGATGAGAACTTTTAAGATCTACTTTCTTAGCAACTTTCAAATATACAACATACTAGTCTTACCTTTAGTCGTGAGGCTGTACATTATATCCCATGTCCATTGTTTTTTTATAACTGGAAGTTTGTTTTATATCTTATACTATTTTATAACTGGAATTATTTTATTTAATTATTTTTTAACTGGAAGTTTGTACCTTTTGACCCCTTTCTCCCAGTTGCCCACCTACACTCCTCACCTCTGGTAACTACGAATCTGAGTGGATAAATCTTGACAAGAACTAGCCTCACCTTATTCAATGGACAGGCCTTAGTGAGGGGGTCAGAGTAAGACCTAGGCATGCTGTATACAGCAACGATAATACAGGCCAGACACTCCAGTGCTGTTGGGAGCAATATCTCAGACCTTCTCTCTGTCTGTCTCTTAATTTATCACTCCTGCAAAGACTTTATTATTTCCAGTTCTCCTCCATTATCCTTCCTGCTCTTGCTTTCTTTCCTTGGCCCTTTCAAGACACCAGGACAAAAATCATTCATAAAAACCAGCCATAGACAGTTACATCTACCCAGGTATTCCCCAAAGACCACCTTCCTGCTGCCTTTATTAGCTCAGTGTTAGCTGTTTTCATATTTCTGTACTGTAGACCTGTGGCTCTCTGGTCCAGTTTCCAAGATCTGATTCTTTCTTCCATTAGGGTGGGGGGGCCTGTTTGAACTTCTTTCTCTGGTTCTATCCAACACCAATAGCATCCGATGGTGATGACAATAATCACTGCTTTTTTCACATAAGAACTGCTAGGTGCTCCAAACAAGTGCTGTTATTACCCCCATTTTGCAGATGAGAAGACTGCACCCCCCCCCCATAAAGGTTGAGGGACTTACCCAAGCTCACAGAGAGCTGGTGGAGCGGGGACTCACAGTAAGACTGCACTTTTATCCACTGTGTTCATTTGCTCCAACTCACTTGATACAATCAACTTGCTTGTGAGTTTTATCCAGAGCTTTGTGCAGGAGACAGCCCGCCCACAGCTGCATTTCTGTGTAGAAGCCCACTGCCTGGTCATCAAGCCCACCACCAGAGCTCCCCCTGACAGCTCTGTCCGCCCCCTCTCCACCCCCATGAAGGGGCACTTTGTATACATTTGTTGGAGGAAGAGCAAATGAAGATAAGGTGGGCAATGACAGATGCCATGATGGATGCAGATACGGCTTGCTAACGCTCACTCCTCTCCACATATTTATATTACATGTTTGTTCTCTTTATTCACTTCTTAAAAATTTCAACTGAGATGGTACTTATAAAATGCCACTCAACTGCTATCCCTTTTAGGACAGTTATAGAAAACAGAGCCCTCAGTCTGGGCAACCAGCTCGTGACCATGGCTCCTCTGAGTTGGGACCGGCTGTCTGGGTCGTGTCCAGTGGGCACAGGTGCTGATCCTTGAAAATTGTCCACTGGCTTAGTTTGTGTCACTGTCATTACCAAAAGTTGCACATTTTACCTTGCTTCTGATAATTTGGATGCCCTCTAGCAATCGCCTGACAAGGTCCAGGTCCTCGGGTTCTGCAGAGCCCCCAAAGGTGCCAAAGGTGACATTTACCAAAGACATGTACACATTTGTACTGTGGGGCCTAAAAAGTTACTAAGAGTGTGGTGTGGGGTAGAGGGCAGGTCCTACCTCTTGACACTCTTCCCATTAAGGATTCTTTGCTGATTTAGTGAGGATTCTTAGTTGTTTGTAAGGGAAAAATAGTTTAAGCATAAAACAGCAGTTTTAAAAAACTTAGAAGACTGAGAAGCCAGAGATGGATAATGACAATGTTAACAAGTAAAGTTTACTCAGCAGTTGCAATGTGTCAGACACTATTATATTATTCTAAATATATTTACTTCATTTAATTGTCAAAGTTGCCCTGGTATTATCCCCTCCCCCATTTTATAGATGAAGAAACTGAGGCAAAGAGAGGGAAAGTTGCCCAAGGTCACATAGTCAGAAGTGGGGAGGTAGGATCTGAACCCAGGCTCTCTGTCTCCAGAGGGGGCACCATAAACCAGATCTGGCACAGCTCGATGGAGGGCTCATACTATGACGTTAGAAACTGTTTTTTTCTCTCTTCGATTCCTGGTTTGCTTTCCTCTAGGATGACTTCAGTCTCCGGGAAGCTTTCCCGCTATGATGGCTGAGATGCAGCCAGCAGTCTGTGCTGCCTTCACAGTTAGCAGTTCCAGGAGAGGCTGTAGTTGGTAGGGTGCCTCTTCTTCCCTTTGCCTCTGTTAGGAAGAAGTTCCATGGAGAGTTGTAATTGGCCTGCTTTGGATTCACTTTTCCTTAACCAATCATAATAGCAACAGAAGTGGAGTAATTTTATGGAGAAATCTTATTGGCCAGGTTTAACCCCAGCTGGACTATAGAGATTGAGAATAGGAAAGAGATGCTTTCCTTCTCTTTCCTCAAAGAGAAGCCAGGCAAGCCGAGATCCCCAGCCCACCATGCCTACCTCAAAGTTATGCACACTTAGTTTGCCTTAGGAGAAAGCCGTCTCAGCTTCAACTGGCCTGCTGTTTTCCAGGTGATTGTTCAGCGGACTCTGGCTGCCAAAAACCTATCCCATGCTAAAGGAGGCTCTCTGCTGGCTGCATACCTGAAGGTGCTGCCCCTTTTCATGATGGTGTTCCCTGGAATGGTCAGCCGTGTCCTCTTCCCAGGTGAGAAGAGGTTGGGAGGAGAGGTTACCTGCGTTTCAGTCTCAGACCAGTGAAGCATTCTGTACATATCACTGAATGCCTTCAGAGATACGACTGGAATCCCTACCTAGTGATGTGACAGAGGTGTCTCCACCTAGGCACCTCCTGACCCTGTGCTGTTGCCCAACATTGGTTCAATGGGAACATCCTATTGATGTCCCAGGCTCGTGGAGTGGAGACTCATCTGGGGCCTGGCTACAAAACTGTTTATTTGGAACTGAAAACTAGGTTAATATGTTGTGGTTGCAGATGTTCATCCCCTAAAGTCTCATATGAGAGGTCCTCTCATGCTTTAGTGTTTGAGCCCAGTGGTTGGTGAGTTTGGCCCAGTGGAACCCTCTGGGGGATGCTTAACAAAAATCAGGGATATCAAAGCCTCTAGGATATTTGCCTTTGAGTTTATTTTTTTAATTTGGTAAAGTGATGAAGTTTGTGCCAGGAGGATAAGCAGAACTGAGGTTGGTGATGTGACTGGGAGCCCCTGTGAAGTCAGGAACTAGTGATCTGTACAGAAGAAGGCTCTTTTCTGCCTCAAACGGTGAGCTTTCTCTCCCATATTCAACAAGGCTATTGTTAACTCAAAAGGAAGATAAGGTTGAAGGTTCACTCCCCTTGCCTTACCCTACATGATGTCATGAAGAGGTAAAGAAAGGGGAGGATGAAGTGATTAGTTAATTGGCCCAGAAGTTTTGTCAAAATAATTTAGGACAGTAAGTATTCAGAGGAAAGAGTTGGGGAAGGAAGTGGGGGAGGGGGGCGTTGTCAGTGGTGCTAGACTCTGGGCTCATGCTCCTCCAGCAAAGAGGGGATGAAGAATGCAGGGAGGCACTGGTCCTGTTTCCAGGGAGGGGGCACAAGGTGTGGAGAAACCAAGAGGAGAATAAGAAGTGGTACTTGGGGTTTCTGGTGACTTGATAGACAATGTGCAGCTTGTGGGCTTGACACATGAACAAAGAATGTGGCTTAAATCCACCAACCTTCTTTGTGCTGAGGTCTAGTCCCTGCATGAAGAGCTTCACCGTGCCGTGTGGTGCTGATGACTGTGGACTCTGATCTGAACTGCCTGGGCTTGAGTCTTGGCTCTGCCACTTACTACCTGTGTGACCTTGGATGAGTCACTTAATCTCTTAGCCTCCTTTTCCTCACTCTAAAGTGGGGATAATACTTCATTAAGGCTTAAAGCAGTTCCTGGCACATGGCAAGCACTATATAAGTGTTCACGCTTATGGTTTTATACCCGCATCATCTCATTTATTCCTCAAAACAGTCCTATGAATTAGGTACCATTATTGTTATTTTTATTTATAGGTGAGGAAATCAAAGCTTAGAGAAATTAATTCATCCTTTATTTATTCTTCCATGTATTCAACAAATACTTTGAGACCAATTATCTGCGAGGGCTTATTCTAGAGGACCCTGGGATCCATAAGTGAATAAGAGGAATCTGGATCCCTCCTAAGTTAAGTGACTCACTGAAGTTACTTGATCAGGGCTAAGTGAGCCTGGATTTGAACCCAGGTGCATTGCCTCCAAAACCTGACTCTTAATCATGGTACTGTTTCTCTTAGCAAATCACATCCCAAGCTTTGGATCAATGCCTTTAAAGGTCAACAGCAAGATCCCCTCATCACTCTTTACAGTCAGCTAATCAACAATCATTATTAAATGAAATAATATAATGTCATGTTCCATGCCCTTAAAGACTTTGTAATGTGACAGATATGTCTGGTAATTGTGAAGAAATAAGATAAAATATACATCAAAACACTCTTGCATATGGTACCAGCAACAAGTGCAAAGGAATCTAAGAGAGTGAAGGAGGGTAGAGAGGGAGGTGGGCATGGTGTATCTGGAGGCCTGGACAAGCACTTGTGTGGTCCCTCGCCCAGCAGCATCATTGTTGCCTTGGAACTTGTTGGAAATGCAAACTTCAGGCCCGTTCCAAGATCTGCTGAATCAGAATCTCTAAAAACATCATGAAGTTTTAACAAGCCTACCAGAAGACTGAGAAGCCCTGGTCTAAAGTGCCGGGCCTGGGGCCAAGCCCCTCTACCTGTCTATTTCCACTTCTCACTCCATCTCAGCCCCATCAGCTCCCCACTGAATCTTCAGCTGGGTCTGGAAATGCCTAAAAGTTTGCTCCAATCCTGAGCTTTCATGAGCCCAGACAACACCCTCTTCCACTTAATCTGACTGAGAAATGGCACCCTTTTCAAGGATCTCTAGTGGAAATTAAGAGAAAAACCAAACAATGCTCTAAATGATAAAATGCAAAGGTATAGAAATGTGCCTATTAATGCAGCCTATCTATGCGCCACCTGAGCTTTGGAATAAACCAAGGGTTTGAGCACTATCACGACACTTACTAGCTGTATGATTGGGAAGCTTTTTAATCTCTCTGGGCCTCAGTTTGCTTGTCTTTAAAATAGGTGTAATAACAATATCTTCCGCATGGAGGAAGATGTGAGGCATATGTGAGGCATATGTGAGGCATATGTACAGTGTTTATTTGCAGCATCTGAGTCATAGGTAGGCTCCAGTGAACACTGGCATTTGGAAGAAGGATGGTTTGTGCTGTTTGGATAAAGGAAGCTCTTGGCCGGAGGGTTCCTTATCTCAAGTATCAGAGGGTCTGACAAGAGAACGCCCTCCATGTATGAAATGGTTGATTAATTAACCCAAGACCGGTGGGAAGATGTTTCTGAATAGGGGGTTAAGGATCACAAGGCTGTTGACTCCATTTATAACTTAGATGAGTCATCTAATTTCCCTATGACGAACATATTCTTTAGACTGAATGGACAAACACAGCCGCATATACATTCTTTATGAACTGTGTCTGTCATGTGATAGCTGAAGGTTGCATTCCCAGAAGGTTAAACAAAAACTTTGTAGTTAATTAACTGTCTCAGGGAGAGTCCTGCTCCTTCTCAGTGTACCTTGACAGGAGGTTTTAGACAAGCAGCAGAGCCTGTAAGACTAGGGCACAAGCAAGATGTTTGCCCACCTGGGAGGTGCCTTATATATAGTACCCTGGCCACAGAAATGAAACTGTTTTCTGATCTCCTAAACTTTCTTGGAAGAGTCAGAAAAAGCCAAGAACTTCAACCTCCCAAAAGCATTTTTCTCAACAAGATGGTCCTTTTCAGCACTTCTTATCCAATGTCACTGTTGGTCTGAAGTCTTCATTTTGCCTAAGGATGAATCAGAGGTTTGGGAGCATCTACTTCTATCTTATAGCAATTGTTGCTGGTGTTATTAACGGGAGTCACAGCCCCCTTTCCTCTCTCATTGGTGGAGGGAAGGTCCAGCCTTGAGAAGACGGCACGACGATGGCCAGTGGGGAGATTCTACAAAGACCAGTGCCCTAGGGCTTCCCCGTGGACGAAAGGCCTGGGACTACTCGCACTTCATTTCTTAGGTTTTATGTTACCTTAAAAAAGAAAATAAAGATACAACAATAGTGGATTTTTTAAATTGTGGTATACTTTAAATGATTATATTGATTAAATTAAAAGTTTTAAGGCAGGTAGAAATGTAGAGACTAAGTATACGATCTCATTTGTAGATACTGTCAAACCTCTTCATTTGAGGCCACTTATGAATTCGAGGCTTCAGCTAACTAGTCATCATGACGTTGACATTGCATCAGAACCAGGGGGGAAACCAGCATGAGCAGTGAAGGGCTCCAAGTTCACCCCTAAACTGAGGTCCAGGGAAGTTTTCACTTGCCATGGAAGATGGGCTGGAAGGCACCTTGAATGAGGCAGGACCAAAGTCTCTAGACTGGACAGAGGGAGGGCCTCGGAGTGACCTATCAGAGTCTGTCCTAGGTCCCCCTGGAAGGAAACCTGACAAGTGCTAAGTGCTCTAGCTGGTAAGAGTGGTGCTGAGGGAGACAGAAGGTGACAGGAAAGGTGTCGTTCAGACTGAGGTGCCAAACCTTCAAGAGCACATGGAGAGTTCTCAAGGTCCTGGTGGGCAGGGTGAGGTCATGGGTGCGGTGACCCCTAGACTCATGAGGGACAGGAAAGCATCCACGCTCTTGGCCTTCCTTCTCTGCAGACCTGGATGGGGAGTCGGGAGGCCTGGGTTTTGTTTCTGCCTCTGACATGACCTTGCTTGGTGTTTATTGTAAGGTCCCCTCTGAGACTTTCTCTTCATCTGTGACATGGTAAAAGTAATCTCTTCTTTCCTCATACAGTTATGAAAAAGGGAACAAGAATACCGGGGGAGCTAGCCTTGATCTCCCAAACCTTAGGAGATCAAAAAAATTTACTGAGCACCTACTCTGTACCACACACTAGTATAATGTTTTTTTTTATTAAGGTATCATTGATAAACACTCTTGTGAAGGTTTCACAAGAAAAACATCGTGGTATCTACATTCATCCATATTATCAAGTTCCCCCCACACCCCATTGCAGTCACTATCCATCAGAATAGTAAGATGCCACAGAGTCACTACTTGCCTTCTCTGAGCTACACTGTCTTCCCCGTGACCCCACACACACCATGTGCAGCAATCATAATACTCCTCAATCCCCCTCTCCCTCCCTCCCCTCCTGTCCTCCCACACCCCTCCCCTTTGGTAACCACTAGTTCCTTCTTGGAGTCTGTGAGTCTGCTGCTGTTTTGTTCCTTCAGTTTTGCTTTGTTGTTATACTCCACAAATGAGGGAAATCATTTGGTACTTGTTTTTCTCTGCCTGGCTTATTTCACTGAGCATAATACCCACTAGCTCCACCCATGTTGTTGCAAATGGTAGTATTTGTTTTCCTCTAATGGCTGAACAGTATTCCATTGTTCATATGTACCACATCTTCTTTATCCATTCATCTACTGATGAACACTTAGGTTGCTTCCACTTCTTGGCTATTTCAAATAGTGCTGCGTTAAACATAGGGGTGCATCTGTCTTTTTCAAACTGGGCTGTTGCATTCTTAGGGTGAATTCCTAGAAGTGGAATTCCTGGGTCAAATGGTATTTCTATTTTGAGCTTTTTGAGGAACCTCCATATTGCTTTCCACAATGGTTGAACTAATTTACATTCCCACCAGCAGTGTGGGAGGGTTCCCCTTTCTCCACAACCTTGCCAACATTTGTTGTTGTTTGTCTTTTGGATGTTGGCCATCCTTACTGGTGTGAGGTGATATCTCATTGTGGTTTTAATTTGCATTTCTCTGATGACTAGCGATGTGGAGCATCTTTTCATGTGTCTGTTGGCCATCTGAATTTCTTCTTTGAAGAATTATCTGTTCAGCTCCTCTGCCCATTTCTTAATTGGATTATTTGTTTTTTGTTTGTTGAGGTGCGTGAGCTCTTTATGTATTTTGGATGTCAACCCTTTATCGGATCTGTCATTTATGAATATATTCTCCCAAACTGGAGGATGCCTTTTTTTTCTATTGATGGTGTCTTTTGCTGTACAGAAGCTTTTTAGTTTGATGTAGTCCCATGAGTTCATTTTTGCTTTTGTTTCCCTTGCCCAGGGAGATATGCTCATGAAGAAGTTGCTCATGTTTATGTCCAAAAGAATTTTGCCTATGTTTTTTTCTAAGAGTTTTATGGTTTCATGACTTACATTCAGGTCTTTGATCCATTTTGAGTTTACTTTTGTGTATGGGGTTAGACAGTGATCCAGTTTCATTCTCTTACATGTAGCTGTCCAGTTTTGCCAGCGCCGTCTGTTGAAGAGACTGTCATTTCCCCATTGTATATCCATGGCTCCTTTATCGTATATTACTTGACCATATATGTTTGGGTTAATATGTGGACTCTGTATTCTGTTCCACTGGTCTATGGGTCTGTTCTTGTGCCAGTACCAAATTGTCTTGATTACTGTGGCTTTGTAGTAGAGCTTGAAGTTGGGAAGTGAGATTCCCCCCTGCTCTATTCTTCCTTCTCAGGATTGCTTTGACTATTCAGGGTATTTTGTGGTTCCATATGAATTTTAGAACTATTTGTCCCAGTTTGTTGAAGAATGCTGTTGGTACTTTGATAGGGATTGCATTGAATCTTTAGATTGCTTTAGGCAGGATGGCCATTTTGGCAATATTAATTCTTCCTAACCATGAGCATGGAATGTGTTAATTTCTCTCATGAGTGTCTTGTAGTTTTTAGGGTATAGGTCTTTCACCTTATTGATTAGGTTTATTCTTAGGTATTTTATTCTTTTTGATGCAATTATGAATGGAATTGTTTTCTTGATTTCTCTTTTTGCTAGTTCATCATTACTAGCAAATATAGGAATGTGACATATTTCTGTGAATTGATTTTTATATCCTGCAACTGCTGAATTCAGTTGTTTGTTCTAGTAGTTTTGGGGTGGATTCTTTAGGGTTTTCTATGTACAATATCATGTCATCTGCAGTGACAGTTTAACTTCTTCCTTACCAATCTAGATGCCTTTTGTTTCTTTGTGCTGTCTCATTGCCATGGCTAGGACCTCCAGGACTATGTTGAATAAAAGTGGGGAGAGTGGGCATCCTTGTCTTGTTCCTGATCTTAGAGGAAAAGCTTTCAGCTTCTTTCTGTTAAGTATGATATTGGCTATAGATTTGTCATATATGGCCTTTATTGTGTTGAGGTACTTGCCCTCTATACTAGTATAATGTTTTTTAAATCCCCTCTCTGTCTTCTAAGCAGGAGGCCTAGGCTTGTATGTTTGTATCATCATAATAGGTAGAGATAAAGAACTAGAGATGCCAGGAAGGCTAGATGGATTTATGTTAAAAAATCATATTGCTACTCCGGAGAAAAATGAACTGATACAGAAATGCAGAAAGAGGAGAGAGAAATTCAGAGCCAGCAGAGTTATCAGGTTTTCATGAGTCTAAAATGAGGAACAGCTGTTGAACTATATGAACTATTGACAAGGAGGTAGGAAAAGGGATTAAAAAATGTTTGCCACGTGTCAAAGGATGGCATTCTCCTTTGCACCTCTGAGAAACTGCAGGGAAGATGTAAATTGTTTGTGTCCTGTTTTCGGGGCTCAGGGGTGGAGCCTGATGAAGACCATGTGCTGAGACTGGCCACCAGCGGTTGAGCTTTATGAGGTTACAGTGACAATAGCTGGAGTGTATTCGGCCCTTCCTGTGGATCAGACTCCATACTATGTGCCTATCATTGGTCAGTCCTCACTATAATCTTACAGAAAGTTATGCTATTGCCCCAATTTTAGATATGGCAACTGAAGTTCAGACAAGTTAATAAGAAGATTATAGTTGATGAAGTCTAGGCTGCTCTTTATTTCACTGAGCTGTAATCTTACGTATGATAATCCTGTCTCCTGGGGCTGCAGGCCTGGCTTGGGGCTCTGACGGTCTGTCTACTCAGGTCTGTGCCTTGCTTCCTCCGCAGATCAAGTGGCCTGTGCAGATCCAGAAATCTGCCAGAAGGTCTGTAGCAACCCCTCTGGCTGCTCTGACATCGCGTATCCCAAACTTGTGCTGGAACTCCTGCCCACGGGTAATGTCCCCTGGCCCCTTCATCGAGTCCCCTAGAGCACCCAGAGAGGAGAACATTGGCCGGCTCTGATCTGAGCAAGGGTTGAGATGGGAGGGTGGTGGAAGGGCATAGACTGAGGGACTGAGCCCCAGAGCAAGGGCCCCCAGATGAAGCGCAGGCCCTGGCTGTCCTCAGGGGGACACCACCCCTGAGTTCTGCCTCCTCAGAGTCGAACCTGCTGGGACCAGCTGGCTGTGGGCCTGGGGTAACAGGTCATGGGTAAAGATAGTAGCTGTTAGCAGAAGAAGCCCGAGGCCCACAGACCTCCCTTCTGCCCCCAGGCCTCCGTGGGCTCATGATGGCTGTGATGGTGGCGGCGCTCATGTCCTCCCTCACCTCCATCTTTAACAGTGCCAGCACCATCTTCACCATGGACCTCTGGAACCATGTCCGGCCCCGGGCATCTGAGAGGGAGCTCATGATCGTGGGCAGGTAAGGCCAGCCTGGATGGGGCCGGCAGGGGAATCCAAAGTCCAGATACTCAGGGAGGAGAAAGCTGAGCCCACCCATAGGCCAAGTCCAGCCAGCGTCTCCTCCAGGCCGGCTCAGCCTCCCCTGGTGGCAAAGGAGCAGTACATTAGGACTCCATGTATGAGTGTCATTCATGCATTCATTCAAGGGTTGCTCAGCGGGTGCTATGTGCTGGGTGGCAGGGCACATCGCAGTGAGAAACAAAGACTAGGTTTTTGCCTTCATGGAGCTAGAGCAAAAGAAGGATAAGTCGGCAAGGCTGTCACAATCCCAGTGAGCACTAAGACTGGGAGCCGGGGGACCTAGGGGTTCAGAGGAGGAGCCCACAACCTGGAGTGGGACCTGACAGATGAGCAGGAGCTGGCCAGGTGAAAGGGAGGGGGCTGTTCAGGGAACTGGGGGAAATGGTGTCTCTACCAAGGCTTCTGCAAGGTCTTGACATCTAATGGAGGGAATGGATAAGACCCAAAGGAGTGGCATGTAAATTTTATGTAAAACACATGCTGATAAGCTTTCAGGGGCTCTGCCCCTCAAGGTGCACCCTGAGGGCTGTATCAGGGCTTGGGAAAGAGTTCTTAGGTCGGACACCAAAAGCATAATCCATAAAAGAAAGATAAATCAAACTTCACCAAAATCTGTGTTTTCGAAAGACACCATTAAGTAAATGAGAAGACAAGCGGCAGATGGGGAGGAAATATTTGCAAGCCATATGTCTGACCAAGGACTTCTAACCTAGAAGAGTTTACAAAACAAGGTTGTGATCTAGAAAAGCAGCGTGAGCTACTGCCGCCCACCTCCCCCCCAGAGACTGTGATCAAAAAGACAGACAAGGAGGGGGAGAAATCGCCGCTGCTCATACACTGCAGGTGGGGCGTGAAATGGTTCAACTGTTTGAGACAGTTGGGCAGTTTCTTAAAAAGTTAAACATAAACTTACCATCCAACCCAGCAGTTGCATTCCTGGAAATGAAAATTTATGTCTCCACAAAGATGTATACACAGATGGCCATAGCAGCTTTTTAAACAATAGCCAAAATAATGGACATTCCGAATGCCCACTGGCCAGTGAAGGATAAACAATGCTATACCCACTCAATGGAATACTTTTCAGCAATAAGAAGGAATGAAATTCTGTGATACATGACACAAGGACAGACTCCACACACAGCTACATGAAAGACACCAGCTGTGAAAAAGGATAGGAATAATACCCATTTATTTGAAATGTCCAGAAATGGCAAACCTATAGAAATGGAAGCAGGTAAGTGGCTCCTTAGGGCAGGACCAGGAATAAGCTGTAAGTGGACATCAGGGAACTTTCTGGAGTGATGGGTGTTTTAAAACTTACTTGTGGTGATGGGTGCACAACTCTATACACATTTACCAGAAGTTACTTTTTTGTACACTTACAGTGGGTGAATCTTATGTATGTAAATTATACCTCAATGAAGCTGTAAAAAAAAAAGTGAGAAGTAAGTGTCCAGGAGAGAGAGTGCTAATGGGGGTCTCTCCCCGCCCGGCACCAGGGTGTTTGTGTTGCTCCTGGTGCTCGTCTCCATCCTCTGGATCCCGGTGGTCCAGGCCAGCCAGGGCGGCCAGCTCTTCATCTACATCCAGTCCATCAGCTCCTACCTGCAGCCACCTGTGGCTGTGGTCTTCATCATGGGGTGTTTCTGGAAGCAGACCAATGAAAAGGTAGCTCTGCATCAGCCCCCACTCTGCTGGAGCCAAGTGCTGCCCATGAGGAGGGGAGAGGAGGGGAGAGGAGCGGATTGGATGGGGGACTTAATGCCACGGGTGTCACTGGGGAGGCTGAGTTCTGTGGAGGGAGATACAGAGAGGGGAGCGTGTTACCTGGCCTTTGAAAAAAAAGCCATGGGGGTTCTGTTTTGATGCACTTTGTCATTAAACAGGAAGCTGATTTAACAGAGGGTGAGTAAGTTATGCATACTTCATTAGTTATATATGAAACACAAACAGATAAGTTACTCCAGCCCTTTCAAATCACTGACCCCTGCAGTGACCCTAGCTGCAAAGACAAGCTCTTGAGACAGGCGGTGGAGGTTTTGGGAGGCCAGAGCCAGCAGCCCTGCTGCCCTGGATGTCTCTAAGATGGCCTTGCTCTGATTTGCAGGGTGCCTTCTCAGGTCTGATCTCCGGCCTTCTCCTAGGCTTTATTCGGCTGGTCCTGGACTTTATTTATGTGCAGCCTCAGTGCGATCAGCCGGATGAGCGCCCAGCGGTGGTGAAGGATGTCCACTACTTGTACTTCTCCATGATTCTGTCTGCAGTCACCCTGATCACTGTGTCCATCGTGAGCTGGTTCACAGAGCCGCCCTCTAAGGAGATGGTACGTTTGGGTTTGATGCTCTATCCACTGGGAGCCTGCATTGCAAGTGACAGAAAGCAAACCCAAACTGGCTGAAGCCAAATGGGTTGATTGTTCAAAAAGCTGCAAAAATACAAGGTTGGGCTTCAGGGACAGATTGATTCTGAACACAGGAAAGAGCATCAGAATCCATCCCTCAGAATCCCCCATTCTCAGGCCCCATGCAGGGCCAGCAGCTTCTAGGGATTCATCCTCTTATTCTTGTTAAGCAAAAGGATAAACATTTTTGTCCCAGCATTTCCCGCCAAGTTTCTGGTTTCCATTGATGGAGTCAGCTCAAGACACATGTTCACCCATGAACCAATTCAGTCCCAGTGGCCAGAGAAATGGGTGAGCTGAATGGCTGACCTCTGGGTCCCACAACACCCCAGGGCTAGGGCTAGGCTCTGGGGACTAGAATGAGGGAGGGTGAGATCCCAACTAGGGCTGAAAAAGCAAGATGGGGGATGCATGGGTAAAATGTCCTTTGCTTCTGAAGTTTTGGTGGGGTGGAGTGAGAGGCCGAGGCTGGGAGCAGACTCAAACGTGAGGGCTGAACTTGGGGCTGGAGGTCCCCCTACCCCCCACAACCATCCCATGATTCCTCTCTGCTCCTTAGGTCAGTCACCTGACCTGGTTTACTCGTCATAACCTCATGATTCAGAAGGAACTGGGGCCACCAGCAGCTCCCCTCCCTCTTACCCTCCCCCAGAACGGGACACCGGAGGCCAGCAGCACCAACATTCAGCTGGAGACTATTCAAGAAAATGTGTCCAAAACCCACAGCTGTGAGTTGCCTCTCCTCAGTTACAGTAGGAACTTCAAGAAGCACTCTGTGTTCAAGGGGCGATTTTTCTATCAAATCGCAAGCCAGGAAAGGGGCCAGCTTGGAAGCCTGGCATCCCCTGACTTCCAGTTTCTGACGCAGCCATGGGGAGACAGTTCCTTAATAACTCTGAACCAAGTGGGCAATAACAGCAGACACTTGTTGAGCACTTTCTGAACATGGTTTGTATAATCCTCATGAAACCCCACAAGGTGGGCTGGAGTAGTACTGGCATTCTCTAAATTACACTGGTTTCAAACAGACATATTTTGGTTTAGCTCACCTACTATTCTAATAAAATGTGAGCTAACATTTTAACGTAGGAAGATTCCACATAAAATTCCAGATTTCCATCTTCTCTTGAAAAGTGGGATGATCTGGCAACACTGGGTCCACAGGTCTGCATGGCAGACATTGTCTGGATCCGAGAAGCAGATGCCCCTTAGACCCAGGGTGTGCCTTTCACGTAGCCAAGGTCGCTATTGTCTCCCTGTCCTTGAGGCTGTGGGTTGCTATTTATCATCACATGTGGCCTTTATTTATATGTATATGCATATATATAAAGTCTGAAAATAACAAAGAGTTTATGAAAATGCCCATCTTCCAGAATTCAAGTCTTCCAAAATTAGAGTATTAATTAATGCTTTCCAGAAAATGTGCTTGAAGTATTTATCACAGTGCATGGACACACACCCAGTTGGTCCCCTCTTCTGAGAGACACAGCCCTTCCTATGTCTTTTATATGGGTTTTTTTTAGGTGACATGACGCAAAAGCAGTCCAAAGTGGTGAAAGCCATGCTGTGGCTCTGTGGAATGGAGAGCAGGAGCAAGGAGGAGCCCCCAAGCAAAGCAGACCGGGTCATAGTGTCCTTGGAAGAAAACCCCTTCGTGAAAGCCCTCCTGGACGTCAGCCTCATTGTCTGCATTAGCTGCGCTATCTTTGTCTGGGGCTACTTTGCATAATGTGGGGTGACTGCAGGGGTCCAAACTCTCCATTTGTTTCCAATGCCCCATTTTTTTTTTAATGAAAGAAAAATCATAATAAAGCTTCATTTGTTTACTATGAGCCTTCAAAGGTGTTTACAGGCCATTTTCAACATGACATTTAACTCTTTTCTTCTTCGAAAGGAATGACGGTTAGAAACTGGAAAAGGAGAGAAGCATAAAAACTTCTTTTCCCCAAAAGGCTACTTCTTCACAATCCCTGTCCATCAGGCAATATCAAGAGCCAGCTTCAAACAGATAAATAAGCAAAGACCCACGAACCCTCCCAGCCCAACAGCAGCCCCATCTCCCGGGTGGGGAGTGTTAGCCCTTGAACTTTCACCAGCTCACCTTCAAAATGCAAGGAATGGGACTTGAATACTATCTCTTGCCTTCCACTCCTGCCGGCTTTGGGTGAAGGAATAGCTGGTCCCCAAAGGTTTCCTCATTGCAATCCTTGCTCCTTGATATTCTCTCTGGGAAATAGACCTGAGTCGGTTCCCTGGATTCTTGTGCTATAAGAAAACCAAGGAATTGTGTGCGCTTCCCAAGGTCTGGTGTAGACTGTTTCCCTGCTTGATTCTCCGCAGTGCTGCTTCCCGACAACAAGCATCCAGAAGGATGAGCACCTCCACGACGACTCTCTACTGGCTGAGGGCAGTGGGGCTTTTGACCAGAAGAGCAGCCACCTCTGTTCTGGATAGAGCCAGCCATCCTAGTTTCTCTATTCTGGGCCCTGATGGGATCTGATGGAATGACTTGTAGGGTCTGTGTTTGCAGCATACACAGCTGAGTTAGTTCTGAGACCATCTCTGGAGCAGCCCAGGGCCATGAGCTATTATTCTAGTCTTAGGATAAAGGGAGCTAATGGCGAGGATTGGAACAACTTGCTAGCCTGACAGAACTGGAGAATTGGAACAGTATCTCAATTTCCAGACTTCAAAGGAATATGGACAGGAATCCCTGGGCTAAGGAGCCACCAGCTCACCTGTCACTCAGTGCCATCTTTTGAATTCCTACTTGATGCTCTCAACACCTGGGACCAGCCTGGTCCAAAGGTAAATGTATTAGCTGGGGCCCTACCCTTTTGGAGGCCTGATCCAAATGGTAGCTGTGGGTTGGACTAAGGCACACTTCAGCCAGCCTAGAAAAGGTGTGTGTGATGACTGCTTCCTAATGTCGCTAGGATCCGGCCCCCCATAACTGGCTCCTGGCAGGAGCCTGAGATGGGTTTCTGAGGAACTGGGCTTGAGGGGAGGCTGAGCGTCCTCTCCAAGAGTGAAGCAGAGGAGTGGAGGCTCTAGAGGCTCCACTGGAGTCCAGAGCACCCTCCCCGAATCACCCCCCAGTCAAGCTCCAGTGGCTGCACTGGCCCGTCACACCCAGGCCTCTGCTGCCTCCGGCTGGGTCAGAAGTGTGTTTCAGTGGGAGTTATCAGTTTGGATGTTCAGCTCACTGCCACCTCGCTCCTGGTTCACTAACACCAGCCTCACACTGGCCTTCCTGCCTCTACTCTTGACCACTGACCAGTCATAGGGAGAGAGAGTGAATCTGATCAAGCCACTCCTCTGCTCCTTCAGTGACCTCCCTAAACTCCCAGGATGAAGTCCACATTCCTTACTAGGAATGACAAGCCCCCTGATGGCAAGGCCTCTCTCTGGTTTCAACTGATTGCTCTCCTTCCACAGACTAAGGTGGTATCATATTCATGCTTTCCCACTCCTGTGCCAAACACAGTGGCTGGCATACAGTGGGCCCTGAAACATATGAGTATAAATGTCCAATAAATGGGTTTTTGCCTCTGCTCTTCCCTTTGCCCATACTATCCCTCTTTCATCTTCTGGCTCATTCCTATTCTAGGTGCATCTTAAGCATCACTTCCTCCAGGAAGCCTTCCCTGATTATCCCATTCCTATTATGACATGTGCCTTCAAAGCAAGTATCACACTATATTATCAATTGCTTGACTGCCTTCCCAACTTCAGGGAAAGTTCCACAGTGGCAGTGTGTCACTCACACTTAGGCCTAGCACAGTGCCTGGTGAGGGAATGAACAACGACCTTCAGAACCCAGATACCCTCTCACCTCCACCAGCCACACCCCTCCCAGGCCCGGCTTCTGCCTATGACCAAGGAACACCCACTATTCCTGCCCCAGTTCAGCTCCCTGGGGTCTGAGCTCATGGGGGTGACCCACTGGCAGGACAGTTATCTTTGGAAACTATGCCACCTCAAAGCCCTCCTGGACAAGACAATGGCCTCTAGAGCTGCCCTTCTGATCAGTTCTCACCTTTGAGAAAGGCCCACAGTCAGCAAATCATGTGACTCTGCCTCCCTAACGACCATGAGCTGATCTGCCCCCTTCACTCCCTCCCTGCTGCCTCTATGTTAAGCTAGGCTGGTATCAGCTCTCTCCTAGAGACTTCCTGCCTCTAGTCCTGCTCCACACCAGTCTGTGTTCTGTATCAGAGCCACCGGGGTCTAAACTACTGACAGGGCTGCTGCTGCCTTCCAGCGGCCTGAGCAGCTCCCTAGCCTTGGACACCTCCTGGACATGAGCTCTGAGGCCCCTGGTATTCCAGTGCTTCCTGGCCTCACCAGCTTTGTTCCTTGCCTGCTGCCGCCTCCCACTCTGTTTTGTGCTGGCTCTCACCCCACAGCTGCTGCTCAAGCTCTTCCTTCTGTCTTAAGTGCACAGCTCCACCCTCCAATCAGCACCAGGAGCTTAGGCCTTCCTCTTGTGCTCCCTCGGCTTCTCCCTCTCCACAGCACTCTGTTTCCCGGGTGTGCCTTCTGCTTCCATGTCTGTAGGGTTCGCATTGGCTCCCCAGGGTCCCCAGGGTCTAGGCCAGTATATGGAAGAGCAAACCCTCAGTATTTACCTGGAGGACACACAGCAATTACTTAAAGACCTCACTTCAATTCTAAGGGTCTTTGTGTGAAAACAAAAATATTGACTTTCTACCATTAAAGGACATGCAAATGTTTTTCTGGTCAAATATAATTTATTGATGTGCATAAAAACTCAAATTAAATACAAGCAGGGTGAAAGTGGAACCCTGGTTAATTTTTTCATTCAAGAAAAAATGTGGCTCAAATATACCCCTCACTTGTGACGTAACTTGTGATGACATTTTGATGTGTGTGGTTGAGGGACCCTGAGGTGACCCTCAGTGATGCCCACCTGCTGGTGTTCATGTCCTGGTCTAATTCCCTCCCCAAGTGTGGATGCACCTGCTTCCAGCCAGTCGTATACGGCAGAACAGATGCACTGTCAGTCTGTGATTACATCACATCAGGTAAGACCATCTTGCTAGTCTGCTAGACTGTAAAGGATTGCAGGCTTGATGAGGTAGTGGCCACAGTGGAGAAGCCCATGTGTCCAGGAACTGCAGGCAGCCTTTAGGAGCTGAGGATGGCCTCCAGGTGATGGTCAGAAAGGAGCCAGGGCCCTCAGACCTTGTGCTTCCATGACTACGAGGACATGAATTCTGACAACCTGAGGTAACTTACACATCGATCTTTCCCTAGTCGAACCTCCAGATAAGACCCCAGCCCTGGCCGGCACCTTGATTGTCAGCCTGAGACTCTATGCAGAGGACCCAGCTAAGCTGGCCTGGACTCTTGACCCACAGAAACTGTAAGGTACTAGATGTGTGTTGTTTTAAGCTGCCATTTGTGGTCACTTGTCCAGTGGCCATAGGTAACTGACACAGTGTGTGTGGTTTGTGAACGTGTGTGCATATGGGATGGAGAGCATGTGGGCAGAGGAGAGTTCACCTGCAAAGCCACAAGAGGTCAGTAAAGCTGTGTAGCTGAGTGAGCAGGTGGGGACAGCCTTTTAGGAGAGCCTCTAGTAGGAGTCATTTGGTTGCAGGTAATAGAAACAAACCCAAGAAAGTTCATGCAAAAAAAAATAAAAAAGGCAATTTATTGTCAAGGGGTGAAGCCAGGAAACGCAGAACAGCCTCAAGGACCCAGATGGGGTGTGGGTGGGAGGACGGGCTGCAGAGACACCTCTAAAAGTGGCATCCAGAGACAGGTGCCCTGACTGCACCTTCCGCCTTGCTCCCCCCGAGCTGGCAGCTTAGGCGGCCCGGGTCATGTCACTTTGCCTTTTGGTTGCATCAGAGCAGGCAGAGTCACCATCCAGCAGGCCTTCCCTCCTCCCCAGCTCTGTCACTACAATATTAGAAAAATGGAAGCCTCTGGCTTAGAAATATCCGTCAGTGAGGTACCACCCAGCCCAACGCAAGACCCCTAGACTGTGAGTCAGAGATCACCTGCGATCCTGGACTGAAGACAAGGTAGAACGGGATCTGTGAACAGAGGGAGAAGTTTCTGGAATCCAGTCACTACCAGGCCCACAGTGCAGGTGGGAAAATGGGGGAATTGATCACAAGCAGAGAAGCCAGAAGGAGGGTTGATCTTAAGACCTTCAAGTACAAGCACTTGTGGGACTCACTGGACTCGGGGAAGCACTAGGAGCTGGAGTCCCAAGAAGGGGTCAAGGGTCCACCTACGGAGCCCCCAGGAAACCAGGTCCACCAAGAAGGCCCAGGGGTTCAGTCCCTCCACTCACCTGACTCTTGGGAATTCACAGGGTAGAACCCAGCACAATTAAGGCAGCCAGATGCCACCCATCCCCGACCCCCTGTGGTCTCCCAGTGGCAGGTGGACAGGCGCTGAATGCCGGGTATGGGGAGAGGAAGGGACCCTGCCCTGGGGTGGCTGGGTGTGGGCGGCGGGAACAGGGGCCTGAGCACACACGCTGGGCCCCCTGAAACAGCAGCTCTGCAGGGCAGGGAAGAAGCAGCCCAAGGGGCATGGAGCCGGCAGCACTTTCCTGGCTGCGGGGTGGCCCCGACTTCCCGCTGGACCCCACCTGACAGTGGGCTGGGTGAGAGGAGGTGACAGCGACGTGGCGACCTGGAGATGCCTCCACTGTGATGTACTGATGGCCCCAATTGCACCGAGCCCCACGACTGGGCTCACCCACCCAAGCCTGACAGGAGCCTCGATGCGGTATTTACCTTGATGCACATACAAAGTCAAATAATTATCTTTCTTTAAAAATCGGAGCTGTTGGGGCAGGGAGATTGCTATTAACAATGGGCGAGTGAAAACTGCCATTCTTAAATAATGAAGGTACAATCTGTAGTCATTCAGAATCAGTGGGAACAAAACCCATGCGACATGCTGGTCCCCAGACACCAACACCACTTCCTCAGCGAGCACAGTGTCCTGGCTGCCTCCTGAGCACTGGCAAGAAGCATCTCCAAGGTGCAGTGCCCAACTGGGGACAGCAGGCTGCTTGGAGAAGTGGCTCAGCACTGATGGGCCAATTGAGACCTCTGCTTTCCCCACAGGGTTTCCTGCAGCTTCTCTAGTTTCTTCCTTCTCTGTAGCTAAAGCAGGGTACAGAAAGATCACACATGGATGGGGCATGAGGAGGGGACCTTAAGCAAACATCAATTTACAACATGGAGCAAAATGGGTTTCTAGAGACATAGTTTCAATGTCATTAGAAAGTGTAGGAAGTACTTCAGGGCACAGGGAACTTTGAGGTAAGAGGAAAAAGTGATTTCCCTGTCCACTTTTCCCAAGTATTTCAATCCTGGGAAAGAGGTGATTTCCAGCCACTGGGAAAGGGAACCCCTTGGAAAGCAATGGCTCCTGACTCGTGCACTGGACCTGTGAGTTGGCCTCCCAGAGTCTACGTGTCCCGAGATGGAAGAGGAAGGGTGTCAGGACTGCTACGTTTGCTGAGGCATGGCCAGTACAGGAGGCGTCTGGGGCACCTGGCGGCTGGTGTCACTATGACGCTGTTGTTTGTTCACACCTGTACAGTCACAGTCAGACCCTCAGGTGTCCCAGTGACAACACGCATATACATACACACAATGCACAGTTCTGCCCCCAAGAATTATAAAGTTTTCATATAAACCACAGAATTTATTTAATTCAAATTAAACATGAAACTAGAATAATGTTCGGTCCTTATCAAGTAGCAATTACATCGTTTAAAAAAAAAAACCAGTACATTTCTTTCCATATCCTGGCAATCCACCAAGGCACAAGCAACATCGTTTGCTGAGGTGACAGATCCAGCAGTCACCATCAGCGCCCGTGGGGCTGAGGGGGTCGGGGACACACCGACCATACTTCATACAAAATGATTCTGCGGCGAGCCCGCGGACAGGATCCTCTCTCTTGACGTAAAATGAAAGTCCCAGTAGCAGGAAGTAGGCGGCTTGCACAGTGGGTGTATTTTCTTAAGTAGATAGTTGACGCAGAGCTTCTCACTCAGTCCAAATTGCCCCTGGTGCCGCCTGCATTAACTGCAGCGGCAGAAGCTTCCTATACATGTCTCGGCAATAATAATCTCTTCCACGCTACATATTTCTGTTCTTTTTAAAACCTTTTGGCGTGATTTCTGCCCCATGTAAAGAAAGCTGACTCCTTCAAGACACAGGTCATTCAGCTTTAAGTGTCGGCCTCCACTTGCTCCTCAGGCTGTGGGAAGGCCGCCTTGTGCCCTCCACTCAAAGCTTCTCACTGTTTGGTCTGCAAAGGGAAGTGTCTGCCTGCCCCCATCCCACTCAGTAGAGTGGGAGGGACGAGGGCTGGGGGTTGTCTTCACAGGGCGGTACTCTCAGTATCATTATCTATTTCCAGCAGAAGGTGTCCAGGCAGGTCTTTGCTTGCTGAGTCCGAATGCAGTTCAGGAAAGATGATGCGAAGCGGGTCTGAAATCCTAGAATTGGAGTCTGGACAAAAACATGAGACATGGTGTCAATATAAGGTGATGCCGTTGAGGCCACCCTAGAACACTCTAAGAGAAGCTGGAAGGTTCAAGAGTCAGCCCACGCACACACATTCCCCTATCAGAGGCACCATCTGCCCTCAGCAGTTTAGTCAAGCCTTTGAGACCCGAGGGGCAGCCACATGGCACAGTCCCACCTCCAGGTGCTGGTGGCCTTTCTGTGAGCCTGCAGCAGCCCTCAGAGACACACCCTTGCGGGATCTGACTGCTCTGACTGAGGAAAGGATGCCCCACTTTTACCAATGCCGCTAATGCACTAAGTGAAATGTCCTGACATCTGGGCGGCAGTAATAGATGAACTTCCCTGGGAAGAGCTTGTTCTCTGAGGCCAGTGAGTTCTTGCTCCTGTTGCTAATGCTATGCGCTCATCCTCGGCACTAGGGACATTTGGGGCTGGATCATCCTGGGCTGTGGGGGCCGTCCAGTGCCCTGTGGGATGGACATCAGGTCACATCCGTGGCCTCTACCATATGGACGGTATAGAGCTCTCTCCCCCAGCGTGGCAAGTAAAGATGTCCCCAGACACTGCCAAATAGCAGATGCTCAATAAATTTTGTGGCTGCTTGGCTGGTCAGTTGGCTGGCTGGCTGGACAGACAGGTGGATAGGATAGTCATCCAACCTAACCATCTTTCTAACCCTCCCCCCTATAGCCTCAGATAAAGAAGTAGCTGTGTCTGGAAGACAACAGTGGTACAAGAAATCCATTGAGAATTCAACCCCTTTACCATTATCCTAACCCAATAAGACAGGTGCAACCAGCCAGGATCTCTTCTGTGCCCAGAGAGTTTAGAAGAAACTGTGGAACTGCTGTGCCTGGTGGCAGATGCATGAGGCAGAGGCTTGTATAGACTAATCAGATTTCTGCTTGGTAATATCTGGGTTTACATGCAAACTAATACCTATCAGCCACAGATCCTTTTCAGAAGACAAACTTGCTATCCTTTTTTTCAATGTCACATATATAATTTATGGATTTGCACTTTTCTGAATTTCCCTATTTATGATGAACATACATGACTTAAATATTCAGGGGAAAAAAATGTGTGGTAGGAGCACAAGGAAGCCTACTTCCCCTGCCTCCTGCCTGCCCCTCTGCTTTATCTGAGGTTGGCAGGTACATTTCTCTCTCCAGCTCCTCTCTTATTCTTACACAAACCACTGCTTGAAGAAAACAACGGATCCATTTACACCCAAGAAGCAGTAAGAGTCACAGCATGTGTACAGAGCCAGCTTTCAGAATGGGGCTGACCTTCACACGATCGCTGACATCACTGAGCAGCCACCACCCAGACACGGTGCTGAGCACCCCACACAGGTCATGACATCAGCTCACCAACCCCCGTGAAAACACCCAAGGCAGCAGGAGTCACCACTGCAGAGGTACGAAAGGGGGCCTCTGGCACACTCAACTCTTCATGCAGGACCAAATTCTCAACCAGCATAAAGCTATCCCTCCTCTCCAAAGGAGTTTGTATGTCTTTGAGTGAGTGTCCTGGGAGGGAAGACAGTATCTGAGGAGATAATGGGTTGAGTCTCAAACACTCTGGTTCATTTTAGTTAAAAAGGAGGAAAAGGTTATTTTAGAAAGAGACCTGCAGGAACTCTTCTTTCTTTGTTTATTTTTTTTTCGAATGCCTCTAAAAAACTTTCTGGCTGTGAATTTACATAAGGCACCATTTTTCATTATATGCATTCCAAGGAGGGCTGGACTTTGACTATATTGCTTGGAGCTAAGTTCCTATGATTGATATTATATTTAAAACAACAAAAACAAAAAAAACCAAGAGAGGAGGCCCAGGACACAGCCTAAGCTCACAGCAGAGTGGGAGGAGGCTCACCACTGAGCTGGGGCTGGGACAAACATAACCAGCTTTCTTCCTTTTTTGAATATCTGAAAGGAAGACGCTCAAAGGAAGGTGGTGGACCCTCTGAGGGCCAGGACTGCCACTCTCTAATTTAGAGGATGGTCCTAGAAGTTTACGTGTCACTTCAACAATTCAGAATTTGTGCTTTAGGTTGTGAACCTACCCTTCAAAAAGCCCAAGGATACTGTGGATAGCCACTTTGCCAGGTAACAGATTTCAAATCCTTGAAATGAAACGTCTCAGGCACAGTTGCAGGGTGAATCAGCTCCTCCTCCGACCATTCTCTAACCCAGAGTCTGGGAGAATGACTTCCTCTATTCTAGGCTATAAGAGCCTTTCCAGTCTCTAAGAGACTTTGAGTCAACTTTTTATTATTCTTGTTCAAGAAAGATTCTGTTTACATCTCACTGGATGTTTACCTTGACATGATTCGGTTATTTATTTTAGAAATAAACTATAAGTAAAAGCCACTTAAATGTCCAACTGACATAATACATCTGCTTAATGAAATACTACTGAAATAATGAAGTAATTACCATCATGCACCCCGCTGGACTTTGAGGAAAAAAATAGACTATGAATAGTGTACTTCAATTGTAGAAGGGTGACGTACTGTTTCTAGTTCCCAAATTTTCTTCAACATCAATGTTTTTTTTTTAATGCATTACTTTCATGACATTACAGGGTTTACTTTTAAAAGGAACACTATGAGAAGCAGCAAAGTGTCGAGTTTTTAATGACTGCTATGAGAGTGACTTGGTTTACCATCGCACAATGGATGAATGACTCATGGGTATTCTCATGCTCACTAAATTAAGAAATACCTTCTACTCCTGAGTATTGTCTTTTTACCCAGTAAAGAACCAATATTAGGAAAAACAAGTAGTGCATCAGAATCAAAATGTGGATGCCTGGGCCCCAAACCTCCTGTGTCTAGATCCTGGAAGGCTGGGTCTGGGCAAACAAGCATTTAAAGTGTTGACATATGAATCTAATACATAACTCTGATCATTTTTTCAAAATAAAAGTGGTAATAAATAGCTACCATTTATTCAGACCCAGTGTATATTACAAACTGTAGATGCTCTTCTAATTTTATCTGATTTAATCTCTTGAACAAAAATTCTCACAAAATCACCATTTTACTGAACACCCAGGCTGCCCCTTGCCTGGTGTTACGGAGAGAGCTGAAATTCTAATTCAGGCATGTCCAACTCTGCAACGTGCCTTCTTTCTGCTACACCTCAAGCCTGCCCAGGATAGGAAAGGATGGAAATTAAAGAAGTAACAAGGTGACCACCTGTCAAACATCTGTGACCACACTTAGTACTCAGGGAAATTGACAACATGCATGAAGGAAGCCCAGCTCCTTTAGCACATGCACTATTAGTAGGGATGCAAGCAGGCGGGGTTATGGTGACCGGTTAGTAACAGGCATTAGTGCACGAATATGATCACAGAGTAGCAAAAATGCTTTGGCCAATCAGGTGCCTTTTCCTTACCATTAAATATTCCAATTTCAGTTCTTACTGAATATGGCAGCTCATACATCTAAATTATTTAATAAAATGTTTCAATTAGAACACTCTTGTCTAAAATCTATTACTTTAAAAACAGCAAGATGTAAACTCTTTTACTTGTGACACTAAAATCCTACTGCTTTGTAGAGTAACAACAAAAAAGAGACTCCAAATGAAGCCAGAATCCATCCATTCTCCGGTGCTGGATGCTAGGAGATGGCTGCTGAACCTGCTGGGCAGCAATAATCTACCCCTAGAGTTTATCTTAATCCCCAGGCTTTAATTCAACTTTTTAGGATTAAATGCTCCAAACAAATAACCTCTTTTGGGGAATTTGTCTGTTTAAAGTTTTCCAAGTGAAAACATGATGGCACAGTGAAGGACTGCCTGTCCAAGGAAATTACTTTTTCTCCTTCTTGAAATACCCCATGGCTATATCCAAGAATGGTCATTAGCAGCATGACCTACACTAACAGATTTATAAACTCTAAATGCTGGCCTCTTGTGCACTCCGAATGGCAGTCCAGGGGATTTTAAGAAATTGAAAGTTAATTCTGTAATACAAAGGTAATTGTGGTGACCTGGAATTTGAGTTAGGAGAATTCATAGCATTGGTTGTTTTTTAAATATTTAGCTACTATCTAAAGGAAAAGCATTTTTAATATAAAATTTCACTTAACTCATAAAGTATAGAGCATTACAGTATTGTAGCAGATCAATAAAATAGCTTTCTGGAATAAATACACCCCAGGTAACAACAGTTTTAAAGAACAGATATAATTCTGGTTTGTAGTTTTCCATCTAAATATAAGGAAAGATCTGGGAATAAAATCTGGTGTGTCACCAGTACGGGAGTTGTTAAAAGGCTCAGCCTTAATTAGGGCTTAGTCACTTCACTCATGTAAATAACCTCCACACCCAACTGGGCAACCCCAGTTCTGGGTTAGTCACCAAGGAGTCGGGAAGGCAGAGTCACGCCTGTGCTCGGCGACGTGTTTTAAAGGTTGCATTCTTGTTTTCCTCTCTGGCTCCTACAGAAAGTCTTACTCAGACCAAAGCTGTGAGCACTCTAAGTAGCCTACCAAAGGCTATAGGATCAGACCTGCCGATTAAGGCAAATGTCCATGTAATGAGAGCCTTCTGTCGCTCAGATGTGGACCAAGAGGCATGATTCACGTGAGCTCCCAGCGCCTTCTGAAAAGCTCATATGGTTTAAGAAAGCAAAATGGAAGCACGCTAGAATGCGAGGGGATTTAGTGTGGGATTTGTGCAGGAAGATGTTTTTTTGGTCCTGAGAATTTCAGACATCAAATTAAGAAGCTCCATGCAGTTAACTTGCACTTAGGATATAAAATAAAAAATTACAGCTCAAGACACAAGGGACACAATTTTTTGTGCTGACTGCAGCCGAGTCCTCTTTGGTTGGATGTGATGAGCCAGTCAGTGACAGGTGAATCATGCTGAGAAGAGCAGGACACTTGGGAAAGGCTTACCAAATAGGAGGAAGACATTCTCAGTATCTTAATGTAAGTGGCTTGAAATTGGGCTCCCAATCTACTGACAGCTACCTCTTGAATTTAGAGCACTGCAGCTCAAAATGCTTAGGATAAAAACAAAAGTGATGTCTATGGGCTTGGAACCGAGGGCCTGAGGTCAAATGGCTGCTCCTGAGCACAAAGCCAAAAGCACATATGCAAAACACGGCTAAGCAGGAGCATTGAGCTGTGGTGCCAGCTGCTGGGGGCGGTTACAGACCTTATTCCTGGAAACCTTCCCCACCTGTGAGAGCGCTAGGAAGGGCATCTATGGGGAAACAAACAAACAAACCAATGTGGCTCCGCTTTTTAAAAATTAAAGTGGAGGTGTCATCAGAAAGGTTATTACCCATTTATAACACATGCAAATTATGCATAACATTCCTGAAAAAAAATATTGTTGCAAGATAGAAGTCATTTAACCCTCATCCTTTGGAGTACCAGGCTGGGGTGTGCCCTTGGCTCATTTTCAGCCAAGAAGTCACTCAGTATGGCTGGAGAGCCCAGAGGCAGATTTCAGCTTCTCTAAAAACAGCTTCTCCACTTTGAAAATTTTAAACTAGGCTGTTGTAAGAAATAATTCAAAGCTCCCAATGACCATATTTGAAAACACATTAAAAGAAAAAAGTCTGTCCATCCCATCCTTAAATCAAACAGTATATTAGAGCACCTGGGATGGAATTTCTTTTTTAAATCATAAATGACAAATGTTCTAGACTGCCATTAGGTAGCCCACTAAAATCCCACTGAAATCCCATTGGGTAGCCCACTAAAATCTGTACAATCAGCACCACCTAAAACAGGTTTCCATGGCAATCACCGGACAATCCTTGGTTTTCCCCTCCCTTACCACTAGAGGCTGGCACTCCCGACATGATCAGGCCCTGAGGTCTCCCTTCCCAGAGCAGCTAATTTGGCACAAACCACGTTTTTAAAGGTACACCTGAAATGCTTCACTTACTGTGAATATCTTTACTCTCAGAAGGAAATGAGAATGAGGAATTCACTAAGAAATGAATTTCATGCTCATGTTGTATATAATACTGTCCACCTGCATCAGGTCATTAGACTTAGAAAAATAAAATTGTAGACAGGTCTTAAACACATGACAAACCTACAAAACAGGAGCCAGCAAACTTCAAGGGCCAGGTAGTAAATATTTTAGGCTCTGTGAGCCATATGGTCTCTGAAAGGACTACACAACTCTGCTATTTGAGCACAAAAGCAGCCAGAGACAATAATATGTAAACAAATGGGTGGGACTGTGTTCCAGTGAAAGTTTATCCACAGAAATAGACCAGGGGCCGGACTTAGCCTGTGGGTGTAGTTTGCTGACCCCTACTATCAATGGAAGCATACATGAAGAGGCGTACTAGGAAAAGCAATGTTGAGTGGACAGGAGAGATGTCTCAACCGACTTCGTACTTACCCGTTACTATTTTGGAAGCGGTGGGAGCTGCGCTGGTGAGGCCACCGTCCCCAGCTGAGTACGCACCAGGAGGCTGAGGGGGCGGGGGCACGCTGGGTCGGTTTCTGGGCTTCGGGACTGGTCTTGGCCTCGGCAAGGTGCCAGTATGTGCCTGTGCAGTCTCAGGGTTACTCGCCACCTGGGTCTGAGAAGCTGACAGGCTGGAGTTCTGTTTCCCTAGGGGTGGAGTACTGGGGGGCGTTGGAGTCTGGGGAGGGGTGTGAGATGGCTGCTCAAGTCCATGCTCACTGGGCAGAGCCCCGGGGGCAGGCTGGCCCTGGCCACTCGCTTTGGCATGCACCAGAGGCACGGCCTGCATCGGGGGCTGTGGCGGCGGGTGACTGGGCGCTTGTATGGGAGAGAGGCTGCTGGAGTATCTCCGGGGTGCTGAGAGCTGTGAGGGGGCAGAGGGCTGGCCTGGAGCCTGGCCTGGGTGCTGAGAAGGAGGAGAAGGGCTTCGGGCAGATGGCTTTGGTGACAGGCCGGGTGGATGCTGAGACGTTCCTGGAGAATTCTGGCTCCCAGGATGGCCAGGGGGTAGGTTTCCAGGTTTCGGAGGTGCTGGAGCAGGCTTTTTAATAGCTGCGGGGGGGAAAACACTTTTCAGTGAGAACAGCACAGCGATTGCCCGCACCATCTCCACCAGGCGGCCTGGCCAGCAGTGAGCCCGGCTGAAATCACGGGCCCACGGGGTGCAGTTGGGAAGGCACTCCCCAAAGCATGTGGCCCCAGCCCAGCCAGAACACCTGACAAGTGAAAACTGAGAGGTTCCTTCAAAATGCCTGAGCAGCACGACTGCCCAGTCCATCAGGGCAGTGGGAAAACAGGGAGACTGTGTGAGACTGTCAGACCAGAGGCAGCTAAGGGTGCACAGTGACTGAATGTGGCGGTCCCCTAGGTGAGAGCATGCCTGGAAGAGAAAACGGCTAGTCATAGAAAAACTGGTGAAATTCAAACAAAACTGGAGTGTAGTGGATAGTGATTAATGAACCACTGCTGGTTTCTTCTCTTATAAACCACGGTGATATAAGATGGTGACAATGGGGGACACTGGGCAAGAGGTATATGGGAACTCTCTGTTTTACCTTTGCAACTTTTCTGTAAATCTGAAATTGTTTCCAAGTAAAAAGCATGGTTTTAAGAAACACATTATATAATTATGGGCCTCTAAAGACCTGTCATTTTGAAAGTTCAATAATGATAAGAAAAATCAGTTAACAGAGGCCACCCCCCGTGGAGTTGTTGCACTAGCCCACTCATCAGCACCCTTGTTCCATGACCTGAGACGGTGGGAAGAAACGGAGAAAACCAAGAAGTGCTAAGGGGTCGGCCCCCAAGCACACTGATCTGTCTGGATACACCAAGGCCCCTTGTCCTGAGTCATCTTCTCCTACAGGACTTGTTTTTGTTTGTACTAACAGCATTTCTACCAATTCCAGAATAATGCGAGCTAAGAGATGTGTTCTGGATAAAAGTACAAATCAGTCTGGGAGGTTGTCTTGGAATTTTTTCTCTAAGGAGAGTTGAATCACATCCTTCTCTCCCAATGCCAGCTGAGATCAGCATCACCTAAGGGGTGGGAATTTGGAATAGAGGAGGGTGGGATGGAAAATAATGGGTCTGAAGACCTGATTTTTGGGCTGGGAGAGGCAGGTGGAAGGAAATACTTCAGCATTTTATAATTTCTGTTGAGATCCTACTAATCTTCCCAAAAAGGAAGTGGGAAGTGAAGGAAAGAAATTAACACATATCATTTACCTAACACATCACCAAGTTAGGCCCTGACATACATTGTTTCCTTTAAGTCTCATAAGCTCACTACAAGACAGGCATTCATATCCATTTCAAGGTGGAGAAAACTGAGGCTCAGAGAGGTCAAGTATTTATTTACAAAAGGTCACACAGCTAGTAACTAGCAGAACAGAGGATCACATCCATGTCCTGTGGACTCCTTGGGCTCTTTCCCCTCTTTCTCCTTCCTGTGCTGCCTGGTTCTCTGCTCATAGGGCCCAGAATTCAGGAATGACAAGGGTATACAGTCTCTCTGCTATGCTGGCCTAGAACTTGACCTTGGAACTTGGATGACCTTTTCCCACAGAAACAACCAACCAGCTGACAAAGGAAGGGATCTTTGGCATATTAGCTGTACTCTGGTTACCAAAAGCAATCTTAGAAAAATCTCTAGTATTCTAAGCAATATTGACTATAAATTCATATTGAATAAAAGCTCATTCCTGACATTTAAGGGTACAGAGGGGCTTAGGAGAGGAAGCACGAGAGTAGTGTGGTGGGGCCAGGCTGGGAGAAAGGCAGGCCTTGTCTAAGACCCCTAGGAAGGTGCTGGGAGGCTGAGGTGGGGGCCTTCGAGGAAGCCTGAGACCTGTGATTTCAGGAAGCAGGAAGCAGGAAAGACTCCTAGTGCGGCTAGCATGCAACAGCTCAATCTGAAAGGGTTATACCTGGAATACAGGACCTAATTTCCCTTAAGGATCAGCTGGGATGCAGATGAAGATGACGGTGGCTCAGAGGAGAGGATGGACTTAAGAAGAGACGGAATAAAGTGGGGGTCTGCAACTAAGCAGTGTACTCAAATTTGCCTCCCTGCCTGTAATTTATACAAATTTCACCTAAAACTTATGTAATGCTTCATAAAGACAGCACTTTCAAAGACATATCACATTTATTCCCTACAATGCACTCCTTAAGAAAGCATTTTTATTTCTACTTTATATTTGTAGGAATTAAGTTATAAAAGATTTAATTAGCAGCTTTTAACCAGCTATGTGACTTTAGGCAAAAGCTTTTGAGTCCAACACCTTTTCCCATTGATCACATTTGCCTCTCACCATGACCAGCATCCTGTGAGAATATCCAGCTTTGCTGACATTGTCCATTCCTGAGGCCACTACTATGCCCCTAGGTGAGACCTCACCCCTTTGCAGGCATTTCTGCCGGTGGCCTCCTCTATAGCCAGCCAACCTCTGAAAACGCTGCTTTGACACCCACTCCACTTCCCCTAGAACGGCCGTCTCCTGCTTAGCAGCCTTGTTTGTTCATGCTCCTTGGCACTGCAGGACACCCACCTCTGCTGCACCGGGCCTATCCATCTTTGTTTCTCACTAGGCCTTGGGGACAGTTGGCCCTGGGGGACAGGGACCAGTGTCCACTATTCCCCACTACAGTGCAGTTATCAGTGGCATGCATTAACACTCAAGACTTCAACAGTCGGAGCTCAGCCACAGAGTGGTAGGGAAAGACCAACATGTGAACGAGGGAGCAGGGCCGCTGCTGCTCCCTGGCCAGTCCCAGCCCACACACCTCCCTGAATGGGAGCATCTTCTATTCTGACATTATTTTTGATTCCTGCTGAGCACACACATTTTTTTTTCAAGAGCAGTATCGCCCCTAAACTTGAGTCAATGACTGAGGAATTGAGATCTAACATGGGGGAAAAAACTCACCTAGTACCCCGGGTTTATTGAGCCTCCAATGGGGCACCCTTACAGAGATTCTCGAGAGTGATCGTGCTCATAGCTGACTTCTGTCCTATGGCTGTAAGGCCCTGCCTCTGGAGTAAGAGGTGCGGCCTCTCAGTGCACGCTGCAGCTTGTCTCTGCCCAGTGGAATCCCTCTACTACCCGCCTCTCAGAAAGACCCACCCACATACCTCCTCAGCTTCCCTCAGCACTGTCACTCATCTATGCAATATTATTACAGACTTATATATGTGTGGCCTTCAAGTTTTTCCCCTAAGTATTTAGCATGTCTATTTATTTTCCCAAGTAACTAGAGGTTTCTCAATGGCAAAACTTATTCTATTTCCCTGGTCCTGGTTACAGAGAAGATGACAAAAAGATATAGACTCAGAATTATATTCCTTACCCATTTTTAAATTGCTTTTAAAGTGATTTTAAATCATTTCAAAGCAATTGAGTTGTATGTGTTCCTTATATATTTTGGATGTTAACACCTTGATTGGGGTAATCACTTCACAATATATAAATATATTAAATCATCACATTGTACACCTTAAAAAAACATAAAAGATGAAAAAATAAATGCAATGTGGGATTCTGGATTCATACTGGAACAGAAGGAAACCTTTACTGGAGAGATGGGAAAATATGGTTAAATTCTGAAGTTTTACTAATGGCACTGTGTCAATGCTAATTTTCTGATTTCAATAATTGTTCTATAAGATGTTAAAATTAAGAGAAGCTCAGTGAAGACTACATAGGGATTCTTTATACTATCTTTGCAACTCTCCTGTAAGTCTAAGATAGTACTGAATTCAAATTTTTTTTAATACAAAAATAAAAAATATATTCTTCACTATATACAAAATGCACTTGTCATAATAAACTGTTTCTTAGACTACCAAAAACACAATTCAGTTCACAGTGAGGAACATTCACATTCTAATAAATGAAGTTGGGAGTTAAGACATAAGACAGCCTAATTCACATGGAATTTAATTGGCTTTAGAAACATTTTCAATGAGTATGTCCCTTTCTAGACCAGAGTTTCTCAACCTCTGCAATACTGACATTTGGGGCTAGATAACTCTCTCTGAGTTGGTGGGGGGCATCCTGTGCACTGTAAGATGTTCACCAGCACCCTGGCCTCTACCTGTTAGATACCAGTAACACTACCCTCCCCAGTGTGACAACCAAAAACGTCTCTAGAAATTGCGAAATGTCCCAGGTCGGGGAGAGAAAATCATCCCAAGTTGTTCCAGAACTAAGAGGCAGATGGAGCTCCCAGACCACAGATATTTACTGAGTGCCCACTCCATGACAGGTACAGTACAAAGAGCTAGGGATACCAGACAGCATGAGCTGGGTGAGCTCCCAGCTCTAAGAGCTACAATGGGAGACTGGCAATAAGCTAAAAAAAAAACTTAAAAATGTTAGAGCAAGAAAAATACTCCAATAGAAATAGTGATATGACAGAGAATTACTTGTGTGTGTGGTGGGCACGGGGCTGCAAGCTGTCAAGGAGGGCTCTCAGAAGAAGTACTCTTTGAGCTAAGACCTGAATAGTAAGAAGGAACCATGTGTGGAACAGAATAGAGAGCCCAGAAAAAAATCCATGTATATGTGGTCCATTGATCTTGACAGGGTACTAAGAATACACAAAGGGGAAAGGATAGTTTCTTCAGCAAATGGTATTGGGAAAACTGGATATCCACGTGCAAAAGAATGAAATTGGATCCCTATCTTACATATTACACAAAAATCAACTCAAAATGGATTAAAGACTTAAGTGTAAGACCTGAAACTGTAAAACTCCTTGAAGAAAACACAGGGGCAAAGCTTCATGCATCAGTGCTGGCAGCAGTTCCATGGACACGAGACCAAGAGCACAGGCAACAAAAGAGAAAACAGATGTGTGGAACTACATCAAACTAAAACGCTCCTGCACAGCAAAATAAATGATCAACAGAATGAAAAGGTGACCTACAGAATGAGAGAAAACACTTGCAAACCATGTATCTGATAAGGGGTTAATTTCTAAAATAATAAGTAACACCTACAAGTCAATAGCAAAAAAACTAATAATCTGATTGCAAAATGGGCTAAAGACTTGAACAGATGTTTCTCCAAAGAAGATGTACAAATGAGCAATAGGCATATGGGAAGGTGCTCAATATCACTAACTATCAGGAAAACTCAAATCAAAACTACAAAGAGTTAACACCTCACACCTATTCAAATGGCTGTTGTCAGAAAACGAAGACAAAAAGTACTGGTGAGGATGTGGAGAAGGTAGAACCTTTATACACTCTTGGTGGGAATATAAATTGGTACAGCCATTATGGAAAACAGTACGGAAGTTCCACAAAAAAATTAAAAACAGAGCTAACATATGACCCAGCAAACCCCCCTCTGGTTATTTATCCAAAATAACTGAAATCAGAATCTCTCGGAGCTACTTTTGCATTCCCAAGTTCATTGTACTAGTCACAATAGCCACAATATTTATCCAGATGACTGGGTAAAAAACTGTGGCATATATATCCTATGGCATATTATTTAGCCTTAAAGAAGGAAATTCTACCATATATGACAACATAGATAAACCTTAAGAACATTATGCTCAATGAAATAAGCCAGTCACGAAGGACAACTACTGCATGATTCCATTCACATCTTGTGTGTAAAATGGTCAAACTCACAGAATCAGACAATGGAATGGTAATTACTAAGGCTGTGGGGAGGGAGGCATGGACAGGGGTGATGGCAAGCTGATCATCAACAGACATAAAGTTTTAATTTATGCAAGATGAGTAAGTTCTAGAGCTCTGCTATATACAACATTGTACCCACAGTACAATACTGTATCACACGGTTAAAAATTTAAGAGGGTAGGTCTCATGTTAAATGTTCCCACCCAATGAAATTAACAAAACAAAACAAAACAAAAAACCTACAGGAAGACGTAAGCCAGGATGTTCTGGAAGAGAAAACGAACGTGTAAACTCTGAACGGGGAATGAGCGTAGTGCAACCAAGGCACAGAGAGCAGACCAACATGACTGAAATGCAGTGAGACAGACAGAGAAGAAGTAAAGTGGCCCCAGGCCAGCCCACTTAGCGAGGTCTTCATGGAAGGCATTGGAGAATTCCAACCAAGAGATGACATATCTGCTTTGTGTTTTAAAGCAACTCCCCTGGCTGCTCGGCAGAGGACACAGGAAGCATGGGTGGGGACAAGTCAGAGTCTATGTCAATCAGAACCCAGAAAGCCCCTGACCCCAATTCAGAGGGCACAGAGGCTCACAGACCCATACAGCCTGGCTCATACAGAGGTGTGGCAGCTCCCAGAGTAAGGGCTCGGACTGCCCTGTTCCTGGGAAACTTGGAGTGTTTCTGGAGAAATGACTTTTTGGTTGTTAAACTTCATTGCTTAAACATATTCTTAAATGCCTGCTTTTCATGCTTCCCATTTTTTCATTTCTCTTTAATGATTTTTCTCTTAAATGACTGATTTTTCTGTTGCCTTTTTATAACAGGCATAGAAACGAACTGCTAGAAAGCCTTATGACCTGAATTCCTTCACTAGCACAAGGAGGTCTGCACATGTCTTCCCAAGCGCATGGAGAAAACGTGGCTACTTACCTCGGCGCAAAGCGTGGGGGCTGGGGCCAGCGGAATTGTGCACCTGGCCCACAGAGAGCTGATGGGAGCTGGCTACTGTCTGGGCCTGGTTTTGGCCAGCGGCCATTTGACTGTTGTTTCTCCCGGGTGCAGAAGCAGATGCAGCTGAAGAGTCCTTGGGTTTTGGAGGACTAAGAGGAGCAGAAGTCAAGTCAGATGTCAGGCATTCCCAGCTAGAAAGCTAAGCATGCTATAGAATATAAAACTCCAACCAGTTTTTACCTCAGGCAAGGAGGTGATCCAAAATTCTCAAGTTTACACTGGGCCTATGGAGCTAGAATTTGGTGCCACACAGCCTACACAGTTTATGAGAATCATTGCATTGAACTGTTTTCCAAGTATTCTGCCACTCAAATATCATGACAGAGACCATTTCACAGCAAACAACAGGAAATTTTAAGTTCCAGTTTTCTTGGACTTAAATTGGGCAATATTAAAAAACATGAAAGGGCTTTTGGACTTTAAAATAAGGAGATTTTGACATAAATATTGTAAAAAAACTAAGCAAAAGCTGTGCAAATACTAATGCCCTAGATTATAAAGTTCTTGGTTATTATCAATACTTGGGACTTGAGGAAAGAGAAACTCTATGAGGCTGAATGACTGCTCGAAGCCCAAAGCTGGTTAGTAGCAGGGTAGAGATCAGATCTCAGGCTTTCTAATTCCTGGCTCAGAATTTTTTATACTAAACTTAATAGCTACATTCTGTCAAGGTCACCAAAGAGTGAATGCCATGAGTGAAAGGTACACAAAAATATCTAGAGTATAAAAAACAAAGAGCAAATTGACAACAGGCATTCTATTTGTCCTGCCATGCAGACTAATTATTGTTTTTAATATATTTAGCCTTGATTAAACAAATTGAATGCCACAGGTAAGGGAAAATATGTGAATTTGCTAACATTTTTCTTAAAAAAATTTAAGCTGAAACAAATACATGTATGGAGCAGCAATTAATTTGCAAGACAACATAGAGCTTGTGATGTGCATATGAAGCCCTAGGAAGTTTGAGGCCTTAGTTATTTTTAACCAAAAAGTAAACTTCCCCAAATTATGTAAAACAGAATTCAGGAATACAAAAAGCATTCATAGTTCAGCTATGAGGATTTCACATGATTCGTGTCTTTCAAGCAGCTGGTTTCACACACCATGAGGCACTCCCCCTCCCACCCAAAGAAGCTGAGGTGAGGGAGTTCTCCCAAGGCAAATTCATCTCTGTGGGGGGAAAACTGCAAGGATAAACAGGCCATCCCTGCTTTAGGCACTTATTTTACTTTATATATGATCATTTAGTGCTTTCTGGATGGCCAAGGTAGAGCAAATGACAATAAAAATCTCAGCACATACTCTGTAGAAGGGCCCATCTTTCACAGCAGCTGCCAATTCTGAACCACCTGAAGTGGCCTCTGGTGGTCACCTGCCTTGGTCAGTGTGGAAAAAATGAATCCATGCAAATGAGGTAATAATCTCAAGTTTAAAGGTACTTTTTCTTAAAGTTGCTATATATTTGCACTCAACTCCAGGTTGCTAATCCAAACGTTAAGTCACAAGAGCCTTTGAAGAAAATCTACCTTCATATTTTCTACCTCATACTCATGTATCAACTGCCCTACAAAACTGAAAGCTGAGGGGTAAGGGGATCTTATTCACCTAGTATGCCTAGACGAGTGTCCAGCACACAATCAGTACTCAATTTCAGTACATGTGACCGAATGGGTAGGGAGGAGGAAGGGATGAGTAAGTGAGTGAGTGAATGAATGAGGAAATGAATGAATGAGTGAACGGATGAATGCCAGGAATACTCTAACCTATATTTAAATGTTTACTAGTTAGCACACCAGATGACAACAAGAAAATGAACACAGAGTAAACATCAAACAGGTAAGAGAGATTTATAACATTGTTAAGACACCTATTAGCTTAGCTTCCAGCACCAGAGCAGTACGGCAAAGAATGCAAACAAATGTTGCTTTCTTTTGAAAGCAGGGAGGAAGCAGGCAATTTGCAGTCTTTTCCCATCCTTCGCCATCCAGAAGAGTGAAGGTAAGCCTGGTTCACTCTATGCTGAGTGATTTTGGGGCCTGGAGGCCATGCCCACAGGCCCACACCTCAAGAAGGTTGGGGCACCGAGCACCCACTCAGAAGCCGGCCTCCTTACCTGTCGCCCGGGCTTGGCCCCTGCTCCAGTGTGCCCGCAGAGGAGGGGACAGTCCCACCCCCTGTGCTGCTTTCAGCCCTAGAGCTCTGGGGAGGGGGCTCTGGGCCCGCTGGAGCCAAGGTGCTGCCATCTGTGGGCGGGAGTGGTGGCTGGAAAGCAGGGGAAATGTGCTTTCTATTTAGGGTGCCACCCCGCCGGTGGGCCTGGAAGTCCATAAGCTTCACACCAAAGCTACATAGAGAGAAGAAACAGTCAACACACCATGCAAGCCGACTACTGAGAAAGAAGTCCATCGGTCCACACGTGTTAAAACCCACATAGGGGAAGGGATACCCAAGTTGCCCAGCATGCAGTGAAGTGGGAAGAACCAGATCAGTGGTCATTCTTATCACCCAAGCAAGCAATTCAACTTGGCTTTAAACCTGAGCAAACCAAATGAACCTGGAACCGATCAACGTCCTTTCTCAACTTCGGTGCAAGCAGCCAAAAGCACAAAGGCAGGCCTCATCTTGAGTGAGTGCCATCATGTCAGCATGTTTATTTGCACCTAATGCCCATCTCAAATCTGTGTGTTTGGGAACAAGGTGGAAACTGAGTGCAGAAGTCCTACCAGTGGCAATGTCAGGTTGTCACACCACATTGCCTCTTAAGTTGAGATGCAGAAACACTCAACTGTGCATATGCAAAGGATATAACACTGGAAAAAAACTAGTTGCTTTTGGGAAGGGGATGGTGGTTGGGGGATAGGGTAGAAGGAAGTTTCACTTAAGCCCACTGGTGTATGAACTTCAAAAATTTTTATTTCAACAAATAAAAAGACACATGGCTCTGTGAGTTCATGTTTACTTGGTCAGCTGGTGGGGGGAATCCACCCAAGCAGGTAACTGAGAATTGTTTATTGTGTGCCAACTGGATCCAGAACATTGCATTCTGTAACTTAAAATACAAGAAGGCTAATTTTGTTGTGGGCTGTCTGTCATTAGGAAGCGCTATCAAATGTGTGAATGGAGGCTCAGGTAAGTTAAAACTTCTGCACATAGTAAGTGTGGGTTTATTATGTGGGAACAGAATAGGAAAGTAAAGCATCTTCCTTTGCTATGGATTAAAACAAACAAAACAAAGCAAACAAAACAGAAAACAAACCTCACTACAAAACTGGGCAATTAAGATGAGAGCTTGTTTAGTTTTAATGTAGAACTACTTCTAGTAATATTATTACATGTATGCAAGAAAAGCACATTGCTTCACGCGGGCCTAACACTCAGCATTCCTGGGAACACAGTGGCATCTCATCACACATCCAGGATAGGTTGGCATCTGAAGGCAAAAATCACACATACCTTTCATAACTTTTGAAACCCCCCCCAAGATTGCCCATGGAGCCTAGTACAGAGACACACTGTCTCTCACTAGGTCTGACACAGCCATTTTCTTCCTTCCAGAATTGGCAAATACTGGCATTTCTCCAGCTGAACATCAGCTTTGGTGGTTGTCCTCCATTGAGGGACCAAGTTATACCAGGAATACGTTTCTTTAAACACCAAAACATACAACTCACCAGGAGAGATGGGTCATTCTCACATTCACTCCTGGACATATATCCACAATATTTAACTTTTTTCCCCTTTTCTCTTATATTCCCCTAGTCAAGTACACTTAGGTGAATTTTTAACATGTGCACAGTGCCATTCCACAGTAGGCTCATCACAGACCACCAAGCATATGGCACAGAAGTCAACTAACAAGCCACCTATCTGCTTTATGGTCAGATCAATGTATGGAATGAGCTAGAATAGAATCCCTGAAGCCACCTGGACACTAACAGTCATGGAAGCACAGTGGGTCAATGTCACATTCCAAGTCCACTGAGACAGTACCAGACACAGAGGGGCTGATTTCTCTACGTAACATCTACTGCTGCCCTGAGGGAACAGCTCTGAACATACCTCTCCTTCTTCACCAAGTCCCCTTCCATCACCGCCATGCTGGCAGGTCGCTTCCTTTCCAGGGACCCCGAGTCAGAGTCATTTCCAGTTTGGGTTGAGTGATTGGAATTTGGGGTGACGAGAGGTACAAAAGCTTCTGATACATTAAATTCCACCTCTGCAAGGAGAAAAGAAACAAGTGTACAGGCATACCTCATTTTACTGCTCTTTGCGTCTCTGTGCTTCACAAATATTGTGCTTTTTACACATTGAACGTTGGTGGCAACCCGGTGTCAAGAAAGTCTATTGACATCATTTTTCCAACAGCATTTGCTCACTTTGTGTGTCTGTGTCACATTTTGGCAACTCTCACGAGATTTCCAACTTTTCCATTATTATTATATTTGTTACAGTGATTTGTGGTCAGTGATTATGAGCTGCTGAAAGCTCCGAGATGGTTAGCACTTTTTAGCAATAAAATATTTTTGAATTAGATGTGAATGTTGCATTTTAGACATAATGCTATTGCACACTTGACTGATTATAGGATAGTGTAAACATAACTCTTATGTGCTTTGGGTGATCAAAATATTCATTTGACTTGCTTTATTGTGACACTTGCTTTATTGCAGTGGTCTGGAACCAAACCTGAAATATCTCTGAGGTCTGCCTGGACAGGAGACGCACAGCACACAGGCGGAGAGAGCTTTCAAACACCCCACCAGGGCAGAAGCCTCTTTCTCCCATCCGCACACCCTCCCTGTTTCACAAGTGGAAGCCCCAGGCAATCCATCTTCTGAGAATGGTTTATCAAACCAGGGAAGGTAAAACAGGAAAGCTAGAGACAGGGGAGGAGGGATGACTCAGAGGATAAGTTGACACTGCTTTCCTTTTTGTAAAAAAAGAAATCATGAATTATGGCAGAGGACAATGAGCATGGATTACTTATTTGATTCATAAAAAAAATCAGAGATACTTACAGTTTGATACAAAATGCTACATCAATGCCATACTGCCTATAGCAGCTTTGTAAGGCTCCTTTTCTCAAAGGAAGTCTTAGGCAAATGCCAATATCCATTAATTTGTTGAGTAAGCTACACAAGTGAGGCATGGTTCTTTCTTTTTAAATTAAGGTATCATTGATAAACAATCTTATCAAAGTTTCATATGAACCTTGTGGTTTCAACATTCACCCATATCAAGTCCTCACCCTACCACTGCAGTCACTGTCTATCAGCATAGTAAGATTCTATAGTCATTACTTGTCTTCTCTGTACTGGACTGCCTTCCCCGTCACCTACCTATATTGTGATTGCTAATTATAGTGCCCTTTAATCACCTTCTCCCTCCCCACCCACCCTCCTCTTTGGTAGCCACTAGTCCCTTCTCAGAGTCTGTGCTTTGTTCCTTCCGTTTTGCTTTGTTTTTTTTACTCCACAAATGAGTAAAATCATTTGGTACTTGTCTTTCTTCACCTGGCTTATTTCACTGAGCATAATACCCTCTAGCTCCATCCAAGTTGTTGCAGATGGTAGGATTTGTTTTCTTCTTTGGCTGAATAATATTCCATTGTGTATATGTACATCTTTTTTATCCATTCATCTATTGATTGACACTTATCTTGGCTATTGTAAATAGTGCTGAGATATACATAGGGGTGTATATGTCTTTTTTTAAGCAGGGATCTTGTTTTCTTCAGGTAAATTACTAGGAGTGGAATTATTCGGTCAAATGGTATTTCTATTTTTAGTTTTCTGAGGAACCTCCATATTGCTTTCCACAACAGTTGAACTAATTTGCATTCCCACCAGCAGTGTAGAAGGGTTCCCCTTTCTCTGCATCCTTGCCAGCATTTGTAGAGGGGTGATTCTTGATGGTGGGAAGATAGTGGTAAAGAAAAGATGAGGGTGCTCTGACATCATGGAACTTATACTCCAGTGGATGTGACAAAGGGCTGCTCTGGGCAAAGGAAGTGAGGGAGAGCCAGACTCCCAACACTTGCCCAACCAGTACCCCCAAAGTGGGCCATGGAATCTCTGAGGATACCGGGATTGTAATAAAACACAATTTGAATATCTGTCACCGATAAGATGAAATCCTCATTCTCTGACACAGCCAACTCTGATCTTCACAAACTGGCCCCAGTCAACATTTCTGGCTCTGATACTTTTGCATAAAGCCAGCTATCTGCCTCGTGAAACAAAAAGCCTTCTTCTAAGTGGAAAGCTAATATTCAATGTCACCTCTTCTATAAAACAACCCCTGGCTCTTTGTGCCTAACATCTGAATTTGTCAAATCATTCTCCATCCACCTATCCTTCTAATTTGCCATAGTTTCTCTGCTTATGTGGCCTGCTTCTCCAGTGGCCAAATTCCTCCAGGGAAGACAGCATGTCTTACCAGCAAACATATGGCACCTAGTGGGTATTCAATATACATTAGTTGAATGAATGACTCTAGTGTTAAGTGAAAACAAAGTGGAAGACAAAAATAACACGGTTACCATTATGTTAAAATATGAATGCAAACATTCTAAAAAGCAATATGAAAAAGTAAAACCAATTATGCCATCATGAAGGGATTACTTATGTATTTCCTTCTTTTTTAAATTTTTTATTACTTATTTATTATTATTATCTTTTAAAATTTTTAAGGTATTATTGATATACACTGTTATAAAGGTTTCACATGAAAAAACAATGTGGTTACTTCATTTACCCATGTTATCAAGTTCCCACCCATACCCCAATGCAGTCACTGTCCATCAGTGTAGTAAGATGCCACAGATTCACTATTTGCCTTCTGTGCTACACTGTTTTCTCTGTGATCCCCCACACCATGTGTACTAAACATAATACCCTCATCCTTTTTTTTTTAATTAAAGGATTATTGATACATAGTCTTATGGTGATTTCAAATACGTAACACAGGATTTCAGCACTCACCCAGATTATCAAGTCCCCTCCAGTGCGGTCACTATACATCAACACAGTAAGATGTTACAGAGTCATTAACTGCATTCTCCGTGCTGTACTACTGTCCCTGTGACCAACCTGTATTGTGATTGGGAATTACATGCCTTTTAATCCCCTCTCCCTGACCCAGTCTGCCCAACCACTCCCCCCACTTGGTAACCACTAGTCCCTTCTTGATGTCTATGAGTCTTATGTATTTCCTTCTTTAAAAAGTTTTTTTATACTATTATACAATTACTGTGTGGCTCTGGCAGTCAGTGAAGTGGAAAGGCTAGTTACCTTCAGGGAAGAACCAGTCAGCGTGCTGGATGATGGGCTCAATCACGGCAACCACGTGGACGGATGTGGCTGCTGCCATTTCAGCTAGTGTTCTGCAAAGAAGTTCACAGAGTTAAAATACTTCCCCTAGGCAGCCTCTAGTTTCTGCAGATGGTATTGGGGTGATTCAATTATCTTTGAACAATAAAATATTCAAGTACAAATAGAAAAATGAGATCCACAAGGCCTGGTCCATGACTGAGGCAATGATCATCCAATAGGAAAATTACCCTGACTCAGCTGTCACTCCTTAGTCTGCACGGCAAGGGCTGAGCTAGAAAAATGGTATGTCAAAATGCTGGCTTTCAACTGGTTTGGAACAGGGTTGCATTTTCCCAATGCAACAGTATTGTCATGGTAGTTAGCTTCTAATCTCAAGATTACCACAGACCAATTTTGCCTTTAATATAACCAAGAGCTATGGAAAACGGTATAGAAATTCCTCAAAAAATTAAAAATATAAATACCATATGATGCAGTAATTCTACATCTGGGTGTTTACCCAAAGAAAATAAAAACACTAATTCAAAAATATTTATGCTCTCCTATTTTACTGCAGCATTATTTATAATAAAAACTAAGATATGGAAGCAATCTAAGTGTCTATCAATAGATAAGGCAGTGGCACATATATACAATAGAATATTACTCAGCCACAAAATCTTGCCATTCACAACAAGGTATGGTCATAGATGATAACTACACTTATTTTCATGAGCATTCTGTAAAGCACATTGTAAAATCACTATTGTCTACCTGAATTAATATACTGTATACCAACAATTTCAATCAAAATTTAAAAATAGATATATATAACCATGAGGATGCATTGTTTCACTGTGCCTCTTATTATATCAGAAAACCTGAGCATCCATATTTACACACATTATTAAGCTTGTTATATCTATGGACTGGCCCCAAGCTGTGTGTTCAGAAGCATGTTCAGAAGTTAGAAATATCCAAATACAGAGCTCAAAAGGAAGAAAATAAATAGGAAACATCCCTGCTGTCAAGGAGCTCACATTCCAATTCAGAGTCAGAATACCAAAAAGCATGCAAGCTGCAAAGGCCTGACATTTATTGAGCACCTTCCATGCTTCAGGGCTTCAGCTTTTTCTGCTCATGTAGTTTTTATAGCATGGGGACTGTTACTGAGGCTTGTTTTATAAATGGGACACCGAGTTCCCAAGAGGTTGGATCTCTGTCTGGCTGCCCCAAACCTGTCTCCTCTCATCATCCCTCTGACCTCTCTTCCCACCAGGAAGACCATGTTCACCCCAATTTCCAAACAAGCAGAAGTCTAACTCCTTTCAAATTCCAGCTTAAAATGTAAGCTCTGCCTGCAATCTAGCCTCCCTTCCCATTCATTCTTCCCTTCCACCCATCTGGATCCTGACCACTCCCATCTTAGAACCTGTTGGATTGTGAAGAACTGCCCATTCATGTTCTTCATCAAGTCTTCTTTTTGAGGACTGAAAATCTGTCTACTGATTTGCAAGACCGTTTTATGTTTCCCAGATATTTTTGGAGGAATTGCCTAATTTGTGAATTCCCATTTGTTTAAGGAGCTTTCTGACATATAGAAGTTTCTAGCTGTTATAGACTCAAATATATCATTTTTTAATGTGTAATTTGCACTGCTTTTATGTACAGAATTTTTTTTCTATACCAAAAGCTAGAAAATACTTACCTACTATATTTACGACATCACTTTTTATATTTAACTCTTTGATCTACCAGGAATTTATTTGCTATAGATTATAATGTATGTAAGTCACCTTTGCATATGTATTTATTTTTAATTTTGCCTTACGATATTGGATCTTGGCAAATAATCATATAAATACTTTCTGAAACAAGACTGGTCATACGTAAATGAATGAATTAATTAAAGATAGAAAGATTTGATTCAGAAAGTCACCCAGCTGACAGCAGTGCTCCAAGAATGCTGGCTAAATGGAAAGACCAACTTCAGAAGTGCATCCTACACTAAATATGTATCTTGAGTTATATTACTATTCTTCCCATCAGGTGGAAAGAAGTTAAAATAACAGTATAGGGGAAAGATTACTTACCCTTCATTTTTGGCCCACAGTAAGTTAGGGCCTAACACGATTGCAATGTTGCTGGGAGTCATTTTATTAATGTCACTGGTCTGAGCAAGCTTTGCAAGGAACTTGATTAAATATCTGCAGAACAAAAGAGAAAGTGGACAAGCACACCTTCTGAAATATCTGCAGGAATAGTTATCTTCCTGCCCAGGTGCTCAGTCCTGGATTGCTCAGGTGCTAAATGCAGTGTGACTAAATCAGAATCTGGCTCTGGTTAAGCATTTAAAAAATTCCCTGTATTCTTTGTTTCAGAGAATAGTAGTTTGGAGCTTAGAAGAGGAAAACAACTTAAATGTAAACTTCAGTGATTTGATGTCTACTTGCTATAAATTTCGAATCCATTTCTCCTTTATGCCTTATCTGTCTACCCCTAAATAAATTATGAGTGACAATGGGCTCAATATATTTTTAAAGCAAACATAATAAAAAAGTACATTAATATAGGTATACTGCTTAAAGGAAACTATATTTGAAATGCTTTATAATTATGAAGATATCTAACCATTTAGATATTACTCTCTTATGTACAAGTGTAGCACTATAAAAGTAAAAAATTAAGAACCCATCTATCTATCAATAAGGGTTGATTAAAGAAGTCAGAATATATCCTTACAGTGGAGTACCATACAACCATAAAAATTATTATGTATTAAATGGAATGATATGGAAACATTTTCAGGATGTATAGTAAGCAAAGAAGGCAAGGAGGAGAATGATGTACACAATCTAAACTACCATTTGAGATGTGTGAGAGAGAACTGTATGTATATACAAAGTGTATGTACATTTGATAGTGTATGCATCAACTCCTGCTGAAAGAATATACAAGAAATGGAAAACACTGGCTGTGTCTCAGGAGAAGAGATAGTTAGTTGGGGCATAGGAAGAGGACAGGAACTTTCACTGTACACCTTCTGAATTTTGAACGATGGCAATGTATTCACTATTTAAAAAAACAATCAGTAAAACTTAAAAAGAGCAAAAATAAACAAAATAAAATGCTAAAACTCAAAGTACCAAGAACTGTAGTTTGGTTTCCATTGAATACAGTAAAAGCATCTGCAACTCAAGATGGGTATGTTAAATGAATCAATAAGGGATATTATAAGTATTAACATACAAGTATTTAACTTAGTAAGAGAACCTAAGACTGAAATTGAAGTTCTAGTAACATGCAAGTAATTTTACCAGAAAAGTACCTGTTGTTTTGGACCAAGTCCTCTCCCTATGCTTCTTCAAAGTTACATTTTCAGTCAAAGGGAAGACAGAGATCGAATTCTAGAAATTTACTCCAAAGTTAAGTTTTCTTAAAAACATAGTTATTCCATAAAGTAATATGTAATCTCCATTACTTGAAAATTTGTTTAGTAGGATGATTTATGTTCTATTTAAATTATGTGCCATACATGAAAGATAGTACAGAAAGTACAAGTATTGATTAATATTTGCTTTTTACATAATGGACAATTTAGACTCCAAATCCAACAAAGTCAACCAAACTTGTCACTTTAATTTTTTCCCAATAGCTGCAGTGGTAAAACGATCCAGGTAACTTACCTATTAATGCCAGACACGATGCTATGCTTCAGATGCAACACAATAATACACATCAATTCCATTCCCAGCAAACCCAAGTTACTCTCCACAGCATTTTTTTAATGTGCCAAGCACGCCTAAATTAAATGGCCTTCCTGCTGCAAATTAAATCTTTCTTCATTCCAGAATCACTGCAGCTTGGTGACTTAGAATGCCAATCATACATACCTAAAGTTAACAAAATTTTGTGGTGGCAACTTCTGACACGTTCTCCATAAATCTTGAAGTTTTTTGTCTTGATCCTGCACACTAATAAAAGAAAATTATTCATAGCCATTTATTAAAACACATTATTAGTAATACCTGTGTTAGTATGCTACATTAACAATGCCTTCATTAAGAGAGAAATCACAGTTGGAAAAAAGCACAGATTTTGGAAATACGCACATTTGGAGTCAAACAACAACGAACCATGAACAGTTAGTGAACCTCACCAAGACTCACTCTCCTAATGCACCCAACTGGGGGCAAGAATGTTCATTCCACCAAGTGACTGTGAGGGTTTGGGACATAACCACATGGAACCACCCAGACCAACGCTTGGCACACAGAAGACAAGATACCGCTGGTGATCTGTCTAGGAAATGAGCATATTCAGGTACAGCTTGGTGAAGCCCAGATCTCTCGTCCCAAGTGCGGCCCAGCCACTAAGCTCCTAAGCCCCAGAGCCCCGGGTTTTCCCTGCGCTCAGTAATGCTCAAACGCTCCAGGCCCAGAAGCATCCCTTTTCTTCTGGGGAGCAAATAGACAAGCTATCCTGCTATAGTTTCAATGTGGATACTTTCACAGACACAGAAAAGGAAGACAAGCCCGCCCACCACCAGTAGTAAAGACTGCTGGGAGTTGCCTACACAATGTCTCAATAAAACATCCTCCATAACTGAGCCATTCCTGAGTATTACAGGTAGGAGTTAAAACACAATTATACCCTAGAGGCCTGTTGATGTGTCACCAGGATGGTATGGTGGCCCATGTGGACATTTCTCAAGTATAGAATCAAATCAATATACCAGTAGACAAATAACTGCTTTTAAAAGTTTATTCCCTTACAGGAACAAGTCTGGGAGTCTCAGAACAGAGAGAAGAGTCCAGGTGTAAAAGGAGTAGAGAAAACTACCCAAGAAAAAGCGATCCCAGAACTCTTGCCTACCCGGCCCTGATTGTGGGGTTCCATTGATTAAGCCTCATGAACATGGATACTTACAGCAGGCTGGGCCCTGCAGTAGGTTCCCAGGCTATGACCATGACTGAGAACTTACTCTCACTTTAAAAACCTCACCATCTACCAGGGACAAAGTCTCTCATTCCACAGCCACAGAGGAAAAGCTCAAACGCAAATGCCTAGTTAAAGTGACAAGAGATGGATCATCCCACTGAAGTACAGTTGACCCTTTAACAATGCAGGGGTTAGGGACACTGGCCCCCCACGCAGTTGAAATTATTAATATTCTCTTGAGTATGACAAGGGGTAAAGCTGAGAATCCGTGCATAACTCAAAACTCCCTCCAAAATTAACTGCTAATAGCCTGATGACCAGCCTGATGAGCCAGCCTGATAAACAATTCTGACTGACACATATCTTATATGTTATACATATCATATACTATATTCTTACAATAAAATAAGCTAGAAGAAAATGTTTTTTCTTAAATTGTTAGCAATCTTCAAGAATTTTCCCAATATATTTATTGAAAGAAATCCACATGTAAATGAATCCTGCACAGATCCAACCTGTGTTGTTCAAGGGTAAACTACACAACTGATCAGAGCAAATGGCTTCTTTTAATCATGGCCTATGTCACCCAGGTGACAGTGTCTGGAGATGGAGGACAAGGTAGGAGGGGAGGGGAGATGAGTGAGTCAGAACCATGAGGGACAAGGAGGACAGGCCGGCTGGCCAAAGAAAAGCCTCTAGAACTATTTGAACAAGGCTCCCCTGCTTAAAACCAACTACTCCTAGACAGACCGAAGTGGGGAGGGAGGGTAAGGGATAAAGAACAGAAGCACCATCTTTGGGTCAGATGGGTCAGGGTCTGAATTCCAACTCTGCCAATTACTTGCTATTACTCTGACCCTGCTCCTCCTCAAGCCTCAGTTTCCTCATTTGTGAAGTGAGGATAACAACATCTGCCTTTTAAGTCACCAATTATGATTACAGCAGAAAATGGGTATGAAGATTAGTACAGTACTTAGTACACAGTAAATGCTCAGTAAGCATTAACCATTATTACTAACAACATCAACATTCTATCACTGCCCAGATGAGTTTCCACACAGCTCAACAAGAACACACTGCCATGGGCCAGGATGACACCTATCCCCAGTCATGGGGCTTTCTTCAACATAAAAGGGGTTTCTAATGAGGCAGTCCATTAATGCAGGTACCACTTAATGTCTCCAGCCACATAATCACACAAACTGAAGCCAATGTGTAAGTGGTGACCTTCCCTCTCTAATATTAATACTCAATATTTTTACCCTGAACTTAAGAACTCAGGTACATGTTACTTAACACATATGCTATTTGTGTGTTTTTTTATGATCCCCAAAAGTAAGATGATTTACAAATGGAAAACAATGTTATATCATTTCCTTTAACTCTTAAAACTCAGTGCTTAAACCTACCTTGCAACTTGTGTCCATTCTTCATACAGATTAAAAGTCATCAGGGGTTCAGGCAGTTCCCGTAAATAGGACTTTAAAGCACCTGAAATTATTAACACTCTCTTTTAAGTCTGATAAGTGGTAAGACTGGGAATTTCGGGACATATTATTTTGCAAATTGAAATTATCTCAGACACAATCTTCCAAGATATAGAGAACAAACTATGAATTGGCAAGAGTGGCTAGGGAATGAAATGCTCCTAAAACAAATGCTGTCTCTTGCAAGATATATATATTGAGAGATCAACAGAAAATAAAATTAGCTTCAAAATCATCTTCTTAATAGATGTCATTTCCCCAGGCAGATCGAGGTTTTGAAGGTGAAAAGGGAAGAAAATATAAGCAGGTCTCCAAATACTTGGATCATAAACTACATTTTTTACTCAGTAATCAGAAGGAAAAAAACAGGAATAGAAGAGATGTGTGTGTGTGTGTGTGTGTGTGTGTACACCCTTTTACAGTTTTATTTTTGTCATTTCAGTTTTGTCACTTAAACCTGAAAGGAGAGTTGGACTTTTAACTGCTGAGCTGTCTGAGATAAGACTTCCCCACCCCTAGGAGGGGGACCCCTTGGAGCTTACCCGCTACAGCGTGGGGGTCTGAACAGAACTCATCCAGGTGAGAAGTAGAACAGTCTAACGCAGCTTTCAGTTTCTTTAGCTTGGAGGCCCCAGCCCCAATTCGGAAAAGCCCCTAAAGACAATGAAAAGCCATTAGTATCAAGCTCAAGGTGTGAGCTATACACTGAGTGTCCGTATGTGGTGGAAGAGCCCTCTGCCCTGCACCGACTCCAGCACACCTTGTCTCGGAGCACAGCAACGTGGGCTGCCCTGCAGGGCTGCAGAGGGCTGGGACAAGGCAGGGGCAGAGTGACAGGCTGGCCAGCATTTAATGAATCGTCCAAGCCCCATTGCAAAAATATCCATGCCCCTTAGAAGTCTACTTAGAAGCTGTATTTTATACTTATACAAGGTTAATTATTATAGATTTTTTTAAACTTAGGAATATATATTTTTTAAATTGACATCTCAGGAACAATTGCCAGATGAGGTTATGGGTCACTTTCACTGCCCTGAATGTTAAATGTTACTTAGAAAAAGGACAGAAAACACATGAAGGCTCAACCAAGAGGCAGGACTTTGAAGACCCTGGACTAGGAGTTATAAGACTTGGGTTTTAAGGAAAATTAATCTAGACAGGGCTTCCCAGCCTCAGCAGTGCTGGCATTTGGGCCAGGTATTTCTTGTTCCAGGGGCCATCCTCGGTACTGCAGGATGTTGACCAGAAGCCCTGGTCTCTACCCGCCAGATGCCAGTAGCAACTCCTCCCTGCGCATCCCACCCCCACCCCAAGTTGTGACAATCAAAAATGTCTCCAGACTTTAAAGGTCTCCTGAAGGGGAAAAAATTGGCCCTGGATGAGAGTGCTGATCTAGGCTAGCAGAAGCTGGGGTCACATCGTGGGGGTGGGGAGAAGTAACTGGAAGTAAACACGGGAGGGCTTCTGGGTTATCTGGGTGATGATCACAGGCCAGCTCAGTTCGTGAAAATTTACCAAGCTGTTCACTTATGATACGTACACTTTTCTGTGTGTAAATTCTGCTTCAGTGAAAGGTTTTTAAAAGGATCAAAAAGACTTGTGTTTTGCTTCTGGCTCCACCCCAGTGTGAACTCTGCGCTGCACTCCTTGTCTACACAGGAGAAATGAGACCTGGCGGGCTTGGTGCACAGGTGTTTCTTGGGTAAAGATTCCATACAATAAAGTATGTAAATGCCCCCTCAAAATTGCACAGTACTACAAAAACGTAAGATTCTTGCTATAAAAAACTAAAGTTCACAGAAGCTCTGGTCCATTAGTGCATCATAAAATTCATTTTCATGTGTCACAACCAGAGTCTACAATGAAACGATCATATGACACACAAAAAAGTCCAAGTGTGCTCTCAGTAGGGAAGGGAAATATTATTCCATGAAGCCTGTTTCACTTACGGTGCGCCTACACTAGATGTAATGTATAGGGTCTCAGTTAAACTTTAAAATGTGGGTCACAGTAACAGAAGTTCGAAAGCCACTGGACTTCACGGTTCCAACAGTGGCTATGTGAGAAAGAAGGGTGCTGTGGGCACGGAGACTTGGCATGCAGGACCCTAAGGCCCCCTCACCTCCTCCTTCATGCCTGTCCCCAGCAGCAGCATGACACAGGCTTCAATGGGAAGTGCAATCTCACGCCCACTCCGCTTCAGGTGTTCTTCCAAAGGAGTCCCGAAGGCTGGCTTTTCCGCCCACTTATCTAGAGCAGCAAGCCACTCAGTAAGACACCCAACAACCTCATGGCATCACGGTTATTTTCTCCCCAAACTACCACAAGGAATTTTTTTAGCAGGCTGGTAGAGTTGAAGCTTTGGAAAAAGGGAAAACATCTGTTTGATTTGCTTTTGTTATTTACCATTTAACAGAGCAAAAATATATGCGAAGCTAGGAGGTTACTCGCAGCACAGAAGCCATGTTCATGCCTATGTGGCACCCAAGGTGAGTTGCCCCTAGATGTTGCAATGACACTCCTGCCCCCAGCATCCCGCCCTCATTACCAAGGACAGGAGGGTTGCTTCACACTAAAACCAAGGATTCATGAGTGCAGTGTTTTCACTGAAATTATTCTAGCTAGCAGAGCAGCACTGGCCTCCCACCTAGAGGACAAGAAATAGACTCCTTCAGTGTGAAAAAAGGAAAAAATTCCTTAAAATCTTAAACATAAGCCAAGTATCGTCATACAAGACTGGAGATGGTCAATGTGAACTTATTAAATGCAACATCTCTGTGACACGCAGTGCTTCCAAATCTGTATATGTACCCCCAAACAAGTCAAGAAAATGCTGAGTAGGAAAGAATGCAGTATCTGTGGTCCCATAGCAGCATAGGGGAAGGCTGTGCTGACAGCAGTAAAGCAATATTTTATATTATTTTTTGGGTCATATACTCACTCTGCTTCATTCCACAAAGGATTTGAGGCAGCTCAGCAGAAATACAACAGTGAAGCAGTAAAACAGAAACAGGAATTTGGACAATGGATGCATTAAATTAAAATAAGGAGTATTTGGGTTGGGTTTGGCCTGCCTGTGGGAGCTGCAGAGATCGAGAAGCACACAAAGCTAAAGAGGGAAAACTAATTGGTTGAAAAATGCTCCACTGAGGAACACTTAATTTTTCCCCAGAGACAGGCAGGGTGTCACATCCTTCTCAGCACCATTCACACACAGCTGTTCTTTAGCAGCTTTGCTGTTTAAATCTTGGATTCTGAGCAGGTGATACTCTAGTGTGTCCTTTTACACACTCCCCTGGTCAGAGCAGGAACAGGGCCATCACTTGATCTGCACGAAGGGTAGGGATGTCAAGTCCCACAAACCCACATCCTGAGAGCCTGTGAAAGTTACCAATGGATGGAAAGAGCAAGTGGGTAGAGGCTGAAGGAAGGGGTGAGGGAAAGTGAGGTGGTGGATGAAAGCAAGGAGCAGGCCACTCTCAGAACTGTCAGGCGCCCTCCTCACCTTGGCCAGGCCCCTGGCCAGTGTAATTCCTAATAGAAAATACCTCTGGGGATTTTGCCCTTCTCGGAAGACAGAGCTCTGCAGAGGTCCTCTCAGAGGCCAAATCTTACCTTGAATACTCTGTCCCTTTTATCTAAAGAATGATTCTGAAAAGAGGCAGACAATGGCCACATGACCCTTCCCACGGGGATACATCAGTCACCCAGGGGAGTTCTGCACACGCACCTGCCATCACCTCCACCACATTCCTGGTGCTGAGAGTCAGGCGGGATCCAAACCCCCGCTGAACTTTCCAGTACACACTGAATGGTGTGCCCCCCACCCCCTGCCTCAGTGTCACGTGGGCAGAGGGCAAATGGGAGAACCACTGACCCAGAGACAACTGCCGAGGCAGACTCCACCCAAGGTGCTGGCCTCTCAAACAACAGACCTACTAGGTGCCAGGCACTGCGGCGGGTACCCAGAGGCACACAGACGCCCCACTCTCGGGGTGAGAGCAATCTAATCGTGAGGAAAATACAGACATACATGTAAACACGACAGTAATTAACAAGACAGGACATGTTTGCTAAGTCAGAGCAAAAAATGGTGTAGACAAGGGTCGCAAATGCCATTGTCCACAGGGGCCAGACAGGCTCCTCAGGCGCTCACCAGCCAAGGGGGCATGTGGCCCACTATGGGCAGCAGCTGCTCCTCAGCACCAGACCACTGCTGCCATGGGGGAGGCAGGTCTGGTGCCACCAGGCTTTCTGAACTTTCAGGAAAAGCCAGAAATCAGGACTGCTATGTCAAAGAGTCTGGTTTTTAAGCTGGTTAAAAAGATTTTTTTAAATGAGACATGGCTGTTTGCGACTTCTGGTGTAGACCATAAATGCTAGAGCAGTTCAAGAGGCAAAGTGTTCACTGTCAACTTCAGTTGACAGAGAAGGCTTCTCAAGAGAGGGGCTTGAAGGGTTCTTAGAGGACAGACAGGAGTGAAACACACCAGGAAGACTGAGGCTGAGAAGAGTCGGGGACCCTGAGTGTCAGAATTCACAGTTTACTCCACAGCTGGGGCAAAAGGTGGTGAGGACATGGGGTGGACCGCGACAGCAGGAAGCTAGAGGAAGGCACAGCAGCGGGTATAATGGGCAGACCTGGTGACAGAGCGTGAGAAGGGAAGAAGACAGCTCCGAGGTCTCAAACCCGGATGGTCTGGAGGAAAATGTACCTGGGAGGCGAGGCCAGCTGGTGCAGGGGAAGCTCAGCTTGCCTTCTGAGATGCAGTGGGTTTCAGGTGACAGCCAGTCCTCAGAGGGAACTGACACAGAGGAGGACGCCAGGACTGAGGCACAGGGGAGACTGAGGCTGTCAAATGAGGGGTTCAGGCAGAAAGTGGAGACAAGCGGGGGGAAAACACAGGAGCAAGGGCTGGACCTCAGAAAGGCTGACTCTTGGGGTGGGAACAAAAATGGAGAAAACACAGCCCTAACAATGAAAGGAAACAATCAAGTGATATGAGGGCAAAAATTTAAACAAGGAAGAGATGCCCCAAGGCATGTCAAATGCCAAGATGCGACAATTAAGAGGCCGTCGGTCCACTAGAAATTGGAATATTTTTTATTTTTAATAGCAGTGATTGGAACTAGAAGCCAGACTGTGAAGTGCGATGGGAAATGAGTCATTCAAAGAGCCTACCAGAAAAATAGAGGAGGAGATTAAATGGGACACCATGCTGACCACAGGCAGGTAACCAGCTGGCCATGAGTATGAGTTCAGGGTGTGCAAGGGCACAGGAGGCAGAGGGGTCACGTGTGTTTAATTTTTTAAAATCGTAACAACCCTCTGAGTCTTCTGAGAACAGAGAATGAAAAGGAAGAGGAAGACAGCACCAAGATGAGAGGCAGACATAAGGACAGGCAGAGGTGGACAGGGTTGAATTTCAAGGCTCAGGTGAGGGCAGCTGCCTTAGAAAGAGAGATGCATCATATTTTCTTCACTGGATTTCCTCCCCAAGCACCAGCTTTCCTTGTTCCATCCTAGACCTCTTCCCTGCCCCCTTCCAGTTCCTCATAACTTTCTGATATATTTCTCTAGGGAAATATATCAACAGCCTTGGGAAGAGAATAGAATGAGAGTTAAAAAAAGAAAAAGGACTGCTAACAAAATCCAGTCTTTCTTTCATGCTTGTTAGTCACCTCTTTCACCTCTGAAACACCTCTTTAAGACTTTAAGCCACTTAAAGGCTAAGATGATGATGTTTACTATTTGGTTCTAGGCAGGGCCCAGCACGCAGTAGGTATCCCATGAATGCATGCTCTCAATGCTCTGAACTTGCCCAGCATGAGTCTGCCTCTTGCAGGACTGAATGTTCTCCAGCAGCTTTATTCCTCTGCATGGTGACTCAACCTCGTCATTGACAAGCCAGGAAACTGGATCACTTAGGAAAAGAAAGCAAGGGCAGCTCATCCTACAAGGAGTCGCTGAGTAAATCAGACACAGGGCACTCGCAATACTGAACATCTGGCTATGTGATCAGTCAAGATACTGAATTTTCTAATTCTGTTATCCAGAATCTTTGAGGCAAAGCCAGAACCTATCAAGACCTTCTTAAGCTGAGGGGAGAAGAGGCATTCTTGAGGGTGCCGGTGTGCGTGCACATCCATGAGCCTGCCCCCCACCCTCCGCCCCCAACAACACACACTTGCTCACGCTCTGTCACAATCAGAGTCACCCCACTCAGCACCTGGCTTGATCCTCTTCAAGACCAATGGTTCTGCAGGGGGAACCTGAGCTCCAAATGTTGGGTCTGAACCACAAGCAAAATAGTGTAATAGGCCTAAAGAAGACGGAGCAATTTTCTGCCTCTGTTTATGATCCCTGTTGGCAGATGCTCTGATGGCAAATCAGAGCAAATGAGAATCAAAGCTTTTAGTGTTCACTTAAAACTAAACATCCAGGGAAAATTCAGTTCACTCATGACTGGTGAGTCAAACTGCAGTGTGTTTGAGGATGGCAGGCAAAATATGAATGCTGGTAAGAGTAAGAGCCTTGTATACAAGACAAGGAAGAGGCCTGAAAGAAGTGGTCATGGGCTTACGATTCAGTGCCTGATGATGGGGGATCAAGAACTGGGCCTCTAAAATTTCTTCTGGAAACTCCAAAATATTTTCCCTAGAATATATGCTCTTGGAGTCAAAGGGCCAGAATTAAGCCCTGTGAAACAAATAACTGATTTGGAATAGGATAACTAGAGGTTAGAGTTTTGCGCCTATTTAGAAGACAGAAAAACATACAGGCACTCTCCTGAAGGGTCCAGCTTTCTCTTCAACTGAAGATTTCAGAAGAACTGCATACATTCCATTAGTATGTTAATTTGCATTTGGAAGAAATTATAGAGAATGCAGCCAGGAGAGATGAAATTATGCTGGGAAATAGTACTCTCCTAGGCAGAGACAGCTTTATCCAAAGGAAATGCATGCAAAGGAGTCAGGGTGAAGAACAGAGGGAGAGGTGGCAGACGGCAAGGAGAGGCATCAGCCAGCACGCAGGTTACATTACCTTGATGGGCTCGCATTTCGGGAAGGGCCTTTTCTAAGACTGCTAATGCCTTTCTATGGTAATCTGCTTGGGCTTCTAATAACTGAGAACAGACCCACATTCAAAAACAAAAGTAACGTTAGCATTGGATGGACACACACACAATGGCTGAGCAAAACCAAAAATGAAATATTTTGCAAAAAAGCTGAAATGACTCAACTTTTTACAATGTTTTAATATTTTGTCAAGGCAAAGTGCTTACCGTAACAAAGAATTTGCCGTACTCCCCTTCTTTGGCCATGAAGTTGTACATATCTGCTGCAAGTTGATCCTGGGTAAGTGGAAAAGAAGGTTTGTCACTGAAGAAAGAAGAGGTGAAAGAAAATGGCACCGGGGAATTAGTCTCCATGAGCTCCTAGGACAAAATGTGGTGGAAACAGCCCCAGGCTGAATGTCCACCAACTGGGTACACAGCCATACACTAGGACATCAGAAAGAACAGGAGCTTATGGAACAACGTGGAAAGATCTCCAAGATACAGTGCTAACAAACCTTGTGAACAAGTGAAGTACAGAGCTCTATTTACAGTAATGTTACCATCTAGGTAAAAATGGAAAGGAAAAAAGTCACATTTTTTATTGCCATATTTGTAAAAAATCATCTCTTGAAGAAAAAACAAGAAATTAGGAATGGTGATTACCTGCTGGCAGTGAGGAAATAAGGCAGGAGGAGGACAGGGGTGGAAGAAAGACTTCACTTACATTGCTTTATACTTTTGATATTTGAACTAATTGAAATGAATTACATAAAAATTAAATAATTCATTTTAAAGTGATAGATTAGGCAATTGGACACATTTTCAATTTGCATATATACATGAGAATATATATATATATATATATATATATATATTTTAATGAACTGCCTTGTTTTCAGCATCAAGGTGTTCAAATTAACACAAAGGCCCTCTCATTTATGAACAAACCTGGAAATGCTAATTAGGAGTAACAAACAACCTTTTAGAATAACAGGGAAAGTAACCAAGTAAACTCATGGAGTCTCACCCTCACCCCCCAAAATAGAGAGAAGAGAGAGGGAAAGAAGAGAAAGAAAAAGAGGAGGATAAAGAAAGACAAAGAGAGAAGAGAAGGGAAAGAAAAAGCCAGGCATAAGCAGAAGTTGGGTGTGGCCTGCGGTGAGTCTGCTGATCTCAGTTGCCAAGGTGTCCCAGTCTGGCAGTCACATGGGACGAGGGGACAGACTGCAAAGCCTCAGGCTGGTGAGATGAGGAACTGTACCCAAGGCAGGGACACACACAACACACAGAAAGCTACGGTTCCACAGATACTTAGTACACCCTCAATGAAAGGGTGGGTTAGAGAACATTTGCTCAGCAGCACATGGAAATAATCGAGAGTATGTCTGTTCTGCACTGGGCTCTGGGTCTGGGAAAGAACAAAACATTTCCCCGAGACTTCACAAACATAGACCTGCTTTCATGAAGGTTTGACATCTGAGTTTATTAGTCTATGTCAGGAATCCTCAAACTGAGAAAGTTTAGTTAAAAATGGCTCCAACTGGGGGGCAGAGCCAGGATGGCAGTGTGAGTAGAGCACTGGAAATCTTGTCCCAAAAACACATAGAGCTATGAAAATATAACAAAGAAAAATCTTCCTAAAACAGAGACCAGAGGACACAGGACAACATCCAGACCACATCCACACCTGCAAGAACCCAGCGCATTGTGAAGGGGGTAAGATACAAGCCCCGGCACGGCGGGACCTGAGCACCCCACCCCCCGGCTCCCGGCGGGTAGAAAGAAACTGGAGTGGTTTTTTTTTTTGGTGAGTGCTTTTTGGAAGCCTTAAAGGGACAGGGACCCCGTTGCTAGGGAGGCAGGGTGGCAGAACTGGTGAGCGGGTGCCTGGGACCGGCGCCTGAGGACAAAGAATATCGTGCATTTTTCCCTACGGGACCGGTGGGCGGGTGCCTGAGACCGGCGCCTGAGGACGGAGGAAATCGCACGTTTTTCCCCTTTTTTTTTCTCTTTTTGGCGAGTGCTTTTTGGAAGCCTTAAAGGGACAGGGACCCTGGTGCTAGGGAGGCAGAGCAGCAGGACTGGTGAGCGGGTGGCTGGGACTGGCGCCTGAGGACAAAGAATATCCCACGTTTTCCCTGCGGGACCGGAGGGCGGGTGCCTGAGACCAGCGCCTGAGATGGAGGAAATCGCGCGTTTTTCCCCCTTTCTTTTCTCTTTTTGGAAGCCTTAAAGGGACAGGGACCCTGGTGCTAGGGATGCAGAGCAGCAGGACCGGTGAGTGGGTGCCTGGGACCGGCGCCTGAGGACAAAGAATATCGTGCGTTTTTCCCTGCGGGACCAGAGGGCGGGTGCCTGAGACCGGCACCTGAGGACGGAGGAAATCGCGTGTTTTTCCCCCTTTCTTTTCTCTTTTTGGCGAGTGCTTTTTGGAAGCCTTAAAGGGACAGGGACCCCGTTGCAAGGGAGGCAGGGCGGCGGGACTGGTGAGCGGGTGCCTGGGACCGGCGCCTGAGGACAAAGAATATCGTGCGTTTTTCCCTGCGGGACCGGTGGGCGGATGCCTGAGACCGGCACCTGAGGACGGAGGAAATCGCGCGTTTTTCCCCCTTTCTTTTCTCTTTTTGGCGAGTGCTTTTTGGAAGCCTTAAAGGGACAGGGACCCCGTTGCAAGGGAGGCAGGGCGGCGGGACTGGTGAGCGGGTGCCTGGGACCGGCGCCTGAGGACAAAGAATATCACGCGTTTTTCCCTGCGGGACTGGTGGGCAGGTGCTTTTAGGAAGTCTTGAAGGGACAGGGACCCTGGTGCTAGGGAGGCTGGGCAGCAGGACCAGTGAGCGGGTGCCTGGGACTGGCGCCTGAGGACAAAAAAAAAATCGCGTGTTTTTTCCTTTTTTTTTTTTTCTGTTCCCTCTCTCATTGTTGCTGTTGTTGTTTTGGTTTGGAGAGTGCTTTTTGGAAGTCTTAAAGGGGCAGGACAGGTCACTTAGACCAGAGGCAGGGAATCTGGGGATCTCTGGGCACTCTAACCCCCTGGGCAGCAGGGAGCACAGAGGCCCCTTACGGAGATAAATAGCATCCCGGCCGCTCCCCCTCCAACGGGGCTCCACCATTTTGGAGGAGCAGCCCCAGCCAGGCCACACCCACGGCAACAGCAGAGATAAACCCCATAGCAACCGGGCAGGAAGCAGAAGCCCTGTCTGCGCACAGCTGCGCAGCACAAGCCACTAGAGGTCACTATTCTCCCAGGAGAGGAAGGCCACAAACCAACAAGAAGGGAAGCTCTTCCAGCGGTCACTTGTACCAGCTCTGCAAACTATCTCTATCACCATGAAAAGGCAAAACTACAGGCAGACAAAGATCACAGAGACAACACCTGAGAAGGAGACAGACCTAACCAGTCCTCCTGAAAAGGAATTCTAAATAAAAATCATGAACATCCTGACAGAGATGCAAAGAAAAATGCAAGAGCATGAGATGCAGAGAAAAATGCAAGAGCAGTGGGATGAAGTCCGGAGGGAGATCACAGGTGTCAGGAAGGAGATCACAGAAGTGAAACAATCCCTGGAAGGATTTATATGCAGAATGGATAAGATGCAAGAGGCCATTGAAGGAATAGAAGCCAGAGAACAGGAACGTATAGAAGCTGACATAGAGAGAGATAAAAGGATCTCCAGGAATGAAACAACACTAAGAGAACTATGTGACCAATCCAAAAGGAATAATATTCGTATTATAGGGATACCAGAAGAAGAAGAAAGAGGAAAAGGGATAGAAAGTCTCTTTGAAGAAATAATTGCTGAAAACTTCCCAAAACTGGGGGAGGAAATAATCGAACAAACCATGGAATTACACAGAACCCCCAACAGAAAGGATCCAAGGAGGACAACACCAAGACACATAGTAATTAAAATGGCAAGGATCAAGGAAAAGGAGTTTTAAAGGCAGCTAGAGAGAAAAAGGTCACCTATAAAGGAAAACCATCAGGCTAACATCAGACTTCTTGACAGAAACCCTACAGGCCAGAAGAGAATGGCATGATATACTTAATGCAATGAAACACAAGGGCCTTGAACCAAGGATACTGTATCCAGCACGACTATCATTTAAATATGACGGCGGTATTAAGCAATTCCCAGACAAGCAAAAGCTGAGGAAATTTGCTTCCCAAAAACCACCTCTACAGGGCATCATACAGGGACTGCTCTAGATGGGAGCACTCCTAAAAAGAGCACAGAACAAAACACACAACATATGAAGAATGGAGGAGGAGGAATAAGAAGGGAGAGAAGAAAAGAATCTCCAGACAGTGTATATAACAGCTCAATAAGCGAGCTAAGTTAGGCAGTAAGATACTAAAGAAGCTAACCTTGAACCTTTGGTAACCATGAATCAAAAGCCTGCAATAGCAATAAGTACATATCTCTCAATAGTCACCCTAAATGTAAATGGACTTAATGCACCAATCAAAAGACACAGAGTAATAGAATGGATAAAAAAGCAAGACCCATCTATATGCTGCTTACAAGAAACTCACCTTAAACCCAAAGACAAGAATAGACTAGAAGTCAAGGGATGGAAAAACATATTTCAGGCAAACAACAGTGAGAAGAAAGCAGGGGTTGCAGTACTAATATCAGACAAAATAGACTTCAAAACAAAGAAAGTAACAAGAGACAGAGAAGGATACTACATAATGAAAAAGGGCTCAGTCCAACAAGAGGATATTACCATTCTAAATATATATACACCCAATACAGGAGCACCAGCATATGTGAAGCAAATACTAACAGAACTAAAGAGGGAAATAGACTGCAATGCATTCATTTTAGGAGACTTCAACACACCACTCACCCCAAAGGATAGATCCATCGGTCAGAAAATAAGTAAGGACACACAGGCACTGAACAACACACTAGAACAGATGGACCTAATAGACATCTATAGAACTCTACATCCAAAAGCAACAGGATATACATTCTTCTCAAGTGCACATGGAACATTCTCCAGAATAGACCACATACTAGCCCACAAAAAGAGCCTCAGTAAACTCCAAAATACTGAAATTCTACCAACCAATTTTTCAGACCACAAAGGTATAAAAGTAGAAATAAATTCTACGAAGAAAAAAAAAGGCTCACAAACACATGGAGGCTTAACAACATGCTACTAAATAATCAATGGATCAATGAACAAATAAAAATAGAGATCAAGGAATATATAGAAAAAAATGACAACAACAACACTAAGCCCCAACTTCTGTGGGACGCAGCGAAAGCAGTCTTAAGAGGAAAGTATATAGCAATCCAGGCACACTTGAAGAAGGAAGAACAATCCCAAATGAATAGTCTAACATCACAATTATCAAAACTGGAAAAAGAAGAACAAATGAGGCCTAAAGTCAGCAGAAGGAGGGACATAATAAAGATCAGAGAAGAAATAAACAAAATTGAGAAGAATAAAACAATAGCAAAAATCAACGAAACCAAGAGCTGGTTCTTCAAGAAAATAAACAAAATAGATAAGCCTCTGGCCCAACTTATTAAGAGAAAAAGAGAATCAACACATATCAACATAATGAGAAATGAGAATGGAAAAATCACGACAGACTCCACAGAAATACAAAGAATTATTAAAGACTATTATGAAAACCTATATGCCAACAAGTTAGAAAACATAGAAGAAATGGACAACTTCCTAGAAAAATACAACCTCCCAAGACTGACCAAGGAAGAAACACAAAAGTTAAACAAACCAATTACGAGCAAAGAAATTGAAACGGTAATCAAAACACTACCCAACAACAAAACCCCGGAGCCGGATGGATTTACCTCGGAATTTTATCAGACACACAGAGAAGACATAATACCCATTTCTCTTAAAGTGTTCCAAAAAATAGAAGAAGAGGGAATACTCCCAAACTCATTCTATGAAGCCAACATCACCCTAATACCAAAACCAGGCAAAGACCCCACCAAAAAAGAAAATTACAGACCAATATCCCTGATGAATGTAGATGCAAAAATACTCAATAAAATATTAGCAAACAATTCAACTGTATATCAAAAGGATCATACACCATGTCCAAGTGGGATTCATCCCAGGGATGCAAGGATGGTACAACATTCGAAAATCCATCAACATCATCCACCACATCAACAAAAAGAAAGACAAAAACCACATGATCATCTCCATAGATGCTGAAAAAGCATTTGACAAAATTCAACATCCATTCATGATAAAAACTCTCAGCAAAATGGGAATAGAGGGCAAGTACCTCAACATAATAAAGGCCATATATGATAAACCCACAGCCAGCATTATACTGAACAGCGAGAAGCTGAAAGCATTTCCTCTGAGATCGGGAACTAGACAGGGATGCCCACTCTCCCCACTGTTATTTAACATAGTACTAGAGGTCCTAGCCACGGCAATCAGACAAAACAAAGAAATACAAGGAATCCAGATTGGACAAGAACAAGTTAAACTGTCACTATTTGCAGATGATATGATACTGTACATAAAAAACCCTAAAGACTCCACTCCAAAACTACAAGAACTGATATGGGAATACAGCAAAGTTGCAGGATACAAAATTAACACACAGAAATCTGTAGCTTTCCTATGCACTAACAATGAATCAATAGAAAGAGAACTCAGGAAAACAATTCCATTCACCATTGCATCAAAAAGAATAAAATACCTAGGAATAAACCTAACCAAAGAAATGAAAGACTTATACTCTGAAAACTACAAGTCACTCTTAAGAGAAATTAAAGGGGACACTAATAAATGGAAACTCATCCCATGCTCATGGCTAGGAAGAATTAATATCGTCAAAATGGCCATCCTGCCCAAAGCAATATACAGATTTGATGCAATCCCTCTCAAATTACCAGCAACATTCTTCAATGAATTGGAGCAAATAATTCAAAAATTCATATGGAAACACCAAAGACCCCGAATAGCCAAAGCAATCCTGAAAAAGAAGAATAAAGTAGGGGGGATCTCACTCCCCAACTTCAAGCTCTACTACAAAGCCATAGGAATCAAGACAATTTGGTACTGGCACAAGAACAGAGCCACAGACCAGTGGAACAGATTAGTGACTCCAGAAATTAACCCAAACGTATATTGTCAATTAATATTTGATAAAGGAGCCATGGACATACAATGGCAAAATGACAGTCTCTTCAACAGATGGTGCTGGCAAAACTGGACAGCTACATGTAGGAGAATGAAACTGGACCATTGTCTAACCCCATATACAAAGGTAAACTCAAAATGGATCAAAGACCTGAATGTAAGTCATGAAACCATTAACCTCTTGGAAAAAAACATAGGCAAAAACCTCTTAGACATAAACATGAGTGACCTCTTCTTGAACATATCTCCCTGGGCAAGGAAAACAACAGCAAAAATGAACAAGTGGGACTACATTAAGCTGAAAAGCTTCTGTACAGCGAAAGACACCATCAATAGAACAAAAAGGAACCCTACAGTATGGGAGAATATATTTGAAAATGACAGATCTGAAAAAGGCCTGATGTCCAGAATATATAAAGAGCTCACACGCCTCAACAAACAAAAAACAAATAACCCAATGAAAAAATGGGCAGAGGAACTGAACAGACAGTTCTCTAAAAAAGAAATACAGATGGCCAAGAGACACATGAAAAGATGCTCCACATCGCTAATTATCAGAGAAATGCAAATTAAAACTACAATGACGTATCACCTTACACCAGTAAGGATAGCTGCCATCCAAAAGACAAACAACAACAAATGTTGGCGAGGCTGTGGAGAAAGGGGAACCCTCCTACACTGCTGGTGGGAATGTAAATTAGTTCAACCATTGTGGAAAGCAGTATGGAGGTTCATCAAAATGCTCAAAACAGACCTACCATTTGACCCAGGAATTCCACTCCTAGGAATTTACCCTAAGAATGCAGCAATCAAGTTTGAGAAAGACAGATGCACCCCTATGTTTATCGCAGCACTATTTACAATAGCCAAGAATTGGAAGCAACCCAAATGTCCATCGGTAGATGAATGGATAAAGAAGATGTGGTACATATACAGAATGGAATACTACTAAGCCATAAGAAGTGGAAAAATCCAACCATTTGCAGCAACATGGATGGAGCTGGAGAGTATTATGCTCAGTGAAATAAGCCAAGCGGAGAAAGAGAAATACCAAATGATTTCACTCATCTGAGGAGTATAAGAACAAAGGAAAAACTGAAGGAACAAAACAGCAGCGGAATTACAGAACCCAAAAATGGACTAACAGGTACCAAAGGGAAAGGAACTGGGGAGGATGGGTGGGCAGGGAGGGATAAGGAGGGGGGAGAAGGAGGGGGGTATTAAGAATAGCATGCATGGGGGGGAGGGAGAAAGGGGAGGGTGGGCTGCACAACACAGAGAGGACAAGTAGTGACTCTACAACATTTTGCTAAGCTGATGGACAGTAACCATAATGTGGTTGTTAGGGGGGACCTGATATAGGGGAGAGCATAGTAAACATAGTATTCTTCATGTAAGTGTAGATTAAAAATTAAAAAAAAAAAAAAAGAAAGAAAGAAAGAAAGAAAAGGGGGATTACTCCTTGATAGGATAAAACTATTGGTAAATCAAAGATCAACGCATGCTTTAAATATCCTTAATGTTGATCACTTAAAGGGTGTCAGATGATCAGCTATGGAGGTACTCTTTTCTGATAATATTCCTTTCTCTTAATAAAAAAAAAAAAGCAGTTACTGTGTGCTGACCTCCAATGAGTTCTGCACAGTGGTATAGAGGGCATGTCAAAGTGTGGGCAAAGGGTCTGTTTGTTTCTATGCAGAAGATCAAGGCCTAGCTTGGATACCCAGAAAATGAACTAAGATACGATATGGTAGGAGCTTCCGGCATCAGCACTCTCTGGAGGACTTGTGCCGGGGGATGATCATCAAAAAGCCTCCACAGGGATCCGGACGATGCTGCAGTTGTGGCTGCATCCAGCCCACCGTCTCCTGGACTTGCCATTGGAATGAGGAGGGAGATGTCTAGGCTGGCATGTGCATACAGTGAGACAACGAATTTGACCGGATCTGTACTGACTGTTGGAACTCAACCAGGAGTTGGGAGGGGTGCAAGTTGTAGCACTCCAAAATCTTATGACTATAGACCATCTACGGTTAAAAGAACATATGGGATGTGAACAGATCCCAGAAATGGGCTGCTTTAATTTGTCTGATTTCTCTCAGACTGTTCAAGTACAGTTGGACAATATCCATCATATCATAGACTAATTTTCACAAATGCCTAGGGTGCCTAAATGGTTTTCTTGGCTTCACTGGAGATGGATGGTAATTATAGATTTGCTTTTTTTATGTCACCGTATTCCTATTATGTTAATATGTGTGTGCAAATTAGTTAGTAGTTTAAAACCTATACATGCTTATGTCACTCTACAAGAAGATATGTCAAAGAAATAATCAATCTTCCCATATTTTCTTCCGCCTGCTACTTCTATAGCTTTTCTTCTTCCTTCCTAATTACAACCCTTAAATAGAATTCGTGCCTCATATCGAATTTACCGAGTATCATAATTCCTCCAGGTGGTAAAGATACCTCGAGACAAGTGCTGGGCATAGAAGCCACAGGGCATAAATCTGCAAAGAAGTAAAAAGCTAACCTTTTCAAACAATATGGCTTCTCTCTCACTTACCAACTTTACATTTCCCTGTATGGCCCCGGAAGATGACTGGTTAGCCAGAGACGGGTAAGATTCCTCAAGGGAGGAACAACCTAAGACAGGCACAGTAGCAGGGGGGCCATCAGGTGAGAATTTGGGGATCAACAGAGGTGAGGCTCAGAACCTCACCGCCCCCTGCTTTGAGAGAAATCTTCTGCATCCGTGGATGTTTTGCTGCCCTTGTCTAGCTTGGATTAATACTTAGTCCATAGGCACACACCTGATTATCTACATTTGCCCTCTTATAGCACTAAACTATGTTTTCTACCTTTATCTTGCATCTACCTACCACTTCAGCATTTTATTAAAAATAATAATAATAATAATAATAAAGGGAGAAATGTAGGATCAACATATAAATCAAGTACAAAAATCAAACGAATATTCATATTTGACCTGATTGTTTATAGGTCATAATGCGTGATCAAAACCGAAAGTTTCTGTCATGAATGCCCTTGTACTGTTCACCATGTAAGAATTTATTCACTATGTAAGAATTCGTTCACCATGTAAGAACTTGTTCGTTATGCTTCAGAAGATTGGAGACTGACGAGAATTAGGCTTGAGATGGATTAATGATTGTACATTGAGCATTGACCCCCCTATACTGAATTTTATTGTTGTTAACAACCATTTGATCAATAAATATGAGATGCCCTCTCAAAAAAAAAAAAATGGCTCCAACTGATAATCTCTGGGGAGACTCACTCCCAAATCCCCAGGAGTCCCACAGATAAAATCCCTCTTAAAATGAGCTCACAGACAAAACTGTGAAACACACGAGGAAACAATCCACCACAGAGCGAATTTCCACCGCTCCCACAGAGAGCTCAGGACACAGAGCTACCAAAGACTGTCAAACTAAGTATGCAAAATGGCTAAAAACATTTTAGAAGAAATAAGCTCTAGAAAAGGATAATGCACTATCAGAAAAGGCAGACTTGAAGAATTAAAACCTTACAAATGAAACACAGACTAAATGAAGTTTAAAACTCAATGTTAGTTAGTGAAAGAGCAGATCACACAAAGTTAGAGAGAGAATCAGTAATGCAGAACTTAAACCTCAGGAAAGCACCTGGAGGTTGACATAAAGAGAGAAAGAAACAGAAAATACTTTCAAAAGTTTTCACCATTTGAAATGACAAGCCACAGTGTGGAAGTTGAGAGAAGAGACATCAGGCTAATGCATCAGTTCAGACTCCCCAAACCTCCAACCAAATTTATATCTAATAAGTAGCCAGGAGCCAAGATCTGGGTTAGACCAAACACAAAGACGACTGACTGTTGGGTAAATGACACTGGCAAACATACAACTCTTCTGAACAGGAAGAAGTCAGTGTGAGACTATTTTATCAGCAACATGTATCTTTTTTTCTTTTTCCCAGTACAGTTTATTTATTTATTTATTTCCCACTTTATTATTTATTTATTTATTTTGGTCTCATTAATATATAATCACATAAGCAACACGGGTTACTAGATTCCTCCCATTATCAAGTCCCCACCACATACCCCATTACAGTCATTGTCCATCAGTGTAGTAAGATGCTATAGAATTACTTGTCTTCTCTCTGCTATACTGTCTTCCCCGTGCCCCCCCCCCACATTATGTGTGCTAATCCTAATGCCCCTTATTCCCCTTCTCCCTCCCTCCTTTTCCCTTTGGTAATTGTTAGTCTGTTCTTGGGTTCTGTGAGTCTGCTGCTGTTTTGTTCCTTCAGTTTTTGCTTTGTTAGTATACTCCACATGTGAGTGAAATCATTTGGTACTTGTCTTTCTCCACCTGGCTTATTTCACAGAGCATAATACCCTCTAGCTCCATCCATGTTGTTGCAAATGGTAGGATTTGTTTTCTTCTTATGGCTGAATAATATTCCATTGTGTATATGTACCACATCTTCTTTATCCATTCATCTACTGATGGACACTTAGGTTGCTTCCATTTCTTGGCTATTATAAATAGCTCTGCAATAAACTTAAGGGTGCACATGTCTTTTTGAATCTGTGATCCTGTTTTCTTAGGGTAAATTCCTAGGAGCAGAATTCCTGGGTCAAATGGTATTTTTATTTTGAGTTTTTGAGGAACTTCCATATTGCTTCCACAATGGTTGAACTAATTTATATTCCCACCAGCAGGGTTCCCCTTTCTCCACATCCTCGCCAACATTTGTTGTTTTTCTTTTGGATGGTGGCCATCCTAACTGGTGTGAGGTGGTATCTCATTGTGGTTTTAATTTGCATTTCTCTGATGATTAGCGATGTGGAGCATCTTTTCATGTGCCTATTGGCCATCTGAATTTCTTCTTTGGAGAAGTGTCTGTTCAGATCCTCTGCCCAGTTTTTAACTGGATCCTTTGCTTTTTGTTCGTTGAGGTGTGTGAGCTCTTTATATATTTTGGATGTCAACCCCTTATCGGATACGTTATTTATGAATATATTTTCCCATACTGTAGGATGCCTTTTTGTTCTACTGATGGTGTCCTTTGCTGTACAGAAGCTTTTTAGTTTGATATAGTCCCACTTGCTCATTTTTGCTTTTGTTTCCCTTGCCCATGGAGAAACGTTCATGAAAAAGTTGCTCATATTTATATTCAAGAGATTTTTTCCAGTTTTCTTCTAAGAGTTTTATGGTTTCATGACTTACATTCAGGTCTTTGATCCACTTTGAGTTTACTTTTGTGTATGGGTTAGACAGTAATCCAGTTTCATTCTCTTACATGCAGCTGTCTAGTTTTGCCAGCACCATCTGTTGAAGAGGCTGTCATTTTCCCATTGTATACCTGGATGTCATGACATGGCTATGACATGACTTTGAGAGCTCTGTCTTAATCTTACCCACATTATTATTTTGCAAGTCATTTTATTGCGGTTAACTGATCAAGGTTTATTATCTTGAAGAGCAAATTATAGCATGACCTTACTAAACTAAAATATCTAATAAACTAAATCCTACCTAATAGGATAAACAGAACACTTTTGAAAAATGTTGAATTGTAGAGGAGGGAAAAGTCTAGGTTGATGATTCAAGACTCACCAAAGACCTGTTTCTTTACCACCTCAAATAATATTTGGAATAAACATCTATCTTCATATATAGATGCGTGGAGAATGAGATCACTCAACCATCTAATCTGGAATTTATTTTATGAAATGAAAATTTATATTTCTTCCAAGTTACAAACCAATTTTCCTAGCAAGATTTAAACAATAATCCTTCCCTTCTCTATGGATATATGATGACCCCTTTATTATATGTTCAACCTTTAAATAGCATTGATTCTAGAAAACCTATACTATTCCACAGATCTATTTTTATGCCTATTGTGCATTGTTTTAATCACTGTAACTTTATGATATGTTGTGCTACAGTTCTCTCTCCTTTTTTTCACACATTCTTTATTTTAAATAAGCTTGCACATTTTTGTAAAGTTTTAAAAAATATCGTTTTATTCTGACTATAAAGTCAGGTTTTGGAAAATAAATAGAGAAGAAAGAAGAAAATAAAAATCACTTTCACTATCATTCAGAGTGTTCTGATAGGAATTACAGAAAACACTGGTAATGTGCATTTATTTGACCTTTCAACCATTATTTGCAAAAACTAGACTGATGCAAGTACATATTTATGGAATTCTTGTACCTTGCACTGTTCTACTTTATTTCCAGCTTCATCCATCTCTTCCTTTAGGGTATCTATTTTTGATGGAAGCCCCTGGAAGTTGGTTCCTGAAGATTTGTGAGCCTGGTTCCACCTGCAAAACATGGGGATAGTCGGTCTCTGAGATCTAGCAGTACTACTCAACCTTATGGAGTCAAGGACATAAAGGAGACAGACCCTCTCCCCAAACCTGATTCTACCTGGGAGACTTATTCAGTACCTGAGATGCCAGCTTGTCTTGAGTTTGTCCTCTAAGAAATGGAAGCAGACAAAAAGAGACATTAGCCTCCCACAACACAGGACCTTGTTGTGCTGGGAGTAGCTGTCTGCTCCAAGCAAGATCTACCACGTTTTGTCTCATACATGCCCCGCTGCTGAAAAGTAAGCCATGAAACCCTTTTCCTATAGTGTCCAATTATGGAATCCTCGCTGTGAAACACTCCCGTGCTCTCCTGCTTTGATATGGAATGTTTCTGTGCCACTGGGAGTCAGTTCCTGCTCTTGAGGACCCTATGGCTCTTCCTGCTACCAATCCACCTGTGATTACTTTCAGCAAGTAAAAGAATGTCAGACACATAGGTAGCAATCGGTCACTATGAAAGCACTTTTAAGAATTAAAACCCTTGTAAGAATTAACATTCTAAAGACAATACCTACAGCAAATCTGAAAGATAATGTGGAATATTTATGTTCTTTTTATAGTAAGTCAAAAAGGCTAAAAAAAAAAAGAATTATACTGTTGCAAGAGTAGGGAAGTGTGTGGGGGGCAATATTCTAAAACAGTTTCCATTTGGTTTTCAAGTGTGCTTTAACTTCTGTTTGAATACAAATATGTCTGCTCTTGTGAAAAGTTCTAACACTTTAAATTTAAGCATGGATATTATATAGATGCAGCCTGAGAACCCATGTTAGCAAATGATTAAGCTTCCCAGACTGCTCCATTGCCCCCCAAATGCTATGCTCTGCCCACTTTCACATTCCTGATGGGATGTGCTCCTCCAGAGCAAGGCCTCAGCAAGTCTGCTGAAGCAGACCTGGAGATGCTATGTAGCAGACCACACAGGGACTTTGGAGTCTGACATGCTCAAGTTTGAAGCTCGGCTCTACCTTCAGCAACTGTGTGACTGTGGACAATGACCTCCCTTGCGCCTCAGTTGCTTCATCGGTAAAACTAAGATGATGAACACCCTCTGCCTTGAAGAACTGTCACAAGGTGAGAACAAATATGTGTGTGTGTGTGTGTGTGTGTGTGTGTGTGTGCAATGCCTGGCATATAATGGATTCCCACTTAGGAATTAAGTAGTAATTAGTAATTAGTTATTAAAATTTTCCTCTAGAGAAAATCCAGAAATAAGTAAAAGTAAAGAAGGAATATTCAACAGTGTCAGTTTCTCTTAATTCCTACTTGGATAAATTGAGTGAACGAGACCATGAGTGCAGGATCGAGAGTAAGTGTTGCAATCCCCCGTGGGACACACGCACTGTAGGTGTCAAATTTCTGGCGGAGAAGCATCTAAGCATTGCTCAACCCACTCCAGTGGGGGAGCATTCATGGCTTTGTTTAACCATTAAAACATTCTTCCTTATCTTGAGCAAAAATCTACCTCAGGGTAGCCTCCACCACAGTCCTGGCCTGCAGGATTCTAACCACATGGATACATGAGACAAGGAGAAATGGACTTTGCAGTCAGAATCCTAGCTCTGCCATTTATTATCTCTAAGGCATGAGGCAAGTGATACAGATACTCTGCACAGGCTCTTCCCTTATCTGTAAAACGTGCTTCCTCTCAAAAATAGGGGTGTCACATAACCATTCATGTGCCAGCTCTCATGGAGGGGCCTCTGCATCAAGTACCCAGCAGAGAGCCTGACATACAGTAAGCACCTGGTCAGTACCTACTAAAACACAAATGAGCCAACAAAGAGGGATTGGCAAAGAGAATCAGTGAGCTGACAGCTCATGTATGCAGCTCAATACCAGGCATGTGGCAATGTCCAGTAAATGGTGGCAATTATTTTTACCATGTTAATTCCTACATGTTCCTTTTATCATATTATCCTTTCTTAAATCAGGACATGTCTTAACAATTGATTTGCACATTTAATGGACAGGGGTTTCTTTTTTTTCCCCGAAAAAAAGCAGATATTAAACCAGTCAGTGGTGCAAGTGATACTCAACAGCATCTTAGGCACAAGGAAATGAAGCACTGTTACAGATTTTCTAAATCTGTGATAAAAGCCTCTGACACACAGAAACTCAGTGAATGACTGCTGTAGTTCTGTATATTTGCCAAACAGAAATAACCATATCTACATCACAGGACTGCAAGAAGGATTAAAAGACCTAACAAAGCAGGGGTTGGCAAAGCCACCTGTTTTTGTAAATAAAGTTTTATTGGAACAAGCCATGCTTTGATTTATGTACTGTCCAGGACTGTTTTCATGCTACTACTGTAGAGCTGAATAGTTGCAATGGGACCATCTGGGTCACAAAACTGAAAATGTTTACTATCTGGCCCTTTACAGAAAAGGCATGTCAATCTTTGTGATGGAGTAAGAGAAAGCACAGGGCTGGTGGTGGCTGCCTCCCAATCCCCACTCTCATATGCCTGAGGAGAAAGCTGGGTAAGTCACTGATACAAACGCTCAAGGACAGAGCTGAGCCTGGAGCCCTGCTGAGAAGCACCCCCAGACTGCTCTTCTGACATCAGCCCACAGGTGGGCAGCCTTCTTAGTCCTAGGTGAGTGCACGTGATGGTGAAGGTGATCATAGCCACATGGGGTTTTGACTTGGACCCTCAGGAGCTGCTAAGATCACAGATCTATTTATTCCTACACCCTATCTCACAAGCAACACTCTCAGAGCTGTCTGCCACTATCCCCTCTCCCCTAAACCCTTACTTAGGTTTCTTTTTTCTTTTGTCTCCTTTCACCATCAGTTCACTAAGAACAGGATGTTCTAAATTACCCCCACTGCCATGCATGAGGGAATGAGGCCTAAAAGCAGGTGTAAGGAGGCTGTGACTGGGTCTATAGGTCAAGTGCATGAATCTGTGACAAATTCCATTTTGTCCAACAAGTGTTCTTCCTCTCACCTGTGTGGGGATGAGGATGGTTGCTGGGGAAGTGACAGAATACTGCACTACTGCTTATTTTTATAGCTTTACCTTACCTGGCTCTGACCGAATCCCAGTCTAGCACCAATTTAGCAAGCTGCTTCCTCTGCTTTTGGATGTTGGGAATCTCCACCTAGAAAGAAGAACATGCCACATACCAAACAGGTTAAGCCTTGGGGGTTTTTGCTTAACATTTCAAAGTTGAAATATTTATTGCAATTTCTTTTCTTATAGACCAAGGCTTTTGTGCCCTCAATTTACTCCCTTTATTTCCAAAAGGAAGTGTATGCTGAAGCTAAAAACCTCGATTATTTTACAATGTCAGATACATATGAACCATTCACCTTGCAGCCTGCACCACTTCTACACCACACAGCAAAAACTCACCTCTGCTATGCTGCACAGTGGGTCCACAATCTCTTTCTCAACAAAGACTTCATGCTGAGAGAGTTCAAGAGCCAGCTGATTCTCAGCATCTCCACACATCTCCAGCATCTTCCTTTAAAAAGAAGACACCACACAAGCATATGTGTTCATTAAACTGGGGATCTGGTCGCCCTCCTGAGCCAGTTCCACTGTTTATGATGGAAACACAGTGGAGCAGCACACAACAGAGCATTAAAAGTATCATAAGTTGACTGCATCTTAAAATGTGAGCCCACAGATTGGTACTTTAAAATAGAAGACTACCTCTGGTATGTACTCTGTGTGTGTGTGTGGGCAGGGGGTGGGTGTGTAAACAATGAGGTCACAACTCATTCAAGGATCAGGTTCTAGATCATGTGAAAATGAGGTGTTCTCAAAAGCACCCTGAAAATCTTTAAAATTGTACATAAAGTTCAATGCATGTTACTTTATGACTGCTAGTGAGGTCAGCCCAGGCAGGGTCTCCTCCAGGGTTAACGCTAGGGCTGATTTTCTGCTGGGTGCATGACACAGCGGGCTGACATGTAAGGGCCACGTCAGATGAAATCCATGTTTCCTGTAAGCATACAGCTGATGTCACACAAAGTATACATGCAAAGGATATGGATGTTCTGTAACTGTTCCTCCTTCTTACTGCCCACCTCTCTCCTTTCCTTCTCAACCCTCCCCCTTTAACTCTCTGTGGGGTTCTTATGGAATGAGAAATGTGTGTGGTAGCCATGGTGCTCTAGTAAAGAACATGATCTGTGTGCCAAGCCACTTGAGTTTGAATATAGGCGTTGCTATTTACCAGCTGTGTGGTCTTGAGCAATTTATTTACCTTCTCAGTTTATTAATTTCCTCACCTATACAATGGGGATGTCACACTGCCTACCTCCTAGTGTTCTGAGGACTGAATGAGTTATCACTTAGAAGGCACACAGACCAGTATTAGCACATAGCAAGCACGCCACTAACAACTGTGGTGATGGTGACAGCAACAACATGAGGAAGAAAAAACATGGAAGCACATTCAGGCTGGAGGAATGTGCCCAGCATGCAGGCCCAGGGCCCCCAAGTACAGGAGCACACAAGGCACAAAGAAAGGGTGAACAGTGGGAGGAAACCATTATCCTTCAGAGAATGAAGAGAGACTTGTAGGGCACAGTGTATGGAAGACCCCAGGAAATGGACTGAGGAGACCAAAGGCCATGCCCAGCTGGGAAGCAGGGCCCCAGGTACAGCAGGAGAGGGCAGACAGGGTTAAAGGACGCTGGGCTCATAGAGAAGCAAGCAGAAGGAAGGGTCAACTTTTTCCTCTTAAATTGAAAAGATATATTATTAGATTTTTAAAATGTATGTGATACATGCCCAATGTAAAGAAAAAGCTCCAAATAATTCAGAAAATATGTGATCTGAGACAACCACCATTGACAATAGGGTGAACACCATTAAAGGAAGTGACTTTTAAGGACTGGAAGGGACTAGTCAGAGTTTATGAATCTGCGTCAACAGCTGGAACAGGGAAGGGCTGAGTTCTTTATTCCCAAGCTTAGTGGAATAAATATTGACCTATCAATTACTTTTGTTAGTGGCCCTTTCTACCACCCAACCCTTGCCTTGCTGGTAGTAAAGGAAGTTTCTCTAGCATCCAGTAGCCTAGACCCCACTTGTTCCCACAGAGCCTGTGCTGCTCTCCTGGCAGATGAGCCATGCCATCACATTCATGATCCTTCTGTCACAGAGATGGCTGCCACAGATACCACCCACCTATCCACTTCCACTGACCCACGGGGCACCTGGCTCTCTTCCTGAAAGTGGCCGACTCTTACCCCAGGAGAGACTCTTCCAGCTGGGTTGATGTTTCTTGCATGTTCTGAGCAAGAGCTGTCAGAGGGAGTTTTTTCTGGAAGAGAGAAGACAGTGTGTTTTTCTCATTATTATAGACACCCAGTCTCAATTACCTGCTTCAGATCACCATTCACTGATTTCTCCTCCAGGCAAACTGTACAAGAAAGAGAGAGCTTGTCTGGATTCAGGTTCTGGTGTAAAAAGTATGATTTGTGTGACTCCAACTGTGACAGTTTTGTCATGCCTGGAATAGAGGGATGATTACCGGGTGAGTGTCCCAGGACTGCCTATTGTCTAAAGGAGATATTCAACATCAAGTACCTAGCACCCCAGCACACACAAGTACTCAATAAGTCTTAGCTGCTATCATTATTGTTGTTGTTGTTGGTATTATTATTATTATTAATCAAGTGTGTGTTATGTCCAAGGCACTGCGGACATAAGACACTGACCTTGCTATCTGATTATCATAACAAATAAATGCAATAAAGTGCTCAATTTCAAAGTTTTGCTAGAATATTCATTCTTAAACTGGCTCTGCATTTGGCTATAATCATAAAGATTTACCTTTATTTAAATATCTAAAAATATCTAGCTAAGTATCCAAAAACTTTTTTTAAGGTTGGTAAGCACAAAACCACTCATTTTCCAAGCAGAGATTTCTTTTTCAGCTGGAAATAACCAGTTGAAATCATATGATTAATGTCTGATTGTACAGTCAAGGACCCTGAAGCCCAGGGGGGTGAGGTGGCCTGGGGGGGGCACCCTGGTGAAGGGCTGCAGAGGCAGCCCTCAGTGTGGTGGCCTGAGCCCCAGTTCAGTGTCTTTCCACCACCACCAGCTGATGGCTTATCTTAGAATATGCGTAGAAGAGGCCTAGAAAGTAACAAGTGGGTTGGTTATAACACCATAATCTGCTAACAAAAATTGTGTTTGATGTTGTAGCACCCCATGTCATTTTGCCTTCCCAGTAGAAAGGGCACTCATGTCAAGGACACAGCTTCCACACTGCTGCAGTATTGTTGTGCCTTGACCTCTGCATGTCCACCTGCCTTTCCTGCTTCTGAAGGGTTCCATTGATATACTTACACCTGCATTTGCTTGTATTGTAAAGGATATCTCTGGAAGGCTACCCAAGAAACTGCCTATAGTGGTGGTTCTGGTAAGGGGAATAGGGTGCCTGGGGAATAGGATGGGAAAAGACACTATGTTCTTTTATGTATTCTGGATTTTCACCACATAAATATAGAGCCTATTCAAAGCAGGACATTGGCATTTAAGAATATGTAACAACAAATATAGTTACCCATCTCCCCTCCCCCGACATTATTTTCTAATTAATAAATAAGGGGCTTCACCTGCCCCACAAGGAGATAGTCCCAGCTTCCATACTTTTAGACTAGGCAGATACCAGAAAATGGGCAGTGTGTTTTGATTCTGATAAAAGGATAATTTGTACATTTTAGTTATGCTTTTCTAAGGGAATTTAAGTCTAGGATAAAGGCAATAATCAAGAGAAATATACTTTGTGCAATTCTGGATCTCTATGGGTCGATGGGGAAAAAAATAATAAAGAAGGAGTCTGCTTTGATAAACTCTACTGGAGTAATCATTCAAGCTCCTAGCTATAAGTGCCCTATGCCCTGACCCCAAAGCCACAATAGTCCTATTTCCTGATGTCCATAAAGCATATTCTACTTATTTAACACCTGAGCTGGTAAATGAAGATGCTGCCTACTACTATCAAATTCCTCCACAGGTGAGGCTGAGCTCTTCCTAGGTGTGAATAGCTTTAGCACCAGAGTTTCCTTTAAAAGGCCCTAAAGTCATACTTTATAAAACAAATGCCAACTGAAGAGAAAGGAATCATTCGAGGTCTCCTATGGGCGACAGCACAGCTCTGCCATACTGATGGCCTGGGCTGAGAAGGCCACCTGCTCAGTCCGTCTTCCCTCCAATCCACACATGGGATTGGAGCCTCTGCGGGGCCTTTGGGGGGCTCTTTCCGTGTACTCTGGAGCCCCAGAGACTGCTGTGATATTCTCCATGTCACAGGTCCTCTGTGGTCACCTGTTCTTCTGTTATTTTCATGGTAACTACTCTTCCCACGTGCAGAGCGTAGACATCCTCAGAGCCCTGATTTAGCACTTTTGTTTGAGGTTGGAAAAGGAAGGCCAAGGCATTAGGCTTTAGAAATGAGAGCAGGCACCTCTGCCCCTGCTGCTTATAATGCCCATCATCTGCCATTCATTTACCTCCTTTATTCTGGGCCACCACCTCCTCCAGGAGGCCTCACCTGATTGCCTCTACTCTCCTGTGGTGCCCATTCTTGGTCCTCCCAAAATGCCCCATGAATATTTTGTTCAGCATGTTGTTTTATAATTATCCACTTGTGCGCATTTCTGTACCAGGCTGTGAGCACCTTTAAGGTGAAGACTATATCTTATCCATTTTATATCTCCAGGTATATGTACATATATTCACTTTACACTTACTTGTACATAGTAGGTGTTTGATAAATACTTGTTTTTTTTAAATGAATATATGTGACATCTGGGCTACGCTTAAAGCAGCCAAAAGTAACAAGAAGACACAACTATGTGAAGGACAATGGCAGATAGTATGAATGGGAAGAAATGGGAGATGATCAAACTGATAAGGAAAAATGCAATCAAATTATCAACGGCTTAACTCTGTTAGAGATCTTGGGCTTTATGCCAGGCAACAGGAACCAGCCAGTGCTCCTGGAAAGAAGCACCACGGGCATTACAGGACACTTCCAGCAAGGAACTATCCCTCCAGGTGCTGAAGAACATTAAGTCCTCTTGGTCCTCAAATATCAGTACTGTGTTCCAGTCCCTATGGCAACCAACAATGCCTCTACAGATTTTCAAATATCCTCAGGAGTGCATCTGGGTCCCTGCTGAGAACAACTAAGCTAAGCTTCTTTTTTTAGGGTCAATCTGTTTTTCAAGACACCAACTCTGGTGATCAGGTTGGAGATAGGCTGGAAAAGAAGGAAATTAGAGGCAGGAAACAGCTCAGAGGTGACTCAACAGTTCAGGTGCAAGGTAAACAAGTCTTGCTTTAAGGTAAAGGTGGTAGAGATGTAGCAGAGGTAAGGAATTAAAAAATATATTCACAGAGGATCACACGACTTGCTAAACAAGCAGCTATGGGAGGGTGAGGATAAAATAAAAGGGAATTTAAGATAACCATACATTCTCTAGCTTGCATAATACAGTGTGTGGAATTCAAGAATCAACACAGAAGGAAGCACTGGTTATGCTTGCTAAAGCAGACATTCAAGAGAGGAATTTTTTTGCTTGGTCGAAAATGATTCCAAGTTCCTGGCATAAACACATCAGTTAGAAGCCATGAGCATAGAGGAGGAGACTGTGGGAATAAGGAGGAGAGGGACAGAATCTTACGAAGCAATGTTAAAAGGGTAAGCAGAGCAGAAACCATGGCAACGGAATGAGGAAGAGCAGCAGGGGCAGAGCAGAACCAGTGCACTGGGTCTAGTTCTGATGGGCAGGACCTGCAGCGAGTATTCCTGTAATCACAGGTGTGTGCAAACTTCCACTCCTTTGATTATATTACTGCAGAAAATTAAGTATTGTGCAAGAGCAGAATAACTCTGCTGTCAAGATGTTGCATAAGTATCTGTTGGAAATATAAGAGTAGCATAGATCATCTGCATACCAGTTCTTCCTTTTGAGATATCAGACACAAACAAAATATAGCAACTCAGAGCTTCCTCGTATGCCACTGAAACTATCATCTTCATGTCATATGGGTTTCTGAGGGTTAGCATGTGCTCATACGGTAGGGACTTGTACAGCCCAGGACAAAAGGGACTAATGAACAAAAGCTGCTGTGCTCTGCTGGCTGCACATGGAGACCTTCTCTGAACAAATGTAGCCTGGAGTAGACATTTGATGGTCCTCCTTAGAGTCTACCCTTCTTTCTCTCTGTAACAGTATCCTGATTTCTCTTAGGAGTCTCCCCTGCTCTCAATAAAGCCTGTGATCTGAACACAGGACCACAGCCCATGCTCCGGGGCAAGCCCTGATTAGCTTAAGTCAACCAGTGCATCACTTCTCCTCGCCCAACCTCACCCACTAGCCACAGTACCTAGAAGGGCACAGGAAAGGTCAGGAATGAGAAATATGACTCAGTACAAATCAGTGCAATGGAGAGGATTTCTACTTGCCAAGGGCTTGGAAAAAAAGGTTTTCTTACTCCATTAAGAAAACTCTGGGAAGAGGCATTCCCTACTCCTGCTGGACATGTATAAGGAAGTAAGTTGCCCATGGAAGCTGCCGGTAGCTAACTTGCAACCATGAGGGATGCCCATCTGGGGATATAGCAGACAATAAAGGCAGCAGGAGGGAGAGAAGGAAAAAACTGGGATTCTGATCACATCATTGAAATGCTACACCATGACTTACCTCAAGTCCATCCCAACTTCTGGGCTTTTCAGTTAGAAGCCAATAAATTACTTCTGTTTTCTAAGTCAATTTAAGACAGATTTTCAGCTTTTTGCCATCAAAGCACTCCTAACTGACATGCCCGTTCTCTTATCAATGACAAATGGCTCACTGAGTCTTTAAAAGCACATGGAGAAAATCACTGTGAACAGGGCTTTCTGCTCAGCAATGTCTTAAGCACAAAAGAATGTTCTGGTCAGGCAGGTGTCATGAGTGTGAATGGCAATACAAGGTACAAATCTGCTGATGCTGCTTGGGAAAAACCAACCAATCAAAGGGTGAAAAGCCTCACAGAGACATGAGAACTATGGCTCTGAGTCACATCCAATACTCACATGTCTCCTCTCAGCATCAGTGCCATGCTGGCCCTGGAAGCATGCCATCAGGCGCTTGTGGGAATGGTGGCACATTGACCGCACTGTGTCCAGGCGCCGCTCAATCTAACCAACAGAGACAAATGAGCCATTTGTAGGTCTTAAGAACAAACTCAGCCTCTTCCTTATGTGACATTTGCATGTGGGCAAGAAAAGCATCCAACCATCTAATTTCTTGAGTGTAAATGGAAGTGGTTTGCACTCACCTACACCAGGGTTTCTCACTATGACATTTGGGGTCAGGTAATTCTGGGTTGTGGGGAGCTTTCCTGTGCTTCATGGTATGCTTAGCATTATCTCTGGCCCCTGCCCACTGGATACCAGTAACACCCTACTCTCCGAGCAGTGACAACCAAAAATGTCTCCACACATCGTCAAAGATGCCCCTCAAGGGCAAAACAGCCCCTGGTTGAGGACCACTGACCTCCCTTACACTGAGGGTTTTACACTCCCTTACACTCCCACAAGGCTGAATCCATGTGCAGGGAGAGGGGGCAGTCCTGAATAAAACTGCTATCAGAAAGAGTGGTGGCAGTCAAGTCATACATGGCAGCACAAACAAGGGCCCAGGTCCAGCCTGCAGAAGCACACATGAACAGCGCAGGCCCAGATCCACTGCCAAGTGGGGAAAGCCACAAGGGCATTCTGAAGCTGAAGCTATGCCCTGCACGTTGGCAGGGAGCCTCCTGCGCACAGGACATCAGACAGAAGGGTCAAAATGAATGCTGACAATTAATTTAAGATCAGTATTTTCAAAATTGTTCCTTATTGGGTTTGGGGTGGTTTTCTGTTTGTTTTTTTTTAAATAAACCTCTAAGGTAGAATGGACAGCCAGCAGTAAGAAACACTGACTTAGGGGACCCACGCATAATGATTAGCTTCCCAAAATGTTATTGCTAGGATATAGCTGTTTATGGCAAAGAGAGTTGCTTTTTACAGGAAGGAATGCCAAAAATGTGTATTCTGATGACTCATTAAGAATGAGTGCGGGCCCTTAGGGATGCTTTCTGTTTTAAAGAAAAATCAACAAATTCAAAGCAGAATACACTTTACCCAGTTATGTGGTTTTTTGTGCCTCTTTCTCAAAGGTCCTCAGCCCACCTCCAGTTTTTCTTTAGACCCAGGCTTGACATCACCTTCCCCAAATCTTGTAATGACTAGATTTTAAAACACTGGAAAACTAATACACACTCCTCATTTGCCACAAAAGGAGGCCAAGAAACAACCACCCAACTCCACTGTATTTTGATTCCAATTTCCACTAGAATGCAAAGGCTGCAGGGACAGGGGCCTTGGTCTGTTCTGTTTACTGATTTATTCCAAGTGCCTGGAATGCTGTGTGGCACATGAGTGGAAGGTATTTACTCAATATCTGTTGAAAGGACAAGTATATACTGAGTCCCTGTGCAAGGTATTAGAAATACAACGGTAAGTAAATTGTGGTTCTTGCCCTCCTGGGATTTACAGCCTCCTGGGGAAACTCCATAAAAGCAAAATGAAAAGGCAGCCTCTTGTACTGCTCAAACAGGGAGCTGAGCAAAGAGGAGGAATACAGAGCAAGTTCAGGGGAGTTTCAGGGCAGAAACAGACCAGAACAGCACAATCTCTGTGCTTTGCCGTCCACTTCCAGTGCTATCCTTGTCTACCTCATTAACTCCTGCTAACAACCCTATGGGGTGGTTGCAGCTGTTAGCCTCATTTTAGTGTTGGAAAATGAGGAACAGGGAGGTTAAGTTAAGCCCTGAGGCCACAAAGTTAGTCAGGGCAGACCTAGAATTCGAATCCAGGTAGCTAGGCACCAGAAGCTGCCCTTTTAAACATTACTCTCCTTCTTTATAATTAAAAAGAACCAAAACCAGAAGGGAAACACCTGCAGCAATTATGGCAGACACAGAGTACGTTACAAAATAAGGAGTTCCTAGAAACTAGCAAACTCTTCAGGTCCCAGTGGATGTCTGGGCAGAGGGACAGGAGCAGACAGGTGCGGCCTGAGTGCTGTGTGAGCTCTGCCTGCAAGGCCCCCAGGCGTCATCTCAGCATCAAGAATCCAGTGAGATAACGTGTATTACTGAAGTGGGATGTGGAAAGGACAATACTGACATGAAATCCTAGATTAGCCTTAACTAAACCAGGTATTTCTGAAAGTCTAAAGATGAATTTGAAGTTTATGATAAAAACCAATGAGGAAACACTAAGAATATGATTCTGTAATCTTTTTTTTTTTTAAAAAAACCCTTCTAATCCTTAATAAAAACTTCTAGCCCTCAGAAAGAAAAAACAGGTGCTGTTAATATATATGTTACCTGCAGAGGGCTGTCATAATCTAGAAGGATGTTTTGACATGGTGTGATGGAAGCAACACTTTTCTAAATTATGCCAGCTCCTTCTCTCCAAAGGAGTAAAGAGAAAGTCACCTGGGAGCAGATCTTGGTCTTCAGAGACTCACTTGAGCAGACCTGCTGTAGTCTAGGGAAATGAGGAGCAAAGAGGAGGTCTAACAGCAGCCCCGGGGTAGGAGGGGTGCAGTCCCTCCTGGTGCATTCTGGGGTAGGTGGGGCAGGGCGGGTTTGGGTGAAGGGGTGTGTAAGTCAGGGAAGCCTGCAGGGAGACAGAGTGGAGTGGCGCTGGCTGAGGTCCCTGGCAGGAAATACCCTTCCCTGGGATCGTAAAGAGAGTCTAGGCTGATGACAGACCACCCTAGGGCCTCAGGGTGGTTCTGACAGACCAGACTCTATGGCCCTCAGGAGCCCACTCAGCCCAGAGCCAGAGAACAACAGCATGAGAGGGGGCAGGAAGTTAAAAGAACTCTAGGCTGGAGCCGACAGGGCCTCTGCAGCGGCTGACAGGCCGGACCTATCAAGGGCACCTCACAGCCGTGAGCTAGCACCCCTTAGCCTGCCAGGGCCATGACCAGGCCACAGTGCCAGTGGGCTGGCCAGGTCAGCTGGGCTCCTTCCCCACCCCCGCCCTAACACCTGGCACTTGAAAGCAGGCTAGCCCCATATGAACTTCAAAACACGACACCTAAGTTTCAGATCTCCTTTTTATCATAATGCAACTCAACTGCTTTTCTTTCCTGCTCAAAACCATGCTAATCAATTTTATTGTTTCAGGTAAAAATAAATAAATAAGCTTTGGTTCTCAGCTATGGGTTTAAAGAGTACTTTAAAAAGATTTTATTTTGTTACCTGTAATAGATCTTCACTGAGAACTTCTGTTTTCTCGGCTCTGTAGAAAAAATTAAAAGCTCAAGAGTTAGAAATTCAGAAATGAAAAGCAACTCATGAAATTAGTAATTACTATCCTGGAGTTTAAAACAAAACAAGCAGAAATAAATGATAACAGGGGGAGACATTCCACCAGTTTTACATCAGAGGGCACCTTAAGCAAAACCAACAAAAAACAAACAGGAGTTTGCAGGGAATAGTGACCCAAGACAAGAACAAACAACCCAGACCCAGTGGTTCTCAGACTCACACATGCACTTACTGATTGAAAATGCCATTTTCCAAGTTTGGCCGCAAGAGAGCCTAATTGAGTAGGTCTGCAGCCAGACCCGACATTTTAAGAAGCCCCTCCTGCCCATAATTCCACGGCAGGAGGCCTTTTGACAGCCTTTGTGAAAAGACTGCACTAGAGAAGCTTAAACTTCAGTTCTTAAAATGACTGTTTCTGAGTTTCATAGCCTTATTCAAAGAAGCCTGCAATGATACATAATAATAATTGAGTATTTCTTTCTTCAGATACCTCATCTTTACTTTAAAAAGAAGCAGTATTTTCACAATTTCTCCTTATCTATGCTTCAGAACTACTGCTAACTTCACTGACTTTTCCAGAAAACCAACGTAACACCCAACAATCATCAGAAGAGCTTTCTGAGAGGCTGAGTCTCAGGTGCCAGATCCCAGTACCTTTTAAGAAGACTTTTCACTGCAATTCAAAAGGGCAGCATCATTGCTATACATAATACCCAGAATTACTACAATCAAAGCACCATTCTGGACTTCTGGTTTAAACAGTATTTAAGCTCAAACAGTGATTTAAGCCAAGTCATTTAGCATCCCTACCAAATTCCCACTGAAATGAATAGGAAATTATTACAGGGAAAAGAAAAAGTCTGTTTCAGCCCTGAACATTAAGGGAGGAGAGGGAGGGAAAGCCATCAATAAACCAGTAATGTTGAAGCCTTTTTATAAGATATAATGCAGAATGGAAGGTTGCATGATCTGGCCCATGAACCAATGCAAGAGAAGGAAAGGCTGGCCAGAACATGAATGGGACCCCCTAGAATGACCTGAACACACTGCTAAGCCCAGAGCAGCAGCAGCTGCAAGAAGTATGGTGGGGGCACCTCCAGCCTATGCTCGGGTCATAGCACAAGTAAGACTTGGGCCTTACCACAGAGGATTCAGATACCAATTGTCACAGTAGTGCCCCGGTTAATTTGGAGATGCCTACGGGAGTGGCTCACTCACTGGTTTCTGCACCTGACCTGCCTTGAATACCAACTGGGTTCAGAGGAGCAAAGCCTGGAGATAAGGTCAACGTTCTGGCTTCCAGAAGAGGCCAGCTCTCAACTCTATGAACAAGTTCTGCAGGCAGCTGGCCAAAATATGCCATCCCAGCCCTTGCTTGGCATGCATGGTGCCAGGCCTGCTGAGGTGCCAAGCACAGGTAGTCATGCCAGTTAGGGAAGTGGAGTAGGTGACTAGGAGCTCAAGCAACCAGCCTCAGAAAGAACTCTGACAGTTGGCCTAGCAGGGACATACATGGCATGAGACCACCATAGCTTCACCATTACTCCTGTTCACTGATAGCTTCCTCCCCCCTTAGCAAAACACCACCACTGGATTGTACAATTTTCACCTTGTCTTCTCTGGCCAGGACCCTGTACACCTCTGATGGAACTCTGAAACCTCCTTCTTCTCTATACAGACAAAAGTTCCCAAGGCCTATTAATATCAAAGTTCAAAAAGATAGATTCAGAGCCAGTATGTCTCCTTATGAACAAAAATATGTAAAAAAATATAGCAGAAGAGGAAAATTTAGTTTTAAAATCCCAATATGGACTATTAGCAGGTGTGAGAGAGTCAGTAATAGCTCAGTGGTACAGGAGAACCAATTGTGTACCTCTTTTCCTAGCTCCTTGTTCAGTGACCTCACACTGGTAGTTGAAATGAAAATCAAACACAGTACAAATGCAAACAATACAAATCAGGGCTTTTTTTTTTAAGTGAGACAGACATTTATGAGCACAGCACTGCAATAGCCACAAAGAAAATAAAACATGTAAAAACAAAGCAAATATTAACTTCAGAAAACACAAAGTCCACTGGAGAGAGTCCATTAGTCATAGTACACTACTATGCTCAGCTGCAGATAATTGATTAGATATAACAATGTAAATATCAAATGGTAATATATCAAAAAATTATAATACAACTATATTGGAAGAATGAGGGAGCAGAAGCAGAAAGGATGGTTATACAAAAGCCCATTTAAACTCTCATTTATCAAAATAAGAGTTAGGAAGTAATATCTAAAACTTGGTAACTTGAAGGACAGCAGCTTACATATTATTTATAAATATGGATATGAGTAAATGCCAGAATAAAAAGCTAAAATTCCAAAGTAGTTGCCTCTGGGGTTGATAAGTTGCAACTGGGAGAGTGGAGTTAGTAGAGACAACCCACTGTACTTTAGGATAAGCCTTTTACTATTATTTGACTTTTTAATAAATGTATACATTGTTTCAAATTTTAAAAAATAGCATGTTGGTTATATTTTTCAGTAACATGCCTGATATGGTTTCAAGTGATGCGTGACTTCAAGTGAAGCATAACTCTAAAGCGATGGGCCCAACCGCCAATCTGTACAAATGTACAACGGAACACATACTCAGAGTATCCAAAACATAAGGCAAATCAGTATATTTATTGTCCTTTTTTTCAAATTAATAACTAGACCCTTTGCTTTAAGTTTAGAAGTACTTTTACCTAAAAAGTATCCAGAGGCTAAAAAGTCTATGGAACATACTATATGAAAATGTTAACATACTATTTGAAAATAAGTTTACCCTATGTTTCCTGCCTTTGTAGACAGTTTATTGCACTAATGTTTGAAAATTAATTTTTGAAAGACATTCAATGCATCTTCTTAACTGAAATTAAAAATTACCTATAATCAGAAAAGATTACTTCCCCCACAGCTTTATAGAGGTATAACTGACAAAACTATACATATTTAAAGGGTACAATATGATAATTTGATTTACATATACTTTGTGAATTTATTACCCCAGTCAGGTTATGAACACATCTTCGGCTCCCATAGTTAGTTTTTTTGTAATAGCTGCTGTGAGAATACTCAAGATCTATTATCTTAGCAAATATCTAATAAAGTCTTACTAACTATAATCACGATGCTGTACATTAGATCCCCAGAACTTACTCATTTTCTAACTGAAAGTTCATACCCTTTGACTAGCATCTCCTCATTTCTCACCAACCTCTAGCTACCTTTGGCTTTTTTTTTTTAAGATCCCACATGTACATGAGATCATTACACTATTTATCATTCTCTGTCTGGCTTATTTCACTTAGCATAATGTCCTCCAGATTTATCCATGTTACTGCAAACTGCAAGAGTTCTTTCTTTTTCATGGCTGTTGAATATTTTGCCTTCATATAGCTATATATAATCACACACATACCCCTCACAGTTTCTTTATCCATTCATCTATCAACTGAAACTGAAGTTGTTTTCATATCTTAGCTACTGTGAATAATGCTGCAATGAACATGGGATACAGATATCTCTTTGAGGTTCTGATTTTATTTCCTTTAAATATATACCCAGAAGTGGGGCTGCTGGGTCATACGGTAGTTCTATTTTTAATTTTTTGAGGAACCTCCATGCTGTTTTCCATAATGACTATACCAATTTATATTCCCATCAACAGTACACAAGGGTTCCCTCTCTCTACATCTTGCCAGTGTATGTAGGCCCTTTGTCCATATTTTAATCAAGTTATTTGTTGTTTTACTATTGAGTTATATGAATTTCTTATGTATTTTGGATATTAACTCCTTATAGGATATATATTTGTGAATATTTTTTACCATTCTGTAGTTTGACTTTTCATTTTGGTGATTCTTTCACTGTGCAGAAGCTTTTTAGTTTGATAAAGTCCCACTTGTTTATTTTTGCTTTCGTTGACAGTGTTTTTAGTGTCATGTCCAAAAATCATTGCCACGACCAATGTCAAGGAGTTTTCTCTCTGTTTTCTTCTATGAGTTTTATGATATCAAGTGTTCCATTTCAGCCTTTAATCCATTTTGAGTTAATTTCTGTGAGTTGTGTAAGGCAGGGGTCCAGTTTCATTCTTTTGCATGAGGATATCATTTTTCCCAACAACATTTATTAAAGAGACTACCCTTTACCCATTGCATAGTCTTGGTGCCCTCATTAAAGATTAGATGACCATATGTGTGTAGATTTATTTTGGCCTTCTATTCTGTTCCACTGATCTGTGTGTCTGTTTGTATATCAATACCATACTGATTTGATTACTACAGCTTCATAATATAGCCAGAAATCAGGAAGTGTGATACCTCTAGCTTTGTTCTTGCTCAGGATTGCTTTGGCTATTCAGGGTCTTTTGTGGTTCCATATGAATTTTAAAACTGTTTTTTCTATTTCTGTGAAAAATGCCATTGCAATTTTGATAGGTACCCCACTCAAACAAGGCTTACACTAGGCAGGATTTTTAATTTTAGATAGCTTTAGTTAGCATGAATATTTTAATATTAAGTCTTCCAACTTATTAATATGGGATATCTAGGAGAGATTACTTTTAAGTGACAAATCATGATTCTGGAATGTAATATACAAATTGGGGTTGCTCTGTCCTACAAAGATTCCCCCTCTGGCCTATGCTATCCCCATCTCAGTTTTAGGGAACACCACTGGCCCCACTTCCCCCAATATGTGGCCCAATGCCCCGATCTCCCTCATCACTGTGACTGTCTGGGGCTCAGCCCTTCCTATCCCAAACTGCTTTGGAGTGCTCATCTTTGCCAGAGATATGGAATTTTTACCTAAGGGAAGTCCAGGAATTATTCAGGATACTGTCTAAGGTGCCTGTTCAAAGGCATTTACACTAGTCACAGAAACTTTATTTTTGCTAAAACCAAGAGTTATCTTTGATCCATTTTTTAAAAAATTCATTAACAAAGCAAAGAGAGGGAACAATATATTGAGCTTATCAAGGCACCCAGGGACAAAATGATCCAATAACAAAAATAATACTTGGTAAATCATATTATCTGAAATCAGACATTTTGCTGCATGGACCTAACTTTCTTTATATGAGTTTTTTCTGCTTTGTCAGAGCCTTCTTTGTGTTCAACATTCTGTGCTTGAAAACACACTTGAATGTTTCCTGTCTATAACTGGAAAAACAATGCGCAGCAGGAAGACACTTCCCACTCACCATTTTACTCTGGGATTTGTTTTTTCCTATGCAAGCCACTGTGTAATTTCATTAGTCATTCAAAAAAGGCTTAACACCAGGCAGGGTTTTTCATTTACTTATCACTTTTTGGTAAAGGATAGGATTTTCCCCCCATAATTCCCAAAGCCAAAAAGCAGCAGTGCTGTGCTTGGTATGCGCACTTATCCCCTGACTGGTTGTGGCAATGTCCCGCCTTCCAATCACCGGAACAGGATGCTTCACTCAGCCAACTTACCAGGCCAGGAGAAAGCAGAAGCATTCCTAGGCTGAAGTGTTCATCTTACCAAAAAAGACAGAAATGCTCCCAGTAGGAGACAAAGGTCAAAGGAAAATTTCCAATTGGCCTGACAATTTCCAATTTAATCGTGCAATGATTTCTGGAGTTTCTGTCAGCACTACACTCAAAGGCCAAACAACTCGATTGTGAACTGCCATTTTGTCTCTTGGGATACTGACTACTGCATTCAGGGCCTGTACATTTTTTTTTTTTGGTATCATTAATCTACAATTACATGAGGAACATTATGTTTACTAGGCTCCCCCCTTCACCAAGTTCCCCCCACAAACCCCATTACAGTCACTGTCCATCAGCATAGTAAGATGCTGTAGAGTCACTACTTGTCTTCTCTGTGTTGCATAGCCCTCCCGTGCCCACCCCCACATTATACATGCTAACCGTAAGGCAGGGCCTGTATATTTTTATAAAGTATATATTATGGGAGCCATGGAAATAAATGTTCAAGACCACACCTTCAATGCATGGTGTGATCTCCCAAGGGCTAAGCATTATTGACCTCATCCCTGCTAGCCAGAGAGTTCCATGGTGGCAGAGACCAAGTCTATCTTAGCTATACCCACACCCATAGCACCTTGCTTAGCACTTGCCTGCCACACAGGAAGTACTTAATAAATATACACTGAATGAATGAATGAATGAAAAAGTAAATGGCTGTCACAACAATAAAGGTTTAAAAAAAAATAACTTTCTGGGTTTCAAAAGAGGTAGCAGGAAAAAAATTCAGTAACACTAGTTAGAAAAGCAACCATCCACATGCAGAATCATCTTCCACAGTAAAATTCACAATGCCTAAAATTAAAAGACGATAATGCCTTCCAAAGTCAAAGTTATTTAAGAAAAAAAAACCAAAAAATAAAAAATAAGCCATCCTATTACCAGGGGTCAGCAAACCATGGGCTGCAGGCCAAATTCAGCTCATCCCCTGTTTTTGTACATCCAGCATGTTAAGAATAGTTTTTATTTTAAAATGGTTGAAAAAATCAAAAGAGGAATAAATGACACCTGAAATTATATGAAATTCATATTTCAGTGTACACAAATAAAAGATTTGCTTATGTATTATCTACGGCTGCTTTCACGTTTCAACAGCAGAGTTGAGTTGTTGGGCCAGAAACCATATGACCTGCAGAACTCAAAATATTTGCTACCTGAAAGTTTGTCAACTTCTGGTCTATACCACTGATTCCCACAGGGTGTTGTACAAACCTCACTAATAGGCTTTCCAGAATCACTATGAGGATTGGTATGTGAGGCTGGTCTGGAGGTATTATTTCCTCTTACTAGACATTCCACCTCATGTTTGAGAAGCAGCTGCCAAAATGAATGGGGGTGGCTGACTCTGATAATGCAGTCCAAATGTGGAGGCACAGCCCAGTGCTGGTGACGCTGGTGACAGAGAGAATCAGAAATCATGTCTCTCCTCCACCTATCCACCTCCACCCACTCATCTCCCAAACAAACAATGAAATATCGTAACTATTGTTTTCCTCCTGATTCCTACTTTCAAACATATTTGAAGACACGATCTAAATAAATACAATTGTTGTCAAACTTTTTCTGGGAAGGACAAATAATTCAGGCTTGCAGGCCATACTATCTCTGTTGCAATTACTCAGCTCCCCATGGTAACACAAAGGTGGCCATAGACAACATGTAAATGAATGAACCTGGTTATGTCCAATAATTAAAATTATTTATAGACACTGAAATTTCAATTCACATGACTTTCACATATCATGAAATAGTATTCTTTGTTTAAATTATTTTCAACCATTAAAAAATGTGAAAACCACTCTGAGCCTACCATGGCTAGATTTAGCTCACAGGCCAGTCTGCTGATCCCTGTTCTATGCACAAGTTAAGAGAGTTAAGTTAATATAAATGAAGCTCCAATCCTTCTAATCACTTCCAAGTTTTTCTTACTTTGAAAGGGGATTTCTGTGCTTTCCCCACTTGTGTTTTCCAAGTCAAGAGAAGGCTGGCTTTTCAAGACTTCACTAGGTTGCTCTTTTTCAATTTTTTTCAGCCTTTCTGGGGCCTTGAGAGCAGGAGCTCACCTTTCTACCACCCAGGACATCTCTACCCAAGGATGGCAAATGTGTTACCTGAGAGCCAGTACTAAACACCAAGCATCTACGTACGTCTTCCCATTGTCCCCAAGATCACAGTGCTGTTGGTTATGGTTTATCAATTCACCCAAGAGATCACAGGAATGCTGGTTTTTCACTTACACATTCACTCTGATGTACCAATGAAAATGAAAAACAGAAATGGGACATGGAATTTTGAATAAACCGATTTTAAATTCTGGTTATCTGCCTATATCTAAATGCATCTTTGATGCATAAAAGAAGCTATGAGCAATCTAATGAGGAATCTAAATATTGTACAAAGTGCAACGATGCAGGGTCACTGCATGTAAGGGAATTTGCATTCGCAGTGAAATTACAGTGGCCAGACCCATTGCTAAGTGATGTATTTCACTCTGCTGGGAACCAGATTCTGTGCAACACTCATCTCCTGTTACAAGTGTTTACAAAATCCTCTTGAGCCTTTGCCCTGAGTCTGGATGGGTTCATCTGATTTCACAGTGAGCCAGGGGACTGAGTTTTTCCTGTTTTATCTTATTAGATGAGCTGTCTTCTTAAATTTCTGGGAAGGGATCTAAAACCTACTTAATTGGATTTTAAAAATAAAGGAAGTCTCCAACACTTAATAAATGAAACAATTTGTTACACATTTCACAAAACAGTTTAAAAAGTCTTAGAATAGAGTTTACAGAACTCTTAAAGGGATAGTATGGGGAAAAATGACTCCCATAGATGACACTGGAAAGAAAAATGATACTTATCACAGAGAAAATGATCAAATAAAAAGCATTTTGGTAATAGTATGGGCAAAATACACCTAATAGTTTTAGACTGAATTATTTTCCCAAATGATGAAGTTTGACCTCATATTTATAGCTTCTCTAAGATAAATAACATTTATTTTTCACTTTAAACAATGACAATACCCTTAAGATTTTCAACTAAATCTCCATATCATTTGAATTCCAATCAATGGCTGAAGCAAACTGTTATACTGTGAAATAAACTGAATTGAGTTTTATTTTCCTGCACATGCAAACTTATCCTGCAGCTTTTTGTTTGATCAGTCGGCTTCTTTCCCCTGTGGCACATGAAATGGAACCTACTTGCTTCCCTGCTGTAACTACGTTAAGTCTAAAAGCCCCACCAGTGGTATCTGCTGATGGCAAAGTCGGAAAGAAACTTCACTGTCATCACCACACTTGTGGCTCCCTTCAATGGTCTCCCAGAGGACTCCAAGTGCCTCTCTCTCCAGGCTGCTCTAGTCATTTATAGTACGAGCTTGGACCTGGAGGTAGCTGAGTTTGAGATTTAAAAATTTATTTAAGCAGGCAAAATCCATGAGAAATATTTTGCGAAGTATCTCAATGCAGACAGTGCATGTGGAGCTAAAACCTATGGGGAGAGGGCTCAGGAGGGGCATCCAGTTTACTGTCAGCAACTCAAGAGGCCCGGAGGAGCTGAAAAGCCACACCAGAAAAAATCTAAAGCTAAAGTGCCAAAGGCAAGGCCACACAAAGACAAGGGCTCGGCTCTGACTCAGGCCTCGGCCACTGGTGGGGAGGTGCTCTGCATCTTAAGACAGGTTTTCAGGCTCTCTTTCCGAATGCTTCTTCCTAAATCGATGCAATTTGACTTTGAAAAGCATGTTCTCATAAGAAGCAGATTATAAAAGATCACTAAGTTCTCAGCCCAGCTTACAAGGACCCATTTCACTTATAGTTCATCTAAAAAACAGTCCTAGTAGGTACCTACTGATTTCTCTGAGCCCAGGGAACAACAGTAAAAAAATCTAGGTGGTAACAGTGGTTCTGAACCATGGCTACACATTTCAATCCTGGGGATGGGGGGGGGGGGGGCGGGATTTAAAAATTATACACATGATTTCATTTACATGAAATATCCAGAAAAAGCAATCTACAAAGGTAGAAGACTGGCAGTTAGCTGAGAATATGGGTGGGAAGGAGGATTAACTGTAAGGGGCCTGAGGGATCTTACTGGGTGATGAAGCTCTTCTCAGTAAGATTTTGGTGATGGGCAGACAACTCTATCCATTTACTAAGAATCACTCAACTGTACACCTAAGATGGCTGAATTTTATGATGTATAGATATCTCAATAAAGTTGTTAAAAAAACTGATCACTACCTGGCCTCCAACACAGAATGACTGAATCAGAACCTCTGCAGGTGGGGCTGGTCATACTTTCAAGCTCCCCCAGGCTGTTCCAAAGCACAGCCAGGGTAGAGGGGTCCTGCGTCAGATGAGTCAGGGGTACTGACAGCTGGGTGGTGTAACTACCAGGATACAGTGGAAAGAGGGTCCAAGCAGCAGCACAAAGCAGTCTGAGATGTCACTGTAGAACTGGCCAGAGACACACTCATTCTGGGTCAAGACTGCCTAGAGTATGTCCGGTGCATGCGGCTCACCACTGAGGTTACTCTCTTGCCTTCACAGGCAGAGTAAACTGAGCGAATAAGAAACTGATGGATAGCGGATTAAGTTTCATTTTAGGCAGAGGTTAAGGAGACAAAATATGGTAGGAGTTAAGAGTTAGGGCTCTGGAGTCAGACAGACCTGACTTTGAATTCCAGGGTTGTTGCCTGGTAAGCTTCAAATGTGAGTCCCCATCTCCTCCACTGTAAAATGAATCATCCTGACTAAAATAGGAATCACAATACAACTACTACCACAGGTAGTGCATGTTTAGAAATACCATTCATCTCATTTATCCCATTTATCTTATTTATCTGGTTAATATGGTTCCTGGCACCTAGTGAGGGTTCATGGAGTGTCAGCTGTTTGGAGAATCACAATTTATCTGGAGTTCTTTATTCAGAGAACTCCAGTTAAGTCCCAAGCAGTAAGTCTTATCTAAGAATGACCTTTCCACAGTTATCAAGCTGTTCTCGCTTCTCCTGGAAGAAGTTACGGTTAATTTGGGACCACACAAAGACAAAAGGGCTATGTCAAACTTACATCAGGAGCAGGGCAGGCTGTTCAATTAAAACAAAGGGTTGGTTGTGATAACACTGCGTGGGCTAGAGGCCACCAAACAGAATCACAGGCACACAATACACAGAAATTTAGAGACTGAGTATGTGGTGAGTTAGCAAAACCCTTCATCAAAGGATCAATGTCTTAAGCTGCTGTGTCTCTCATGGCTGGTAGTGAGTCTACGGAAATGCCAGCACTGGCAGTTCTCAGGTGCACATTTACAGAGCAGCCAAAGAACTCTCTAGATAGAAACCATCTTAGGATGGACTTAGATATTTAGATCTTCATCCATTCAGCCAGCATTCACGGAGTTCTCTATTTCAAGAACTGGGGAGGGAAAAATGGAGAGAAAGGAGCCACAGTCCCCACCTTGGGAGGACAGAAATGTAAACAACTTTGTTCAGAGTTCTGGGAGACAGAAGTGCCACAGACTGTGTGGCCAGGAATGGCTTCACAGGGAAGCAGTCCATGCAGATGAGACAGATGAGACAGAACGCCCCAAGTGCACAGGGGGAGAGACGTAGAGAAGGACCAGGAACTAGGAACAAGTGGCAATGGGGAGCCATTGATGGTTTCTCAACAATGGAGGTGCCAATCACATCTGAGTTTTAGAATGAAAAATCTGACAGCAGAGTACAGGATGAAGGCAGGAGAACATCTGGAGGCCTCTGCAGTCATTCAGTGACAAGAATGCAGACCCACAGCCCTAACAGCTCAATTATGGCCAATGACATTCCACTGTTTTAACAGAAACAGTGTGGCAGAATCACTGACTATAAACTATCAACTTGAAAAACACAAAGTTCAAGAAAAAATATTTATAAAATATGGAGCTCTTTGGTCAAGAAATAAATCAGACATAGAAACCAGAAGTCATAGATTATAACCTACTTAATCACCAGATTTCTAGAACTAAATTTTTTTTAAAAAATTAAAGTTTGCATTTGTACATTCTTTTATGAAAGCACTTTCACAAGAATTATTTCATTTAATTACAGTACATGAACCCTTATGGGGCAATTTTTATTATCCCTATTTCATGGGTGTAGAAACTGGGGCAGACACCCACTAAATAAAAGTCTCTGGGCCCTCAGAAAGTGTGCGATTTCAAGTTCATTGACTACACTCAATTAATTTCATTCTAGATTCTGGTTCTAGCTCTACAAACTGACCACATGCTCTAAAAATACCTTGCCCTTCCCATTCCTCACTTTACTTAGTATGTGCATTAGTAACCTCACACGACCTTTAAGGGACTACAGTAGAACAGCAAACAAGACTATTTTGAAACTTTCAAAACTGTACTTTGCAAATGTAGGACTGTATCTCTATAAACAATAATTAATGTTACATATTTTTTTAAAAAGGCATATGATGCTGAGAGTTTGGCTAACTGTGGACTAAGTTTCTACAAGGAATATATATCACAGATGTAGCCCAGAAGTTACACAATTAGCATGGCCCACAAAATGAGGGGAAAAATATTTCACCTGGACAACTGGGGCTGAGGCTGCTTTTAAGAGAAAACGGATAGATTCTGGGTGGGGAACAACATAAACCTTCACTTGCCCTTTTCTAAAGGCCAAAGATAAGAGTGTTCCAACCCCACAGCTTGATGCATGAAAGGATGCTGTAGATGACTCAAAACAGAAAACGGATGTTTTTTTTAAAGGCTTTTTCTCAAAAGGATATTCACAATAATGAAATGTTAACTGTGGGGAGCTATGCAGGCCATCACCAAATTCAACCACAGGCTGGTGTCATATATACTTTGCCATTAACCTTTTCATTTGGTTAGTCATTGCACAAATATTTGTTGGGTTCCTTTCCATGAGCCATCATGAGTAAGACATATGGCTCCTGCTCTGACAGGGCTTGAGGGCTATCGAGGAAAATAAGCGATTATTCTCCGGTGCAATGAGCACTTGACCAGGGAAGCACAGGACCCCTGGAGAGTAGCAGGTCATCATCACTGTTACCACAGCTAACACTGACTGAGCTCACAGCTGGTGCTGGCACTGTTCCGGGTGCTCAGCAAGACTCAATCCCGACAGTTCACAGTAACTCCATGGGGTAAGCATTATTACCTCCACATTACAGATGAGGAAGCTGAGGCATAGAAAAGTTAAGTGACTTGCCCAAAGTTTCACAGCAAGGCTCTGAATCTGGACAGTTTTGCTCCAGAGATTCTGCTCTTAACTTCTGTGTTCCAGATACTTTACATATAGTAATTCATTTGGTCCTCAAGATAACGATGGATCAGTGCTATGATCATACCCATTTTAGAGATGAGAAGCCTAGGCATAGAGAAGTTAGTTAACCTGCCAAGGGTTAGAGATGATGGGAGGTCATCGAATGCCAGAAAGGTGTTCTGAAACCACTGACAGCTTTGAGACCTAACAGAGGAGCTGGAGTTATAAGCTTGGGTATTGGATAGCAGAAAAGTACATTAAGACAGTAAGGACAGAGGTGAGAGAGAGCATGAGAGGAGTGGACACAGGGGATATGGCTGGGGGAGAACCCTTGCCTTCCCGTGAGCTCTGGTGCATGGCACCTGCTGCAGTCTGAAGGCCAAGCAGGAGAACTGAGAAATGTTCTAGTAGTCTGGGCCTCACACTGAGCACAGGTCCCCCACTGGAGGCAGGCTACGACACCCATCTCTGACGCCACCCAAAGCACAGGTGCGCAGAGCCTGCTGAAGAGCACTGGACACAACTGACAGAAACCCTGCAGGCCTCAGGCCTTAAAATGAGTGTCTCCACCATTCGGAAGGCAAGAGGGCTGAGGCGTTCTCCTGAGGCAGGCACACTAGTTCTACTAAGTTTAAGGGCAAGGCAGGGAACTGAGATAAACATGGCCTGCCAACGGGCAAATTTTAATACCACCCTCAAATAAGCAGACACCTATGGGAAGCAGAATCACTAGTATCAGAAGCACTAACAAAGCTCAAACTCATGGAACAGAGCAGACTGATTGAATCTCGCATGGATGACCTGGCAGAATATGCATGGCCCTCTCAGTTTCTACACACATTGGCATTCAATCAAAACTCACAACATTGGCATTCAATCAAAACTCACAACAGGATAAAAATATATATATTATGCATTATTAAGACAGAATACAGTCAACAGAACTACATCCAGAGAGAGCCAAGACACTGGAACTGTCTTGCAGGGTCTTTAAAACAATTATGATAAATACATTAAAAGATCCAGTGGAAAAGGTGGAGAGAATGCATATGTAGTTGAAGGATCTGAGCAGTTTGGAAATTGAAAAAAGTGACCCAAACTAAAATACACAGAGGAAAAACTGGAACAAATATCCAAGATCTGTGGAACAGTATCAGTCTGTCACACAATAATTTTAGTGCCAGAGGAAGAAGAGAAAGAACAAGGAGAAGAAATACTGAAGAAACAATGGCTGAGAAGTTTCCAAATTTAATGACCAGTACCAACCCACTGATTCAAGTTCAGACACCTCCAAGCAGGATAACCACAAAGAAAAACACACCTAAAAAGATGATGCTCTAATTGTTGAAAAACAAAAATAAAGATAAAATCTTGAAAGCAGACAGAAAACAAACAAGGCATGGCACTTTACATACAGTGGGGGCGACAATAAGGATGGCTGACATGTCATCGGAAACACAACCAGATGACAATGGACTGACATTTTTAAGGAACTAAAAGAAAATTATTTTATCAAATAAAGATATTCCTCAAGGATACATACAGCAAAATAAAAGGTGCTTTTAGAGAGACAAAGGTTAAAAGGACTTCATCTCTTGACGACGTCACCACAAGACTGTGGTGGGTAGGGGTGGAGGAGACGGAGAGAACTCAGGCGTATGACATCTATACTGGAAGAGTCCGAGGAGGGGAACCTCCTAGGGAAGGATGACAAACAGCTTTTACTTCCCAGGCCAATCCTGATTAGTCATGGCTGTCTGCGGCCCTGGTCAAAGGGCTGTGAGGCTGCGCCCAAGCTCCCTGGGAAAGAGAACCTGACAGACTGACAATGACAGAGTGGCAGAAAGATGTACCAATCACTCTTAACTATGGAAATTTTTGCCCCAGGCTAAATGTCATTTTTGCCGCCACACCTTAAATTTCACTGTGCAGGCAGATTAGGAACAATGAAATGGTAGTGATTCCATCTACTTTCTAGTAAAGCATTTGGAGAGTTTAACATAAAGAACACTCAATTTTCAGCTTTCAAGATTTTAACTTCTGTCTCTGAGATCTTGGGAGATAAAGGAAAAGTTGTGGCTGCAACTTTGCTAGGCAATTTGAAGTTACTATTTTTCAACTCTAATTAGACTTACTATTTCTCAGCACTATTGATATTTCAGTCTAGATAATTCTTTCTTGCAGGGGGCTGTCCAGAGCACTGTAGGATGTTAACAACATACCTGGCTCCTACCTGTTTAGAAGCTTGTGGCAACATGGCCCCCTCCCCCAGTGGTGACAACCAAAAACGTCTGCCAAATGGGGGTAGGGAGAGCAAAACCACCCCGAGTTAGGAGCCATCTGGTTACCGCAGAGAATCTTCATGGTTGCCAGAAAGGCAAAACTGTGGCAGTCTTTCTGGGTGTGAAGAACAATGTACTTATTTCCATGAATGGGATAGAGTTTTGGAGGAAGAGGAAGGATGCTCCTCTGATTCTATAATGACCTAGTAAAGAACTTGTTCGATTAGTGCTATTTCTGATGGTGTATATTTGGGGGAGTCCTATATCCTGGAAAATGAAAGAACACAGAAACTTGCTTTACTTCTTTTCTAAAGACTGCCTTTTTTCCCTCCCCTGAGACTTTTTATGAATTGGTGACAGTATTATATTCTTAATTTCCAAGAACTCTGTATTGTCTTTTAGTAGTCTACTGTTTTTATTTTAACAGATATAAGCCTTTCTCAGGATTTTCCATACATCCTACTGTCCAGCTTTGACCAATGAATGAACAATTACAACTACATTTGCTTTACTCACCCAAAGAGCGCTTCTTAGTAAGTCCCCTGGGACTTTTTATGAATGGCTTTCAATACCATATTTTTTAATTTCCAGGAACTTAAAAAATATCTTTTCTAACATTTCAATGGATTTTAGTGGGGGATAAGAAATAAACACATGTTCAATCATCTCTCATAAATGTCTCTAAACTAAACTAAAATGTCTCTCATAATATCTTAAGTTCCTCTCCTCATCAGAGAATCTTCCTACCATGAATAATTTCAGGAACCTGCCAATGGAGACAACAGTTCAATCTGTTGGGCTATAACCTGTTATTATGATAGTTGTGTTCCTAAGATTTTATCAAATATTCCAAATTATAAAATCAATTGCTACAATGGCAGCAGGGAGGGCTGTCAGAATATGGAGCATGTTAAACTGGCACTGGAATTTCCATGGCATTACTGGACAAATCCAGGATTTCATCATTTTTGGATATCGCCCAAACAGGATGCTGGTCTTTTCTTATCATTAGAAACACTCTCACTAGTGAGAACATCTTATAAAAGCATATCTCCTTTGCCACCCACAACTCTGAAAGCAGAACAGAAAAATACCCATTGAAGTGTGAGTTTAGAAGACACTACGTCCCCAATCCCAGTGCTGGCTCCTCGTGGGTGAGTGAACTGGTTAGGAGGGACAGCCTGCAGCAAGTCTGCTGTGGGCCCAAGCCCTGTCCACCATCTAAAAGCTGCGTAACTCTGAGCAGATTATTTAACATTTCTGTGCCTCTATTTCCTCACCGGCAAAATGGAGGTATTAAGAATTTCTAAGTCATAGAATTGAAAGGATTAAAAGTGATAATATATGCAAAGCACAAATTCCTAGAAGGCTCAAAAAATGTTTTTTGTTATGACATAAGCAGTTAAGAGTATAGACTCCAGAGACAGACTTCCTAGTTCTTACTAGTTCCTGTCAAGATAAGTTACTCAATTTCTCTGTGCCTCTGTTGGCCTGTAAAAGGCAATAAAACAGCCTTGGCATTAAATGAGTCAGTAGTAGATGACTAGCACTTGGAATAGTACCTGGTACACAGTAAGCATCCAAAGAGATGAAAGCTCTCAGTGCAATTATTTTTTTCTGGAAGGATCTTTCAGGCAAAAACATGGAAGATGTATGAGAGGGAAGACATACTGGAGGGCAGGGAAAACGAGGAAGAGAATACTCAGAGACCCAAAAACATGAGATCCAAGTGAGAAATGAGGAAGGCGCAGGGGGTAAGTAGAGGAGGTTAACAAAGAGTTATTACAAAGATACAAAAAACAGGTCTTAGTGAGATTGTGTGGATGGGAAGTGAGAAGAAAGAGCCAAGACTGATCACCAACTTCCTTTCTTTGAATGACTAGTTGGATAGTAAGGCTCTTCACCTGGAGAGAAAATCTGGGAAGATCTGAGGGTGAGGTCAAGGAGGTCAGCTCCCGAAAGGCTGAGCTTAGGGGATCTACTGAATGTTCCAGTGGAGTTGTCCAGTGTGTTTCTGCTCTGTGGTTCTGAAGTACAGAAGAGACATCTGGATGGGAAATTCAGAGCACGCTGTCAGTAGCAGCAGCAGACACAGATTTGGGGGAGTTCCCTCAGAATGCAGATCCTGCAGAGAAGGTGAAGGCTAAGGATGGGAGCCTTGGGAACATCATGGAAGGGCCAAGGCACAGAACAGAAACGGAGCCCCTGCAAGGGCAGGGAAGAAGCCGGGTGTGTACTGCCTGTGAAGCAAGGATGGGAGACTGCTTAAAAATGCGAACTGGAGAAATGCAGAGAGGACAGGGAAAGTGCAAGAAGAAATATCAGAAGCGGAGAAAGGAGGAAGCTGGGGACAGCAGCTGAGGAGAAGGAGCCAGACCGGAGGGGAGCTGAAAACGCAAAGAAGACTAGGGAGGGCCTGTGAGGGACAGCCCCCGGGAAGGGGGCACGCGGGGAGGACTGAGGCAGATGGGAAGCAAAGATGACCACAAAGACTCATAAACTTGAGCCTCCGGGACTGGGAAATGGTGGTAGTATCCAGTTTTCTCTGGAAATTAGGAGGCAGGTCATCCGAGGAGAGTGGGTATGTCTGGAGTAGGGTGGAGTAGGTTTGAAAAAAGTAAGTCTGGCAAAAGCACTTAGGAAAATGGGATAGGAAACTCAGCCAAGGATTGGAAGGCAGTTTTAAAAACCCAGCTGAACTTGGAGGTGGTAGATTTTGGGCAGCCCTGATCTGTACCACTGGGTGATCTTTCTGGGCCACACCCTACATCCCAGGTACAGGAGTGAAGAAGGCAAAAAGATAGATGAGTCAGGCTGGTATTCTGCAGAACAGGCAACAGAAAAGACCAGCCGGACAGAGATCTGAACGTGATGCCAAAGAGAGACAGATATGATTGCCTCAGGTCGGGGAAGGCAGACTGAATGAAGGGCATGAGGGACCATCTGGGGAAGCAACCTGGAGGGGTAAGAGACTGCAGTCAGGTAGTGGACAGAGAGTTGGGGGTAAGATCCTAGAGGCAGTGTTTAAAACGCAATGGCAAATTTCTTTCTGGGGAGAATGTAAACGCCAGTTTTCATTCCCACCAGCAGTGGGGGACACAGCCTTTCTCACGTCTCCCAAGATGGCACCCTATCATTACTTTGACCCTTGCCAATTTGGTAAGTGAAAAATGGAGTCTCAAGCTGTGTTTTTCTCTGATTACCTGTCATTTTGAAAAGAGTTTCCTGCATTTATTGGTCACCTGTATTTTATCTATGAAACTTTCTGTTCACAGTATTTGCTCAATAGAGTGCAGTTCTTTTAATCGATTGATAAGAGAGCTTTATACCTTACAGATATTAACCCTGTCCTGTGGCTGCTCTCATTTTTTCCAACTATTCCTTCACCATAATTTTAGTTTAACGATATATGACAAGAGTTTAATTATTATGTGGTTAAATCTACAGGTTATCTTTCATTGTGTGCTCTCTATACTTTTATGCCACAGCACAAAGTACTTCACATATTTTCTTCTATTTATTTTACAGCTTTATATTTTTACACAAAACTTTTAATCTGTTTGGAATTTTTTTTGGCATATGGTGGAGAGGTGAAATCTAACCTATTTTCCCCAATACTAACCTACTGTCTTACACTGTTTCCTCACTGTCTTATGATGCCTCGTTATCTCACACCAACTTCTTAAACATACCAGGCTGGTTCCTGTGTGGTATCAGGAGCCCTGTTTTACAGGTGTGGGAACACAGCAGGGAGTCTGATTTCACCAAGGTTAGAGAGAGACCTAGTGAACAGAAGGGACTTCAGCTCCTCAGACTCTGTCCAGTATACTGTTTACTATACCCCAACAGCCCTAAAGCAGAATTTGTTAGTTTTTTTTTTGAGAGGGCATCTCATATTTATTGATCAAATGGTTGTTAACAGTTAACAACAATAATGTTAGTTTTTTTAAGCCTAAAAGTTCTGAAAACATAACTGAATTAACTGCTAAAAAAAAAAGCTGATTATTAAGGAAAAGTAATTTGATGTGATCACCAAATCTCATCATCGAGAGAATCCCATGTCTGCTTTTTTGGGGAAGGCTCTCATACAGACCTCCAGTGTGCATTTTAGAAAACTGCAAAACAACGCAAACAGACATGGGAGCTGCACATCTGTAAACAGTGTTACTCTAGAGACCAATTCACAGTATGGGAACTGTAGCTCAGCATCTCTCCAATAACTAGCAGACTTCTTGAGCTGCCGACCACATAGATGGGTTTTCTTTAACAGTGGGGTTCTTGTCCACGGACTTGAATATACCTGTGATGTCCATACAACTATACGCAAATGTGTGCACGGATGACTTTTTTTCTAGGGAGAGGGTTGTTAGAACCTCCATCTATATCTATGAAGACTGCTCTAAGCTTCAAAGATTACAACTAAATCCATTGCTCTTTGACCTGCTAACCACTTCTTTAGAAGTTTATCTTAACATATTGCCACATATATACCATTTAAACTCTCACCATTTCTCAACTTTTTCCAATTCTTTCTTTAGTCTAAAGACATTCCAATTGTTTTCTCCATATGGGTGGACTACTACAAAGTCAGTATTCTGCCTTTAAGACCTCCTGCCAATCTTATGACTAAGGCACAGAATAAAGGCTCAAATATCAGACATGCTGAAATGTGTGTGGCTCAAAAAAGAAGAAAAACGGCTCAGAGATTTCTATTGGGAACCATTTGCTTGAGAACATTTGCATTTTATCAGGACATAAACAGTCCTTATCATGTTTCTGGAATGCCCAACAGAAGTGAAATCACATGTTCTTTATACAATATTGCTACAAACAATTATACAGCTACCATTATTTTGGGGAGTCTAACCCATTAAATCAGGGATGAAGAAATCACTGGAATATATAATAGTAAAAGAAAAAACAGAAGCATAACACAGATTATATTAAATACACAGGAATTCAAAGTAACAAAATTATCAGTTGTAACAAGTTTGGTAAATAAATACATACACAAACAATATCACCCATGTTTACCAACTAAACTAATTAGGCATTAACCCCAACAACAAGAACAAGAGAACACTTAGGAAGCATATAAAAGAGATGTGCCATGTTCAAGATATGAATCCTTCCCCCAAGGATTAGTTCATAGACATGCTAGACCAGAAATGCCTGTTTTATTTATTTTTGTATCCTCAGGACCTCAGCCCATAGCAGACACCCAATAAATAGGATTTGGATGAGTGACTTCCAAACCAATCAAAATCATAAATGAATTGTTCTAGTAATTAGAAAAGAAGTGATATCAAAATTCATTTTTATACAGAGCCAGGAGAAAAGAACTGAAAAAGAAAAGCTGAAGGAGACCAGCTCTACTAGATTTAAAACATGTTACAGATCAACAGTTATTCACACAGTGTGGGTATTAACAGATACAAGCACACCCAGACCCACAACATCAACGGAAAAGAAAGCCAAGAAAAAGTCAAGGCAGATAAAAGAATTACATGTTTTAAAAAGAGAAGCATTAGAAAACAATGGAAAAGTGAAGAATCATTTCTTCATGTGAAGAACCTATCTCAGTAAATAACAAGCACCCAAAACCTGCATCACCACAGCCCTTCCCTTCCTCTTATCTTCAGTCCAAGTGTTCTGGTGTTAAATGTTTTCAAATCCATCTCCAATGCCATTGTCTTAGCTCAGGCTACCACCACCTCTCACCTCGCCTGCTGCAATAGCTCCCTCATCAGTTTGCTTTTACCTTTTCCTCTTTCTCTTCCTTCATAACCCTAACTCCACCTGCCACCAGAGTCATCTTCCTAAAACACCAACTTATTTTCTCAACCGTCTGCATTTAAGGGCTCCCATATTCTACTGTAGCAGTCCTCAAACCATGATCCCCCCAAAACTGGGATAGAAGCTTTCCTAATGCTGGTCTTCCACAGGGGAGAACAAAGCCAATCAATGTGCCTGTCTCCAAAAGCTGGTCCTTCTATTGGATGGAAATGCATCAAGAGGTTTGGGAATTGAAATACCACAGTCACTCTATATCTACAAATGGCCATTAGGTCACTATCTAAATAATTTGAAAAATAAGGATTAGATAAAGTTTTTCTGCTAAGAATCAGATATGGCTGATTTTCTTCCAACTGATAGACAAAACACATCAAGTTAAAGGATAAAATTTTCAGTGTTAGGTTTCCCCTGAGAATTTTTCTCCCTCTTGGAATTCTCTACCATGTCATCTCATCAAGATTGCTCTAGTATAACACATCAGAGAAGACTTCGCTGACCCCAAGCACATCTGAGAGACCCCATGCCTGAGCCCATGTTCCATCTATTCTAGCACTCACTGTATCTAGTGAGGCCAAAATCCTTTGGTGTATTTCCCCAAGGTACAGCTGGCCATGGGTTCAAGTGGCCACTCCAGCCCATGCATCTCAAAGTATCCAATGACCACGTGAAATCCAAGCTAGTGGGTTTAAAAATGTTCACACTGACAGGTGACAGGTGACTGGGAGTTGTTGAGAGGAATTTCTGTGCAGTTCTGTACTTTCATTTATTTAAACATTTGTATTCATTTGAGCACATCCTAGTCTACAATTTATGGTTTAAACCCTTTAGGAGGCATAAATTTGGTGAACTCATGTAGAAGTATACTGAGAAACTATAGAAGAAATGCTAATGAAATATTAAAGGAGGGATCAAATTGACTACTAGACCAATACGTATCTCTGATAAGAAAGACACCTAAAAAGGAGTACTGTGAGAAAGGAGAGTTAGAGAGAAACATCTCAGGACTATTCAAAAAGAAGGAGCCAGGCAAATAAATGATCAATAAGCTATAATTAACATGAAATATCAAAACTTCGCCAACAAGTCTTACAACCTAGAAGGCCGAGATGAACTTTATATTGTTTTCATATCATTTGCCACAAATAGGCTCACCCTATTCAAAATCAATTCCTTATATAAAAATAACAGGGTCAGATTTTCAGCAGCATCTGCTTTATCTAATGAAATTGGTATTAAACTAGCACCTAATCATGAATGTGCTCCCTCAAGACTCCATCACTGCACTATGTATCTGAGAACGTGAATGTTAACTTGTTTATTAACCTACATGAATAAACATGATATGGCATTAGTATTCCCTTACTAACACCTATAGGTAAACTGGCTATATTCAAATTATCTGTCTGTATGTCCATCTCCCCACTCAAGTTCCTAGGAACTGGTTATATTTTTAACCCCAGGCCCTAGCATTTGACAGGTCTTCAGTAGACATTTGTTGAATTGGTCATTGAACAAAATTGACAACTGAATATTAACTCCATTAAATAAAGATCATATAGAAAACTCATAAGGCAATACAAATATGGAGACACATTCATTTCAACCTTAGTGGAAAAAATTAAAATAGGTAGCAAGTTGTTTAAAAGACAATATTTAGTGTTACTAAGGTGATACTGAAACATGACATTCATCATGTCATGCATTACAGTGTAACTTTATTTGGTACATGTAAACTAAATGACAGCACTACCATCCTAGAAGCCAATTTGGTAATACTATGACTACATAAATACTAATTTCCTACAAATGCAGTGATTCTAAACCCCAGAGAATTCAGCAGGAAAAAACAATTTAGAGGGGAATGGTTGTAACGTATATATATATATATATATATAAAACATATGTGTAAATTAAATCATGACTGGACATATCAAACCAACGTGGAGGCTGAGAGGTCCCACAAAAGGAATAAAATCCAGCTCAAGCCAGCAAAGCCAATTGGAAGACAATTTTTAGTCCAAGTGGAAAAAAATGAAAGCTTGAACTAAGGTACCAGGAAGAATGGCCATCGAGAGGCAGAGACCAAGTCAAAAGATACTAAGGAGGAGGCAGAATTGCCAGACTATGGTGAGAGCCTGGACATAAAGAACATGGAAGATAAAGACATGGACTGACAGGTGTCCAAGTAGGTGTAGTGGCATTCAATGCACTAGTGCAGGTGTCAGAAAACTCCTCTGTAAAGGGCCAGAGAGTAAACAGCATAGGCTCTGTGGGCCATATGATCACTGCTACAACTATTCAACTCTGCAGCAGCAATGTGTGGCTGTGTTCCAATAAACCTTTTTTATAAAACAGGCAGAAGGCAGGATCTGGTCTACAGGCCAAAGTGTGCTGACCCATGGACTAGGGAATACAGGAAAAGGAGGCCAATTTGAGAATGTAATGGTTCATGAGTTGAATTTTAGCAGGACATTTAAGGGGAAATGTTCCAGGCAAAGATCAGTGTAGGGATGAAGAGATGCCAGGGATAGAGGCGTAAAACTGAGTCATCAGTCGTGAGGTGGTAGTTGTAAGGCTGAGATCACCCAGGAGAATGGTCTGAGAAGAAAGGAGATGAAGGACCCTTCCATGTCCCAGTACAAGGGCAGATATGTGATATCACTTTGGATCACTGTGGCCCTGGAAAGGTAGGAACATTATGATCTAACCTTCCTCGACTCAAACTTTTTAAAGAGACTTATATTTTAACTTGGGGCTTTCATTCCATTTTCCAAGATAAATAACTTGAAAGCCTCAAATTCATAGGTGGAAAAAAAAATTTCCCTCTGGCTAGAAAATGAGACAATTCTAAAAGCATCTGTTAACTTTTTAACTTTATTATTAAATATTTTACACTCAAGATACATATAACACATATGTAAAGTACAATGGATATGAAACAAATGTCCTGTCCCCATCTCAAACAGAAGTTTATCACCAAAACACCACTGTCCAACTTTTCATACCAGAAGAATCAGCCTCTAACCTAGAGGTCAAAGTAGACAGCCCAGGGCCAGATAAAGCCTGCAGATATTTTTCTTTAACCTACAGTGTTTTTTTCATTTTAGTTGCCAACATTCAAATATCAAGAAACACCACATGGAAATCAGCATTCCGGAGTTATCATTAAAAATGGGAAGATGTGGCTACACTGCACCCACATTCACCATGGCAACAAGTGGCTCAAGGTGAGAGCAACTATTGCCTGTCAATAAAGGTGCTCAGGAGCTCACCACAGTCCTCACCATTCGCTATTGTCTTACGCCTGTTGCCACTTCACTTACTAGTTTTACTTGTCCTGACACTTGAATTTGTCACCCTACTTACAGAATGTAAATGTGGTTTCCAACTTTTTGGAGTATAAGAGATACTATATAAAGTCAGAAAAACTGGACTCTATCAATACAACATTACTAAAAGTAAGACAGGTCCATAATCTCTTATCCAACATTTTGAAATCTAAAAAGCAAGTTTTCTTATCACTCATTTAGTGATAAAATTTGCCCTCAACTAATATGACGCTATTTAGAATTGTTATGTATTCCATGTACTGTGACATACATTCCTATATTTCACTATAGAAACAGTAACGTGTTTAATTAAGGGCTGTTGCCCCAAACCCTGATGGAGATAGAATAGCATATGTGCATTATTACTTTTCTAAAATTTGAAAAATTCTGAATTCTGAAACTCATCTCACCCCAAGGGTTTTAGATAAAAGACTGTGGGCCTGTTGTACTTTTACTATCTAAGTTTAAAAAAATACACATACACACATATAAAGCAGATAGGAGTGTAATACTATTTTTAAATGGATTATACTTAATTACTATGGCATCTACCTCCCTTTGAGAAACAGAGATAGAATGACATTTGTAAAATATCTATTTTCTGACAAGAATGTGTGGTGCACATACTGATTCTGGGGCCCTATGCCAGAATGTCAAATCCCTGCGGGGACTGCTGTGTACACAGTGGGAACCACTGCCACAAAGGTAATTCCATATTAGAATAATATGCTGCCTTGACATGTAAAAATGATGCCATATGACCACATCCTTTCAGGGTTCTTTTTTTTTTAGTTTTTTCACTCATCTATAAATAACCCTGTTTGATGGTCTATGATGATTTCACAATATGTAAGGTACATAATGAGGCCACAGAAGAAGCTGCAAAGATAACCAGATTTCTTTGCTCTATGCAAAGGCTGGACAGAAACCACTCACACTGAAGCAAAGCACAGCTACCTTCCCTTTGTCAGAAATACTGTTCAGAGCTCCCCTAGAAAAGGCAGAGGAAATCAGCATGAGTAAAATGAAGCAGCAGAGGAGATGAGGGATGTAGGAAGTCACTGCTGGTAGAGTAAAGAAATGGTTTGTGATGTCAAATATACAAAGGGCCATTACGTGGAAGAGGGAGGAGACCAATTCATCCTCAGCTCTGGCCTGCTCCGGAATGCACAGGCAGGGATGCAATTTGACTTACCATGAGAACACGCAATGCCCAGTGGGATGGGCTACCTCAAGAGGTAGGGAGCATTCTACTCCTGGAGAAGAAGATCATTAGATTTCTGTAATCAGGGAGTGGACAGCAAGGAACGTAGCAGAGTGAAACAAGCCAGGTAGGGACTGACTGGGGTGAACTGGACAGCTAATGCCCCACCCAGATGGGAGAGCCACTGCTCAGCTACTGTCACTTATACTGGGGAGGAATGCCAGATATTGCCAGGTCTTCCAAGATTTTCATTTTAGAAGAAGCCAAAAATCTAGGTTTTCATGCAAAAACTCCTAATTTAAATATTGGCCAATGACTGAAATAAATAAATACATACCTATGTGCTAAATAGGTCAAACAGAATGAATTCACGCCCTACAAGCAAACACTAGACCTTTGATTTTGATAATTCACATACCCAGATCCTGGAAGGACTAGACCAGATTTTCTCATTTTTAACACTCTTGACATTTGGGACTGGATAATTCCGGGTTGCAAGGGTGTCCTGTGCATTGATGTTCAGCAGCAGCCCTGGCCTCTATCTATGAGCTTCCAGGAGCACCCCCACCCCCAACCAAGTCAAAATGTCTCCAGACATTGTCAAATGTCCACCAGGAGGCAAAACCATCCCTGATAAGAGCTACTACAGCAAAATCCAACTCCTAGCCTTCAGGATTTTATGAAAGCATCACCCTAACTCAAACAAGAGTTTTCTCATTCCAGATCCACATGAAGTATGGGTTTACAGCTGCTTTGGAAGCAGAAACCTGGGTTTAAATCTACAGCTCTGTCATTTACTAGCTTGATGACCTCTAAGTTCTGGTTCCCTCATTCAGTCAGCAACAAATAACATCACCTCTGAGAGGTGCTGTGAGAAAGCGGTGAGATAACTTGCATAAAGCACCTAGCCCAGCAGGTTTATAAGCACCAAAGCCATTTAACAAACATTAATCCTTTCCCAGTGAAAAGGCAGCCCAGTTTCTGTAGCTGGAAGCACCGGGGACCCAGAGTCAGAAGCCCTGGACCCAAATCCTGCCTCGGCCACTTGGTAGCTGTGCAAACTTGGCACAGCAACTTTCCTTTTTTATAAACTAGAAATGATCATCGCCGGTAGGCTAGAACCATGCCAGGTGGTTTGGTACTGTGCTTGGTAAACTAAACCACTACAACAGAAATGTTAATGATTATTACTATCAGATATTTTAAAGAGTCTGTAAAGGAAAGGATGAGGTCTTCAACAAATGAGGATGTAGTAATATCAGGGTAAGATACAGGAGAAAAAAAAAGAAAAGAGTAACAGATGCTTAGCTTCCAGGTCCTTCTAGATAAGCATTTGCCAACTGGTGACCCACAGGCCAAATTTGGCTGCTGATATATCTTGTTTAGCCCCACACAGAGTCATGGTGATTGCTTAGTTTGCATTAAATGTCATCTAATTTTCATGAGGATACAGATTTCAGGCTTTCCTCCAGAAATTCCAAAGGTTGGGCCACACTGGGCTCAGATTCCCACATACCACTTTGGTGAGACAAGCAGGGTCCAGGTCTCCCACAACCCTCACCTGGCCTAAGTCCCTCACTGATTTTACTAGCCTGGCCACTCCAGGCATTTGCATTTGTGCTTGTTTTGTCTAAAGACAACTATGGGGGAAAAGCATTCGGACCCCCAGGGAGCACTTCATCTCGGCAGAAAGCAACACCCAAGCCTCACTGCGGTGCCTTCTCCAGTTTGAGTTCATCCCTGAGACTCCTTTTCTCCTTGACACCCCTACCTCAGAAAACCTTCCTCCAGCTCCTCAGCCTGGTATTCACCTTCCTCGACTCAGGGCATCACCTCCCCAAAATCGACACCTGAATCTACTGGATTGATTATCTGCAACAAGGATTTTCAAAAGACAAAACACCTTCCTTTTTAAAAAGCAAGACTACAAAAGACTCAACTTGACATTTATTGTTTCCCGACCAGCATGCCTTCTCCCCTCTGCTAGTAACAGCACCCCAGTTTCCCTTGGTGGAGAGTCAGTGCTCCCCCACTCTTGGTCCATGTGGTTTGGGTGGGGCTGAGTCCATTTCCATTTCCAGGGACAGGCCTGTGACCTGGTTAGAAGCATTCAGAGCTGGCCACAATGACTGGGAGAAAAGTATTCCCTGTCCTCTGGGACAAAAACTAAGGATGATGGATCACTGGGGATCTCCTTGTGGATATGGCCTGTCTAAGCATGGAACCCCTGGATCCAGCACAGCCTGCAGCCAACACTACTTTTGGACACTTGGTCACAGCTGAGCCAATTAATTCCTATCTTTGTTTATGGCAGTTCAAATCAGATTTTCTTACAACTAAAAGAGACCTAATCAATACAAGAGAAATTTCAAAGAAGTGCCTCAAGATGGAAAAAAACATTGCTTTGCCCAAATTTTCTCCCTTTTTTTGCTGTTGTTTGTTTTTTGGTGGCTTTTTTTGTTGTTGATGTTGCTAAAACAGGATCCGGTCAGACCTGGGTTTTGCTCTGTACATGAGCTATCCCTTTATGAGCACTTACTTCATGGCATATAATTATTATTTTTGCTTGCCTATGTCTTCCACAAATCTATTGCACTCCTTTAGGGCAGAAACTGTCATATTCACTTTTGATTCCTTAATACCTTGAACAATGGCACACAGTCTGAGCTCAACAAGTGTCTGTTGAAGGGATGGATCATCAAAGGCAGGTGGACAAAAGGAACTATCCTAATTCTCTTCTTTGGGAAAACCCGTATCAGGAGACCACCTCATAAGCCTTGCCCCTGTGATACACAAACCATCTTCTGAAACAGACTCATCCACCCATTGTAAACAAACTGCATCAGGAGAACTCACTTCTTCTAGCCATTACTAATTCTCCCACATGTCCAGCCCAATGAAGCTCACTGTGGGGTTACTCACAAGGTCCTCATTCTGGGAAGAGAATACTTCCTTGCAAGATACCACCTAGAACTCTATGAAATATTAATATACACAATGGGTATGCTGTTCACACATGTAACTTCTCTCATGGGGGGTGGAGGGGTGCTGCTTTGCTTTCTAGCCTTCACCTTGACCAGATACACTCAGAACCCTGATTCCGATGCCCACCAGGCACCACCTGCTTCCATGCAAATAACAATTCTAGGCTCTCTCCAGCCTCAGCCTCTTTTCCTCCCTAGTCCCTTATAATTACTTAAGTGGGAAAAAAATACAAGTATCTTAGGAAGTCAACAGCAGTAAAGCAACACAGTTCCCCAGTAAAAACAGTTTTGACTTTGGGTACATAATTGCCACACCTTTAATAGCTCTGTAATAGCTGCAGCTTCCACTGGCATCTAGCAATAAAGATTTTCAAACACAGTCAAAGGTCAGGGCCAGAATTACAGTCCTAGCATGAATCACCATTTACTCTATGCAGTTTTTGTTTTCCCATACTTGGGCTCGCACCACCAGGGCGATCTAGTAAGAACTAGATTTACAACAGATTAACAAAATGTATTATCTTCCATGTGAAAGGAACCACAGTAGACCCTTAGAATCACAAGTGAAAGACACAGCAAGGGCGCTCAAGACATTCAGTCTAGTGGAGAATGCTGACAAAGAGGCAATTACATTATAGAAAAATAGGTGCAATGTGTATGAAAGAGCCCAGGAGAGACCTCCAATCTATGCTGGACATTAGATAAGGCCTTTCAGAGGCAGAGACCTTTACCAGGAAACCTAAAGAATGAGCAGGACGTAGGCATAGGGCAGGTGTGGTGAACAAAGCTTCCAAGAGTTCCAGGTAGAGGTGAATAGGTAAGAAAGCATAGCCTTCTCTGGAAACTGAAAGTAGGCAAGTAAGGCTGGAATTTAAAAGACTAAAGAAAGAAGCTGCTACAGAGGAAGCAAGGGCCAGAGACCCTGAATGGCTTTGTAGCTTTAAAAGCCTCGGCAAGTTGTAAAAGGAGAGCAAACATCCCTTGCCTGATATAATACACAAGCAGGCAAAATGACAATCTGACCAATGTATCCTGACACTAATATTGATTTCATGCTGCAGGTTACTAAGAACACTAAGGAGGTAGCAAATTCACAAGGAATTATCTTACAATTTGTTTACAGATCCTTGGTTGAAACGTTAGCCCTCACTACTACTCTGTCCCCTTCCTCTCAGCCTGATTTCTACCATTTTCCTACAAATAAAAGAAAAGTAGCCACATCTAGGCTTTAGGGGACAGAGGTTAACTCTGGCAGTAGGATAAATGCACACCAAGATAATAGGGTGGGGTTTTCCCCTCAAATTAAACAAAACTAAGCAGAATTTGAGGGAAATGAAACAGTAAAAGGCAAATTTAGAAAACTCAAGAGGAAGTAAAAGTATTCTCAGACACAAAAAAAGAAGTGCACCCACGTGCTTTGGCCAAACCAAACTCCCCTTTTTACTTAACTGTAGGGAAAAAAAGCAAAAGCTGTGAAAAACTCACTTCCATATCTCTTCAGAGAATAAGCAGTAAATCGGTGCAGTACAGTTAAATGCCTAGAAGACCTTGAAATATTTGCTCCAGATAATACAGCACATGACAATCACCTCAAGAAACTCTCAAAGCCACAAATCACTTGTTTCAACAGCCTGATCATTTACAAACTCTCCTCTGTCCTGTCATTTCACAAATCAATACGTCTTGTTGAGCATTAAAGCAACACCAAAGAAACATGGAGAGGTACCTGCCTCCAAATCCAAACAGAAAAAGGCTTTTTTTTTTTTTAATTGGTGCAAGGCGTTTCCTTAACCCTTTGCTCCCAATTTCAAATTTCTAAATGTCAGGAGCTTGCAGCAAACTAGTTCATATTAGCCCAGCGTGGAGACAGCACCACCTCTAAATTCCCTTAAAGGGCGTTCTGAAACTCACTAAGCAGACCCAACTGGCTTTCATCACCATTTACTGATTTATTGCTCTCATGCACTTTAAGGGTCTGCAACTGCCGGAGCAAAGTTGAGAATACCACCCCCAAAGCACAACGCCTGGCACAGCTCCAGGCACACCAGGTGTAGGAGTTTCAGCTCCAGGCAGCGAGCCCTGGCCGGTCCGATCTCGTGGGAGGAGAGGATAAGGGTCAGGTCCGGTGCCCAGAGGGCGATGCTCAACCTGCAGTGGGAACCCCGAGGGCTGTGCGCGGACGGAGGCGAGGCCGGCCCCAGCTGGCCTCTGGGGACCAGGCGGAGGCCCAGAGCTCCACGCCAGGCCGCAGCGTGGCGCAGCCCCCTGCCCCGGCCCTGCCGGCCTCGGCCGGGAAGCGGCCGGGCAGCGGCCGGCCGGGCCGCGGAGGAGCCGTCCCGCCCCCGCCCCGGGCGCCTCCTGGCCGGCCGGCCCGGCACACTCGCCTGCCCACAGTCTGGTTGGCCAGCTGCTTCATGCGGTTGAACTGCTTCTTCATGGCGGCGGCGGCCCGCGGGGCTCCGGCCGGGCAGGACGGGACGGCCTGGCTGCTCTTACATCGCTTGCCGGCCCAGGCGGCGGCGGCGGTGGCTCTCCTGGCCGGCGGCCCCGCCCTCTCGCGTCACTTCCAGCGGCGCCGCCCGCCGACGGCCGGGAGGAAAGCGCCAGGCCCAGGCGCGACGATCGGTGAGGCCCACGCCGCGCCGCGCCGCCCCCACAGGCCGGAGGCCGCCCGCCAGCCCGGCGGGTTCCCGCGGAGAGTCCCTGACGGGAGGGTCCTGTGGCGTCCTTGCCAGGGCCTTGCGGTCCGCTGTGACTTTATGGCTTGTTGCTTATGGCTGGATTGAGAGACTGACAACAGCCCTGAGTAAATCTCAAACGCTGGTGGGAAGCAGCAGACACACGCAGGCCCTGGGCCGCATCACAGCCCGTGTGGGGCACCCCGTGTGGGGCGTCCGCGAGCGGAAGGACACATCCCTGGGACCCCCCCCACACACACACACACCCCACAGCAGTGCTCCTAGAGATAACGGCGCTGGGAGCATGGAAAGGGCCGGTGAGGACTTTGGGGTGAAATGTTCCACGTCTTCATTAGCGTCGTGTTTATTTGTCAAAACGCACTGCTGTGTATACTCAGGATGGATGCGTGTCACAGTGTGCATGTTATTTCGGTTTTTAAAAAATGTATTGCGTGGAGACACAAGCTGCAGGGCAATACCTACTGAGTGATACCACTTAGTAAAAAGCCAAAGGCAGTCTGTAAGTCTTCACTACTACGCATGCACACAAACACGCAGGTGAAGGAGGTTGGAGACTGCTGCCTGCAGAGCAGCTGTCACGGCCCTAGGTGTGGAAGAGGCCAACGTGGCGCGTGGCACTGGGAGGGACACTTAAGTAGAGGGAGAAGGAGCCCCAGCCGCTGCAGTGGGAAGTCCTGGCAATGAGCGAGGCTCTGGAGGAGCTGGTCACCAGGGATGGGCCATTAGTAAGATCTCAGGGCCAGGCCTGCCGTTGCCCAGTGCCCGGCCAATAGCAGGCCCCCGAGCAGGCGTTGCCTAGGAACTCCTCATAGTGTTGCGATTCTTAGCCTCCACCGGACAGCCCTTCTGGGACACTTGGGGGGATTGTTCCGCTGAGCTGGACGCTTTTCACGAAGTAGACCAGGCCAGTTCTGTGGCCCACAGCTATATCCTCTTGGCTTGGTGGCCTTGCCTCTCTGGGTTAAGCCACTCCCCAGGACAAATGTCCCCAGGACAAATGGGAAGTGGTGTGGCTTCCTTCACTGGGCACATCCCTAACTTAAGGAGAGAAGTGCTGACGAAGGTAACGGAGAAGGTGGGTGAAGGGTCTGAATGTACTAAACCTGACAGTGAAGTCTCTCCCAGAAACCTAAAATCAGACAATGAGAGACTTAAAACTCATCGTAGTGATCTAGATGAGAAGTATGAAGCCTCAGAGCTTCAAATAAAGCAGCAAACTACTAGTTACTGACTTCAGCTACAACACAAAGAGGTAGAAACCACACTCCTTAAAGCAAGGCAGACAGGGCTAAAGGATGAGCTGCTGAAGCTACAGTCAGCCCCGGTGTCAGTAAGTCCCGAGCTGGTGGTGTCTGGTCAACCACCACATCACCTTTATTAGGTTATGATGTCAATGATGCTTCACCTCTCCATAGCAATGACATGGACTTTGCTGACCTCATTTGGTCACAGCAAGAAATAAACAGGTTGTCCAATGAACTTATAAGACTAGAGGCCGAAGTTAGTCATTGGAAGCATTTTGTCAAGCTTTTTACAGCAGGAGGGGCAAACTGCTTTCATGTCAGTGAAACCTACAAACAGCAAACTACCATCAAGGAACTTGAACACACTTGAAATAAGGAAATGGAGGACCATCAGCTAGAAAGGGCAATACTGCAGAATGTTCATCAACAGAAATTGGCAGAAATTAGTTTTAGGTTTCAAGTAAATGACTATGAAGAAAGAATCGAAGAACTGGAACATATGCTGTAATAGGGTGACCTGGTAGTCTCAGAAACTCGTGAACATAAAATTCATGAGATACAGAACACTCTTCATGTTCTACAAGCTGAAAAAGTAGATTCTACCAAGAAAATCGAAAAACTTCAAGAATGAAGAAGACATAAATAAGAAATTGTCTTCTGCAGAAAATGAGAGGGATGTTCTAAGGAGAGAAAAAGACCAGATAAGAAAGAAAAGAGAGAATTGGAGAATGTGAACTGCAGCCTTATGTTAAGAGGCAAAGTGACAGTGTGACAAATTCTCCCACGGAGTACATTGGTGAAAGAAGTGTTCAGACTGAAGCAAGCACTGTCTAGTGCTGAAAATGAAATAATATGACTGAGTAACTTAAGTCAGGGTAACAATGTCATTGAAGACAACCTGAAAGAAACTTCACGAATGAGTCCAGGTTTTAGAAGAGAATTCATTATTATGTCAAGAAAAGGAAGAACTGCAAGTGTCCCTTTTAAAATGGAACAAGGAGTGTGAAGTACTTGAACCTACAGTGACAAGAGACATGAATTTGGATTCAGAAGTAAACAAGTTAAGCTCTTTCTCAGAGACCAAGAAACAGAAATCTCATCAGTCTCACTGAAAAGGAATTACAGACAGCTGAGTTAGGAGGGTCAGGCCAACAGAACCAAGAAGCTACAAAGCACGTGGTTTTGATGAAAGATCGCCTATCAAAACAACAAAATGAAAGACACAGCATCATTAGTAAACTAAAACAAGAGTTAGATGATGAAAAAGGGAGAGTTTGTCAACCCATAATTGATAAAATGAACATGACCAAAGAGCTAGATGCACAAAAAGAGAAGATAATTCAAAGTGAATCGGCTGTTCATGATCTGCATTTAGTCCAGCAGAAGCTTGAGGTAAAAACAGAAGATTTAGTAGATCAGCTACATCAGGCACAGAAATATAATTTAAACCTCCAGAAGGAGAACTCTGCTTTTCAAGAACATACTAAATGGAACAAGCTTTCTGGAATCAAGAATGAGCTAACTCTGTCTCTTAATCAAAACTCTGGCAGTAATTTTACAGATTACATACTTAAAGAAAAGGAAGCTCAAGTTAGAAACTAAATAAAAACTATTCCAGAAATGTAAGAGGTCAGTGACAATTTAAACAAAGTTGATTTGGATCTCCAAACGGAAAATGAAAATTCGGTTTGGGAGCTTCAAGATGTAAGACATCGGTGGGCAGAAGTTATTGCTGCTCACAGAATTCTCTAGAAAAATACACTATTATGGAAGCTTTAAAAATGGAAAAAGGACAGTTATAGGCACAATTGTGTCAGACAGAAGAAACTGTTGGGAGAAACAAACAAGTATGAGCAAACTATTAAAGAATTGTCAAATACATGTAAGCTGGACAGCTCTCCCGTACAGCAGGAGCGTGAGTGCTTAATTAAACTCAGACAAGAGAAAGACTTTGAAATTTCAGAGCTCAAAAAGAATGTAGAGCAGATTGATGCTGACCACAAAGAAACTAAGGAAATTTTGTCATGTAGTTTAGAAGAGCAGAAGCAGTTAGCACAACTGCTAAAAGAGAAAGAAATTTTTGTTGAAGAATTAAATTCAGAGCTGCAGGAGCAATAAAATAAGTGTACCCCAACCTTAAGAAAAACTGAAATTTTACAGCAAATCACAGGGGAAAAGACACAAGTCTCACCTCCATAAAAGAAGAAAATAGTCATCTGAAAAAAGAATCGAAACAACTGAGAGAAAAGAGCTGAGGTGCCCCTAAAACACTGGACATTATTATGGAACTAGTACTGATACATCTCAGCTGAATGTGATAAAAGGTAACCATGGGGGAAAAAATGAAAAATCATCAAAACAAACTGAAGATCAAAACCAGAGTAAGATGCAACTCCTTCAGTCTTCACAAGGACAAAAACAGGACATGGATGATCTTAAACACCACCACAAGGACAAAAACAGGACATGGATGATCTTAAACACCACCATGGGCAAATGCATTCTAAACACACTCAGCTCTTCTCAGCAAAAGATGAGGAAATGAAGAATTTGCAAAACACAGGAGAACAAATCAAACCCCAATTGCCTGAAAAAAGCCAGCACATTCAAACAGAACATTCTGATGTTTTTCAAGTAACAAAAAGTCGAAGTATTAATATAGAAAATGGAAGTGAAAAGCACTATTCACCTAAAACTGAAACCAAAAGATTGGGAAAAGGAATAAAAGAACAAGAATTGGAAAATAAACTTTCAACTTTGGAAAGGATAAAGAATATTCCATTAACTGAACAGATAGATCAGCTGTCCAAACATGAGATTGCTAAACTCACTCAGATTATCTGGCAAAAAGATTTGGAGAATACAGGGTTTGCACACCAGAATATCTTCACCTTCCTACATGCAAGATACTGGGGGGCTTCAGCAGCAATTGGAACCATATGCTTTGTAAAGACAACAAGCCTTGGCTGTTTTAAATAAGAAGACGAGGGAAAATAGTCTAAAAAGATAGAAGCACAACATGATGGATATAATTGTTGCCAAAGAAGCAGAACTAATGAAGCTGCAAGATGAAAATAAAAAACTGTCCACTTGACTTGAACATTGTGACCAAGATGTGTTTAACGAAACAATACACAATTTATCACACATCATTCGAGAAAAAGACGTTGAAGTTCATGCACTGAGTCAGAAATGTCAGACTTTATTGACAATTTTGCAAACTTGCAACACTGGTAACGAGCTTAGAGGTGTTCATATGAATCAGTTTGGGGAACTTCTACAGGAACGTGATAAGTTCAAACAGCAAGTTAAGGGAACAGAGGAGTGGAAACAGCACATGCTGACCACGGCACGTAATCTGAAGAGTGAGTCAGCTCAATGTCAGAAGGACCTTGGAGAACTTCAGGCACACACTTTCCCTGAGAGTGATTATTCTAAACTACTGATGAGCGGCACTGACCTGGTCCAAAATGATGATGGGAATGCAAACTCTAGAATTTCAAGGTGGAATTATCACAAATTCAACTTGGCATAGGGCAGCTTTGTTATGCTAGTGATCTTCTCTTAGGTCAACTTGACATTCTTTCACTAGAGCACTCTACCAGATTGCTTTCTTCAGAGCCAACAGACTCCTTTAAGACCACTCACCTGATATATTGAGTGAGTCTTCTAAGTTGCCCCAAGAAAAGGTACAAGAGCCAAGAAAAATCAACATAGGAAAAAGAAGCAACAATTAGAGCTCTCCAGGAAGAGAATCAGAGATTGTCTGATTCAGTTGCTGCGACCTCTCAACTAGAAAGCCAACACCATGAGCAAAATGACTCAGAAATAAAGCAGCTCAAGGAGAAACAACATGTTTTGCAAAACTCACCTGAGGAAAAGGAGCCCCTAAGCAAAGCAAAAAGCGATGGGTTACTTTCTTTAAATGAATATTTAAATGAAAATTTCATCCACTAATGAAGTGGATGAAAATGAACTTTTGAGACAGGCAGTAAAAAACCTAAAGGAGAGAGTATCGGGTTTTGAAAATGATGTGTGTCAACTAAAAGAGGACAATGAAAAACTAGTAGAAACATCTCAGGAGAAGGAAACTGAAAATCAAGCACTACAGGAGACCAATATGCGGCTTTCTATGACGTGAGGAGACAAGGATTTCCAGTATGTTGCCATGAAGGAGGAGAAGGCTTTTGCTTGTGAGCAGCGATTGAAAGACAGAGAACAGGGCCAGACCAGGGAATTCAGTCAGCTTTTCAATGCAGTGACATCACTGCAGGGAAAGACGGTTCTGTTTCAGCAGGAGAGGCATGAAGTTACATTGGTACTGTGACAGAAACAAATGGAAAACTGTGCCTAATGGAATGAAGTTCAACGTTTTACGTGACAAAGAATCACACTTAACCCGGGAGCTGGAGAGATCGCGTACCTGCGGTTTAGAACTCGAAGATGCCCATGACAGAGAAGCTGTGGTGGCAGAACAGAAAGCCGCTAAACTAAGAACAAAAGTGACAGCATTGGAAGAAAAGTTACTGTCATCGGCTAGGGTGATGAAAAAGGTCAGCCAGAAAGCCGCTTTGCAGGTAGAGTTGAATGGACCGGTTGGATGCTGTCACCAAGCAGAAAGAGGAAACCATGTCCCAGCTTGCCACCTCACAAAAACGAGGAAAGCAGTATGCTCAAGACCTAGCCTACTCGAAGGTGGTACTGGCCGAGTGAATGGGAAAGGCAGACCGTCTCGAAGGAAACTGAGCTCATTACAAGGACTTTTGAATGAAGCGCATGGACAAGCAAGTCGAAGAGATGAAGAAACATAATGAGGTCCAGCAGGAAGTGCTGGATGACGTACAAAGGAACCCGACAAGAGTGCCAGAGTTGTGCTGATGAGACCTTTGAAGTCATAGATACGTTCTCAATCCAGAGACGTGACAGTACTTTAAAGAAAACCAAGGCACTGTGTGTGTGTGTGTGCACCTTACCACCAAATGGCCTTTTGCAAAAGGTCCTAATTTTATGCAGTTTAAAAGTGTTTGTCAAGGTGGATGCTTGTTGAGGAAGAAGCAGGCTTGGGTGGGACTGGAGGCTGTGGGCAAAGGACACTTCAAATGTTGTCTGTCAGGCTTTATGTTTTTACAAGGAGCAGGTACTTACTGTACCTTGGGTAAGAAAAACATCAGCTTGTGTTAATGTCCAAAAAGTGTAAAGGACGCAAGTGTACACTCCTTGTGTAAGATAAAAGGTGAACAGTATATAAGTACAAGATGCATTGTTTGATGCCTTGACATCCATTTATAACTTGCTGATGACCAAGACTTTTAGGGAGCAGGAAAAGTTCTTCCCTCAAAAGTGAAGTTGGTCCTTGACCAGGAGGGAGGGGTGGTAGTGAAAACCATAAAGTATATGAACTCCCACTGATGTTCCGTCAGTGGATCCCAAAGGCGTCCCCAGGTAGCCAAGGCGTTCAGTGGGGTGGGTGACATCTGCCAGTATCACGGCATCTGCAGATGGACAGATGACAGGAGAGGCCACCCTCACCTGCAGGTAGGACATGCCAAAGGGCCCAGATTTGACTCCATCCTGTAGCAAAGAGGCCTTGGTACCCATCTTGAGCTACTTCCATGACCCAAGTCATAAAGGACAGCTGGGTTCAGAGGCTTAGGGAGTGTGAAAGATACTATTTCCCGATGATGCCAGTGCATGCACTGCAGTTGCTGCTCTAACAGTATATAATGCAGGGCCAAGGAAGGCATTACTTGCACGAGAGGCCAGTGGACAGCTTACAGACATCATTTATGGTCCAGAGACTCCAGGAAGCATGAGAAGAGGTTGCTAAAACCTCTTTCCTGGGCAAGTGTCTGAGGGCACTACTAGGAGTGCCTGCTGATTTTCATTTGAACACATTCTAGAGCCTTCTGTCGGTGGGGCCACAGTCAAGGCTGGCTAATTTATAAGCATCACCATAAATGGGCTTAAGTAAAATTTGTAAAGAAGAAATATGTTTCCTGTAAAACCCAAAAAGTACTAGAACATACTGGACATTGGTGTACTTAACAAGTATATGAAACAAATGTCCTCAAAGGAGAATTTCATAAATGCAAAGTCATACCTGTATTCCTGAAGAAAGGCAGATGCAGTTGTGATCCTGTCTGCGAAGACTGTGTGAGAGCAGAAGAGTTTAGGTACGCTGTGGGTAAAAAGGTCAAATGTGTCCATTCAGAGGAGAAGGCACTGATGAGAAAAATGAAGAGTGGGGAGGGGAATGCAGTGTTCAACTTCCCTCCCCATCCAAACCCCCTCAGCACGTGGGCTTTGTGTAGCGTTGTTGCTTCCCATCACAGCAGAGGCCTAATTTTGGGACCTAGGGGTTTGAAACCCACTGCAGCCATGGACAAAGTGATCTTACTGGCTGTGGGCCTCAGCACTGGAGAAACCGACTGGCATCCCACAGATGCAGAGGAGAGTCGCCTCTGGGGCCTGCCACCTGTTCCCTGTCCCCACAGCCTTCCTGAGGGTCTGTACCACATATGATTGGGTAGGAACAGAAGCAAAACCCCATGGCTTCACGTGGCTGGGAACAAAATGTCCTGAGGGCATTTGTACAGAAAGCGGGCTGGGGAAACATTCACGCAGCGTAGAATGTGGGGCTGCAGGTAAAGATGGTTTTGATCCATCAACTTCTGGGTTACAGGCCCTGTGTCTTTCCTCTGCACCAACTGTGCTGTATTTATTGTGTGGCACAAAATCACAATCTTCAGGTTTCTGAGAAAGCACCCATGTCACCCCTTGTGCACAGTGAGGGTGTTTATTCACAGCTGACATAAGCCTGGGATCCCTAAACCATACAGCCATTGCCATGGGAGTGCCTATGCGTGATGGTACTGATTTGAGACTCTCTTGAGGAGAAAAAAGAGAAATACCAGCAGGGTGAAAAGATACTCCCATATCCCCCATGTATATCCAATGACGAACCAACCAAAATAAAGAGTACCTGGATATAGGGGGAGTAACTCCTGCACCCCTGCCTCAACTCTTAGGTGTCAGGTGAGCACAAGACATCACCAAGGAAAGCAGCTTCACAGGGGACAGGTGACTCAGTGCCTGGCTGCTGTCATCACAATGAGTGCAGAGGCAGCCAGGGAGACGATCTTAAATCTTCCTGGGGTTGTGGCCCTCTTTCTTAGCACAAAGAGAAGGAGTCATACTCAGGACTGGGCTGAGGGGCACACTTTTCCAAACAGTGGCTGCCTGGCTGCCCAAAGCAGCCAGTGATGGTCATCAGGTTAGACAAAGTGACCAAGAGCGTGAACCCGACACCCATGTGGGGAACTGAAGCGCCCACCAGTTAGGGAGGATATTGTATTGTCCCTGTCCTCAGTGGGAGTGCAGGGGCACCTTACTTCTGGATACAGTCAACAGTAATTCTTGCCATGTTGGTAAGAATGTGACCAGAGGGCAGCATCTGATGGGGACATCCATTTCAGATAAAATAACATGTGCTAATGCACAAACTGGTGATCCTCAGTTACATCCCAGATAGTAACTGCTGCCTAATGAAAGCAGTCAGTCAGCAAAGGAGCAGTTAGTTAAAGCCAAGCAGGTGTCCTCAGCTGAGCCTGGGCCATCCAGTTTGTGATGCTAATTGTTTTATTCACCTCAGGTTCACTCCCCTGATGAGATTACTGCTCCAGACATACAGGGACAGCTGAACACAGGACACTCATCACTGGACAGATGTGATTGACGACAGTTTATCAGTTTATCACATATTCTTACAGCCCATGGGAAGAGCATGCCACACATCATGCAGTGGTACACCAGGACTGCATTTGGAAAAAGGGTGAACAAACTAGCTTGGGAGGTGGACGTTGTAGTAACAAGAGGTTGCAGAAGCAACAGAGACCCTGCTATTGCTGCAGGAGTGTGCAATGAGCTTTCCTGAATAATTCACTTGGCTGATAGAGAACTGAAGCCTGCTACATGGGAAGAAGCAAGCACTGTGTCTGGTCTGTGATCAGAAGGGTTATTTGGCAAAGAGAACTTATTGGTGGGATAAGAAGGGGTAGGGAACATGCAGTTAGGCCATTTGAGGTGACTTGATTTTGCCAGATGCCACAGCAGCCTCTTAATATTGAATTTTAATTTCAGCCTTTTATACCATTAGAAGTTTTTCTTAGAACTTAATTGAATTTATCGATGTCACCGTATGCAAACTAAACATAAAAGTCAGTTGTATTCCTGCATATAAGTAGTCAACATGTGCACACCAAAGTTAAAAATACATTTACATTCAATAGGAAAACTAAAATACTCAGGGGCAAATCTAATAGAACATGTCCAGGATTTCTGTGCAGAAAAGTGCCCCACACTGATAATGGAAAGGAAGTTAGTGGAGAGATATACCATGTTCAACAATTGAAAGATCAAATGTAAGAAAGATGTCATGTAGAACAATGAACCCAGAAATAGTCTGAAGAAATACAGTTAATTGATTTTGAACAAGGTGCAAAAACAATTCAGTGGAGGAGAGGTAGCCTTTCCAAGAGAGTATAGCTATTTAAAGCCTGTGAGGAAACTACAGGTCAAATACTTGGAAAACAGGACCAGCAAAGAAGGAAGATAATGGTTTGACTGAAGTACTACAAGGTGGTGATGGGAGGGGAGGGATAGTTTGCACCCAGGGGAAGCTGCAAGCACCTGGTGACAGTTTCTTTCATTTTTCTGCGTTGAGTTGTTTCTGGCTGATTAGTTCCACAGGCTGTTCCTTCAGCCATCAGCTCCCACACTGCAAACTCACGTGACCCCTAACTGAGCATATAGTGCTCCAGACCCCATTAGCAGCATTTTCAGACTATAGGAGGTGGCAAGACCGCTCTCTGTAGCTCCAAAGTACATCCTCCCAGTTGAAATCTGGCAGAAAAGAGCTCTGCAGGACATAGCAACTCCTGTTCTACTCCTGGGATTCATTCTGATTTGACCAACCTGGTTACCACCACAAACCCCCACACACCTAAAGTATAGTGGTGGGGTGAGTAGTGTGTGATTGGCCAGGCCTTCATTAGGTTCCACCTCTGCTGTCTGGCATGGAGCCTCAAGTGATCCACATGATTTGAAATGTATTTTGGTTCTGCATAACAAGCACAAGGTATTGCTATCAAAATGATACCGCATAGTGAAAGCAACAAATGTCTACTCTAGCCCCATGTGGGGGACATTTTGTGGATAATGCCCAGCTTTTTGGCCCAAAATTAATATTCAGGCCGGTTTTAAATTTAGGTTTTGCTTAACATGTCAGAGGATGCAGATTAGTTGGCAATGACCTTTCTCTGGCTGGGACATCGTTCACTACTACTTCCCTGTAGTGTCATATTTGAAGGCATCATGCAGCCTGACATGACTACACTTGCCATATCCAGACTCCTTTTTTGTCATAAAGTCCTAGTCCCTTGACCAGGGGCTTAGTGTGGGGAAGTTGGTGTTCCTATGGCCTGGATCCTCACTGAACTTAAATCACCTAATGATGTAACTAGCCTGTTGCTAGGGTACCACTTCCATACCTTTAGGCAATAAGCTATTAATGCACTATATATAGAGCTTGGCCCAGTGCTCTGGGCAGATGCAGAGATGCTAGTGCTCAACCTACTGCTGGGAGAACAAGCGGGGTAATAAACCCTTTCACCCCAAAGAACGTTTTGCTGTCAATTTCTTTTGTCACATTGAATCCATAGTGAACTTGCCCAGGGTTGAAACCCATTGGCAAGATAATTGCCATAGTTGGCAGGGATTCATTGTTGACCAAGGAAAAGACAGGCTGCCTTTATGGGAGGGGTGCTTCATCGTGCTACCCCTGCAAATGGGGGGACAGTGGATTGTCCCCCAATGGGTATGTAGTCTTGAGGTGGCTTGCCTCCTAGAGGACTGGGCCCTACCCCAGGACTGGTGGCAAGTGGAGGTGATAACTGAGGCAGTAGGGGAAGCCCTTGGTATAGTAAGTAGGTCTTTTGAGAAACAGAGTGTTAGGCTGTGGGGACTGTGGGTTGGCTGCTTCTCACAGTATTAAAAAAGTCTACAAAGAGAAGGACATGCTTCTGAAAAAGACCCAAGAAATGGTGGCACAAGAATGTGAGCTGCAAACTTCTGTGGATTCCCTGAAGAAGGAAATGGCATTAATGCGAGAGGAGGCAACAGGGGAATGCCGGCAGTAAGGTGCCATTGAAGAGGTAAAAGATTCCTTACAGAATGAGAGAGCAGTGCTGCCAGGTGCTCTGAAGGAGGAAAAGGCCATCAACGAAAAAGATGAACTCCTGAGGGAAGTACAGGTGGAGGTGTCACTAGAACACCAGCTGCAAAGTATTGAGGTGAAGGTAAGAGAGCTGCTAAAGATTGAGCTAACATTGCTGCGAGGCTTACAGTAGAAAAGGTAAAAGTTGTAGCAGAAGAGGCACTTGGGGGAGGGGAGAGAAAGGCTCTCTAATTCAGCCCCAGAAGTGGAGGAGCTGGGGAAGGATGAAGGGGTGGTGCCAGAAGCACTGACCCCTCCTGTATTGAAAGCACGCCTAGTGGTTGTAAAGAAAATAAAGACCCAGCAGCTGAAAGTTCCCTAAGGAGAGGAGCAGCCCCCTCCCCAGGTCGTGGAGCACTCTATGATCTGCCCCTATACTCAGTTTGAGCTGGTGGATTTGGGCTCTTGGTTTAGGCAGAAGCCCTCGGAGTCAATATCAGCTTGGCTCCTGCATCTGTAGGACTTAGGGGTGGATGGAATTGTTCTGTCAGGATCAGAGATGGGAAAGCTGTCTTCCCTGACAGTGCAACCCACCTTGAGGCAGTGATTAAAAAATGCACATCAGATCCCACTCCTTCTTTGATTAGCTTATGGCTGCATTTTGTGCTGTATCCTCTCCTGTTAGATGGCAGACGTATGCTGAGCTCCAACAGGTGTTACTAGAGCTAGGCATAAGAAATGCCATCTGTAGTCCAGAGAATTATGGCCCAGATGAAGAGATTTTCACTACTGGGATGAGAAATATTGTGCTTCTAATGGCTCCTACATCCCTCTTTGGGTCTCATGTGGCCAATCTCTCCCCTCACTTAGGGCAGCCCATAAGCGAGGTGACACGTACAGTAGCAGACTTAGGAGAGGCTGAAGCAATGAGAACCCAGAAAGAAATAAGATCTGTTACTCACAAAAATAAATTACAGGGCCCCATGAAGGTTATGAGGACCCATATGTGGGTTGATTTAATATGGGCAGCACCAGATGGAAGGAAATTAGATGGGAAGTCAAATAGGATCTTACTAGAGCTATGGCAACAGCTGAAACCAGAGCAGCAGTTCCAGCCATTAAGACCAAAGAGGCAGAGGTCAGAGACAGAGCCACAAGTCCAGCCTGTGTGTTTGTAAGACTTCCTGCTGGAGAGCAAGCCAACCTCACTTGAACCCACACACAAAGATGACTGGGGAACATGGTTTGACTGAGGGAAAGGTTGCGGTATCTGCCCTGAGGGACTAGGGGGTACTGGAGGCCATATGTTGAAATAGCTATGCATTGGTCCCCGGTGAACATACAACATGTCCTGGCTCTGGTGGACACAGGGGCTGAATGTTCACTGATTCATGGTAAACCTGAATGGTCACTGGGACCCCCACTATCATAGATGGATATGGGGGTAAAGCTATCAGAGTGAAAAAAGCCCAAATCCCTTTGGGAATAGGACATCTACCCCCAAAAGAGTATACTCTGTATATATCTCCTATCCCTGAGTATATTTTGGGGATTAATATCCTGCAGGGTCTATGGTTGCAGACCACTGCAGGTGAGTTCAGACTAAGAGTATGTGTGGTGAAGGCAGTTCTGAGGGGACATGCTAGGCACCTACCCATAGCTTTGCCTGTGCCTCAGCGGGTAACTAATACCAAAAAATACAAACTACCTGGAGGTCATAAAGAGATTGGAGAAACTCTCCAGGAGTTGGAAAAGGTGGGTATTATAAAGCCCACCCATAGTCCTTTCAATTCCCCAGTGTGGCCAATAAAAAAGTCAGATGGCTCCTGGCGTATGACTGGATTACAGAGAATGGAATAAAGTCATACCCCCTATGCATGCTGCTGTTCCCTCTATTGCAGCCTTGATGGATACCTTCAGCCATGAACTAGGAACATACCATTATGTGGTAGACCTTGCTAATGCCTTCTCTTCTATTAACATTGAACAGGAAAGTCAGGAACAGTCTGCCTTCATGTGGGAAGGATGGCAATGGACTTTCACCGTCCTTCCACAGGGATACCTCCACAGCCCCGCCGTCTGTCACGGACTTGTAGCCCAGGATTTGACTACATGGGAGAAACCACCAATGGTGTGGCTATACCATTATATTGGTGATGTCATGCTCACGTCTGATTCTTTTTCAGGTCTAGAAGGTGCAGCACCTAGACTGCTGCAACATTTACAGGAGAAAGGATGAACTGTGAACAGTACTGAGGTTCAGGGACATGATTTGTCTGTCAAATTCCTGGGGGTCGTCTGGTCAGGTAAGACCAAAGTTACACCAGAAGCAGTTATAGATAAAGTCCAGGCCTTTCCTACCCGCACAACTGTAACATTGCTACAGGAGTTTCTGGGTCTTCTAGGCTACTGGAGAGTGTTTATCTTGCACTTGGCGCAAATTCTGAAACCCTTATACCGATGGTATGAAAGGGCATCAGGTAGGACTGGGATGAGACATGTGCATCTGCCTTTACCTACAGCAAAAGGGGCAGTCAAGGTCATGCAGGCCTTGAATGTGATAGACCCATCAAGGCCCTGTGAGCTGGACATTCGTGTGACTGAAGACAGTTATGTCTGGGGTCTCTGGCAGTGGCTTGAACAAACTCGCCAACCTATTGGATTCTGGTCACAACTCTGGAAAGGGGCAGAGGTACAATACATTTTGATAGAAAAACAACTGGCTGCCATGTATCACGCCTTGCTGGCTACAGAAGCCATCACTGGAATGGCCCCGATAAAGGTAATAACCACCTCTCCCATCTTGGGGTGGGTATGAGACTGGACCCGAAAGCCAAGGAGTTTTGTGGCACAAACGCCCACACTGGCCAAGTAGGGTGCTCACCTACAGCAGAATAGTGCCCTCTCTAGTAGCCCCTTGAGTGAAGAACTCCAACCCTTATTGGGGCTGGTGACATATACTAGTGAAAAGCAGGAAGAACTTGCTTTTGAACCATTAGTAGCAGAGAGTCCCTATTGGGAGGGAAGAGCCCCTATACCTGAAGATGCATGGTATACAGACGGCTCCAGCCATGGGCAGCCCCCAGAATGGAGTGCCATAGCTTTCCATCCTAAGACTGAGACCATATGGATGGAAGATGGTGAGGGGAAGAACAGCCATTGGGCAGAGTGGCAGGCTGTGTTGCTTGCGATCAGCCAGGAGCCCTCCCCTATAGTTGTCTGCACTGACAGCTGGGCCGTCTATTGGAGCTTGACCCTGTAGCTACCAACCTGGTACCATGCCAACTGGCTGGTTGGTCACTGACCCCTTTGGGGGCAAGAATTGTGGCAAGACTTATGGGCCTGTGGTCAGACTAAAACAATTACAGTATACCACATGAGAGGTCATTTGCCACTGGCGTCCCCAGGAAATGATGAAGCAGATAAATTGGCCCAGATATGTTAGTTAGAAGGAAAGCCTTCCTCTGATGTATCCCAGTGGTTACATCAGCATTTATTGCATGCGGGGCAAAAGACAATGTGGGCTATAGCCCATTGGTGGGGTTTGCCTTTGACCTTTGAAGAAGTTAGTAGAGCCTGGAAGGAGTGTGTCATGTGCTCCAATAGGAACTTACACTGAGTTCCACAGCAACATAGGACAATAGCTAAGGGGCCTATACCCCTTGTCAGGTGGCAGATAGACTATATTGGGCCTCTACCTGTGGCAGAAGGATATTGGTATGCTATGACTTGTATGTGGACACAGCTACTAGACTTCTGGTTGTTTTTCCTACCCGTTGTGCAGACCAGCAGATGACCAAAAGAGGCCTGGAGTGTCTCTTTGCCACCTATGGCCAACCACAGGTAATTGAGAGTGATCAGGGCACCCATTTTACTGGACATACACTGCAAGAATGTGTGTGACAGTTGGGAATCAAGTGGAAGTTTCATGTGCCATACAATCCTACCACAGCAGGCACAATAGAGAGGCACAATGGCTTGTTAAAATCCAGAGTAAAGTCAGATACCAGTTGTCTGCAGGGATGGTCAGTCCACTTATGGATCGTGCTATGGCATTTGAATGAGAGACCCCGAAAGGGAGCCCTGAGCTCCACAGACATGTTAACACATATGGCTGCCTCCCCTATACATCAGCAAGTACAAACCAAGGAAGAATCACTGAAGCTGAGGTTCGCCACCAGAATAGTATCTTGCTGCCAGCACCAGCTGCACTGAATCCCGGAGACTCCATTGAGTGGACGAGGCCTTGGACCTTTCGACACATGGACCAATGATGGCTGGCTCTCCTGGCTCCTTGGGGACAAGGCCTGGAAGCTGGCCTCCTGTGTATTCCTGGAATAACAGCAGAGTGGCCCCCAAAGGTCACAGTAGTATATCCTGAATGACAAGAAGGTAGGAGCCTCTTACTGGGGAGTTTTGTTTTATCATTATGGCCAGCGCATGCACCTCCAGTAGCACTATATATAGACCCTTCAGTAACCCCCATGGGGAAAGGAGTAAAAGTATGGTATACTAGACCTGGAAGGGACCCCCTTCCTGCTACAGTCCTATCACAGGAGCACTCTCGCATGCATCCTACCTGATGGACAAGATTTGCCTATGTTGATGTCATTAAAACATGATTCTTATTGCCCTAAGGTCTTTGTGGATTAGGAACTTTCTCTGGCTTGAGGATTATTATAATTTTTGTACCCTGTATCAAAATCTTGTTGTATCTTAATTTTTGTTATTATCTCTAAGTTGTTGCTATCCTCTGTTGCTGTTGTGGAATATGGTTACAGTGCTCCATCTTTCTCGCACAGGGACCATTGCAGAAGATTGAAAGCATGTAGATGGTAAGGCAAGAATCCTGGAGGGGTGGAGTGTGGGGAAGTTGGGGTTCCTATGGCCAGGATCCTCACTGAACTTAAACCACCTGACAGTGTAACTGGCCTGTTGCTAGGCTACTGCTTCCACACCTTTAGGCAATAAGCTATTATTGCACTATATAGAGAGTTTGGCCCAGTGCCCTGGGCAGAGGCCAGAGATGCTAGTGCTGGGAGAACAACCTGGGTAATAAAACCTTTCACCCCAAAGAATGGTTTGCTGTCCATTTTTTTGGTCACATTGAATCCATAGTGAACTTGTCCAGGGCTGAAACCCATTGGCAAGACAGATGGAATGAACTGGCTCTGCTCGCAGGAAGCCTTTGTAATGTCTCTCAGTGAAAAACTACCCAGAATCCTCTGAATCACCAGGTTTTTCTGAATCCCAGGCTCAGTAATGAACACATGAAATAACCTAGCTGTATCAATGTATGTGTCTCCAACTTTCGCCAGTCACCCTTGGCATCATTCTCACATCTATGGGATGAACACCTTACACTACTTGCTGTTGACATTTATTTCCCGCTAACACCCATGGATCGTGTACACTGCCAAGCTGAAAGACTCTGCTTGTTCCATAGTTTGCATTACCTTCTTGACAGAGGACCAAAGAAAGTGGTGTATTTCATCTTATCAACATTCCCCCTGGCAAAGCTCCCTAATTCAGCCTTTCCCAGTGTCATTTCTACTTGGGTATCAATGAATAGTTGTTCCTCCATTGAAAACTAAGCAAATATTTGATATCTGATCTTGCTCCAAAATATGTGTACTGGGTTTCTGTTACCACTGTGTGTGTGTGTGTGTGTGTGTGGTGTGTGTGATCCAAGGTTCTTAAAGTTTGAGTGTTTCTGTTCCCTGCTCCTGATAGATAATTAAATGGAATATACAAACACACTTGCCCATTTACCTAGAAAATGGTTTCTAAACAGTCCAGCTCCAATATATGTAATGAACATCTTGAATATACATAATAATGAGACAAGTATGTGTGAACCCACCCCAGCTTGGGGAGTATGGAGGTGTCGATGTATATCCTCCCCATTTCCTTCCCCTTTAGTGTTCTCCCCTCTCCACTCCCTAAAGGTCACAAATATCCTGATTCCTTCCCTATCCCGTATTCCTTTACGTTTTTGTATAATGTCTTACCATCTATTTATGGTTCTGTAAACATGAGTTTTGCTTGCTGTGACCTTTAAAAAAAGGTTTTATTTCCTTTACTGAATATTACGTTTCTGAAACGCAGTGGCTCTACTTCATGCATTATCAGTGCTACATAGTTTACCAGTGTAATCGTTTTCCACACATTTCTTTCACAACATTTCAAAGGCGATCATGTGTGCAAAGCCCTTAGCACAGCTCCCGGCGCAGTCGGCGCTTTGTTCAAATGTTGAATGAGGCTGAGCCCCGACTCACCCTAGCACTGACACTTGTTTTCCCGGCTGCATTGTCTACCCTTCGCCCCAGTGCTGAGGGTCCTGCTGCTCTTCCACCAGAAGTTAACCGTTACGAATTTTGCGAGCAGCTCTCTGGACTTCGGCGTCTCTGTGCGCACCTACGTCTACAATTCCCAGAGAACATTGCGGCGCGCCTTTGCGTCATTTCAGTTTCTTTCCTCGTCCCGCCCTCGGAGGCCCGGGTGTGTGGGCGGGGCCTCAGGAATTCTCCAATGAGCTCCTTAGTGAGAGGAGGGGGCGGGGCCTTTGTCCTGGGAGCGCCTCTGCAGAGGCTCCTGTAAGCTGGGGGGTTGCTGGGGCGCCGGCGTTCGCGGCGTCACTGAGCTGCGCCAGCGGTGCGGTGGAGCTGGGCACCTGTCCTGCGATCTCCGAAGCTCGATCGTTTCCATAACGGCGGTGAACCCCGCTCCCATGTCCTAGGTGCTTCCAGCACCCCGGATCCTCCACGCCCATGGCCACTAGCCTGAGGAGTCCCTCTCTCACCCAGTGTTCTTCGTCCCCCAGCAGCACAGACGACGAGGGCGTGCGTGGCACTTGCGAAGATGCTTCTCTATGCAAGAGGTGCCAGCGGGGCGTGGGGTTAGGGGCCGTCCTCCCGGGTCGGGGGCGTGCATGTGGTGGTGCCGGGGCCTAGGTGGGAGGCGAGCCTGTGTCTACGGAGTCCCCCGGTGCGCCGCCAAGTACCCGTCCGCTCGTAGACCCTCGCTGCCCACCTGTGAAGTACACAGAGCAGTAGTTCATTTATTTATGAAGTGATAGGTACCTAACCTCCGTGTGCCAGTGCACTACTGGGCGTCCGTGAGTGGGCGGAGTGCGCCGAAGCAGGCAGACGCGGTCGTGGCCTTCTTGGAATAAAGTCTTGGGGAAAGACATACGTGAAGGAAATAATAACTACAGTTTTGATGCATTAGGAGAAGTGCTGTTCTCTCTCTTTTATAGGCTGCGTTCCACTAGGAGTTGTCACGATCTCATTGTGTACCTGAAACTCAAGCGAATCATGGAGGGAACTGGACTGTCCAGGGCCACATAATATTTGTGTTCAGAGCCCGTGCTTCCCCAGAACTCTTGCTCCTATGCTACAGCAGTCAACACTATTAGAGGTGCAGTGAGGATTGGGAGCGGGTTCGGGCATTGGGAGCTAGGTATGTGTCACACGCCTGAAAGCATAAAAAAGAATGTGTGATGCTTGAGTGTACATCATTCGTGCATTCACTTAACACAATTTATTGAGAGCTTACTTTGTGCGGGGCCCTTCCTTTTGGCTGGTAGGTGGGTGCTCAGATTGAGAACACGTGATGAGTAAGACCCACAGGGTGTCTGACAGAGTGGAACTCACTTACTTTTTGGAAAAGACAGGAAGCAAATAATTACCCATGAAATAACATAAATACAATTTTTTGTTGAGTGCTGTGAGCGTTCTATTGGAGTTTGTAATTTAGTCAATAATGTGTAAAGGAGAACAAGTCTAAAAAAAAAAACAGGGATGTTGGAGAGTGCTCAGGCAGAGCAAGTTAGGATTGTGGACTGTTACATGAACTGGAAAAATGCCCTTGAACCTGGGGCCACATAGGGACTGTACAGTAGAGAAAAATCAAAATTTGGGGTTAAGGCTTATACTTTTTGTAGCTCCTGGAGACTAGGGCTTGTAATTGAGAACATGGACTCAACACAGAGTCTGTCAAACTGATTCTAGCTCTGCCACTTACTGGCTGTATAAACATGGGCCATTCTTTCAGTTTCCTGATCTGTAAATGGGGATAATATTAATACCCATTTCATAGGTGTTTGTGATGTTTAAGTGATATTTAATAGCAGCCAAGCACTTAGGAGCAGTTTCTGGCATAAAGTAGTTGTTAGTGTTGTTTGAGTAAATAAATAAATACATGCATGAGTATTAAAGACTTGGAGGCAGTCCCTGGTGAAATGTATGCCCTTAAATGAATTACACTGAATTTTATTTCTTCTTCAGTTTTCAGACACTACTGACCACATTTTTGCATTGTTGAATTAGAAATAATTTGCTAAGAGAATCTGCAGTACCATCAGAACTATCATAGGTAAATAAAATATTTTCAGTAGCACATTAGGCTTAGGTTTATAGAATATTTATGGATAATAGCTGTCTAGTATTCGTTAGTAACATTTTTTGTAACATTTAAAGTAATTAGGTATAAAATTCTTCAGACACAAGACCTAAATAAAAACTGTGTGACTAAGAGCATGCCTTTCCTTGACTCTCTGTTGGATAGTTTGTGTAATTTCAGTTCTCCTCTGCCTCAGGTTCCAATGCCCTGTATGTTTACAGACTTCCACACATCACAGGTGAGGTCTGAGTTAGAAACTGCAGAGAATCGTAAGCAGTAGTCCAATCTCAGTAGTGCCCATCAGGATAGCCTACGGGGCTTTAAACACAATGCAACACAACATTCAGGGCCTACTCTAAACCCACTGAATCAGAATCTTCTGGAATGGGTCCCAGTGTACGTAGACCAGATGTGTTTGCCATCTGGTTGCATTTCATCCAAAGCTTTTTTGCACTGGGTTGTTCCTCCTCTGAAAAAGCATGCCGACAGATTGGGAGAATACATAAGTGAGTGTTGAAGACGTTTTGCAGGACTCAGTGTCTTTCAGGTTCTGTGATACTGTGATCTGCTTTTTCGCTGTAGTGTGTGAAATCCTTAAATTTCATCCAGAAGGCCTTTCATTGAATATGGATTCCTTGCATGAATCATGGGTTAACTACTCTTTCTGCCTTGGGCTCCTTGTCTTTGAAATGGGGATCATAATGCTAACATACCTTTTGGATGTGAAAATTGAATGAGATAGTTGATGCTATCAGGAGTTCGTCTTTTTCCTTGATGGCCTCTTCCTCCTTCAGAACACCTGGCAGTACTGCCATCTCGTCTCCAATGGCACCTTGCTGCTGGTGCTCTCATGCTGCCTTCTCTTGCATCAATGCCATCTCCTTCCTCAGAGAATCCACAGAGGTTTGCAGCTCACATTCTCATGCTGCCATTTCTTGGGTCTCCTCTGTAGACTTTTTTAATACTGTGAGACGCAGCCAACCCACAGTCCCCACTGCCTCACGGGCACTCTGCTTCTCAAAGGATCTACTTATTATACCAAGGGTCACCCCTACTGCCTCAGCTGTCACCTCCACTTGCCTCCAGCCCTGGCTTGGGGCCCAGTCCTCTAGGAGGCAAGCCACCTCAGACCACATACTCATTGGGGGACAATCCACTGTTTCCCCATTCACAGGGGTAGCCCACTGAAGCACCCCTCCCATAAGGGCAGCCTGTCTTTTTCCTTGGTCAGCAATGAACCCTGCCGACTTTCGCCAATTGTCTTACCAATGGGTTTCAGCCCCGGGCAAGTTTGCTATGTATTCAATGTGACCAAAGAAATGACAGTAGAACATTCTTTGGGGTGAAAGGGTTATACCCAACTTTATTTCCAGATGGCAGGTCAGTCATTAAAATCCCATTCACTCAGAGCGAGTCTGCATGCAGGAAGCCAGTCTTTGCCTCTGCGCCCTCTGTCTGCACAGCTGTTCTCTGGGCCTCTCTGCCTGCACAGCCGTCCCACAGAACCGTCCTCTGGGCCTCTCTGCACAGTTGTCCCACAGAACCATCCTCTGGGCCTCTCTGCACAGTTGTCCCACAGAACCGTCCTCTGGGCATCTCTGCACAGTTGTCCCACAGAACCGTCCTCTGGGCCTTTCTGCACAGTTGTCCCACACAGCTGTCCTCTGGGCCTCTCTGCACAGCTGTCCTGCACAGCCATCCTCTGGGCCTCTGTCCTTGGCACTGCCACCACTCCAGCCTCTGCTCTGCTCTCCTGCAGCCTTGCAGCCCTGCCACCATATTGTGCCCAGAGCACTGGGCAGAGCTCTTTATATAGAGTCAACAGCCATGTATTGCCCACAGGTGTGCAGTGAGCTAGTCAACTAGGGCCAGCTAAGAATCCTGACCACAGGAACTCTCATTTTATCCACACCTTTCCATTGAGCTTAGATTTCACGGCCCATCATTCATCCTTGCCCTTCATCCTAGAGAATCCCAACCCTGGTAGAACCAAACTACCTTTGTTTGCCTTGAATACAGGTGGTAGAAATCACACAGCAGGACATTCATGTCAGCCAGCCTCACCTGTTCCTTTACAGAGCCTGACCATTGCAGTATGCTCCTCTGGCCAACTTACGTTCACACTGCCGAGAAACTTAAATCAGACGTTTTCCACTTAAACGTCTCATTTACTCCACCCTTCCTTCATTCTCAAGATAACATGGATGATGTTACAGGTACTGCTTAACATAAGAAATGTAAACCTCCAGACTGGAACTCCATTAATTTCCCTCTAAAAAATGTAACCATCTGTTCCTACTCTGACAGTTGTCAGTCCTCCAGCAAATACCTCCAGCAAATACTGGAAACACAACTAGTTAAGTTGGGTTAATTAGACATTGTAATGAAGGAACCTCACATCCTGGGGACCTCAGGACCGCATCATTAAGAGGGTGTTAGAGCTTAAAGGGTTTGGGCTTTGGTTGGATGATGATGGGCACTTGCTCGGTTTGGGTGCTGAGAAGAGGTGGGGATAGTCCTGCTGGGTGGTTCAATCAATCTTTTCTAGAAGGAGATGTGACTAAGACTAAGGCTGTAGTTCATGAAGAAGATGTAGTCACTCACATCTGCCAGGAGAGAGGGATGTTTGGTATTTAGTGCCTGGCACGGAGACCTTGTGTTTGTGTGTTTAGATAAAATTATGACGCACTGCTATCTTGTCTTGCCTCACTTCCGATTGTGGCCTGATCTGGTCTGGTGCTCTTTGGGAATAAGGCCTCTCGGTGAGCTGCAGGCCACCTTCTAACAGCTCTGAAGCCCGGCTCATGGTACCAGGTTAGCTCCTAGGTGTCAGCACTGCTTTCTTTTTTTCCCATGCAGGAGGTGAGTCTCAAAAAGAAAACGATGTGTTTGCCTGGCAGCAGAAAATAGCTTGAGCTTAACAGCACAGGGAGTAAAGTCCATGATGTGTCAGGGGAATCTGAGATTGGTTGGGAGTGGGTAGCAAGAGAATTAAGGATTGGTTGTCAGCCAAATGTGGAAGGCCCTATGAGTGTAAGTGGGGGAAATGACATGATCTGGGTTTGTGTTCTAGAACAATGCCCAGCAGCTGTGGGGAATCTGGGTTGGGCACACGGGGAGTCTGTTCCCTTTTCCTTGCCTGCTGCTGCAGCCCTTGCTGTGTCCTGCTCCCTGGAGCTCTAGTAACACACCCTTACTGTTCCTCCTGTTCTAGTGTAGCCGCCGCCCCACCCCAGTGTTGATGCTGTGGCCAGGGTGGTGTTTCAGAAACACAGATCTTATCCCATCACTTTGTCATGTAAAACCTTTTCTCTGCATCACCAACAAGGTACAAATCCACACCTTGTGCTGCCCTGCGTATCCCACTGCCAACTGGAAAACTCTCCTTAGGTCTTTCAGAATGATCTCAAATCCAGTATTTTGACAACTGTTTATTCCTCCTTGCCCTGCCCTTCCCCCTGCTGCCCGTGACTGGTGCCACTATTCATTTACTTCAAAGCACAAATGGTGAGAGTCATCTTGGAACTGCCCTCTCGCTTACCCCTTGTGTGATCAATCCCTCAGACCTTTGGTTTTATCTACTAAATATTTCTGGAATATTTTCTCTGCCTCTCCTTCTGCCCACTCAGGCCAAGTTAAGGTCACCTGTGGACTGAGCCATGTCACTAGTGTGAGCCCTCCACTCTCCGGTCCCCCTGATCCATATTGCACAGCAGATTTGGACTTTTCGTGGATGCAGCCCCTCAGGGAAGCCTTTCTCACCCCTGCAGACTAGACCTAGCTTGTTATATGTTCTCATAATGGTCTGTGCATTTCCTTTGTGGCCATCAGTGTGGTTGTAACTCTGACATGTTGTTTACTGTTTGTCTTTCCCCCTAGCATGGATGTGAAGCAGAGCAGAGGCATGGCTGCCTTAGTGCCGGGTGCAGTGCAGACACACGAGAACTGTTTGTCAGGTGGCTAAGTGATGAGGAAAGCAAATTCTCAACATTGTATTTCCTGATGAGGTCTTAAGATTTTGATTGTCTATTTCAGTGGTTTTGAATGGTTTGTATGTTTTAGAAACCAGGCTAGGTGCTGTAAGGCTGAAATTCCATTGTGACAATCTCAGGTGTATCTAAAAATGCCCCCCTTGACTTAGGCAAATGGTCCCAGGATCGCTTCACGGCCATGGCCTAGGCCTCCCGGGACACTGATGGCATCTTCGCAGCTATTCTCCAGAGAGCAGGGCTGAGATTTTGATGTTAAATATTTTGAATGCAGATGCTGTTGTTTCCATCCTCAGAGAAGACACGTCTCTTCAGAATTTAGAACTAGAACATTCAGTTGAGGATAAATGAGCTGCCACAATTGCCCATCAGGAATGTCAAAGAAATTGTGGACCCTTTCCTCCCACCGTTTTATAAAAAAAGGAATGGATTACATTTTGGAAAATATCTGTGGAAGATAATGATTTTCAATGTAGAGTTGAATTTTTTTTCCTCTCAAAGGCTGAATTTTTCAAATGATGAAAGGGAATCTCTTTGTGCCAGTCCCACTCAATAGCCTAATCTAAACCTATCGTACATGTAACTTCACACATGGTCACATCATTCTTTGTATTGTACACACTGTCCAGAATTTCATACTGTGGTGTTGCTATACTTTATCATTCTCTTCATAATTTGGGTATCTATGATTTTGCTATTAAAACAGTGCTGTGATGAGCATCTTTGCATGTGTGTTTGAGTTTTCCTAGGTGGTGGATTTCAGGGGAGAAGTGTGTACGAAATGGTCTTCCATTGAGGGAGCATCAGTTTCTGTTTGTACCATTGGGGAATGAGATGCTCATCACGGAATATTCTCTGTCTCTGAAATTGTTTATCAAGTGGCAGGTGGAAAAAATCCATCTTTGTAATTTGTATTTCTACAATCACTGGTAAGACTGGGCATTTGTAGTCTGCCCACTCTCACTGATACTTGATTTGAATCCTCTTTCCATATAATTTTCCTTCTGGGTTGTTTGGTGCTTTGTATTTTTATTATTGATTTATAAGAACTTTTTATATTGGAGATAGTAATCCTTTACTTCTGTATTTGTTTTCAGTATTTTCTCTCAATGTGATGCTTGTTTTTCTTTGTTTAGCTTGTACTATACATTTCATAATACAGAGATTGTGACTACAATCTAACTTCATGGCCTCTGGTTTATTGGTAATGTTTTGAAAGCCCATTCTAAGTCATTACAGCATTTCCTTTTCTGGTTTTGGCTTTTATGCTTGAATCATTCATCTATCTTTACTATTTTGTAAGTTATAAGATGACAGTTTTAACTTATCATTGTCACAAATTATTAGCCGGTTGTCCCTACAGCATCTGTTGAATGGTCTATATATCCCCATTGATTTGAAACATCACTTTCATTATATATTGAATTTTATATGCACTTTTATCCAGCAATATGTGCATCATTCTTGAGTTCCAGTTGAATTTGCTGTATTGTGATGCCTGTAAACTCTGACTCCCTATTACTGTGAATTGATTCAGAACTCCCATAGCTTCCTTTTCACAGTAGCAACAGGTTTGTCCCAGGGACACCATAGTTTTCCTAGTCCATTTCAGCACCTGTGCTCCAGGAGGAAAGACAGAGAAAGGGTACTAATGATAGGTATGTGTCTGAATGTGTTCCTTTTCATCAGGGAAGGAGTAGCTTTTCAGGAGGCCTTACTTCCCCTATAGTCTTCTGCGTACTTCTCATTGGCCAGAAAGAGGACATGTGGCCCCAGCCTTAGCTGCAGGAACTGTGGGGATGGAGTCCTTCTAATGTGGTTTTCTGATTGATACTTCCGACAACATTGGGGAACCCTTAGAAAGGAAGGAGGAGCGAGTGGGTATTGAAAGGGAAATTAGAGGGCCAGCTACATCTCTCATCTCCCACCCTATACCCCTCCCCACCCCTGAATTTCCTTAGGTCTCCTTAACAGAGAGGGAGGTAGGAAAGAAAATGTAGGTGGGAGGGAGGAGAGAGGGAGATAATTCATATAACAAAATGCTCAGGTCTTCATTGTTCCGTTTGATGAATGCTGACAGTCGTGTATATCTGTGTACCGCCACCAGAAACAAAATATGAAATATTTCTGAAACTCCAGAAAGTTCCCTTGTATCTCATTTCTAGTCTCCCTACCCCCACCTGACCAGTATTTTCTGATTTCAACCAGCTTAGGTTAGTTTTACCTATCCGTGAATATCACATAAATGTAATCATACAGTAGATATGCTCTTTTCAGTCACCTTGCACTCAATAGGTGCTTTCAGATTCATTCATGTTGAGCACATTGTCAACGATGAAGGCAGGTACTAGTTAAAGTGGTAAGGACACGTTTTAATTTGTAATAACTATTGCACTAAGGAAAAGAATCTGGTGTGAGCCAAACTCAACTTCAATTTGTACAGAGGGCATTTTAAAGGGAGAACGGGGGAGTAAGGAGGGGGTGAGTAGAGTCAGACAGGTGGAAAATTACAAAAGTGGGAAAGAGGAGTTGGTCCATGTGCAACCATCTGGATTTGCTAACTGGGAGATGGGGGTCCTGTCTATAATTGTCGGCTGAAATAAACAGTAAATGATTCTGGCAGCCCTGAGTTTTGTCAGGTACAGGGAGCTATAGTTCCCCTGGGGCTTCAGCTTTGAGCTGTTGGAAACTATGTTAGTATTTGTTCAAGTGTTTATACAATAAGCCAAGGTTGAAGCCTTTTCAGAAAGAGGGCTCAGAGGAGCCTGGCTAGAGCGTGGCCAGGGAGAGCATCTCTGTCGGTGTGAAGTAGTTCGCTCTGTGTTATGTTGTGTGAGTCTACCACGATTTGTTCATCCATCCCCCTGTTGATGGACATTTGCGTTATATCTATAATGGTTTTCAACCATTGTGAGTAGACTACAATGAATGTTCTTGTGTAAGTCTCCAATTTCTCTCCCATAAATATCTAGGAGTGGAATTTGCTTAGTCACAGGCTGGGTATGTATTTAGTTGCCAGACTAATTTTCAACATGGTTTATCAGTTTACCCTTCTCACCAGCAATGAATCCAAACTCCAGCAGTCCCGTATCCTTCTTAACATTGGGTATCATCAGTGCGTGCAAATGGCATCTCATGATAGTTTTAAATTGCATTTCCCTGATGACTAATGACATTAAGCATCTTTTTGTGAGCTTATTGGCCATCCCTTCACCTATTTTTGTGAACTCTCTGTTTAAGCTTTTTGTTTCTTTCTTGATGATGATGTTGGATTGGAATACTTGGAGTTCAGTGTGTCTTCTGGAAAGAAATCTTTTGTCAGATAGATATATTGCAAATACATATACCTGGATAGGGAAAGAAAAGTTTTAAATATCATTTATAATAGCATCAAAAAAACCCAGGCTGTCTGGGAACAAATCTAATGAAAGAGCTTAAATGCCTTTACTTAGAAGACTATAAAGGATTGCTGAGAGAAATTAAAGAAGACTTAAGTGGGAGACCTACAATTTTCAATAGATTTGATGGTGTTGAGATTTCCATTCTCCCCAAATTGAGCCATAGAAATTAGTGTAATCCCAATCAGAGTCCTAGACTTTTTTTTATAAGAAATTAATGAGTTTATTTTAAAATGTATGTGGAAATGCAAAAGGTCTAGAAGAGCCAAGGAAATATTCAAAAGAAGAACAAAGTAGAGAACTTAACACTGCCTAGTACCACTTAAATGAAAGATGTTTTCTTAAGCTAACAGTAATCAAATCAATGTAATGTTAGCATGAAGATGGATAGATTGATGAAATAGAATAGAGAATGCAGATATAGGCCTACACGAGTACTGTTGGTTGAGTTTTGTGCAGAGTGGCAAGTCAATTCAATGGGGGAAAGGGAAGTCTTCTTAACCAATAACTCTGGCTCAACTGGATATTCAAGTGGAGAAAATTCAGCCTCGACCCCTAGCTCATTCCGTACACATGTATTAATTTGCTAAATATAAACCTAAATATAGAAGCTTAAAACATTAAAAACACTAACTGTGAAGGAAAAATATTACACTAAGAGAATGAACAGACAAGCCACAGACTGGAGAAAATACACACAATACGAACGTTCTTATTTTTTTTTTCCCAGAACTTCAATATTATTCAGGTGCATGCATCCTGTTGTTATATTCTGTATTAACTATTTTTGTTGCTGTTGTTAAAGTTAGGTAGGGGACATTGCACCAAGGGAACTTTCTGATTGAATTCTCCTATTTACTGCACCATCTTTTGAATGTTGGTTCCTTTTCCAATTACCCCTTTTCCCCGACTATTCGATGACTAATTAACAGACACAGTAGCTTTTAGATCATATTAATCCTTGTAATGAGATATTAAATGAAGCCAAAAGGCAGCACCAGTAGTCTCCTTTGGGAGGATTCTGCAGGCCATGAGTCTTCTTGGTTGTTAAGGCCCAGTTTTTTAGGTGACTCAATACTTCAGGCCTTCCGGATGTAGTTAGGAGAGCAACAGAGCTCACAGGAAGGGAAACAAATCCAAGCTCTGTTTAGGTTTGAGTCTATGGCCCTTAAGACTTTGCTTCCTCTCTTCCCTTTATAACCAAAAATGAAACCAACAGGGAATACGAAAGAAAAAAATGAAACCAAAAGATGTAAAGGAATGATAAACTTAGAAATGAGAGAGAGAGCAATAAAGACCACAGTATGCAGTTAAAATCTCAATTTTGAAAAGTAATGTTAAAAATACTCAGTTAAAAAAAAGAACATTCGATTTATTTTGTAATGGTGTACATGTATACATACACACATACACAAACATATATGAAATGTATCTACATACATATACATACACACACATGCAGTGTATATACATATGTATACATACACGCACAGACAGATACACACCATTTAAGCAACTGCAGTGTTGGGCAAGACCTAAATCCAGGGGGTAAATAGGTTTGCAAAGCAATAGAATTAAGTTCCCCACAAGGTTCCACAGCCTGGGGAAACTACCTTGCCCTCTGTGTGTAAAGCCACGCCTTCTGTTTGTTAAGCATTTGGAACAATGCCTGGCACATAATAAGCTCTCAGTGAGTGTTAGAAGTAATGAACCATCCTCAGACTCGATCCACTTAGGATGGGAGAGCAGGGGGAGGCTCTCCCCATCCCCCCGAGGCCTCAGAGGAAGACATGCCTGTCGGAGGGCATGTCACACCTTTCATGGGCAGTGCCCGCTGTTACAGGTAGCATTCATCCAACAGGACAAAGAAAATGTTTCTTGAGTGAATAGCTGGTTGGACCAGATCAGTGTTTCCCATGGAAGGAATGTGAGATGATCTTAGGCGGTACCTAGATAGATGTGTTAAACTTTAATGGGTATTTATTACAGTATGTGTTCGAAGAAAATATTAGGTGTCACATCAGGCCTGAGTAATAAAAGAAGTGGATTGATACAAAGACATCTTGTTAAATTGGACAGGTGATAGGTGAATGACATGAAAATTTTGAAAGCAGTAGTGAATTGAATGAAGTGTGAGGAAAGTCTTTCCAAGCCTGAGATTTTTGATTCTTTGGGTTTTAAACATGAAATCAGAATATACAAACAGAAGGGATGTTCTCTGGCATTGGGGGCCAAGGCCTGTGTGGAAATGGACAGCACACCTGGATGCCCCGTACCATGGTGTGTGGGGATCACCACCACTAACATTTTGGTGTCCACTCTGGGCAGTCTTCGTATATGTGTGTATGTTCCTTCGGACAAAATCAGGAACGTTCTATACATAGGATTTTGTGGCCTGCTTTGTTTACCTGATGCTGTAACTCAAGATTCAGGGTTCATACATTAAAATCTTTGCATTCATTCTTGATTGTTCCCTGAGGACAACATTCCAGAAGTGGGATTCTTTGCTCATTGTATACATATGTTTTTCTGGCTACCTAATGCCAGCACGCCTAACAGCATGACTGTTCCGGTTTACACTTCTGACTCACTGTCCCCTCCTTCGTAGTCTCCTACGTCAGATCCTACTGTATCTGATATCCATTCTGTGCCTCACGTGTTCTTGGACTTTAACCTCTGCAAAATCAGATGTGGTTTATTCTCAGTGTGTCCTGCAGTCCCTGTGGAGTTGTGGCTGAGTTGCCATCAGCCAGGCAAGCAGACTTGGCCTTTACTCCTAAGTGCTGGGGCGGCTGCAGTGGCAGCCCCTGAATGCTTCAGTCCACGTACTGCATAGGGGCCCCTGGACAAAGGAGCAGAAGTCCAGACTGCTATTTGAAAACCAGCCATTGACACTTTCTGATGAACTGAAGAAGGAGCTGGTATGACAACTTAGAGCATGAGGGTCAGTGCCTCTGGAAGGAAATCTCATGGAGGATAGCAGACAGCTCTTAAGAACTGCAGCCCTCCCAGTGCCCTTGATCGTCAGTGATCAGGTGGAGATTCACATGCATCGTGAAAGTGAAGCCTTAACTAACTCACTGAAATCATTTTTTCCTTTTTGTGTGTGTCTGAGAGAGAGAATGATAATCTGTTTAAATAAGTCTAAAATAGCTTTTTCAGGAGTCACAAAATTAAAATTCTGAGCAATAAGGTAAACATTAACAATTGGCAATATTTCTTCTTTTCATAGATCTAACAGTTGATGGTGTTTTAGTAAGCTATATGGTTAGTGTAGAAAACTTTTAAAACAGATAAATAAAAAATTGAACATTAGAAACCTCAGAGATAATCACTGCTAATATTTTGGTCCAGTGCCCTAGTTCTTCCCTGTATACACACACACACACACACACACACACACACACACACACACACACACACACACACACACACACACACACACCTGTTTTGGGCACATGCACTTCACCCATTTTTGATGTAACCTTTTTCTCCCTAGTTCTTCCCTGTATACACACACACACACACAGACACACACACACAGACACACACACACACACACACCTGTTTTGGGCATATGCACTTCACCCATTTTTGATGTAACTTTTTTCTCCCTAGTTCTTCCCTGCACACACACACACACACACACCTGTTTTGGGCACATGCACTTCACCCATTTTTGATGTAACCTTTTTCTCTTAATACTGTATCTTGAACATCTTGCCATGTCTAATCCTACTAGTTTATATTTGAAAGTGTTTGGGTAGTATTTCATTGTACGGCTACCCTGTAACGTGTTCAGCAAATCTCCAAGTGCGGCCTGTAGGATCTCAAGCATGACGCTTATTTCCCCCATCAGCCCTGCCCAGTGCTTGCTTCCTATTCTTCCCAGCACTGTGTTGTAAATCTTTCTATCATGGCCACTGTGCTAGGCAAGGCTATGAGACCTATTTTGTTCAGAAGCTGGAAACTACTGCAGTCACATAGGTTTGGGGACTGGAAAGAAACACATTAGACACATTAGGAAGTAGAGTCAAGGGAACTAGTGATGGGAACCGTGTTACATCACATGGACCCACCTACCTTTTTGTACATGTGTGTCACTGACCGTGTCCACTGCACTGTTGCACTCCACCTCAAGCCCCCGCCTGCCTGTGACTGACCTGCTCCTCTCTTGAACCGCCTCTCAGGTTTCTCCTGTGTCTCTACCTGCTTCCGGCTCCTGGAACTCTCCAGGTGGTTCCCACACGAGAGCTTTTCTGTCTGCTCTCCCTAGTGTCTAGAATGCCTTTTGTGCAGCTGACTTTGTCTGGTTCTCAAGGGCTGAGCTCAGCCATCCTCTTTTCCAAGAGTCCTTCCCTTTTTCCTTCCCTAAAGTAGGTCCCTCCGTCTTTCTATGTGTGTACTGTTTTCTCCTTCAGTTGTCACCATTTGTTTATCTTTTTCTTCTCTGGTTTTGTTCAGCACTGTATCCCCACTGCCTGGCACTTAGCAGACTCTGCATAAATACTGCATAACTGGATGAATAATATTAAATCGTCTGATAATATGGAGTTGAGAGGAATAGAAACTGCTCCTTGTTATGCAGGAGGTTAGTAGTAAGTCCAAGAAAGAGTGCCTAGAGGGAGGCAGATTGATCAGGTTCTCCACAGGTAGAGTTGCTTAGGAGTGGAGTGAGTGCCTTCTTTGTGGGGAATAGTCAGGCAGTGGCTTGCTGTTGTTACAGGATTCCTGGACTGGGTATTGGGTGGACTAGCTCTTTCGAAGGCCCCTCCCAGCCCTTAGGCTGATGGGTGTTGTCATCACTGGCCGCCCATTCTGGCTTCAGCTGCAGATCTGGCTTACACCGCTAGATGGCACTAGATGATTCCTCTGAGATGAGTGTTCACGGAAGTGCCTCCAAAGGGAGAGCATTTCTCCTTGTACTTAATTCCCAAAACACGCTTGAAACAAAACTTCACGAACAGTCTGAACTCTTAGGATGTGTAATCCTTGCTGGTATTTCCTATTTTGCTCCATTCTGCTTCATTTTCTAAAATGGAGATTTGCAGACTCTTGCACTGATTTTATGATGTTAACGGGCCACAACTCATTGTTAGGAAAGCGCTCTTTAGACAACTGAGCATGTTTACTCTTGTGAAACCCTGTGGGCCTGCAGTGTTCCCTGGACAGCGTGGGCGTACAGCACATTGTGTCCCGCAGGGAGTTCTTTGTGCTTCTGTGTTGAGCTGCTGCCTTGAGTAGCTGAGCATAGGTGCTTGCTTATGGGTGTTAGCGGATGTGCGGATGTGGATGCTAGAGGCTGGGGGTGACATGTCCGCCCACATTTCAGCCCATGTTGCCATCCAGGCAGCAGTCGGCATTGTTGGTAGACAGAAAGAAGAGGTACAATATGTGCTTCTGGGAGCTCAGAGCCTAGCTGGGTGACATCCCACATACGCATATACATCTTAACTTAGAGCTTATTTACCAAGCAGCCTGGAAATGAGTGTTACTCAGGAAATCACTTAGGATGTTTCACGCTGCAGGTGACAAGCCCAAGTCAATTTGGCTTAAATGATAAAGACGTTTATTATCTCTCAATATACCCGATGACAGGCAGAGCTGGCTCCAGGCCCACAGTACCTGGCATGGCCTTAGGGGATCCTGATTCTTCCCGTTACCTCTTGGTTCTGAGGCTGGTCGTACGGTTGTCAGAAGCCTCCCACTGGTGATCCGGGCTTTAGCTTCCAGGCTTGGAGCACTAAAACTTTGTGTCCTTATAGTGTAGACCATGGTAAAGAGAGTTTAGGCTGCCGTAGCACTTTCCAAATTGTAGCTGTTCTGCTGATTTGTTCTGATTTTCCCACCATGACCCTCTTACAGAGTGAAATGACTGGTACTAATACAGAGTCAGGCAAAATACTTAGGTAGTTATGTGATATTTGCAAAATATTTCTGGGTCACCCTACCTCTGGATACAGAAATTATGCTTGAGCAGAGGTGATCAACTGGCTCAGTGAGTTTGCCAAGTGACTAAATGGTTGCAAGTCTGCTGCGTGAAGTGTGAGGTGACATCATTTGCTGTTTAGGGTCCAGGGAGAGGATTAGCGACTGAGGAAAGAAAGGTGGGAAATGCCCAGTGTGGGAAAGGTGACAGGCAGTGAGTATCAAGTGGGTGGATGAGTCTGTTTAAATTTGTAACAGAGCACCAAGTGTGCCTTTGTTGACCTTTCAAGGGAGATCATTTTCCTCTGGTCCTTGATCTGGTTTCTGGGAACTTGGCCGTGGAACCTTGGCCTGAACCTACTCGGCTCTGCTCACCTGCCTTCTTTTCCATCCCTTTCAGGTTTGCAGTAAGCATTGGCTACTGGCATGACCCTTACATCCAGCATTTTGTGAGACTGTCTGCAGAAAGGAAGGCCCCCGAAATTAACAGAGGCAAGTAACCATTTCCCTCCCAACAACTCGTCATCAGCTGAGAGGCCTGAGGTTTTAGGTGTTCGTTCTCAAAGTGGGAATTCCATTGGGTTCTCTCTCCAGGAGTGTAGGAAAGTGCTCATTTCCCGACATCCTTACCAACACAGTGGATTGTGAAACTTCCCATCTTTGTTAATCTGATACCTGGAAAATGGTACATTATAGTAATTTTATTTTACATGCGTCTTCTCTTGGGGATGAAGTTGAAGATCATTTTTTATGTTTACAAGCCATGTGTGTATCATTGATTGCAAACTGTTCACATAAGGGAATAGTTTTTGTTGATTTATTAAAGTGTTGGTACCACTATTAGGCTCTACAAGTAATTTCTATCGAGGAAGTCAAAGAATCTGAGACAGGAGGGTGACATGGTCTCTGCCAGATTGAGAAATTGAAGGAATGATCATAGTTCTTGTGCATAGGAAATGTTACTCTTAAAGGTGGATCCTGTAGGTAGGCTTTATAAGAAATGCAAATACATTTTAAAGTGGTGGTTCCTGCGAATAAGAACGGTATATACTTTGGGCCGAGGCTGAAACCAGACAGCAGTAAGAGGGGGCAAGTCCTGGCTAAGATGCCTTAGGCTTCCCACCCGTGCCCCTGATACAGATTTCCAGGCAGAGGCTGCAGAGGCAGGGGCTCACCATCGTGACTGTCCCAGGCAGCCTACTGGCCCTTCATCCTTCCTTTTTCCTGTCTGTGGGTTTGCAGCTCTTGATTGGGGCCTGCAGCCCAAAGACAGTGCTCCCCAAACAGTGTGTGGTGAGGATCTTTTGTTTTCTCCAATATCCATGCATGCGGATGGGAATTTACAAAATGCAATAAGGATGGTTTACTAGAATAATAAAATGAAAAGGACATGCAAAATACAAGCCCCAACTCTTTATTAGGAGATTCAACAGACATAAAGTTTGTCAACTTGCAGCACAAGTTTATAAATGCTGCTCTCCAAGTGTGTGCTTAAAACAAACTTGGAGCAACATAGGTTTAGAACACAGACTTTATCTTCCTTTTTCCCTCCCTTGCTACCCAGCTCCACCCCCACCTCCCCCCCACCAGCTTAACAAGTCAATTTATCAGGCCCTGTTTGTGTGTGCCCTCCCCTCGCTCAATCTGTGATGCCATTTGGTCTGCACATGGCTCTCCATACAGGGTGGAGATGGAGGGAACACTATAACGCATCGGGCTTTCTTAGTTTTGACATTCATCTGCCCAGGTTCCTGACCGAAAAACATTATCTTCCATATGATATAGAAAGTTTGAGTATTTTTTTTAAAGGTATGATTGATATACACTCTTATGAAGGTTTCACATTAAAAAACAATGTGGTTACTACATTTACCCATATTATCAATTCCCCACCCATACCGCAATGCAGTTACTGTCCATCAGTGCAGCAAGATGCTAGAGATCCACTGTGTGTCTTCTCTGTGCTACACTGTTCTCCCCGTGATCCCGCACACCATGTGTACTAAACATAATACCCCTCAGTCCCCTTCTCCCTCCCTCCCCACCTGCCCTCCCACACCCATCTCCTTTGAGAACCACTAGTTCATTCTTGGAGTCTGAGTCTGCCGCCGTTTTGTTCCTTCAGTTTTGCTTCATTGTCATACTCCATAAATGAGGGAAATCATTTGACATTTCTTTTTCTCCACCTGGCTTATTTCACTGAGCATAATGTCCTCCAGCTCCATCCATGTTGTTGCAAACAGCAGGATTTGTTTCTTTCTTATGGCTGAATAGTATTCCATTATATATACGTACCACATCTTCTTTATCCATTCATCTACAGATGGACACTTAGGTTGCTTCCATATCTTGGCTATTGTAAAAAGTACTGCGATAAACTTAGGGGTGCATATGTCTTTTTGAATCTGAGAAGCTGTATTCTTTGGGTATATTCCAAGGAGTGGGATTCCGGGGTCAAATGGTATTTCTATTTTTAGTTTTTTGAGGAAGCTCCATATTGCTTTCCACAATGGTTGAACTAGCTTACCTTCCCACCAGCAGTGTAAGAGGGTTCCCTTTCCTCCACATCCTTGCTAGCATTTGTTGTTCTTAGTCTTTTCGGTGCTGGCCATTCTTACTGGTGTGAGGTGATATCTCATTGTGGTTTTAATTTGCATTTCCCTGATGATTAGTGATGTGGAGCATCTTTTTATGCGTCTGTTGGCCATCTGAATTTCTTCTTTGGAGAACTGTCTCTTCATATCATCTGCCCATTTGTTAGTCAGGTTATTTGCTTTTTGGGTGTTGAGGTGTGTAAGTTCTTTATATATTTTTGATGTTAACCCCTTGTCGGATATGTCATTTACAAATATATTCTCCCATACTGTAGGATGCCTTTTTGTTTTGTTGATGATGTCCTTTGCCATACAAAAACTTCTTAGTTTGATGTAGTCCATGAGTTCATTTTTGCTTTTGTTTCCTTTTCTCGAGGAGATGGGTTCAAGAAGAAGGTGCTCATGCTTATATTCAGATGTTTGCCTATGATGTCTTCTAAGAGTTTTATGGTTTCATGACTCACATTCAAGTCTTTAATCCATTTCGAGTTTACTTTTGTGTATAGGATTAAACAATAATCCAGTTTCATTCTCTTGCATGTAGCTGTCAACTTTTGCCAACACCAGCTGTTGAAGAGCCTGTCACTTCCCCATTGTATGTCCATGGCTCCTTTATCATATATTAATTGACCATACATGGTTGGGTTTATATCAGGGCTCTCTAGTCTGTTCCATTGGTTCTATGGGTCTGTTCTTGTGCCAGTACCAAATTGTCTTGATTACTGTGGCTTTGTAGTAGAGCTTGAAGTTGAGGAGCGTAACTCCCCCTGCTTATTCTTCCTTCTCAGGATTGCTTTGGCTATTTGAGGTCTTATGTGGTTCTATATGAATTTTAGGACGATTTTCTCTAGTTCATTGAAGAATGCTGTTGGTATTTTGATAGGAATTGCATTGAATCTGTAGACTGCTTTAGGCAGGATGGCCATTTCGACAATATTAATTCTTCCTATCCATGAGCACGGGATGTGTTTCCATTTATTGGTATGTTCTTCTAATTTCTTTCATGAGTGTCTTGTAGTTTTCAGAGTATAGGTCTTTCACTTCCTTGGTTAGGTTTATTCCTATGTATTTTATTCTTTTTGCTGCAATTGTGGATGGAATTGTTTTCCTGATTTCTCTCTCTGCTCATTCATTGTTAGTGTATAGAAATGCCACAGATTTCTGTGTATTAATTTTGTATCCTGCAACTTCACTGAATTCAGATATTAGATCTAGTCATTTTGGAGTGGATTCTTTAGGGTTTTTTATGTACAATATTGTATCATCTGCAAACAGGGACAGTTTAACTTCTTCCTTGCCAGTCTGGATGCCTTTTATTTCTTTGTGTTGTCTGATTGCTGTGGCTAGGACCTCCAGTACTATGTTGAATAGAAGTGGGGAGAGTGGGCATCCTTGTCTTGTTCCTGATCTTAAACGAATAGCTTTCAGCTTCTCCCTGTTAAGTATACTGTTGGCTGTGGGTTTGTCATATATGGGTTTTATTATGTGCCCTCTATACCCATTTTGTTTAAAGTTTTTATCATGAATGGATATTGAATTTTGTCAAATATTTTTTCAGCATCTATGGAGGTGATTATGTGGTTTTTGTCCTTTTTGTTGATGTGGTGGATAATGGTGATGGATTTTTGAATGTTGTACAATCCTTGCACCCCTGGCATAAATCCTACTTGATCATGATGGATGATCTTTTTGATGTATTTTAGAATTCAGTTTGCTAATATGTTGTTGAGTATTTTTGCATCTATGTTCATCAGGGATATTGGTCTGTAATTTTCTTTTTCTGTCGTGTCTTTACCTGGTTTTGGTATTAGAGTGATGCTGGCCTCATAGAGTGAGTTTGGAAGTATTCCCTCTTCTTCTATTTTTTAGAAAACTTTAAGAAGAATGGGTATTAGGTCTTCACTAAATGTTTGATAAAATTCAGCAGTGAATACATTCACCCATATTATCAAGTCCCCCCCCATCATTGCAGGCACTGTCCATCAGTGTAGTAAAATGCCACAGAGTCACTACTTGTCTTCTCTGCATAGCAGCTTTATTTGTAATGTCCCAGATGTCCAACAACAAAGAAGTGAAGGAGCAAATTGTGCAAGACTATTTAGCCATAAAGAAGAGTGGTCTATTGCACACACCAATGTGGATAAATCTCAAAATAACTGTGCCAAGTGAAAGGAGCCAGACCCACTTCAAGAGAGTACATATTGTACAATGTTATTTATATAAGACTTGAGCAAATGCAAACTAATTTACAGCATCAGAAAGCAGGGCAGAGGTTGCTTGGGTCTGAGAGGATGAGAAAGGGCTGGAGGGAAGGATTTACAACGGGGCACAAGGAAACCATGGTGGATGATAGATATGTTTCGATTATGGTGATCAACTGGTTCACTTTCAATATATGGGGTCAATTATACCTCAATAAAGCTGTTTTTAAGAAAAAAAAATTCAGCAGTGAAGCCATCTGGTACAGGGATTTTGTTCTTAGGTAGGTTTTTGATTACCAGTTCAATTTTGTTGCTGGTAATTGGTTTGTTCAGATTTTCTGTTTCTTCCTTGGTCAGCCTTGGAAGATTGTATTTTTCTAGAAAGTTGCCCATTTCTTCTAGGTTATCCAGTTTGTTAGCATAAATTATTTTATAGTATTCTCTAATAATTCTTTGTATTTTGGTGGTGTTCATAGTGATATTTCCTTTCTCATTTCTGATTCTGTTAATGTGAGTAGGCGCTCTTATTTTCTTGGTAAGTCTGGCTGGGGGGTTTATCTATTTTGTTTATTTTCTCGAAGAACCAGCTCTTGCTTTTGTTTATTCTTTCTGTTGCTTTATTCTTTTCAATTTTATTTATTTCTGCTGTGATCTTTACTATGTCCCTCCTTCTACTGACTTTGGGCCTCATTTGTTGTTCATTTTCTAATTTCATTACTTGTGAGTTTAGACTGCTTATATGGGATTGTTCTTCTTTCTTGAGATAGGCCTGTATTGCAATATACTTTCCTCTTAGCACACCCTTCGCTGCGTCCCATACATTTTGCAGTGTTGAATTATTGTTGTCATTTGCCTCCATATATTGCTTGATCTCTGTTTTTATTTGGTCATTGATCCATTGGTATTTAGGAGCATGTTGTGAAGCCTCCATGTGTTTGTGGGATTTTTCATTTTCTTTGCATAATTTATTTCTAGTTTCATACCTTTGTGGTCTGAGGAACTGGTTGGTACAATTTCAATCTTTTTGAGTTTACTGAGGCTCTTTTTGTGGCCTAGTGTATGATCTACTCTTGAAAATGTTCCATGCGCAGTTGAGAAGGATATGTATTCTGTTCTTTTGGGTGTAGAGTTCTGTAGATGTCTGTTAGGTCCATCTGTTCTATTGTGTTGTACAGTGCCTCTGTCTCCTTACTTATCTTCTGTCTGGTTGATCTGTCCATCAGAGTGAGTGGAGTGTTGAGGTCTCCTAGAATGAATGCATTGTATTCTATTTCCCCTTTTAATTCTGTTAGTATTTGTTTCACATATGTGGGTGTTCCTGTGTTTGGAGCATAGATATTTATAATGGTTATATCTTCTTGTTGAATTGACCCCTTTATCATTATGTAATGTCCTTCTTTGTCTCTTGTGACTTTCTTTGTTTTGAAGTCTATTTTGTCTGATACAAGTAGTGCAACTCCTGATTTTTTCTCTCTGTTAGTTGCATAAAATACCTTTTTCCATCCCTTCACTTTTAGTCTGTTTATGTCTTTGGGTTTAAAGTGAGTCTCTTGTAGGCAGCATATAGATGGGTCCTGTTTTTTTATCCATTCAGTGACTCTGTGTCTTTTGCTTGGTGCATTCAGTCTATTTACATTTAGGGTAATTATCGATAGGTATGTACTTATTGCCATTGCAGGCTCTAGATTCGTGGTTACCAAAGGTTCAAGGTTAATTTCCTTACTATCTAATAAGAGTCTAGCTTAACTCACTTAATATGCTGTTACAAACACAATCTAAAGGTTCTTTTCTTTTTCTCCTCCTATTTCTTCCTCCTCCATTCTTTATATATTAGATATCATATTCTGTATTCTTTGTCTATCCCTTGATTGACTTTGGGGATAGTTAATTTAATTTCACATTTGCTTAGTAATTAGCTGTTCTACTTTCTTTACTGTGGTTTTATTACCTCTGGTGACAGCTATTAAACCTTAGGAACACTTCCATCTATAGCAGTCCCTCCAAAATAGACTGTAGAGATGGTTTGTGGGAGGTAAATTCTCTCAGCTTATGCTTATCTGGACATTATTTAATCCCTCCTTCAAATTTAAATGATAATCTTACCAGATAAAGTAATCTTGGTTCAAGGCCCTTCTGCTTCATTGCATTAAATACATCATGCCACTCCCTTCTGGCCTGTAAGGTTTCTGCTGAGAAGTCTGATGTTAGCCTGATGGGCTTTCCTTTGTATGTGCCTTATTTCTCTCTCTGGCTGCTTTTAATAGTCTGTCCTTATCCTGTTCTTTGCCCATTTTATTACTATATGTCTTGGTGTTGTCTTCCTTGGGCTCCTTGGGTCCCTGAGAGACTATATCCTTCCCCATATTGGGGAAGTTTTCAGCAGTTACCTCCTCAAAGATGCTTTCTATCTCTTTCTCTCTCTCTTATTCTTCTGGTATCCCTATAACGCGAATATTGTTTCGTTTGGATTGGTCACACAGTTCTCTCAATATTCTTTCACCCTTAGAGATTCTTTTTTTCTCTCTGTGCCTCAGCTTCTTTGTATTTCTCTTGTCTAGTTTCTATTTCATTTATCGTCTCCACTGTATCCAACCTGCTTTTAATACCATCCATTGTGCTCTTCAATGATTGGATCTCCAACCAGAATTCATTCTAAGTTCTTGGATATCTTTCCCTACCTCCATTAGCATGTTGATGATTTTTATTTTTAACTCCCTTTCAGGAAGAGTCATAAGGTCCATGTCATTTAAATCTTTCTCCAGAGTTATATTAGTATTACTCTGGACCCGGTTCCTTTTGCATTTCATATTTGTATATGGTGCCCTCTAGTGTCCAGAAGCCCTACTCTGGAGCTGCTCAGTCCCTGAAGCAATGTCGGGGGTCGCAGGGGAGTGGTATTGGTGCCTGGGGGGAGGAAAGAGCTGTTTCCTGCTTCCCGGCTGCTATGCCTATCTCCACTGACTGAACCAGTGGGCTGAGCACAGAGGTATAAGCTTTTGTCCCAGAGTAGCCAGATGTGGATCCCTGATTTCCACAAGTGGCTGGAATCTCAGTCTTTCCAGGAATTCTGCCTGTATTAGCTTTCCAACCCCATAATCACATGAGTATCATGAAAGCACCATGAAATGTAGGTTTTTGCTCCCAGAGCAGATCCTGGGAGCTAGGCATTCAGCAGTCCCAGGCCTTCCACTCCCTCCCTGCTCCATTTCTCTTCCTCCTGCCGGTGAGCTGGGTGGGGGAAGGGCTTGCAGGAAGTTCTGAGGGGCCACAGCTTTGGTATGTTAACTGTTCCACGAGGTCTGCTCTTTTCTCCAGGTGTATGTAGTCTGACGCAGCCCTCTTTCCTGTTGCTCTCTCAGGATTAGTTGTACCAACTTTATTTTCTAATTTTATATGATTTTAGGAGGAATATGATTCCCTCTGTCTCTCCTCTCACGCCGCCATCTTTAATCTTATCAAAAGTTTGAGTTTTACCAGAATATGCGGTAGCTTTCACTACAGCCATGAAAAACACTTTTCCAAGGGGAACATGTAGGTTAGATGTTTTGATGTAAAGTACTGTCTCTCTAAAGTAAAATCATTAGACATTTTAATTTTTTAAAGTAGTTAATTCCACCATTACATACACTGGACTTACTTTGGTTCAAGAGGCTTAAAAGAAAAAAAGAGTATTTTGAAGTTGCTGTTTCACCTGTAAAATCTACTGATAAGCCACTGAGCCTGAAGAAGAGCAAAAGGTTGTGGTTTGCTTTTCTGGCGTGAAGGGCTTTGCAGGGATTAATTCTGTTATCACTGAATAATAGCTTGTTTCTCTGTGTCTCTCTCAGGATATTTTGCTCGAGTCCATGGTGTTAACCAACTTATAAAGGCATTTCTACAGAAAACAAAATGTCATTGTCAGATTCTAAACCTTGGGGCTGGGATGGATACGACCTTCTGGAAATTAAAGGTAATTTAAAACTCCCCCTCTTCTATCCCCAATTGTTTATTTTTTTGATGATGTTCACGTGGGTCAAAATGTTTAAAAATATATTGAAAGGAAAGCTGTGACAGCCTGTCTTCCACCCCATGTCTGCCTGCCCTCCACAGCCACCATGTACCTTCCCATCAGGGCCCTAGTGAAGGCTGTGTGGGTGGGTTTCTCATTTTGTGCTTCTACACACAGGGTTGTCATAAAAATCTTTGTGTACATTTTCCCCTGCATGTGTGGAAATATATCAGGAGAAAAAATTCTGTCAGTGGAACTGCTGAGACAGCACACACATTTGTAACTTGGATGGTAACTAAGATTTTAGTGTCATGTTAACAGTGTCTTAGGTAAAGTTTGTGTGTTTTCAGGGATGGGTGATGATAATATGATGTAATGCCATTTTGTAGCCATTCTCTGCCCATTGGATTATTTGTTTTTTGCGTGTTGAGGCATATGAGTTCCTTATATATTTTGAATGTTAACCCTTTATCATATGAGTTGTTAATGAATATATTCCCCCACATTGGAGGGTTCCTTTTTGTTCTGTTGATGGTGTCCTTTGTTGGACAGAAGTCGATCCTTCAACTGTTCTGTTAGGGATCAAGAGCAGGTATAATTGTGCACATTCAGGAGAAGGAAATGTGGGTGTGGTTAGTGGCAGAACCAAGGCTGAAGTGCTGGGCTTTCCTTCCTCGCTGGAATTTTCCCACCCAGCCCGTTCCCTGCAAAGATCTCTCCTGACTTCACTTCCATTTTTGTTGGTTTGTACAGATTTTTCTTGGTCTTCTATCACATCAGCAGAAGACCTGATAGAAGTGGCAGTACTGGGTATGTGCATTTCTCTGGATCTCTTGCAGAGGCACCCCAGGTCAACTAGAGTGTGAGGGCACAATGCGACATGCGTATATGTTTTGTCCTTTATCAGCTCACCTGAAAGGATGCCGTTGGTCTTCAGCGCTCCCCCCTTTCTCTTACCCAAGTGAGAAATCAGTGGCCTCAACACGGCCTTAGTATTAATCGTTTGCCTCCGTATTCTTCATCCAGGATAAGACAACTGACATTTATGAAGCGCTTTCACACACATGACCTCCTAAGTTACCATGCGAGCTCTGAGGGGCATTTACACACCCTGGGAAGGCGGGGCACCAGTGGCTCTGGAGCGGATCCCCAGCACTGGACTCCAGCTCACCCAACTCTTTTCTGTACTACGCACCGTCCTCGGGTTGTTTTGGGGGTCTTTCCTGTAACGCAGTGACCATGGTGCGGTGGAAGGAACTGGAATGAATGTGGGGTGAGGGGTGTGCAGTGCCATTACAGGGGCTGCCGGAGAAAGCTTTTCTTTGGGCCTGACTCCCTTTTGACTTGGTCACGTGGTTTGGTTTTTCTCCTTATGATGTAGGTGGGTTAATAATTAATAAATCTGAGAGTTTTATTTTAAGCAAGGTACTCCAACGTTCATGTGTCCTTTCCAAGCAAAACGTGGTTTGTCAGTAGAGAGGCAGGACATTAGCACAGGGTAAGAAGTCCTTTGTGGAAGTTTTATGTTTGGGTTGGTAATTGTATTGTTCTGAGGAATTTTTTAAAATCTGAAGCTCCTTTAAAAAATATGTTGTGCTTGTTTGCTCTCTCAGAGCAGGGATTGCCCGAGCCAAATCCAGCCTGCCACCTATTTTTGTAAATAAAGTATTATTGGAACACAGCCACTGCCATTTATTTACATCATACCTATGGCTGCCTTAACCCTGTGCCAGCAGAGTTGAATAATTACAGCAGAGACCATGTGGCCTGCAGAGGCTGAAAGACTCATTTCCTGGCTCTTTGCAGAAAGGTTGCTCATCCCTGTTTTAGAAACACACATGCTTCTCTAACAGAGTAGGGGAAATCTTGTCCGTTGATTGAGTCGCATGCACCTTCCACCCAAATGGGCCCTGGGTGCACCAGCAGAGGCACAGCTCTATTGCAGGCTTTCTGCAGCCTCTGCTGCCTGAGCATTTCAGGGCACGGGCACCTTGTTTCTCGCTACGTCTTAGAGGTGTGAACAGCTGTGCATGCAGCATGAGGCATGTCGATGAAGAGACCAGAAAGGGTGTTGTGACAGTTGCTGCAGTTGGTGACAGCGCTGAGGAGGAGGGGATGCATTCATGTGCAGTCATCAGGGCTGAGTGACTGGACAGGGCGGAGATGGAGCGAACATAGGATGGTCAGTGGGTGACTGGATGGGGATGTAGGCACCAGCCAATCTCAGAAGAGCAGAGTGGGGAAGCAGAGTCGTGTGTGTGTGTGTGTGTGTGCTTACTAATTTTTTTACTGCAGCCAACCATCAAAAGAAATGTAAATGCCATTCAGGACTCACATCTTCATACCTATTTCTGTAAAAATGCAGGCATGCACGTGGTGCTTCCCAAGGTCAGTCCCCATGCCGACTGTCTCACTGTTTTCCTCATCGATCCTCACAGTGCCACGAGGTGTTACCAATTCCTCTGCTTTTCACATGAGGAAACCTTGGCCCAGGGAGTTCAGCGATTTACCCAAGACCTCACAGCAAAGAAGTGCTGGAACTGGGATTTGAACCCAGTCTCCTCAGGCTGCAGAGTGCCTGTTCATTACCACCCTGCTCTACTCTAATCATAGAAAGAAAATGTATACCAAAATAGTACTGACCCACTATGTGTGATGCTTTCTGATATTTGCTATTTTATTCCATTTTATGCAGAAATGCTACTGAAAACCTACTGTATTGATTTCCTGACCCTCTCTAAGCAGTGTCAAGCTGATTTTTGAAAAATACTGTCAGGTCTCACTTCCAAAGTAAATTCCAACTTGTTCTCACGTGCCCCAATGGTCATTTCCCCATTGTATCTCACCAGTATTACTTTTTTTTTTTTTGGAGTGTCTCTGTGATTTATTCGTTTATTATTAAGATATCATTAATATACATTCTTATGGTTTCAAATACACAACACAGGATTTCAGCATTCACCCATATTTTCAAGTCCTCAGCCCCTCCAGTGCAGTCACTATCCATCAATGTAATAAGATGTTCCAGAGTCATGAACTGTATTCTCTGTGTTGTACTACTGTCACTGTGACCGACATATACTGTGATTGTTAATGTGCCCCTTATCCCCTTCTCCTTCCACCCCACCCTCCCTAATCCCTTCTCTTTGGTAACCACTAGTCCCTTCTCAGTGCCTGTGAGTCCACTGGTATTTTGTTCTTTCTTTTTCCTTTGTTTTTATACTCCACAAATAAGTAAAATGATTTGGATTTGTCTTTCTTCACAAGGCTTATTTCACCGAGTATAATACCCTCTAGATCCACCCATGTTGTTGCAAATGGGAGGATTTCTTTTCTTTTTATGGCTGAATGGTATTCCATTGTGTATATGTAACACTTCTTTTATCTATTCATACATTCATGTTCACTTAGGTTGCTTCCATATCTTGGCTGTTGCAAATAGTGAAGTGATAAACATAAGGGTGTGTATGTCTTTTTGAGTCAGGGATTTTGCTTTCTTTGGGTACATTCTTTGGAGTGGAATTACTGGTTTAAATGGTATTTCTATTTTTAGTTTGCTGAGGAACTTCCATATTGGTTTCCACAATGGTTGCACCAGTTCACATTCTCACCAACAGTGTAGGAGTGTTTCCATTTCTCCACATTCTTACAAGGATTTGGTATATCCTCCTTTTAGACTAACTCCTTCATCATTTGTAATATCCTTCTTTGTCTTTTATTACTTTCTTTGTTTTGAAATCTATTTTCTCTGATATAACTACTGCTATTCCGGCTTTTCTCTCCCTATTATTTGCACAAACTATCTTTTTCCTTCCCTTCACTTTTAGTAGTCTGTGTATGTCCTTGCATCTGAGATTAGTCTCTTGTAGGCAGCATATAGATGGGTCTTGTTTTTTTATCTATTCTATGTCTTTTGATTGGTGTATTCAGTCCATTTACATTTAAGGTGACTATTGATACATATGTACTTATTGCTATTTTATTGTTTTCTTTGTGTTTTTATATCCCTTCTCTGTTCCTTTTTTTCCTCTCATATATTCTTTTCTTGTTATCTGATGGATTTCTTTAGTGTTTTCATTGGATCTTCCTCCCTCCCTCCCTCTCTCCATCCCATCTTCTATTGTGGGGTTTAGTTTTGTGGTTACCAAAGGTCAAGCATAGCTTCTATCTTAAATTGTTGATTACTCTGTTTCAAACAAGATTTAAAGGTACTTTTTTCTTCTCCTTCCTCCTCCACACTTTCTGTATTAGATGTCATAATCTGCACTTTTTTTGTATCCCTTGACTATTTTTGTGAGTAGTTGATTTTGCTTCTTTTGTTTTAATTTTGTACCTCCTTGGTAATTAATTGGTCTACTGCCTTTATTGTGGGTTTCTGTTTGCTGGTGACTGCTATTTAGCCTTGGGAACATTTCCATCTACAGCAGACCCTTTATCATACCCTGAAGGGCTGGCTTAGTGGTGGTGAATTGCTTCAGCTTTTGTTTATCTGAAAATTGTTTAATCCCTGCTTCAAATTTAAATGATAATCTTGCTGGGTAGCATATTCTTGGTTGGAGGTCCTTCTGTTTCATTACATTAAATATGTTATACCCCTCCCTTTGGCCTGTAGTTTCTGCTGAGAAGTCTGCTTATAGCCTGATGGGGTATCCTTTTATGGGGGTAAGTGATCTTTTATCTCTCTCTGGCTGCTTTCATATTCTGTCTTCATCCTTGATCTTTGCCCTTTCAATTAATATATGTCTTGGTGTTTTCTTCCTGGGGTTCCTTTTGTTAGTGGTTCTCTGTACTTCCATGACCTGAGTGTGTATTTCCTTTCCCAGATTGGGATGTTTTCATCAATTATTTCCTCAAAGAGACTTTCTATCCCTTTGTATCCCTCTTCACCTTCTGGCACCCCTATTCCTGCAGATAGTGTTTCATTTGGGTTGGACACATAGCTGTCTTATTTTTAATTTATTATTTTTTTAAATTAAGGTATCACTGGTAAGGTAATCTTTTCTTTTTGATTATTTCCCTTCATTTACTAGACTTAAATTTTTTTAGATTAAGTTATTGTTGATATGCAGTCTTATGAAGGTTTCACATGAACAACATTGCAGTTTCAACATTCACCTGTATTATCAAGTTTCCCCCCCAACCCAATTGCAGTCACTGTCAGCATACTAAGATGCTACAGAGTCATTAGTTGTCTTCTCTGTGCACACAGCTGTCTTACTATTCTTTCATTCCTAGAGATCCTTTTTTTTCTCTCTGTTTTTCAGCTTCATTATTTTCTTGTTTTCTAATTTCCATATTTACAACTTCTTCAATCTGTGATAATCTGCTATTAACTCCCTCCATTGTGTGTTTCATTTCAGATACTGTATTCTTCAACTCTGAGTGACTCTTTTGCACGTCTTCTATCTTTTTGTTGAAGTCCTCCCTGAGATCTTGAATATTTTTCTGTAGATCTGTGATCATGTTTATGACTTTTCTTTAAAGTCTTTATCAAGAAGACTGGTGATTTCTGTTTCATTCATCCCTCTTTCTGATCTTTTGTCTAGTAGTTATGTTTGGAACATGCTCCTCTGCCTCCTCATTTTGCCAGGTTTTCTGTGTTTCTTCCTTTGGAGTAATAGCTTTGTCAAGGAGCTGCCTTCTAGTGTCCAGAAGCTCTAGACTCTTTACTGTGCCTTTCTGATCAGCGCAGAAGTCTCTGCTGGACTTGTTGTGGGTGGGGCCACCCTCTGCCTGGCCTGCAGCAATGGTGGGGGCCCCAGGTAGGCAGGACCAGTACACCGCGAGGAGGAAGCAGCTCTTGGGGCTGACTCTTCCAGGTGCCTCTCCTGTTGGGCTGAAATGGAGCCAAGCAAGCTTGGAAAGTCTTCCTCTGCCTGCTAGGCAGCAAAGTCTGACACTACCACTGGGCTCAATGGTTGTCTGCCAGCCATGTGTACAGGGAGGAACCTCAAGGCTGTGTTGTCAGCAAGGGGGGTGGAGCGTAAGGCTCCCAAGAATTCCTAACCTGTTGGGCTGTGTACCAGCTGGAGAGGTATCATCCACCTGCCCTTTCTCATGAACAGAGAGCTCTGTCTAACCCTCAGCCCTCTGGCACCTGTCCAGCTGCTGGGAAGTCTTTCAAACTGTCCTGCCTTTGCTTTTGTCTCAGAGGAGCCAGTAGAGCATGCCTGTTCTCCACAGGTGGCTGGAATCTCAGCCTCCCCAAGTGTTCCACCTGTCTTTGTTGTCCAGCCCTGCTAATCACCAGAGCACCATGTAATGTGGGTTCATGTTCCCAGAGCAGATCTCCAGGGCCAGGTGCTCAGCAATCCTGGGCTCCTACTCCCTTCCCACTCCATTCCTCTTCCTCCTGCCTGTGGCCTGGGGTTGGGGGAGGACTTGGGTCTCACTGGATCTTGGCTTTGCCACTTTACCCTTTTCTGTGAAGTGTTCTCTTCTTCCCCAGATGTAAGTAGTCAGTTCTGCAGTCTTCAGGTCATTCATTTCCAGTTTAGTTGTATTTGCTCTATTTTTGTGTTTTATGTGTTTTGGGGAGGAGGTTTCCACCCTGCCTTCTTACTCTGCCACCTTTTTCTTCCCTCCTAGGCTCCCCATAATTTCTTCCCTGGACAGCTACAATGATCTAACATTTCTCCTCCACACACTACATGCTGAGACCAAAGGAACTTGAAAAATACATTTCTGACATACCATTCCCTGATTTAAAATTCTTAAATACCTCATTGCTCTTTAGGGCCTACTACTTGGTACATGAAGGTGATGAGGAAATGTCTGAGTGGGTAAATAATTATAAAGGTTACTCTGTTTTATCTCAGGATGAAGATCTTCTCCCAAGTAAATATTTTGAAGTCGACTTCCCAATGATAGTCACAAGAAAGTTGCACAGCATCAAGTAAGTGTGGCTTTGTCTGGGAGAGATAGCCAAGTGGAATTCAGAGCCAGCCTGACTATATCAGTCAGTGGGAGACAGGTCTGCATGCAGGAACCTCACTCTAGGAGGCTGCTTTCCTTTTACCTGCTCTCCACTTTCTTTCCAGTGCATTGTGCAGTCTTCCAAAGGAAATAAACCTTCTTTGTGGCTCTTTTGTCCATTATGGTAATTTCTCTAAACATTAAAAAAAAAGTAGACTTCAAGGAGTTCTCCTCTGAATTTTTATGTGTATTTTGTTTAATTCTGTATCCACAGGGTGTAGAAAGGTACCTGGCCCAGAGTAGATGCATAGTTAAAGTGTTTTGAATGAATGAGTGGGAAACTGAAATTAATCAGTTATTATATATGAGATTTTTATGGTGGCCATTCAGACTCCAGGCTTCAAGGGGTTTGAAAGATTGGCAGTGATGAGTTTGCTGGTCTTTGAGACTGAGCATTTTTCTTTGCTTATTAGCACCATGTTAAGTGCTTCAGTTGGATTGTGTCATTCAGTCCTCAGAGCAGACTCATGAATTATGTGCTGTCATTACCTACTGAGCCTGAAAGAAATTAATCTGGATAAGGTCACCTGTCAAGGAAGGGGTGGAGCCTGAGATTCAAAGCCTGACTTTAAACCCACAGTCAAGGTTTCTCCATAGTTTTAACCTACTCTCCTTCCCTCCTTTTTAAATTAGTCATTTAAATAAAATCCTTACTCATATATTTTTTAAAAATTTTACTCAACATTAAAGTTTCAGTTTGTCCTTTAAAGAGGCCTCATCCTCGCAAACTAGAAATGCTTTTCAAGCTCTGTTTTTTTCTAGTTTATCCTGTGAAAGCAAGTTTTTTGCCCTTTCCAAATATAAAATTGTATTTTATAGTAAATATGCATTTTAGATAATATATGGCAATTCTGACACTCAAAACTGTTAAGTATAGCTAAGCTTCTTAGAACACTGACTGAAGAAGTATGTGGGCTCTCAAAGCAGAGATGGTTTCCTGGGGTAAGCACTGCATTGGCTTTTTTTATGATTGTTTGGATATTGAATTTGGCTCTCCAATTTCTGGAGTTTTTTTTTTTTGCATATTCTGATTGGGAGAGTTATATAAATGTTACTGAACTTCAGGTCTGAGTAAGAGTCAATTTTTTTAGTTAGCTGTGAGAAATATAGCTATCTTAAAAGTTCTGTTTAATTGAGAAGAGGCAAGAGACTAGAGATGTCTTAAAAAACACTGGAACACTTGGAACATTCCTGCTTGCCTATCTTTAGTTGTTTCTAGGTATTTAATGATCCATTGTGATGTAACATCAGATCCTGAGTATACTGCTGAGCTGACCTAACACTAGCCCATATCCACTGACTGTACTGCATGTGCCCAGAGTCAGGGGTAATTAACCAGAAGTCCCTCTGGAGTGGCCCCTGCTTTGAAAATAGTGATGTATGTTTGCTATTCCTTTAGTGGGTGTCTGCATTTTTGTAGTAAATGAGCTATGGTGACCCATTTTCTCCTCTTTCCCATCTTCTCATAGATCCAAGCCTCTCCTATTTAAACCCATTGTAGAATTACATTCAAAGGACACACTTCAAATAGGCAAGTATCCTTAACCTATGTAATACAGTGTGGGCTGTATAACTGTTTTTACTTTCTTTCCTCTTTTCTCTTTAAAGATGGTGGGCAATGTGTGTGTGCACACATGTTTGTGTGTATACACTTGTGTGTGCGCACCTGATGTCGTGTCTACTTCTTCTGATACATTTATACTTGCATCACAGTTACCATGAACAAATTTAAAAAGTTTTTTGTATGAGCCTTCTTAAATGTCCATAAATCTTTTAAATCCTTAAAAAAATTTTTATTAGTTGCCAACATTTCAAAACCAGGAGATTTTTCCATGAAAATCTCAAATCAGCCCCTAACTCCTACACACTGTAACTGAGTGGCAGCTGCCACAATTGGAGGGACTGCAGACTCTGCTTCCGTCCTCAGCGTCTGTGCTGCTCTATACCTGAGCTCCTTCACTCCGTATGGTGTCTTGGCCCCTATAGTCAGTTTTTCCCTCAACTTTTAATTATGAATGTTTCCAACACTTTCCTTCAATTCTCAGTCTCTCAAATTAGGGTAAGCCTCTTCTGGAATCTTCCATCATTTTCAGTCTGTTTCTGGCTCAGAGGTGCAAGGGGCTTATTAATAATTTAGGTGAGAAACATGCTCATGGTCTTCTCAGATGGTCGACACAGTAACACAGCAAACAGAACTAGACAAGCCTCTTTTAACACACAGCCATGATGCTTTCGGCATCCTAATGGTCAGATTCCCAACAAGTTTCCACAGAAAATACACGTCCCTGTCCTTTGTTTCCCTCATATCCTTTGTTTCCAACTGTAAGAAGTACCTGTTTAAGCTCTTGCATTTGCTTTCTCTTGCATTTCCTTTGCTATCATAATTTTCTATATTTGGTTAATACTGTGTCAGAATGATTATCTGAGAAAGAGCTAGCATTACCTTTGATCCATCAACGTGGAAATATCTGAAGTAGAAAATAAAGGCTTTCTATAATCCGCCTCACCACCCAAGATAACCAGGGTTCAGACTGTTTCCTATTACAGATGCATAGTATACCTAGAGTTAAGTTAAAGTCACATATAATAAAATATATACAGAAATATAATCTAGTGCCTGGCACATAAAGGTCCAATAATTTTTTCTTGAATGAATGTATATACACATTAAATTAATATATGTTGTAGCTAAAGACATATTTGTTGAATGAATCTATATATTACTCTATATAAATATAGATTGATATGTAGTTTCAATAAAGTGAATAATTTATATATGCTGCTTTGTGACTTGTTCTTTTCATGTGCTAGTAAATCATGGCTGTCTTTCTAGTCAGCCTGTATAGGTCTCCCTCATTATTTCTAATGACTTTAAGGTACTTGTTTGCCTGAAAATTCCATTTTATTTAATCTGTACCCTACTGATGGTCATTTAGATTGCTGCCTTTTTTGTTTTTATATTAAACAGTGTTGTAGAAAACATATATATGTGCATATTTGTAGGAAGTGCTAACTCAAAGAATTGTGCATTATGAAATCTAATAGTTCCTGCCAAGCTGTTCTTCAAGACCCTTTTTACTAATTTGTATTTTCACTGGAGTGGATGAGGATTTTCTTGCCTTACACCCTCACTGACACTGGGTGTTATTCAAAAAAATTTCTACCAGTCTGGTAGGCTGAAATGGTTTCCTATTACTTTAAAATTTTATATAACTTTGAGTGCTAGTGAGATGGAGTATCCTTAGTTTTATTGGCCTTTGGGATTTCTTTTTTTTTTCAGTTGCATTAGTTCAATTCATAGGAACCCTTTATAACATGAAGATATATTTTTTTACAAAACTTAATTTTATTGCAATTTTTTCCTTGCCAACCTTTTTTTATTACAGATTATTTCTTAGTCTTTTGCTTTTTTTTAGCTTGATGTTTGTTTCTTTTGTAGGCAAATTTTCCATTCTTTTCCTTTATAGTGTTTGATCTTGCCATCATACTTAGAAAGGAGAATTTGAGTACAAAATAAATGAAATAAAAATATGAAAAAATTTTGAGAAAAATGATGTGATATTAAAAGTGATAAAAAATTTTATTACTAGTATATTTTATTGAAGGATAGTTGATATACAATATTATACTGGTTTCAAATATACAAAATGGTGATTTGACAGTTACCTCCATTATTAAATGCTCATCTCAACTAGTGTGGTTATTATCTGTCAACATTGAAAGATGTTACAGAACTGACTATATTTGCTATGCTGTACTTTCATCCCCATGACTAACTTATATTATGATTGAGATTTTGTGCCTATTTATTCCCTTCACCCATTTCACCCATCCAACCTCTTCCCCATGTGGTAGCCATCTATCACTTCTCAGTGTCTCTGAGTCTATTTCTGTTTAGTTTGTTTGTTTTGTTTTGTTCTAGTTTCCACATATAAGTGAAATCATATGGTATTTGTGTCTCTGCCTGGCTTATTTCACTGAGCATAACATTCCTCTAGGTCCATTCATGTTGTCACAAATGACAAGATTTATTTTTTATGGCTGAATCATATTCCATTGTTCTATATACCACATCTTCTTTATCCATTCATCTATTGATGGACACTTTGGTTGCTTCCATATCTTGGCTTTTGTAAATAATGGGGCAGTAAACATAGTGCATATATCTTTTCAAATCAGTGATTTTGTCTTCTTAGTGTAAATTCCCAGGAGTGGAATTAATGGATGACAAAAATTTCATTTAAAAATTAACCCATTTTGACTAGCAGTTACCAAAGGTAAGGGACTAGGGAGGGTGGATGGGGAGGGAGAAGGGGACTAAGGGACATTATAATTAGCACTCACAATATAGGACAGTCACAGAGAAGGCAGTAGAGCACGGAGAAGACAAGTAATAACTCTGTGGCATCTTACTACACTGATGGACAGTGACTGCAATGGGGTGAAGTGGGGGACTTGATAATATGCGTGAATGTTGAAACCACAATGTTGCTCATGTGGAACTTTCAGAAGATTGTGTATCAATGATACCTTAATTAAAAAATTAACCCATTTTATCAAAACTGTGAAACTGTAATTGTAAGAATCACCACTATTTATAAATAGGAAAAAAAATGTGCCAACAGATTAAATACATTTAAATACAAATTAAATGCATTTAATACAAATTAAATACTGATACATTATTGACATAATCGTATATGCATCCTCATTTCAGAAATGCAAAAATGTGAAAAAAACAATGCATCTTAAAATTAATGATATCTTTTTTAAGCTGAATTATGCACAGGGTAAAAACTGTAAGTATATAAATGGACACACAATGAAAAGGAAGTCAGGATGAGTTCCTAAAAAGTAAATCAGGTTCTGTTACTCCCCTGCTTAAATCCTTTCACTGGATAGGACCCAGGTTAATCACGCCTTTGTGTGCCTTCTGATTTTATTCATTCATTCATTCATTTCACTCATTCATTTAATCATTCAGTTCATTCATTCATTCACATACATCCTTCCTTTGTTCAATTTTGTTTTGGCCTAGCCACACTGTCCTCCTATGTCCTCTGAATGTGCTGTGCTTGCTCTCTTCAAACCTTTCCACCAGGCTAAAGACCAACCCCTGTCCCTCCTGAAATCATACTCTTCTTGTCACCCTGTTTTGTTTTCTGCATAGCACTTATACTCTGATATTCTCTTGAATCTTTATTTGTTTGATTGTCTCCTTCCCTCCTCTGGTGCTAAGCCTCATGAGAGCAGGGACCTCTTCTCACTCATTCATCACTGTCTCTCCAGCATCTAGAACAGTGCCTGGCACACAGAGATGGTTGATTGAATAAAAACACACCTGAATGCATGAATGAATGGATGTATTTTTATTTTAATAATACATCTCAACTGTTTTTTTTTGGTCAGGGATGAAAACTTCACTCTAGACATGCTTATTATTAATATGTATTTTATTTGCAAAAAGGCACACACAGGTATTTGGGAATTATATGGAAATTTAATGATAGGGCAGACAAATGCCTTCATATTCTCTACATTGTTTTCCTGACTCAGGCATTGTTTGGCCCTGGGGCTCACTTGGGGCTTCCCTGCCTGCCATTCAGAACTTCCTGGCATCTAACAGGTTCCTCAAAGGTATTTCTTGTAGTTTCTGGTGTGTGGCCTAATGTATTTGAATCAGCCAGATGGGGTTTTTGAGACCATAAGGGAGAACCTGCTTGCATGCTATATAGTACAGCTTTTTCAACATTTTTCACAGTGGGTCCTCAGAGCCAAGAAAAGCCTGAGTTATTAGCAGTGATATATGATGGCTATTGAATATTCTACTTCTTTCCATTATTTGTACCCTTGAGGAGGCTGAGCAAACAATGCTTTGGGTATAAACAGTCAAACAATATTCTCTTTTTATTATAATCCATTTTTTAAACTTTTAAAATTGAAAAATTTTAGGCATACATAAAAGTACTGTGACTGGATGGTTGAACCTCCATGTACCCAACACTTAACTTTGTCTATAGCTAGTTTAATCTATACAGTGATTCTAAAAGTACAGTCCCAGGCTAACAGCTTCAACACCATCAGGGCACTTAGAAATGCAAATGTGACCTTTTGAAAGAGCTACTGAATCAGAAACTCAGGTGTGGGGCCCATCCATCTGGTTCAATAAGCCTTCCAGGTGATTCTGATATATGCCAAATCTTGAGAAACAGTAGATATACCATTCCATTCAATCTCTGCTGGAATATTTTAAAGCAGATGTTATTATTTTATTTGTAAATACTTTAGTATATAAACTTTTCTTTTAAGCTACTTAGTATTTCACAAATTGGCACAGCAGCCAGCCAGTCAGCCCCAATATTTAAACAGATTTACCCTTTGATCTCCTAATTTCACTGACAGCAACCTACTTAACTGGACAAATGCTTCAATACAAGGATGCTCATTGCAGTGACTAAGGTGTAGAAAATCTGGAAATACCATGTCTAATAGTGAGGGATTAGGCTAAGCAAATTGTTTTATCCACTCAGAGAAATGCTTTGAAATTCTAGAAACTGATGTTCTTAATGTCAGTGTAAGTAGGTTGCTGTAACCAGGAAAAGCAGTGTGGATAAAATGAGAGTTCCTGTGGCCAGGATTCTCACCTGGCCATGGTTGACTAGCTCACTGCACACCTGTGGGCAATACATGGCTGTTGACTATAAAAAGAGCTCTGCCCAGTGCTCTGGGCACAACACGGTGGCAGGGCTACAAGGCTGCAGGAGAGCAGAGCAGAGGCTGGAGTGGTGGTAACGGTGAGAACAGAGGCCCAGAGGATGGCTGTGTGGGATGGCTGTGCGGACAGAGGGTCCCAGAGGACGGCTGTGCAGACAGAGGGGCCCACAGGATGGCTGTAAGGACAGAAGGACCCATAGGACGGCTGTGAGGACCGAGGGGCCCAGAGGCAGAGACTGGCTTGCTGCACGCAGACTCACTCTGAGTGAATGGGATTTAGTGACTGACCTGCTACCTGGAAATAAAGTTGGGTATAACCCTTTCACCCCAAGAACGTTTTGCTGTCATTTTCGTTGGTCACACACAATCCATAGCAAACTTGCCCGGGGCTGAAACCCATTGGCAAGACAAGCAGTTTTCAGAACAAGTATCAGGTGGTCCTATTTTCTTTTTCTTGCATGTGGTTGTGTGTGTGTGAGAGAAAGAGTGTGTTTATTTTGTGTACATGAGTTTAAGTACATGGAAAAAGACTGTAATGTTATACACCAAAGCACTGATACTTATCTTCGGGAGGTGTCATTTTAGTTAATTTTCACCCCCTTCATACCTGATTTATTTTTTATATAATGAGCATGTATTTTTATAGTGGAAAATAAATAATTTTGACAAAGCCATATTCTTTGTAATTACAATCTCCTGGTTCATTCCTGTTGAAACAATAATCTCTTCTTACGTTTGCAGATGGACACATGTTGGATTCAAAGAGATTTGCCATTATTGGAGCAGATCTCCGAGATTTACATGAACTGGAAGAGAAACTAAAGAAATGTAACATGAATACACAGTGAGCTTTTCTTTTTAATCCCCTATAAGTCAGTTGGTTGGAAATGCAGCATGATACCTGTGTCCCATTTTTTATTCTATTTTAAATATTTGTCATTTCATTGCTACTCAGAATAGTGTTTTGAAGATTTTTAGACGCAATGTTTCTCAAGTTTGTTTTCACATCAGAATCACCCACCTGCTTTTGTAACATTTTGCTGCCTAATATGAACAGAATTTGAGAGAACATGATTATATGCATAAAAACTAATTACAATAGGTAAATGATTAACATTCAGAATTTATAAAGAATAACTGGTTAAAAAAAAAAGTCCCATAGAAAAATGGGCAGAGAATAGATGACCAGGTAGCTTAAAGAAGGAACTAAATATCATATAAAAAGGGTATGGCATCTGAGTAGTAATCAGATTAAATTATATTTTATTCCCATTGACTTTCTGTAAGAATCTGACAATATTGTGTTGGCAAGGATATGGGGGAAAGGAATGGTCATAGAGATTTGGTGCAATTGAACTTGGTACAACCATTGTGAGGAACAATCTGGAAGCATCTAGTAAAATTGTAAATATGTGTACCATTTCATATAGCAGTTTTCCACCTTTGAGTGTGTCCATCTTGAGAAAGTCTGTACGTATACAAGGCCAATGTTCATTGCAGCTGCCATTTTAGTACCAGAAAACTGGAAATAATCCGACTGTCTATCAGGAGGAGAATGGATTAATAACATGGAAAATGCATGACCTAGATCATCATGGAGAGAGCTCAAGCACTTAATATCGAGTTGAGAAAGAATCAAGTTGTAGAATAATATGCACAGTGTGATACCAAATATGTAAAATCAACCCCCAAAATACTGTACTTTCATGATTACATGTATACATCACAGAAATATTTTTAAAATGGACCAGAGGGTTCACACCTAGTTCTTGAGAACGGGTCCCTTTGGGGAGCAGAGGAGGAGGGGAGTGAGATGTGTGGTCAGAATTAGATGGGAGTTAAAGAGAATGGTGGGTAAAGACTCCTACCCAGTCTACTGTAGGTGAAGATGACACTTTCAAGAATAAAGGACATGAGTAACTCAAGGGAGAGCTTTGAGGGGAAGGTAAAGTAAAGGGGCACTTACTTTAAAAAATAAATTGAAGGTAAAGAATCAGAGACAAGTGACCAAAGAAATTAGCAACTAGGGAAATCACTGATAGAGAGGGATGGGAGGATGTAGGCAGGGACTGAGGGTACTAGCCCTGGAGGTAAGGGAAAGATACCCTTCTGCGAGGGAAGGGAAGAGGACAAGCATATGCCCAGGTGAGCTCTGGGCAGGGGAGGGGAGAGAAGTATAGTGAGTAAAAGCTTTTTCTAATGCATATTTCACTAATGTGGCAATGGCTGGAAGTTTGGAAGTTCTTGTTTATGTGTTTAGCCAAAGCTAAACACATAACCTTGTTTATGTGACTAACCTACACTCAGTCAGGTTGTCATTGCTGGGAGTTACATAGTCACCTACCCAAATGTGGGGACAGCTCCAGCTGACCCAGTGCTGTCACTCCAGCTTGATTTCAGTCTTTGTCTCACTGAGTGTTCCGAGAACAAGGTCAATACACTGTAAATAATATTCATGCCTCTTTGGGGAGCCCTTTGTACAGTTCACAGCTTGTAGTATCTAGGGTATTCTTTTAGCCAAAGGGAAATCTTGATGTTCAGGGACACCATGATGGGCACAGGAGTAAATGAAGGTCTGTAGTAGCTTGCCTAGAGCTGACACTGGTAAGCCTGGAGCCCGCAGCATGAGGAGTTCCAGTCTGGGTTCTAGTCAGATTTTTGCTGCTTATTAGTTATTTAATAGGAGCTGTTTTTCTTGAAAATAAAACTCTTTGAGCCTTAGTTTCTTCATTTATGAACTGGGGTCAAAAACTACATCACGAGATGGTTTTGGAGATTAAGTAATGTGTGTAAAAATGAACAGAAATGGCACATAGTAGGCACTTAGTAAGTTGCATCTGACTGTAGCTGGTTAACTCTTATGGCAAATGTGCTGAAAGATCAGGGACATAATTGGTTATAAATTGGGCTGGCACTTGATAGGAAATTTTGCCTTGCTTTTGGAGATGTACAACACAGATGAAAAACAATCGCTATAACAAGTATTCAAATGACATATTTAGTTCTATGGGGCTTTGTGTTGTTTTTTCCTTTATTGGTTGTCTTTGCTTTCCTTTCACTTTTGTTTTGAAAAGCTTTAGTCCTATTAATACTGCTAGTGACTACCTCTTAAAAATGTACTGTAAAAATACTTAACATTTATTTTCAAATAGTTCAAATCTATCTACAAAAGTTGCAAAAATAATGCAAAAAAATCCTATATAGCTGTCTTCACCTGGCTTCCCCATGTGTTAATCTTATATAATAGTGGCTACCCATTTGCATCAAAAAGATTCTTGAAACTGTATTTCTCTATCAACCTACTGAGGTTTTGGAACTTTTTTACACTCATTCACATTTTCTAATAATTTCTGTTGATATAATCTGGGCTTTTAGATTTAAAATTACTGTTAATTAAAGAAAATCTTTTAAATGTTTTTTTCCTCTAATTTTCAACTTAGTTTGCAACTCAGATTTAATTCTCTTGCCTCTGGATTTATTGCCCTCCATTTCTTTGTTATCAGGATCCAGTTGGGTCCAGGGGGCATTTGAACATGTATTTTTAAGTAATTGAGTTGTATCACATTTCACTGTTTAAAAAGAAAGAAATCCAGGTGAGCAAAATGGGCAGGTCATTGGTACTGTCAGGTCAAAGCAACATTATGTGCTGGTGGCCTTTCTCTCTGATGGCACAGTGATCATGAACCTAGGCCATGAGTCCCCCTGCAGGGGTCTGCATTCTGACCACAACATACGCTAGACCATGGCCTTGGACAACTTACTTCTCATTTGGGAAATGAAATGATTAATAGAATGCAGCAATAAATGTTAGAAAGTAATCATGTTGATACTGTTTAAAAAAAAGTCTCGGAGCAGTCCCACTCATTTCCATAGGCTTAGCTGTTGCAAAGTTTGGGTTGTTCCTAGAAGAGCAGATAAAAATACTCCTAACCCAATACTCAGAGATAACCACCTTTATTTATGTCAACATTTGGAAATACATATTTTTCTTCAAAATATGATCATACTCTGCATACAGTTTTGGAACTTTTAAGAGAATTAAATGTATCCATATGTAGGTGTTTGCATATATCTGTATGTACAGATACATTCACTTATTACTCATTCATCTAGTAGTTGAGACTGTACTATGTTCAGTTTCTCACTATTGAACCATGAAAAAACAGCCTACTTTACCATGTGAGAAAAAGAGACATTAAACAAGTGACTACAATGGATTGTTTAATTGCTCTTGTGTTACTGTTTGAAGAAGTGTAGGGGAGCCACTTGAGTGTGGGGATCATGAATAGCTTTCATGTTAATAAATACAACTCTGAAACATCATACTGACAAGCTGTCTAACAGTCCATTGGGTGGATATACCATGTTCTTCTCAACTATTTTCTTGTTGGGCATTTGAGTTATGCAAGTTATTTGTTCTAAGATCCCCTACCAATAAAAACAGACAAAAATAACCCACTTGCTAAGTGGGAGAATTAGCAACTAGCCATGAAGAACATCACTATTTAGGGGCAGAGAGGGAAAAGAACCAGTGAAGGAGTCAGAGAAGGAGCAGTAAATGAGCCAGAAATAAACACAAGGAGCCTGCATAATTTGGGGCTGCCTCTGTTCCCTTTCAAAAATTAAGGCTTTTAGATATTTCTATAGGAGTTCCTTGTTTTTCCTATTTCATAATTTGTTCACTACTTTGGGTCTGATAAATCAGAGTGCCTACTAAGAATGTAATTTCTTGAGGACTTCATGTTGTTTTCAATTTTTGATGGTAAAAATTTACATAAGAAGAATTTGTCTTAAGAGTATCAGTATTTTCACATTGTATTTGTCAGCTTTTGATGTGTAACAAATCCCTCCAAGCTCAGTGGTTTAAAACAACTCACAATTTAGTTGCTCAGAGTATTCCATGAGTAGGCAGTTTGGGCTAGGCTTAGCTGGGTGGTCCTTCTGCTGGGGGCCAAGTGTAGTTGGGGTTCACTCCTGTGGGTATAGCAGGCATGTCAGATGCCTCATTCTCTTCCATGGGGCCTCCCCTCTCATAACAAGCTAGCTTGGATTCATTCACATAGTGGTTTCAAGTTTCCAGGCAGGAGAGCAAGCGCTAATGTGCAAGTGATTTTCAAGCATCTCCTTGCATGTTGCTACTGTTCCATTGGCCAAAGCAAGTTATATAACTAACACAGATTCCAGGGGAAGGGAAATAAACTCCACCTCTTGAATAGGAGAATCTGCAATGTCAGATTGCCACATGTGGGTGCACAAAAGGAGAATTTGTAGTCATTTTTACAGTCTACCACACACATTTAATGCATTTTCAACAGCCAGACAAATCACTGCTCCTTGCTCCCCTCTTTACAGTACACAGTTTGGGGTTTGGATGGTATTACACAGGTGTACCTGCATCGACTGCTGATGTGCATGACCATGTGGTTCTGCCAGGGTTTTCCTGCCCTGCTAGTACTGCAACATGTGTACAGGTGGAGAGTCCCAGTTTGATGAAAACATGCTGATGTGCCGTTTGTTCTTCTCTTAAGATTGCCAACACTCCTGATAACTGAATGTGTGCTGGTTTACATGACTCCGGAGCAGTCGGCAAACCTTCTTAAATGGGCAGCCAGCAGTTTTGACACTGCCATGTTCATAAACTACGAACAGGTAAAAGGAAGCACCAAAACTTTGCAACCTGCAGAGGTCTCCTGTGGTGGCTTTACCTTCTGAGCACCCACAGTTATGTTCCACTTACTCATTTCCTTCTGCTTTTCACATATCTTCAGCCACTCACATATCTCCTTTGTTAATCGAAACCAGTAATCCTAGTACTCATGATTTTTTGACCTCTTACAAACTTTTAGGCACAGTTTTTGGAACCTTTACAAAGTTTTTATTTTTATTTATTTATTTTTATTTTGGTATCATTAATCTACAGTTACATGAAGAACATTATGTTTACTAGGCTCCCCCCTTTCACCAAGTCCATCCCCCCCAACATGCCCCTTCACAGTCACTGTCCATCAGTGTAGTAAGATGCTGTAAAATCACTACTTGTCCTCTCTGTGTTGTAGAGCCCACCTCATACCCCACCCCCCGGACATTGTACATGTTAATTGTAATGCCCCCTTTCTTTTTCCCGCCCTTATCCCTCCCTTCCCACCCATCCTCCCCAGTCCCTTTCCCTTTGGTAACTGTTAGTCCTTTCTTGGGTTCTGTGATTCTGCTGCTGTTTTGTTCCTTCAGTTTTTCCTTTGTTCTTATACTCCACAAATGAGTGAAATCATTTGGTACTTGTCCTTCTCTGCATGGCTTATTTCATTGAGCATAATACCTTCTAGCTCCATCCATGTTGTTGCAAATGGTAGGATTTGTTTTCTTCTTAGGGCTGAATAATATTCCATTGTATATATGTACCACATCTTCTTTATCCATTCATCTACTGATGGACATTTAGGTTGCTTCCATTTCTTGGCTATTGTAAATAGTGCTGTGATAAACATAGGGGTGCATCTGTCTTTTTCAAACTGGGCTGCTGCATTCTTAGGGTAAATTCATAGAAGTGGAATTGCTCGGTCAAATGGTATTTCTATTTTAAGCATTTTGAGGAAACTCCATACTGCTTTCCACAATGATTGAACTAATTTACATTTCCACCAGCAGTGTAGGAGGGTTCCCCTTACTCCACAACCTCGCCAACATTTGTTGTTGTTTGTCTTTTGGATGGTGGCGATCCTTACTGGTGTGAGGTGATATCTCATTGTGGTTTTAATTTGCATTTCTCTGATGACAAACGATGTGGAGCATCTTTTCATGTGTCTGTTGGCCATCTGAATTTCTTCTTTAGAAAACTGTCTATTCAGCTCCTCTGCCCATTTTTTAATTGGATTATTTGCTTTTTGTTTGTTGAGGTGTGTGAGTTCTTTATATATTTTGGATGTCAACCCTTTATCAGATCTCTCATTTATGAATATATTCTCCCAAACTGTAGGATACCTTTTTGTTCTATTGATGGTGTCCTTTGCTGTACAGAAGCTTTTCAGCTTGATATAGTCCCACCTATTCATTTTTGCTTTTGTTTCCCTTGCCCGGGGAGATATGTTCATGAAGAAGTCGCTCATGTTTATGTCCAAGAGATTTTTGCCTATTTTTTTTTCTAAGAGTTTTATGGTTTCATGACTTACATTCAGGTCTTTGATCCATTTTGAATTTACTTTTGTGTGTGGGGTTAGACAGTGATCCAGTTTCATTCTCTTACATGTAGCTGTCCAGTTTTGCCAGCACCAGCTGTTGAAGAGGCTGTCATTTCCCCATTGTATGTCCATGGCTCCTTTATCATATATTAATTGACCATATATGTTTGGGTTAATATTTGGAGTCTCTATTCTGTTCCACTGGTCTGTGGCTCTGTTCTTGTGCTAGTACCAAATTGTCTTGATTACTGTGGCTTTGTGGTAGAGCTTGAAGTTGGGGAGCGAGATCTCCTCCACTTTATTTTTCCTTCTCAGGATTGCTTTGGCTATTCAGGGTCTTTGGTGGTTCCATATGAATTTTTGAACTATTTGTTCCAGTTCATGGAAGAATGCTGTTGGTAACTTGATAGGGATTGCATTGAATCTGTATATTGCTTTGGGTAGGATGGCCATTTTGACGATATTCTTCCTAGCCATGAGCATGGGATGAGTTTCCATTTGTTAGTGTCCCCTTTAATTTCTCTTAAGAGTGACTTGTTGTTTTCAGGGTATAGGTCTTTCGCTTCTTTGGTTAGGTTTATTCCTAGGTATTTTTTTTTTTTTTTGATGCAATTGTGAATGGAGTTGTTTTCCTGATTTCTCTTTCTGTTGGTTCACTGTTAGTGTATAGGAAAGCCACAGATTTCTGTGTGTTGATTTTGTATCCTGCAACTTTGCTGTATTCCGATATTAGTTCTAGTAGTTTTAGAGTGGAGTCTTTAGGGTTTTTTATGTACAATATCATGTCATCTGCAAATAGTGACAGTTTGACTTCTTCTTTACCAATCTGGATTCCATGTATTTCTTTGTTTTGTCTGATTGCCATGGCTAGGACCTCCAGTACTATGTTGAATAACAGTGGGGAGAGTGGGCATCCCTGTCTTGTTCCCGATCTGAGAGGAAAAGCTTTCAGCCTCTTGCTGTTCAGTATGATGTTAGCTGTGGGTTTATCATATATGGCCTTTATTATGTTGAGGTACTTACCCTCTATGCCCATTTTGTTGAGAGTTTTTATCATGAATGGATGTTGAATTTTGTCGAATGCTTTTTCAGCATCTATGGAGATGATCATGTGGTTTTTGTCCTTTTTGTTGATGTGGTGATGATGTTGATGGATTTTCAAATGTTGTACCATCCTTGCATTCCTGAAATGAATCCCACTTGGTCATGGTGCATGATCCTTTTGATGTATTTTTGAATTCGGTTTGCTAATATTTTGTTAAGTATTTTTGCATGTACGTTCATCAGGGATATTGGTCTGTACTTTTCATTTTTGGTGGGGTCTTTGCCTGGTTTTGGTATTAGGGTGATGTTGGCTTCATAGAATGAGTTTGCGAGTGTTCCCTCCTCTTCTATTTTTTGGAAAACCTTAAGGAGAATGGGTATTATGCCTTTTTTGTGTGTCTGATAAAATTCCGAGGTTAATCCATCTGGCCCAGGGGTTTTGTTCTTGGGCAGTTTTTTGATTACCTATTCCATTTCTTTGCTGGTAATTGGTCTGTTTAGATTTTGTGTTTCTTCCTTGGTCAGTCTTGAAAGGTTGTAATTTTCTAGGAAGTTGTCCATTTCTCCTAGGTTTTCCAGCTTGTTAGCATGTAGGTTTTCATAGTATTCTCTAATAATTCTTTGTATTTCTGTGGGGTCCATCATGATTTTTCCTTTCTCGTTTCTGATTCTGTTGATGTGTGTTGATTCTCTTTTTCTCTTAATAAGTCTAGCTAGAGGCTTGTCTGTTTTGTTTATTTTCTTGAAGAACCAGCTCTTGGTTTCATTGATTTTTTCTATTCTTCTCAATTTTATTTATTTCTTCTCTGATCTTTATTATGTCCCTCCTTCTGCTGACTTTAGGCCTCATTTGTTCTTTTTCCAATTTTGATAATTGTGACATTAGACTATCCGGGATTCTTCTTCCTTTTTTAAATATGCCTGGGTTGCTATATACTTTCCTCTTAAGACTGCTTTTGCTGTGTCCCACAGAAGTTGGAGCTTTGTGTTGTTGTTGTCATTTGTTTCCATATATTGCTGGATCTCCATTTTAATTTGGTCATTGATTCATTGATTATTTAGGAACATGTTAAGCCTCCATGTGTTTGTGAGCATTTTTGCTTTCTTTGTATAATTTATTTCTAGTTTTATACCTTTGTGGTCTGAAAAGTTGGTTGGTAGGATTTCAATCGTTTGGAATTTACTGAGGCTCTTTTTGTGGCCTAGATGTGGTCTATTCTGGAGAAAGTTCCATGTGCACTTGAGAAGAATGTGTATCCTGTTGCTTTTGGGTGTAGAGTTCTATAGATGTCTATTAGGTCCATCTGTTCTAGTGTGTTGTTCAGTGCCTCTGTGTCCTTACTTATTTTCTGTCTGGTGGATCTGTCCTTTAGAGTGAATGGTGTGTTGAGGTCTCCTAAAATGAATGCATTGCAGTCTATTTCCCTCTTTAGTTCTGTAAGTATTTGTTTCACATATGCTGGTGCTCTTGTGTTGGGTGCATATATATTTAGAATGGTTATATCCTCTTGTTGGACTGAGCCCTTTATCATTATGTAATGTCCTTCTTTGTCTCTTGTTACTTTCTTTGTTTTGAAGTCTATTTTGTCTGATATTAGTACTGCAACCCTTGCTTTCTTCTTGCTGTTGTTTGTCTGAAATACGTTTTTCCATCCCTTGACTTTTAGTCTGTCTATGTCTTTGGGTTTGAGGTGAGTTTCTTGTAAGCAGCATATAGATGGGTCTTGCTTTTTTATCCATTCTATTACTCTGTGTCTTTTGATTTGTGCATTAAGTCCATTTACATTTAGGGTGACTATTGAGAGATATGTACTTATTGCCATTGCAGGCTTTAAATTTGTGGTTACCAAAGGTTCAAGGTTAGCCTCTTTAGTATCTTACTGCCTAACTTAGCTCGCTTATTGAGCTGTTATATACACTGTCTGGAGTTTCTCTTCTTCTCTCCCTTCTTATTCCTCCTCCTCCATTCTTCATATGTTGTGTGTTTTTTTCTGTGCTCTTTTTAGGAGTGCTCCCATCTAGAGAAGTCCCTGTAAGATGCCCTGTACAGGTGGTTTGTGGGAAGCAAATTCCCTCAGCTTTTGCTTGTCTGGGAATTGTTTAATCCCTTCTTCATATTTAAATGATAGCCGTTCTGGATACAGTATCCTTGCTTCAAGGCCCTTCTGTTTCATTGCATTAAATATATCATGCCATTCTCTTCTGGCCTGTAAGGTTTCTGTTGAGAAGTCTGATGATAGCCTGATGGGTTTTCCTTTGTAGGTGACCTTTTTCTCTCTCTGGCTGCCTATAATACTCTGTCCTTGTCCTTGATCTTTCCCATTTTAATTATGTGTCTTGGTGTTGTCCTCTTTGGGTCCCTTGTGTTGGGAGTTCTGTGTGCTTCCGTGGTCTGAGCGAGTATTTCCTCCCCCAGTTTGGGGAAGTTTTCAGCAATTATTTCTTCAAAGACACTTTCTATCCCTTTTTCTCTCTCTTCTTCTTCTGGTACCCCTATAATGCAGATATTGTTCCTTTTGGATTGGTCACACAGTTCTCTTAATATTGTTTCATTTCTGGAGATCCTTTTATCTCTCTCTGCATGTGCTTCTGTGCATTCCTGTTCTCTGGTTTCTATTCCGTTAATGGTCTCTTGCATCCCATCCATTCTGCTTTTAAGTCCTTCCAGAGATTGTTTTATTCCTGTATTCTCCCTCTGTACTTGCTCCTTTAGGTCTTGCATATTTCTCTGCAGGTCCTTCAGCATATTTATGATTTTTATTTTGAATTCTTTTTCAGGGAGACTGGTTAGGTCTGTCTCTGCAGATCCTCTCTCAGGGGTTGTTTGGACTATTTTGGACTGGACTAAATTTTTCTGCCTTTTCATGGTGATAGTGGTGGCTGTAGGCAGGTTGCGGGTGTGTTAGCTGGGAGAAGAAAGGCCTTTCCTGCTTGCTGGATGCCTTGCCCTTCTCTGCTGCCTGTGTCGGTTACCCGCACTCCTGGAGCCACTGGGTTAGTTCCCTAAGCTGCTGTGGATGGGGTCTCCATCAGAGCAGCGCAGAGCCCTGCGGGGAGTGGCAGGCATTCCGCATGTGCCGTAAAGGGGTGTCATAGCTGTGCTGCCGCCCAGGGGATTAGGGCGCCTAAAGTTCCCCAGGATTCCCAGCTGCTGGCTAAGTGTGCCAGGACGATTTCTTTCAGCTGTGTGGTCCCTGTCTCTTTAAGACTTGCAAAAAAGCACTTGCTTTTCTTTTTTCTCAGGGGCGCCGGTTGTGGGGACCTGCCCGCAGGTTTTGCTTTTCCGTTTCTCTAATATCCAGCACCCCATGCACCTTGTGTCTGCACTCCAGGTACGGATTTCTAGAGCTGGTTGTTTAGCAGTCCTGGGCTTTCACTCCCTCCCTGTTCTGTCTCCTTTCTTCCGCTGGGTTCTGGTGTCAGGGGGTGTTCGGGTCCCACCTGGCTGCGGCTTGTATCTTACCCCTTTCATGTGATGCTGAGTTCTCACAGATGTAGATGTATCCTGGCTGTTGTACTGTATCCACTGGTGTCTCTTTTAGGAATAGTTGTATTTATTGTATTTTCATAAATATATATGTTTTTGGGAGGAGATTTCCACTGAACTACTCACACCGCCATCTTGGCTCCATCCCCCCCTCTTTTACAAAGTTTTATGAGTTCTTATTTTATCATTATATTAATTACAGTCGTAGACACTGATGAAGGGAATTATGCCTATCATCAGTGTAGGGGTAGCAAACTCATGCCTTCAGAGGCAGGCAGGTGATGCAGATGGAGGAAGTTCGCCAGGTGCAAGTAGTGTGGAGTGGTGGAGATTATGGTGAACTGAAGCACCCATGTCCCATTTCATGGGAGTGGCCATTACTCAGTGCAGCCATTTGTTACCATGTGGGCATGTGAGCATAGAGATGCCAGAACTCCCAATTTTTCCTAAGTTAGAAATGAAGGATTTTAATGTAAAATTTCTAAAATCACAGAGTTTGGTCCACTGGCTACATGTTTTTCTCTTCTGATCCAGTGCAGAAAGAGTTGTGTTGTAGAGCTTTGGAATTACCCAGCTTGGGTCCGAATCAGGGCCCTGGCTCTTACTATTGACTGTGTGACTTTAGGCAGAATTTCCTGGTGGTTAGGAGTCATGCTTTAGAGGTAAACTACCAAGCTGTGTGACCTGGGCAAGTTACATAACTTCTCTGTACCTGTTTCCCTTTCTGAAAAATGAGGATGATAATAGTCCTGACTTCATAGGGTTTTATGAGGAGTAAATGAACTAATTTGTACAAAAACATTTACAGTATTTTCCCAGCTGTTAAGTAGGCATTAGCTATTATTCAGACCTCACTGAGCCCCAGTTCTTTTGTTTTAAAGCAGTAAGAACACCTTCCTCTGTGGATTATAATGGGGATTCATGAGCTGTCCAGTGGTAGGTACATGATAAGCACTAAATACATGGTAGTTATTTTTATTGCTTATTATTTTAATTTTCCTGGGTTTTATTTAGTTTTTTATCTCATTTTATTTTGTGTTTATATTTTATTACAGATAAGAGCAGTAAAGAGCCTTGGGCCATGTCATATAGTTATGGACAGTTCTAGGGCTAGACCTTGGCCTCCTGACCTCCTCCCCACCTCCCACCCCAGGGCAGGGTCCTCTATAGGTGGTTCTTAGTTTATCTTCCTTCCCTCTCTTTGGATGGGGGTGTTGCTCAGACTCAGTCTTCAGTCCTGGTGAATGGATATAATGGTAGGTGGCCTCATCGGTCTTTCTCTGTATGTGAGGAAATCCCGGGAACCTGTCTTTGCTGTCAGGATACCATGCCTGGGGACAAGGAGCCCCACATTTCTGCATGTTTCAGAGGTGCACTGCTTTGTTCACCTTGCTTCATTTGTACATTCTTTTATTCAACAAGTGTTTATTCAATGTCATATGGAAATGGTGGATTAAGCAAATTTTGACCACAGACCTTGTCACTTTGGACCATGCCTGAGGATGTGCCAGTGTTCATTATGCTGTCCACAGCTCTTCCTAAGCTGGTTCAAATCCACCCACCACGCTTTGTGAACAATAAGCATTTAAATTAATTCAGTAATTTCCTAACAGATGCAAAACCATCAGCATCCTCACTGGTCTCATTTGCTCATGTTGCTTTACATTATTTCCTAATTAGGAGTTACAAAATGACAAACCACAAAATGATGAAAATTTTCATAGTGATAGTAGCAAATCTTTAGGTTTTCTTACTGTGTAATAGGCACTATTCTATGAGTTTTACATACGTTAACTTACCCACAAGGCAGATATCAGTACTTGTGTGGTTTCACAGGCAAGAGGACTGAAGCACAGAGAGGTTACACAGTTGCCCACAGCCTCATAGGTGTTAAGTGTCAAGCTAGGATTCAACCCAGAGAATAAAACAATGGAGTTTTGTGCTCACAGACACCGTCCTCTCCTGAATAATAGTGTGCAACCTGTTCATTAGGGTCACAGCAGCCTCAACCTCACACATCCACTAAATGAGAGTGATACTGGTTCTTGTCTTGCAAAATTGTCATGTGGGAGATAGAATTGATGTATTTTTGATACTTTGTATATGACAAAGTAACTGATTATGTACTGTAATAGTGTATGCTAATACTCAGTTTGTAGCATTTGTGCACATGTGTAGATTCGTAAAAAGTGGTTCTTTTTAAACTAGTTTCTGTATGAAAAAAGTAATACTACATGCAGAATAAAAAAAAAAAAATCAAATCGTGAAAAAGCCTAGTAGACAAGGAAAAGAAGTTTCTCTCCTACCCCAGACCTTAGCCCTCATTGCTAGATTCTAGAATTCTTCCAGAATTCTTCTATGCAGATATAAATGTAGTGAGATTTTTTCCTTAAAGACAGATAGCACACTACACATTTCTCTGTACCTTATTACTTTTTAAGAGTTTATTTTAGGGACCATTCCATATCTATATCTTCCTTTCCTGTTTTCATGGCTCTATCATATTTCATTATATGAACATGGCCACAATTTAACCCCAAATGATAGGTATTTCAGTTCTTACCAGTTTCTCCCTCTCTTACATGATATTCCAGTAAACATTTTTGCATCTTTGTGTGCACATCTGAGTATTCGGCAGAACAAATTGCTTGGTGGTAGCATTGTGGCTCTCAGGCTGAGCATATTCTGGGGGGGTGCCCTGCCCAGCTGCCCCTGGAGGGCCTGCACTGGTTAAGGCTCTCCTCAGTGCTGTGTGCGGCGCCGGCACCAGATTCCGTTACCTGCATCGTATTGACTAATGCCAACCTTGATGGCTTAGAAGTAGAATGTTGTTTTATTTTGCATATTTAAGAGCAAAGAAACCATTACGGCAATGCCCAGCCTCCTCTTTCCCTTCCCAGGTGAACATGGATGATCGGTTTGGGCAGATCATGATTGAAAACCTGCGGAGACGACAGTGTGACCTGGCGGGAGTAGAAACCTGCAAGTCGTTAGAGTCCCAGGTCAGAGGGTACTCTTGCACCTTTAGCCTACTACTTTAAATTTTGTTATGCAGTTTTCAGACCGATAAAAGTAGAAGGAATAAAAGTAGAAAGTTAACACCATGTCCCATCAGCCAGCTTTAATAATTGTTAATATTTTGTCAATATTGTTTTGTCTCCATTTTTGGTTAGTGTCCTTAAAATATTTTAAGGCAAATCACAGTCAGTGTATCATTTCCTCCATAAATACTTGAGTGTGAACCTCCTATCAATAAGGACTTTCTTCCCTTCCAGATAATGATAACACCATTATCACACCTCACAAATGGACAGTAACTCCTTCAGAGCATCTGCTACCCTGTCATGTTCAGTTTCCCCAGTTGTTTAAGAAGTTTTGTATAGTTGGTAAATTTGAATCAGGATCCAAATATGGTTCATACTTTGTACTAACTGATATGTCTCTTAAATCTCTGTAATCTGTAATAGTCCCCGTTCTCTTTTTAAAAACAAAGTGTCTTTTTTTTTCTGCTGGAGAGACACCTTCCACCGCTGCCTCCATTTAAATAGTTTATTTTTTACATATCTTATGGCACATCACCACTAGAATGCTTTTAAAAACTTGCTCATAGAAAAGTTTCAGTTTCTTCCTTAATTCCTCTTTAAATATACATTAGTGAGTTTTCTCCCATTATAACCATGTGTTCAGTAGGGAAAATTGGAAGATAAAAGGAAGAAAGATAATAGGGGTCAGAGTGGTCTTTGAAAGAGGGGTCATTTAAGAGAACTTTCCGTGTGCTTAAGGAGAATCTTGGATTCACGGACCATGCCTTGTAATTCTCCACTTCTCTCCACCCCACATTTAGAAAGAACGACTCCTGTCCAGCGGGTGGGAAACAGCATCCGCAGTGAACATGATGGAATTGTACAGCAGGATACCGCAAGCTGAAGTGAGCAGGTACGGGACTGGTAAGAATCAGCACAGCAGTTAGAAGCATTATGAATTAAAGGCAGAATTGCATATCCTTTCATGTAAAAACAGCCCCCAAGCCCTAACTGCACTTATTTTGAAACAAGTTGACCTGCTAATATAGAATAAACATTGATAGCACCTTGAGAGTAACTCATTAGCTATTAGCTGAGATACGGTTTATGCCAAAACAGATTATTTTAGTCAGAATAAGCAGTTACACCTGTAAAATTCCCAGAGCACCCTCTGCAGTGGAAATTTTGTACAACCCCTGTGTTCTGGAGGAGGAAAGTGTTTTCCAAGGGCTTCTGAGGGGGAGAAAGTCTGCTTACAGGTTTTTAAATGGACTTTTCCTCTCATTCTCTGTATCTCCCACCAAGATATAGATACTCATTGTTCCTAAACAATTTTCAAGGTCAGGTGCATGAAGTATAAAGTGGTTGTGTGCTCTGTAGCCATACCCTCCAGAGATAACTGTTAATAAGGTGGGGAGTGTATTTTTCTATATGTATCTAATGACACATATTTATTAACATGGCTTTCTATTTTTTGAATCAGTAGATTCATATTACATATATTGGTCTGTAAACCACCTTCCCTTTTTAAAAACAGTAGATTGTAGTTATATATGAGAACATTGAGGTTTATTGTATCCTGTTTAATGGTACATAGTATATATATTAATATGTGAATGTATCATATTGAGATTAATAATTTTAAAGTAAAAAGTAATGTTTGTAGCTGTGCATTTAGTTGTGGTATCTTGTTTTTTATTTTGTTTAGTTTTCATTGCCCTATTATAAACAACACTGGAGGGAACATCACCAAATACATCTCTGGGCAGTGTTAGCTCCAGCTTAATTCTTTTTTATAGTTGTACTTCCTGATTTGAGCTTCCTCTTGCCTTTGGGTATGCAGAGGCATAGGCCTCTTACAAGATAATCAGAAGAATTGTTTACCTTGCTTCTCCATAGAACTTAACTTTTAGAAGTATCACTACTTTTTCCAAGTACATCAAAGCCTTAAAGGTTTGTAAAAGTGCTATGCCCAAATCAGGTCATTCCTTCCTGAATTCTAAAATTTTCCTTTCCCACAATCTGGTTTTCATTTGCCACATGTCAGTGTGGCTGTTTTGAATAACCTTGGTTTGGCGTCTGTAGTGGACAAGCTGTGGCAGCTCTGCTGGCTACCCAGGGGAGGGGTCTGTAACTGGCATGAGCCCTGAGGGGAGCAGCTGAAGTCTAGGCAGCCGTTTGTCTCATGATGCCATGGCCCTTTGCTGACAGCAGCACCATCCCTATCAGAGGCCGTAATAAGGCGGGATGGACTTTGGTCTCTGCCTGAACAGCCCTCCAGAGCTCTGTGAATGCCTCATTTGCCAAGGGCTGTGTATAAACAGAAGTCTAAAACAGACCTATTGGTTAACAAATGCTGAGCATCTGCTGTGGGCCAGCCACTTTTCTAAGCCCACAGGATACAACAGTAATCAACAGGCCAGAAGATATGCCTGCCCTTGTGGAGTTCACAGTCTAGTGAACAGCTTCACGTCTGCTGTCTCCTGATAGTTGAGCTTGGTAATAACCATCCTAGACCTTCATTATGGTGCTGTTTTTTTCTAGAATGTGGTATTAGCAAATCTGCTTTCGAGGTCTTCTGGTAAGATCAGTTGTGAAGCAGCTAGATTGCTCTATGAATAGTCATTCTCACTTCAGATGTGACTCTTTGGCCAGTACACCAAGACAGGAAAGAATACACAAATATAGAAACATGTACAACAAATGCACATATGTGTGCATGCATGTGCACGTGCATGCACACACACACACACTCATACAGCTTGGTCAAATGGCAATACCTGAATGTGTATAATGGCTATTGTGAATAGTAGAAATATGGATTATCTTATTTTCTTCTTTGTACTTTTGCGAATTGCTTGCTTTTCTCCCATAATCCGATAGAAAAAAATTAAATCTATTTCCATATGTTTGTGCATATTTCTCTATATATGCATATATTCAAAAGCTTACATTTAAAATGCTTTTTTGAAAATACCGCACAAGCACATGAAAGGAAAAAAATAGAATAAATTAGTACAGGCATATCTCAGAGCTATTGTGGGTTCATATTCAGACTACTGCAATGAAGCAAATATTGCAGTTAAGTGAGTCAAATGAATTGTTTGGTTTCCCTGTGCAGATAAAAGTTAAGTTTACACTGTACTGTAGTCTGTTAAGTGTGCAGTAGCATTATGTCTAAAAAAACAGTGTGCAAACTTAAAGCCAACGTTCTTTTGCAAAAAATGCTAACCATCTGAGTTTTCAGTGAGTTGTAATAGCTGATCACAGATCACTATAATTAATACAATAATAATGAAAAAGTTTGAAATATTTGTAAGAATTACCAAAATGTGACCCAGAGACATGAAGTGAGCAAACGCTGTTGGAAAAATGGTGCCAACAGACTTGCTCAGTGCAGGGTGGCCACCAACCTTCAATTTGTAAAAGTGTGATATCTGCAAAGTGCCATAAAACAAGATGTGCCCTTTCAGAGTTAAAACAAAACCAAACCCTTCACTCACCCGTACTACTGGTCCACTACTTTCTCACTCAAGACAGAACACCATTATCAGTTTCTTCTGTATTTTCCAAAAGTAGTCTGTGCATATATACAAAAATATGTAGCCCCACTTTTTCTTTACATAGATAGTAGTATATTAAGCACATTATTTACAAAGTGACTTGCTTTTTAAATTCCATGACATGTCTTAGAGGCTGTTCCATGTCAATACATAGAGACCTATCCTATTCTTCTAAAAAGCTGCATAGGACTCTGTTGTATGAATGGACTTTAGTTATTCAACCCATCTCTTCTAGTTTCGTTTTTTGCTGTTACTGCATTTCAGCTATGATGCTGCAGTGAATATTCTTGAACACACATTTTTGTACATACATAGGGTAAATTCTCAAAAGCAGAATTGCTAAGTAAAAGGATATGCATTTTAAGCATTGATAGAGATTAACAAATTGCCCTCCAGAGAGGTTGTGCCATTTTGTAATCCTACTAGTAATGCAGGAAAGCACCTTTTTCTAATGTCCTTGCTGAAGTGTGTATCAGCCTTTTTGATCTTTGCCAATCCAATAGTTGAAAAAGTTATCCTGCATTTTAATTTACATTTCTTTTCTCATAAGTGGATTGAAAACCTCCTGTTTCTCTTTTGGTGAACTGGTCTTTTATGTGTCTTTTAAGTGAGTTTTCTTATTGAAGTATAACAGTTCTTTATACAGCAGGGGAATCTACCCTTTCTTATTTGTATTGCAGATTTTTTTGTGGTTTGTCATTTGTCTTTTGACTTTGTTTATGGCATTTTTTTTCTTCTTTTCAAAATAAAAATAAAATAGAACCACACCATACTTTGTAGCCTGCTTCTTTCCATTTACTATATTATGAACATCTTTCCATATCTGTAACTATGGGTCATACATTTCTTATTGCATAAATTTATATTGTTCTGTTTTCATTCTCTGCACAGGATCGAGTCACTTGAATTCCTGGATGAAATGGAGCTCCTTGAGCAGCTTATGCAGCATTACTGCCTGTGCTGGGCAACCAAAGGAGGAAGCAGGCTCGGTACATGACGTTGCTTTTGTTGATACAACCTAGAAATGGGGCCCATTTCATCTCCACAGAAAGTAAAACAAGCCTGGAATTTCCATCCCAGAAAGAACTAGAGGATCGAAT